>NC_090443.1:70724832-71360414 GCF_031143425.1 Pleurodeles waltl
AAAATGTATTTGACAAAATCTCAAGCCAGCAGCAGAATGAGGCTGATTGAAGAAAGGCAGTAGTTCAAAGGAATGGACTCAAAACCCACCCTACCTTTATTGTTAGCAGTAGGTCTGCTTGAGATCTGTTCTGTCAAAACTCAGACCTGACAACAAAAATAGATCAACATACCTAATCCATACATTGTATGTGGTAAAGATGAAGTGACCACATCTGTGGATGATTTTGCAGAGTGAAAATGTGTAACACATTTCTGTGATTAGCAAGAAAATATATGCAAAGAAAGGTAACAATGGGCCCGATAGAGGCAAAAAGTGGCATGATGTTTTTTGGTTTTGCCCCTGTGGAACTCACGCCGTGTGATTATGACCAAATCACCCTAGAGTCCTTTTGCTGTCTTTTAAAGACTCACTTCTTTAGAATGCAGCTGCCCTATTGGATCTGATGTAAAGCCACTAATAGGTCTATGCGCCTCTATTCTCTCTTCTACTCTATTCTGGTTTCTGTGTACTAACATTCCCTGTCCTGCTTCATAAAACCTCTCCTTTGATGCCAACTCCTCTACATTTCACCACTTCCTTCTTGCCCCCCGCCTCCCATACCACTCCAGATTTTTTACTTTGGTTTCTTTCTTCTTTTTTATTGCTTACTTAGCCTAGTTCCAATGCCTTCACCTCTTCTCCTTCCATTGTTATCCTCTCCCTCCTTCAATCTCCCAGTTCGTCCTGTTACTCCCTTACTTTCTTCCACCCCTGCTTTTGTCCTCCCTTGCCCTCCCCACCCTTGCTGCTTGCTTCCTACCATCCGGGTTCTCTCGTGTCGTCCACTCTCTTGTTGTCCTCCATACTGGCTTCCATGTCCTCCCCACTCCTGATTCTTCCTCCATTTCCTCTATTTCCTCCAGCTCCCTCTCGCTCTCCAGGCACTAGCAGTATTCGTCTCCAATTGTCTCTTCTCTTGAGCGCTTCTTCCAGTTTATTGCAGGACTTTTGTCACTGATCCTCTTGCCATGTAAAGCATGTCTACAACTCTTAGTGCCCATTTGGTCTCAAAAACTGTTAAGTAACTAAGGCCCTCATTACAACCCTGGCAGTCGGTGATAAAGATGGCAGTAACACCGCCAACAGGGCGGCGGTAAATCAATGAGATCACAACCACGGCGGAAACCGCCAACATAGACAGCCACTTTAACACTCCGACCGCCAGGGCGGTAGCAACAAACACCGCAGCGGTCACCGCCAACAGACAGGCGGAAGACAATGTACCGCCCACACTTTTTTGAGAGGCCAATCCGCCATCTTTTCCAGGGCAGTACCAACGTCATCAAAAGCACGGCTGAAACAGTACATCGAAGGGGAACCACTCACCTTTTGACACTCCACGAAGAACCAGGATGCAATGGAGCCCGAATTGCAGATCCTCCCATGTTGGTATATCTTCTCATACACCACGAAGTAGAAAGAAGGCGGCGGCGGACACAACGGTGAGTACTGCACCTAGCACACAGGGAGGGGAGGAGGGAAAAAAGAGTGGCACACACACGCGGCACACAACACCCCCACCCTCACCCACAACAACATACACACAAACACATCCAACAACAATACTGATACACCCCGTCACCCCCTGGAAGAACGCAAGGACAAAAGGAAATGAGTCTAACCAGTGTTATATTGGAACATTCAGATATAGCAGTAGAATTTAAAACAGTATATACAAATTTTACATTATATACACAAGGCCGTACACTGTCCCTTGTAAATGTCCGTGTTCCAAAAAAGCATGGGCGAAGCCCACACATGACACCTGCCTCAAAATGGAGAGAACACTGCAGGGGCATCAGGTCGAAAAAAACACAGGCACCTCAGGGGGAAGGATAGGGGGGGCACCTCTGCCAGAGATGGTACGACGCCACTGCCCCTTGAGTGGCCTCCATGCCCACTGCTTGGTCCTGGGGAGTGCAAGGCCACAGTCTCTCAAGTGGGTGGTTGGCCCATTGCTTGGTCCTGGGGAGTGCAAAGCCACAGTCTCTCAAGTGGGTGGTTTGCCCACTGCTTGGTCCTGGGGAGTGCAAAGCCACAGTCTCTCAAGTCGGTGACATGTTCCACTGGTTCTGGAGGGGGCTTTGTGCCCAGAGTGCTTGATCCTGCCAAGGATAGGGGGAGTGGATGTATCTATCCACTGGTTCTGGAGGGGACATTGTGACCAGAGTGCTTGATCCTGCCAAGGTTTGGGGGAGCGGATGCATCTATCCACTCGTTCTGGAGGGGGCATTGTGCCCAGAGTGTTTGATCCTGCCAAGGTTTGGGGAAGTGGATGCATTTATCCACTGGTTCTGGAGAGGGCATTGTGCCCAGTGATGCTGCACCTGGGGTGTGGCAGTTACCCTCCTGTCACTTGGGTGTCTGAGCCACGAGATGTACATGGAACAGATAGCATGATACTCCATGGAAGCAGAGACACACTCCATCCTGCGGCGATTTAGGCTGCCAACTGCTGCTCGTGCCAGTGCTGGTGGTGTGCCTCAAGTGGCGTGTCCAGGACGCCACCTGCAGCCTCGGACGGCTGCCCATTGGTGATACTGCTGACACCCGATTAGTGGTACTGGCTGGGCACGTGGCGGTGTAGATGGTGGTTCAGGTGGCGGTGGCTGCGGCGAAGATGCTGCTGGTGCAGACCGTGCTGCAGGTGTCTGTTGTGGTAGAGGCAGACACCATACCATCTCCGGCAGCCTCGGATGGCTGATCCTTGGGGAGGATGCTGCAGACTGACGTTGTGGCAGTGACGGTGCAGGTGGCGGTCATTGCGGTGGTGGTGACTGTGGTACAGGTCGCTGGCATTCCTGAGGAAATGGTGGTCACCAGCCCCTCACCAGGAGTCATCGTGCCCTGAGGTGACTTGTCCTTTGTCTTGTGTCCCTTCCCCACCTTGGCAGTCGCTGCTGGCACCTTGGCACTGTCCTCTCTGTGTTTTGCTGCAGTCTTGCTGGGTGGGTGGTACTACTTTCCCCTGCTGGAAGCCGGCCCTCGTTTGACCTTGGCAGGTGGCAGAATTGGGTGCTCCTTCACATCTGCAGGTGGCACACTGGCAGCTCTGATGGGTTCCCCCTTCGATCCACCCGGATTTGCACGGATTACAGCAGACGCAGATGTGGTGGCTGAGGTGCTGGGCTGGGATATAGACATCCTGGCCCTAGGGGACGGGCGGGGGGAGGTGTAGGGAAGAGGTTAAAGTTAGTTAGGAAACGTTTTTTAGACACACTGGGACGGGAAGATGGAGGGGGTGTGGGAGTGAAGGAAGAGGTAGTGGTTGTAGGAGGTGTACGTCTGCTGAGTTTGGGTGAAGGTGCATGGGTTGGAGGCTGTTGTGAGGTGGATGGCTGTTGAGTGGGTGTGTGCCTGCATTTGTATACTTTGGGAGGAGGGCTCACAGACACACTGGGTGAGGACTCAGGGGACGTGTGAATGGTAGTGGGGGTTGTGATTGCACGTGAGTGGTGTGTTGTGATGGGCGTGCTGGCGATGGAGGCAGTGGCTGATGATGTACTGCATGCAGGTGTGAGTGTAGACGAGACTGGGAAGGAGGTGGAGGACGTGGAGGAGGAGGACACAGTGGAGGAAGTGGATGTTGGTATGTGTGCATGGGTATGGTGCTTGTGTGAGTGCCTGTGTGATGTGTGGTGCTTATGTTTTCCAGAGCCACTTTTGTCTGTTGATGTGTGGGCATGCTGGTCTGAAGGTGTGCTTGAGATAGGCTGAGGTAGAGGGGATTGGGTCAGGGTAGTGGAATTTGGAGGGGGGAGGCTGGACATAGGGCAATGGCTGCCATCAGTGCTGAGGCGAGAGCCTGAAATGCTCTCTGTTGGGCTGCCACGCCAGAATGAATGCCCTCCAGGTATGCATTTGTTTGCTGCAAATGCCTCTTGACACCCTGGATGGCATTCAGAATGGTTGATTGCCCAACAATGAGGGATCTCAGGAGGCCAATAGCCTCCTCACTGAGGGCAGCAGGGCTGACTGGGGCAGGGCCTGAGGTGCCTGGGGTGAAGAAGATGCCCACCTTCCTGAGTGAGCGGGCACGGGAAACACGCTGAGGGGCTGCTGGGAGGGTGGTGCTGGTAGGGGGGGGTGGCAGCTGTACCTGTAGTTGGGGTGGGCACAGAGGTGTCTGCCACCGCCAGGGAGCTTCCATCAGAGGAGGAGCCGCTGTCGCTGATATCCCCTTCTGTCCCTGTCATGGAGCTTCCCTCGCCCACAATCCCACTGGTGCCTTCACCCTCAGTGGATTCGACCTCCAGGCCCATATGGGATGCAGCTCCCTCCGTCGTCGGTGCCTCTGCTCCTCCGCCAGATGATGCTAATGCACAAGGACATGGTGACAAAACATAAAGGGGGGGAGAGACAGAGGATACACTTGGTCAATGCCAGCAGCATCACTACTGTTGGCAAACTTAACACACAGGGAGCAGCCCTAAGCACTAGGCCATGCACTACCAGTTACTAAGATAGTCACCAGCCCATGGGGTACAATGCCTAACTCCATTAGCTGCACACCTGAAACCCACAGGACCCCGCCCAGTAGTAGATGCCCACTAACACTATTGGGGTTGGTGTGCTTCAGAGCCTGCCCATCAAGGGACCTACCCTGCCATGTTCGTCCCGGCCTAGGGGCACCCACAGCCCACATTCCCCACCCAGGTACCTCCTAATGCACGCAAAGTCAGCTTTCAGATTCTGTACTCACCACCTCGTGGCTGCTGTGATGCCTTCAAGCGGCCATCCAACTCCGGGTAGGCCACCGCCAGGATGCGGAACATCAGGGAGGTCATAGTGCGACGGGCACCCCTTCCACGTTTGGGGGGGGGGCAGCCCCAGCTGGGCCTCCGCCGTCTTCTTGTACCAGCGGCGCAGGTCCTCCCATGACTTGCAGCAGTGGGTGCTCCGTCTGTGATAGACTCAAGGAGAGCACTTCCTTGGTGATGGCACGCCAAATACCCTTCTTCTGGTGGGCGCTGACCTAGAGGGAAGGTACAGGAGGAAAGGAAATTACTCACCTGTCCAGACCATCATACTCATTGCCCACCAGTTCCCACCCATGCCCTGACGCACATACACTGACCATCCTCACATGCAGCACTCAGCCCACCCCCAACATGTGCCTTACACCACTCCAAACAGGCGTTGCCCACGCATCATGGTCACAGTGTACTCACCTGTTTGTCTGGAGGACCGTAGAGTAGCGTGTACTGGGGGAGGACCCCATCCACGAGTTTCCCCAACTCCTCCGTGCTGAAGGTAGGGGCCCTTTCCCCAGACACTGTAGCCATTGTCGCTTCCAGACTCAGGTCACAGCAGCACTTGCAGTGTAGGTCCTCTCCTGTTGATGGTCAGGTATCAAGTGAGTGAACAGATAGAAAATGGCGGTCACGTCCGCTGCGGTGCGTACCATCACCGCCGGCATACATCGCCATTGGCTCCTGGAACCCATAGGGCCCAATGATAACCAATGCAGAATTGCATGGCCGTCTTCGACCGCCTACCGCGACGCTGCACAATGCTAGCGCAGTTACCTAATTTCCCCTTGTCCCTCCTCACAAGTCAGGCAGCCGTCATTTCAGGGGTGCACATGGCATGGCACCTAACTGCGTCACAGCACATATTGGCACTTATAGGGACTCCTGATTTCACATACGGATTCCCTAACATGACTTCAGACACAGTTGTGCTACCTACGTGGTAAATGACCCTCTGCTCACCGTTCTCCTCCATAGATGGCGGCATCCTCCGGTGTACAGACCCCTGGTGGACCTGTCGACAATGGAAGACAGACACATCATCATCACATACAGACTTGATTGTGCCACAATCCAAGAACTGTGTGCCCAAATGGAGCCAGACCTGATGTCAGCTATCTGCCAACCCACAGGTATCCCCCCTCTAGTGCAGGTCCTGTCGGTGCTTCATTTCCTGGCACGTGGCTCCTTCCAAACCACATTGGCCTTGGCATCTGGGATGTCTCAGGCAATGTTTTCTAACGTGTTGAGCAGGGTGTTGTCTGCCCGGCTGAAACACATGCGCAGCTACATCGTGTTCCCCCAGGTGGATGATTTGGCCACAGTGAAAGTTTACTTCTATGCCCTGGGACATATTCCCAACATCATGATGGTACACATGTAGCATTTGTCCCCCCACCGCAGAAATGAACAAGTGTACAGAAATAGAAAAAGCTACCATTCGATGAATGTGCAAATGGTGTGTTTGCCGGACCAGTACATCTCCCATGTGAATGCCAAGTATCCTGGCTCTGTGCATGACACTTATATATCTTGAGGAATAGCAGTATCCCTTATGTGATGGGCCAACTCCAGAGGCACAGGGTGTGACTAATAGAGAAGCCCAAGGTCCCCACACAGTATGAGTAGGAGTCTGGGTATGGGGTAGTCCCTAAGGATTAGTGTGTATCTAACAGGTATCCCTCGAAATTTGCAGGTGACTCTGGTTACCCCAACCTCTCATGGCTACTGGCCCCAGTGAGGAATGCCAGGACAAGGGCAGAGGAACGCAGCAATGGGGCACATGGGCGAACTAGGCGTATTATTGAGAGGACATTTGGCCTCCTGAAATCCAGATTCCGGTGCCTCCATCTAACAGGTGGCTCCCTGTACTACTCACCTAAGAAGGTGTGCCAGATCATCATGGCATGCTGTATGTTGCACAACCTGGCATTGAGACGCCAGGTGCCTTTTCTGCTGGAGGATGAGCCTGGTGATGATCTTGTGGCAGCAGTGGAGCCTGTGGACAGTGAGGAAGAGGAGGCTGAGGAAAAAGATATTGACAACAGAACGAACATAATCATGCAGTACTTTCAGTGACACAGAGGTAGGAGACTGTAACTGCTCTTCACATTTCAGTATACTTTAGGACATTGTACATGGCAGCCTCTTAACCTCTGTCTATGGACACTGTCTTTTTCCTTTGAATTTCCTTTTTTTTAGATCTGTGTCCCCCATTCTGCCTTCTGCTATGTGTACTGCTGCCCAACAACTGTCATACATTGGTATGAGTAAATGAACATTTACATTACAATTTTTTGCTAATGTTGTGATAATACATTTGTGAAAGATAAGACTGACTCCAGATTGGTTTTTGATTAAAGGGTGTTTATTTAGGTGCTAATGGGTATAGGGGTATGTGCAAGGGGCTGGGGTGATGGTGGAGGAAGGTCCATGGTGGAGTCCAGTCTCTTGGTATCACAGGTGCATTGTACAATGGGGCATAGGAAGGGGAGCAATGGCAGTTCAAGGTGGACAGGGTGACAGAGTGGGACAGAGGGTGACAATCAGGAGAGTCCTATTTCCTGGTGGGGTCTTGGCAATGTTCTCTGTCTTCTGCCTGGAGTGCAGGGACCATTTGCGGGGTGGTTCTCCTTCTGCAGGGGGTGGGGTGCTGGTGGCCTGTTGGTCCTGTGGCGGGGCCTCCTGTCCACTAGCGCCGGCGGTGGTGGAAGGCTATTCCCCGGTTTGGCTAGAGTCAGGGGCCCTTTGTTGAGCCACTGCCTCCCTCATGGTCTTGGCCATATCAGCCAGCACCCCTGCTATGGTGACCAGGATGGTGTATATTTTGGTGAGGTCATCCCTGATCCCCATGTAGTGTCCCTCCTGCAGCCGCTGGGTATCCTGAAACTTGGCCAGTACCGTGCCCATGGTCTCCTGGGAATGGTGGTATGCTCCCATGATGTTGGAGAGTGCCTCCTGGAGAGTGGGTTCCCTGGGCCTGTCTCCCCCTGGCACACAGCAGTCCTCCCAGCTTCCCTGTTGTCCTGTGTCTCTGTCCCCTGAACCGTGTGCCCACTGCCACTGACCCCAGGTCCCTGATCGTCCTGGGTTAGTGGGGTTGCCTGGGGTCCCTGTAGTGGTGGACACACTACTGATTGACGTGTCCTGGGGACAGTGGCTTGGGCCCGCTGGGTGGGTGCTGTGCTGGTGTTTCCTGAGGGGGGGGCTCTGTGGTGGTTTAGGACTGTGGCAGGGAAACCGACTGTCCAGAGGTCCCAGATGGGCCAGGCTGGTCACCCTGATCCAGGCGTGCAGAGCTGCTGTCATCACTGTGGGCCTCTTCTGTGGGGGGACTGGATAGTGCTGGAACCTCCTGTCTGGTGACGTTGGGTAGGGGTCCTGTTGGGATGCAAATGCATTGTTATCGTATCTCTGTGTGCCATCTTGTGCAATGGGTGTGTTTCCCTGTATAAATGTTCTTGCACTGTCGCCTTGGCCTTGTGTGATTGGTGATTAGGTAGGCTGGGTGAGTCTATCTAGTGTGCATGCTGTGGTGATTGGTGTCCATGCAGGTCTGTAATGGGTCTCCATGCATTGTTGTTGCATGCAGGGCTTGGTATTGGGATGGGTGGGTTGTGCTACTGGGGTATATGTGAGGTGTTGGAGTGATGGGGGTGAGTGTAGGGGTAGGAGTTTGTGATGGCATGCAAGTTGGGTGTGGGGGATAAAGTAGTAAAGATTTGACTTACCAGAGTCCAGTCCTCCTGCTACTCCTGCGAGGCCCTCAGGATGCATGATCCCATGTTGTTAGTTGTGGGGGAGGAGGTGGGGGTCCACCGCCAGTCCTCTGTACTCAAACTGGTGTCTTGATACCACGGAACGTACCTTCCCCCGTAGGTTGTTCCACCTTTTCCTGATGTCATCCCTGGTTCTTGGAAGCTGTGCCACGGCGTTGACCCTGTTGACGATTCTCTGCCATAGCTCCATCTCCCTTGCAATGGACATCTGCTGCACCTGTGGTCCAAACAGCTGTGGCTCTACCCGGATGATTCCCTCCACCATGACCATTAGCTCCTCCTCAGAAAACCTGGGGTGTCTTTGAGGTGCCATGATGTGTGGGTGATGTGTGAGGTGATGTGTGGGGTGCTGTGTTGTGATGTATTATGTGATGTGCATGGATGGTGTATGTGTGATGGTGTTCTGTACCTCTGGGTGAAGGTGTGGTCTTTGCTTCTCTCTCTCTGCTTGTTCTAATTTTTTCGTGGAAAGGGTTGTGGGTAATGTGGGTGTGTGTTTTATAGTGGTGAGGGTGTGGTGTGTGTGTATGTGTGTCAGGTGTATGTATTTTGAATTAGCCAATGTGGTGTAGTTTTGTAAATGTGTGTGTATTTTGAGCATGGTGGTGTGTACCGCCAATGATTTACCGCGGTTGTAAGACCACTGCGGTGGTTCGTGGGTTATGATACTATGGGCGTATTCCTGTTGGCGTGACGGTGTGGGTTTTGCTGTTGCCAGTTTATCACTGACCTTTGGTGTGGCGGACTTGTGTGTGTGTCTGTATAGTGGCGGATTTCTCAGTGTGGTTCATAATACCCGTAGCGGAATACCGCCGCGGTCACGGTATGTTGGCGGCCGTCGGCACGGCAGTAAGCGGAATTTACCGCTAGGGTTGTAATGATGGCCTAAGTATTTAGACCCTTAATTTCTCTTGATGCCACATGAAAAATGTATGTTTTGGCTGGGACGAATAACTCTGAGGGTCATCTTCATGACTGTATTAGATATGGAGAGGCATCTGAAATAGTTGCTGTCTTCTGGGTTTCATTGAGAGCTTTTGGTGTGTATGAGACCCTTCTTATGAAAATTGCGTTAGCGCACTTTTGCGTGTAAAAGTATAGGGCTGGCTAGCACCATTCCTGGACGCTAGCCGGTTGCCAAAATTTTGGAATGGCTCTAGCCAGCGCTAATACCCTGTTAGCGTCCTTGTAAAGGACGTTAACCGGGTGGGGGAGGCGTAGGGGAAACAGGAGCTTGTGCGCAGAATAATGGTGCTACACTGTTTAAGGGCAAGAAAATACTTCTAAGCAGTGTAACGCCATTTCCTGGCGCACAACCCACTTGGACATGGCTCCTGTCTTAGTAAAGATCACCCCAATGGCCATACTCCCTGGGCATGGCCATTGGGGTCAGCGCCATGCAGGGGGCCCCAAGTCAGGACCCCCGAGCGGGAAAAAAGAAAAAAAATGCGCTTAGCGCCATTATTTAAGGCCCCCATTTCCCATGCTAGATTTTAGCACAGGGATATATATGGCGCTAAGGCCATATCGTCATTTTCTGGACGGGAACGCCTACCTTGCATCTCATTGACGCAAGGTAGGTTTACACGTCCAGAAAATTACGTAAACTCCATAACTTTGGCGCTAGATGTGTCTAACGCCAAAGTATAAATATGGAGTTAGGTTTACACTGAATTAGCATCAGAAAAAGTGATGATAATTTGGCGCAAACCGAGTATAAATATGGGCCATAGAGTAGTCCTAATCCGCTTGCGGCGCCAATGGAAGACTTCAGTGAGCTGGGCGGCTCACAAGAAATATCCTCTACTAGTTGTGGGTGGAGTAACACATCCGGTTCATACTTTAGAAAAGCAGGTGAGGGAGTGACTGTGAAACCTTATGTTGGCTGAGTTCTATAGCGCCTAGAAAGCGTAGGCCTAGCAACACTCCATGAAGAGCATCCAGAAGAGGAAATTGTTTCACATGGATGCTTCAGGTGACACCATGGGGACGATACTCAGTCGTAAAAATATGAATTGGTAATTGTAGTCACCGTCCAAAACAAGCTGTGTTCGCCAAGGTAATGTAACATGCTGTATAGATCCTGTGCTCTGCTCCCTATGCTATTGATTGAAGAAAACAATAAAAACTCGGAAAATTAAACCTCATAGAGCAACAACGAAAATCACTGCCCATCACAGGGCAAAACATTTTGCAGATCAGCAGGGCCCAAGAGGAGCCCAACGTCTTAAAATAGGAAAAAAACAAATCTGGCAATGTAAACATAGAATTAAACTAAATAGCGAATGGTAAAACAAGGAGATATGGACCCTGCTTTTGATTGGGTGGGAGTTTTCCGATGCCAGCCCATTGCTAGCTCCTGTTTGCGCAGTCAAAACGGTCTTTGCAAAGTTGCTTCACTTGTCTATCCTAATACTGTCGTTGTGTAGTTTGGACATTTTTTGGCTTTCTTTTATTTGGCTTGTTTTGGCGCGCTGTTGTGCTTGCTTGTCGGAGCCGGCAGCATTGCCTGCTCTGAGCCGGGGGCAGCAGTGCCTGTTTCGGCTGCTGAGAAGGAAAGAGCGATGCGCTGCTGCCGCCTGCTGAGAGCTGTGCCGGCAGGTTTGAAGCACAGGGGAGGCTGGGCATGGGCTGGAGGGAGCCCCCAGGGGCCCAGAGGACCCGGTTGGAGGATGCTGAGCGAGCAGCTCCCCAGAGAGTAAGGAGCGCGCGTGCAGACTGCTGTGGTCTACAAGTATGGCTAATATGAGGCTATAGTACCGTACTTATTGCATGGTATCCATACCTTTCGCTTTAGCATGTAAACTATGGGGTCCGTACTTCTGGCACTAACACGTGCGTTATGTGTTGGAGCTATACCTCACACTAATGTATGAGATACATATATTCATATCTCCTACAAGTAGGTAAGGTATGTAGATGCACCCGGTAACATACTACATGGCAACAACATACCTTCCACTAACGTGTAGATCATTTCTGGTATCGCTCTACATGTATAAATATCCTACACGCCAGCACACACAACGACTGAAACTTGCACCACCCACATGAATATGTACATAATAATACATTATGCGTGGGATCTATAGCATCAGGTAGACGATGCGTGGGTTCTCGCCTGATGACTCTCCACTCAGGCTCCTGTTACCAGGACACTCCAGGAAAGTATGGAACACTCCGAACAGGCGGGCCATGCTGCTTTCATCCTGCCCTTGCAGAATATTTCGATTTATTTCACAAAGAAATGGTTTCCTGGGTCTTCCCCCTTCCAGCAGGTGAACTGTTCTTTCTTTCAGGTCTGAGAAACTGATTACGCTGCCCCCCACTGAACACGTGGTGATCCTGTTACCTTTTCCACCACACTGGCACGTGTCTCTGCGTACATTAACACGTGCACACAGGCTCGAGACACTGCAGTTAAAAGAAGGCAGGAAATCTCTGGTTTTCTGGCTGTTTTCAGGTGTTCTGCAATACCTAACCCTTCTCCCAAAAGGTTTCAGCGCAGGTGGGACGCTTGTCAGACATTCTCAGTTTTCTGTTCTCTCATTTTTTGAGTAGTGCGTTTTGAGCAGTGTTTGGGAGCAGAGCTCTGGGGCAGCAGCAGTCACCCAAACTAACATTTGTATCATTAACAAATGGGTGTGAGCTTTTTGCCAGTCATAGCCTAAAGCTTCACTCCGTCTGTTGTCTACTCAGCTGTTGCCTGAAAACAGGGAGACACAAAGTGGAGGACACCACTAAGTAATGCTGTTTTTATTATTTCAACTTTACCCAGTCACTCCCTATTTTAAATACAAATATCTGAAATAAGTTTTCTGTTCAGCCAAGCTGGTCGTGCCAAGGATTTCGTGCCCTGATCCTAATTTGCATTGTAGCACTTCTGCATTTCTAATAATTGTTTTATCTGTGCGTTCGGGTTCGCGCGGTTATGCTATTTAAAGGCTTCTCCCAAACATGACGTATAAGGCAAGTGCAAAGGAATCAACTGGCCTGCAGGACGCACTTTTCACATCTGTCATGGTGTTGCGCACATCTTGCTGCTGCCTGTCCCTGCGATGTCTGTACCAAACAGCACCGGCTCTGTACTGTGAGTGATCTGCCTGTCCGTGTGTGTCTGTGATGTCTGCCTCAAACAACACTGCCCCCCGTGCGGTAAGTGATGTGTGTCTTTGTGTGCTGGTACCTGCGATGTCTGCAGCAAACAGCACTGGTCCCCTTGCTGTAGGTGATCTGTGTGTCCGTGTGTACCTCCGATGTGTAAATCAGACAGCACCGGCTCTGCACTGTAAGTGACCTGTGTGTGCCTGGACCTGCAATGCCTGAATCGAACAACTCCGGCCCCTGCACTGTTAATGACCTGTGCTGTGTGTCTGCGTGTGCCCGTGGTGTCAGAATCAAACACTGCTGCCCCCTGCACTGTAAGTGTCCTATGTGTCTGTGCGTGCCTGTACATGCGATGTCTGAAACAGCACTGCCCCTGCACTGTAAGTGACCTGTGCTGCGTGTGCCTGTGATGTCAGAATCAAACACTGCTGCCCCTGCGCCGTAAGCGGTCGGTGTGTCTGTGTGTGGCCGTACCTGTATGTCTGAATCAAAAGATGCACTGGCCCCTGTATTGTAAGTGACCTGTGTGTGCCTGGCCCTGCAATCCCTGAATCACATAACACTGCCCCCTGCACTGTCAATGACCTGTGCTATGTGCCTGTGTGTGCCCGTGATGTCTGAGTCCAGCAGCACTGCCCCTGCACTCTAAGTGACCTGTGTGTCTGTGTGTCTGTACCTGCGATGTCTGAATGAATTCCTTCTTTTTCCTGCTGTTAGAAGTCCCCGTTGAAATATCTTATTGCTGAAACTGCAGACAACTACCAGCAGCGCTTTAAAGTACAGCGCCCCTTCTCAGATATCTAATACTTCCAAATTAAGAGAAGACCTGCCATGCTGATGGGTTCCTGTGGCATTAACAATATATCATCCCTGCTGAAAACTTCTGACACTGAGTTCGAAACCGTAACACTCCTTCCCAGGCGCTCTGATACCGTCCCATTACAGCTGGGCCTTCACTTTCAAGAGTGACAGTACTGCCCTCTTCAGTGTATGGCAGGACTGCTGGGAGGAGCTGATCATGCCAGACTGAGGGAATAGCAGTCCTGCTGAGGCAGTTTGGGAAATGGTCCTAATAGAACATGAGATTCCTCCTAGGAAAAGTTGGGACCGTCCCACTGCAGGTGTGGCAGAGCTGCTGTGGAGTGTGGGAACTGGCCAATAAATGCATTGCACTCCTGCTGACAACCCCCATATGGTTCCCCTTAAAATCCAACATCGCTCCTGGACGTGCCAGTACTGGCCCAGTTAGTGTAAGAACCCTGCTACGAAGTGCAAGTAGTGCCCACTTCACCCTGCTGAGAAGTGCTACTTTCAGAGTGGCATCCACGGTGAGTAGTGCCCTCTCTGCCCCAGTGCAAATACCGCAGACCTTAAAAGAGCAATGCTCAGAAGTCCTGGCTCTGACCCACTCCAAGTATGGCAGCGTCGTGATCCTCTTATAATCACAGGTTCCACTTCCTACCAGTGTGCCCTACACATGCCCTGGTAGCTCTGGTAGGTAAAACGGATGCCAGGCCACGGAGTGGAATCTCCCGTCCTCACTCCTGACCCCCCCCTCAACAACTGAAAGTCCCCTCCCGCACAATACACAAACAAACTTAACAGCACATTTTCATACTCGTCCCAACAAAGCTTTTCATTTTTAGAAAAACAGCTCTATTGTCTGTGTCAGCGTTTTGCCTTTAAAACATATGGGAAATTGTGTTCTGTGGAAAGACCACAATGGTCAGGGCTAAACTTTATCTTTGGAACAATGAGCTGCTTCTGGTGACATAAACGGATATTTGTCAAGCAAGGGCGAAGCTTAAGAGGCGCAGCACATGGGCACAATTTGTTGTGGCACCCGGGGTGCTGTTGGACCAAAGGGCAGCCTTGCGTGTGCTATAGTATACTTTGTACAGCCTGCCTGAACAGGTTGATCCAGCAGGGACATTAAACACACATCCTAAAAAGTAGAAATATTACATGGAGTCCTTAGATTATGTACTAATAGGAAGGGAATCCATCATTCTGGATCACAGATATGTCCAGGACCTGTACATCCTAAAAAGATGTTTATGGCCTAAGCCAGAAACACTAACTATGAATATAAACAGATTGCACTCACTCTGAAACCTACTCAGCCAGCCAGATAAAAAGCCTTATTTAGATCTTGGCAGTAACAGTCCAGCTGTCAATTTTTTGACAGAAAACCCATCTGACTACTAGGTGGTCCACCCACCGATTTAGATGTTGGCAGTCCCATAGACGATAATCTGCCCTAGTCCCGCCGACTCCGCCAGAACTTTCCAACCGTGTTGACAGTGCCGTAGGAGAAAGCGGCTGACAGTGGGACTCCAGCCACCCTTCCTCTCAAGCAGATTTGGATGTGCCTTCACGCCAACTGTGGCGGTGCTCCCTCCACTCTTGAATTGCCAGATTGGGGGGGGAATGAGGTAAAAACCTACCTTTTCACCTGATTCCACTTTCGTTTTCGACTGGACAAGACCTTCCTTCGCCTCTGCCACTGGACCACAGACAAACAACACCCACCCCAATCATCAGACTAGATGTTAGGCAATCCGCATTGCCAGTCTAAGTTTTGTGACCACTGCACATGGGTTCGGGACCACTGCAGTCATATACATGTCACAGTAATTTTATAAAATGATTGTGACATGCATATGTTGGGGACACAGGTGTGTCAGACATGGATGGGAACACAGTGGTACAAGGCACATATTTCACACATACACAGATGTCATTTTGGTGTCAGTATTCATTGCCAAATGAATGCTGGTGCAACAATGATGTAACATTCACACTGGTCAACTATATCCATGTGTGCACATGGCAAGGAGACCTGTACCTTTGATATTGGGCTTTCAATTGTGTGTGTAAGTCATACATCTATGTGTGTTTGGGATTGGATTGGCTGGTTGAGGTGGAGGGAGTTGAGGTGGATGATGTGGTTGTGTAAAATTGTGTGCCATTTGCAGATTGGTCTGTGTATGTTTGGTTGTGTTGTTTTGTGTAACATTCAGGTGAGTGTGGTTGTTGTGTGGTTGTTGTGATGTGTGTTGTGGCGTTGTGTGAATGTGTTTGTGTAGATGAGTGTGTAGTTGTGTTAGTTGTTGTGTCCTGTGTGGGTGTAGTGTCAATAGTGTGTGTATGTTGTGTCATGGATGTAAGGCAATGTGTGTTTTCGGCATGTACGTGTTGGGGTGGAATGGCAATGGATATCACTGTGTATGTGATGTGTTGTGTAGTGTGTTGTGCAGGGGGGCACATATGGTTAAGGCAGTGTGTGTGTGTGACTTACCCCTCTTCCATAGCCGCTGCCTTTGTACGATGTCCATCGGGTCCTGCAACGGCCTTCCACCATCAACAATCCACTACCACTACACCGCCTGCAGGACTGTCACTTCTAAATATGGTTGGCGGGAGCCCACCAGCCTGACGGCTCGAACGAGCACACCATCATGGCAGCCAACGGATCAGCCGCAATACATCTAAATATGGCGGTCGGAACACCATCTACTTGATGGCGTGCTTGGGTCTGCTGCTGCAGTGGATTGGTGATAATACCTCCAAGATCTAAATCAGGCCCAAAGTATTGTTAGTATAGCTGTTACATTTCAGTGAAAGGGGCACAACTGCACATTAATTTGTAAAGAAACATTGTGAAAGACAATAAATAAAACATTTGGAATATCACACAGAAAACACGTTCCTGAAACCACATTATTTTTATCCAAACTACGAATACTTTTTTAAGTGTTGCAGTGTACACAAAGAACCAGGTGAAAAGATCCATGTGTTCATTTCTGGGCCCAGGTCTCCAGGTACAAAGGGCAACTGCAAATAAAAACATATTGTGTAACCTAAAGCGCAATAACAAACGATTGTGCTTTACAGCCCAGTTGCTGAATTGTTAAAATTGTCCAGAGCTCCACCAGGAGCCAAACAAACTAGCAAGACAATGATTAACAGATTATGGTGTTGTTATTTTTTCCCAGTAGGTTCTGCTCCAGGGGGCCTTTTAAAGGTGCCATAAGCTATCGGATGTATAGCTGTAAGATGGGTGCTGCACTTAGATGCAGGGCTCCTATCCTTGGGCTCCTTTTCCTGTACAGTTTCTACTGATATATATGTAGGATGTTATATCTTTACATTCTGAGCTAAGTGGGCAGGAGGGTCGTGAACCTGCTGCAGCAGCACCTATTGTTTGCAGTGTTACCGAACTGCTATGGGGTGGCAGCGAGCCCTACATGTACTCTATCATTATTTATTTCTCCTGGCACATTTTTTTATTCTATATTACTTTTCTGTTTCGTTTTTATCCTTCTAACTAGGACGTGTTAAAATTGATCTTTTTTATTTTAAAAAAAGACAGTAGTTGTAAGGATATCTTATGGAAACAGATTTCTATCTAGGTAGGTAAGCAAATCTACTAACTCAAGTACAACATTGGGGAATGTTGTACAAAGGCGGACAAAATAAAGTAAGTGCATAGAACGGGGTTCAGATGACTGTTTTGGGGTCTCTGTGTGAGCGGTGCCTGATCGCCGCTCACACAAGGACAAAGTAATGCCCGAAGAGAGAGTTCTGTTTTCCACTTATGTTCGTTAGTTTGGTTAAAGCAGTCGCGAGCCCCCATTAAAGCTCCGGATCTCTTTTTCTTGTCACCTCGGGCCTGGCTCGGTTAAGGTGTGGGGCTGACTAACTCATTCACCATTTACGCTGGATGTGAGAGACAGGGTGAAACAGGCGCACCAAATAATGCATCTAGCGCACCACCTGGTGCTGTGTCCAAGGTCATGATAGCTCCACCTCGGTGACCTTGCACGACATGGAAACCCTTCCCACAAAGGCTCGAAGCAAACACATCACCCTTCCACACGTGCCACTCACATGCATAGCTTGCTATCCGTGTGCGTAGGTGATTCAGCGCCCCACATAGGGGTGCTAGGCGCTAGAGAAACGGTACAATACATGCACAGACACATACATTCTCAGCACAGCCCCCTGATTATGGTGTGAGCTGTGCTGCGCGAGCAGAGGAAGGAGAGTTCCATGCAATGCTCATTCACTAGCCTTTCTGTAAACACAGTCGCATACAAGGTCAGATAAGCATGCAAGATTACCCAACATGCACCTGGGGGACCCAGGGAGTGTGGACAGGTCAAAGTGCAAAGGGCAGTATTGTGCCCAGAAATTTCAAGATGAGCTGAGAAAGAACTTTCCAAATAGATATCTTTTCAGCCTCCCCGAACTGTATATGATATAACAGTGGAGAGTTAGGGGTAATTCGAATCTTGTGACGCACACCGAGAAAGCTTTCTAATATTTTGGGGTTTTTCTCCCAGGACACGGCTTAGCTCCGAGTTGGTGATTTGTTCACTCTATAGTCTGACTTCGAAGGAGCAGTGGTCTTGAAGCTGTCGCAGCATCTTTTGAAAAGAGTGCTCCCATGAAGTGGAATTAAGGGCCATATGTACGAACACTTTTTCCCATAGACACAGAATGGGTAAAAACCTTTGCTACATCTGTCCCTAAGTGTACCTTTATTAGGACTGACACAAAGGGTAGGGGCATAGAAGAAGGACTACAATTTTTCTTGGACCGCGCACAGAATGACAGCGCTCATCAGCACAGAATTACATGAGAGGCACTAAGGACATAAAACAATGTAATTTTTAAAGCCAGTATCGTGTATGTTATTTACATTTCCTTCTTTTATAACAGTTGTTAGCTATCCCTGCTTTGGAAAACATAAAAAGGCACCCCGCCGTTTTCATTCGACCCTCTCTATAAACTGGGGCCTTAGCTCAGTTTCTCGAAATCTGCCGGGACAGCGGTGAAAAACCTGGACTGTCCCGGCAAGCGGGACGCCTGGTCACCCTAACAATGTGCTGGTTTATAGGGCCCAGGATGCAGCCCTACAGGCAATAGCAGGGTGATTCTCCCATGCAAATGTATGCAAACAGCATTTGTGCACACGTGAGCTGGCAATTAAATCCGACCTATGACTTCGCCGAAGCTTGTTTGAATGAGAGTAGTGACTAAAACCGTTAAAAAGCCTTTTTGCAGTGAAAGAAAATGAATACAAGATGGTTTTCTGTATACGTCACATGTATGATATAAATTATTTAATTTGTATTGATTCTGTGTGCATGTGAGGTGTTAAATAGTTCGTCTTGCAAAAGAAGAATGATACATCAAACAGCCAGTGCAATGAGGCGAGAGATTTACTCCTCTCGACAAAGCCGAAGCCCATATAGAACAACCTGTAAATTGTTAGCAGTAGGTTTGCAGATAGCTGAACTGTCAGGCCAGACCTAAAACATATGAGATACAGAGTGCAGAGAGGAGGGCCAGAAGTTCAGCACTTTCAGAAGCTGCCTACATGTCGAGTTGCGCCAGAAGGTGCCATCCCCAACCATGCCAGTGGAGTACGTCTTCGACCACCTGAATAGACCACAATAACCAAAGCACAAGATTTAACACATCAGTTAACAAGTATTCAGTCAGTTAATAGCAGACTTGAGTTTCCAGCACACTTATCAGTTTCCATGTTTGAGATATCAATAGATGGGACATTTAATTTTAAGTTATATTAACTTGTGGGATGTTTTAGGATCTTGCATGTACTAGTGTGGGCGTGAGTGACACTTACGGCTGGGAGGAGCCTCCATGTATCTCGAGCTGTCCTAAGTATAGAACTATCATCCTAAACATAGAGTGTGACATTTGTTCTGTCATGAGTGAAAGAAACATGTTTTACGACTCTGGCACTGAGCCCAGCACCATGACGCTGCATTCAGGAGTGTAGGTCAGGAGGGTGAGGAGGGATGGGGTCGCACAGACTCACTCTCTTTTAGAATAAACACTTTAGGGGCATGTGTGTGAGAATGAATGCCACGCTCTGTGTCTCTCCGCACCTGCTATTATTACAGTCCCCGCACCTCGGCAGCCTCGTGCACCCTCTGAGTTCAGTCGTCTTGATTCCGTGTCTCCCTCTCCCATGCTGTCTGACTGCAGCCCCTGCACAACCTGCAGCCCACTGACAACCCCGGCTGTCACACGCGTGCCTCTCAGTGAGATCCCAGCTCTTGCATTCTCTGGCTGCAGCTCCCTTCAGCCTCTGGGCGCTTGTCCTGTTCTAACGCCCCCCCGACTGCAGCCCCTTACGGTCTTTGGCTGTAACTTGTCTTTTCTGGCTTCAACCCCTAGGTTCTGTGGGTGTGCCACTTGCTCTTGGACCCTCTGAATGCAGCATACACTAGCATGACAGCACCCATCATTCTACAGGATTCTTTTCTTGTTTGAATAGTTCATGTTCTGAAGGAGGCCCATATACTCCTTTCTATAGAAGGACACGTGATGACATTTCCAGAGACAGACAGAATGCCAAAATAAAACGGAGCAATGGAAATGAGTGATAGGTGGGGTCCTATTAGTAATCCTTTTACATAAAAATAAGTGCTAGAAGCATATTTACAACCGCAATGATGTTTACTAACTATCATTAATTCTGTGCAAAACATAATCATATTGGGCTATTTAATAAATATTACAAGTGTAGCATTGAAAGACAAGGATCTATCTATCCATGCAAATAGCACATACATGTAATGACATTTTTTCTCATGTGGAGGATTTTTCTAAGCTTAGCATTTTTTTTATAAGAGGCTTTGTAATTTGATAACTAAATGTAACAATTTTCATTGCACATCACTTATTTTTATCACTTGCATGGTTGTACACAAAACATAAAAACAATATAACAAAGTTATGCATTATACCGGGGTGTCGAAGCAAACTTGAGAACTCTGCATCTAGGTTGAGGCAGCAAACTGTAATTATTAAAAAAAGGAGTGATCACAGAACAAGTGGGTGGAGTCTCCTTGCAATCACTAAGGAGAGAAGCTACCCGTGGGACGCCACTACACCCATAAATAGCAAAAGCTGGAGGCATCTAGAACGTGGTCTCCTGATTACAAATCTCGGTTCTTCTTGCAGACGGGGTAAGAATGAGATCAGCAAAAACAAAGAAGCTCAGTGTAAGTATTCGTTAACTATAACCGAAACATAGAATCCACACTTCATTATTCCTACACACGCATTTTTCAAAATTTGACGTCTCAGGTCATTTCTCTCCAAAGACAGCAACCACACTCCCAGCATGCTTTGCCAAGTAATGCCTAATGTGTTTAGTTTTGTGAGTTATGGGTTATATAACTAATCAGTTCCACCCTTCATACATACCTTCTTTGTTCATGGTTGGAAACATAAATTCATCTGGAACCCATCAGTGCCACTGTTGCTCCCCAAGCGTTTTCGCCAGGTCTAGTGTCAGTCTCTGCCACATTGATAGGTTCGTTTCCCTTTAACAGCTTTCGGTTCGATCCTGTTTCTTAGATTTTTTCCTTTTCTGTGGTAGTACTTTAAGGTCAAAGGTTATCGGAAATCGTATTTGTGCAAGTCAGTACACTGTTAGGTTTTTGCTGGACCTCAGCTGATGTTTTTTAGTCTGATCAACATGACCCTAAATTGAAATAGGCATTGTACCCGAGTTTCTTCCTTATCATCAAATGTCTCCCTTTAGCAGTGGTCCCTAACCTGGGATCCATGGACTCTTGGGGCCCCCTATGGCTACTAAGGGGGGTCCCAGCTGTTTAGAAATGTCAGTAAGATAAGCAGATGATGGAGTATATACACATAAAATCGCAAAATTGTATACATGTAAATTTTTACAAAACTCTGTAAATGTGAAGGAGTTTGAAATTGTAGGGTAAAAATTAGGTTTGTATCCTTATTTGGAGTAGTGGGAGCTGCACAAGTACAGCAAATTGAATCTAGTATGGAAGATTGGTCACCTGAATGGAAGCACTGTTATGTGCTGACAAAAAAGAGCAGACATTAGGAGCAAAAAAAACACAAGTCATATGCTACAGTCAAGCATATTGCTTTGTCTTTTAGAAATATAAGTAATTTTTGAAATGCTGCAACCTTCCCACTAAAATTAAACTTTAGATTTTTGTATATTTTTTGTTTGTGGACTAAATAAAATATTTAATAAATTGTGTATTTGTTTGATTGGTACTTGCCTCTGTATTTTTTCAGTCGCGGCTCGCGTGACGCAGAAGGGGAGGGGCAGCGCACAGGTGGACGGAGGGGGTGATTAACGGGGGGACGGAGGGAGGGATTAAATTAAAAATAATTAACAAAAAAAAACACTTACCTGTGCCGCTGCCACCTTCACAACTGCGTTGCTCCTCTTCTCTGCTGACAGCCTGCAGGCACAGGCTCCCAGCCTCCCCTGCGCCAGTCCTGACGCTGCTCAAAGCAGCGTCAGGATTGGCTGGGAGCGCCCAGCTAGGGCACTCCCAGGCAGACTGGGAGCCTGTGAGAGCCCTGTGCACATGTGTGTTTGACCGGCCCAAGACGGCCAGCCAAACATACAAGCGTTCTGAGGGGGAGTGCTGAGCACTCCCTCTCATTGCTCGTCACCCCTGTAGCCCTGCCCCTTTTCCCGAAAACGATATTAAACAAAGTTTATTATCGTTTTTGGGAAAAAGATTTGCAGCTGCCGTTGCTGGCACAGAGGGGCAATGCTCCTCCGCCCTTATGGAGGAGCCACTCCTGGTATTTGTGTGTATTGTTTTTAAGAACTGCTACCCTAGGGAAAGCTAAATCTTTTGTTTCTGTCTATTCTGTGTTTTGCTCTATTTGTTGCTGTCATTCATTTCTTATTTATGGACTTCTCCCTCCAGTGTTATGAACTTGTTGCTTCTTGCACTGGCGATTCTCATGATGCTGTAATGCTTGCATTTAATTATTAATGGTATCAGTAATTTTCCATTCACAGAAGAACACACAGGGCCTGATTTCAACTTTGGAGGAGGTGTTAATCTGTCCCAAAAGTGACGGGAAAGTGACGGATATACCACCAGCCGTATTACGAGTCCATTATATCCTATGGAACTCGTAATACGGCTGGTGGTATATCCGTCACTTTACCGTCACTTTTGGGACGGATTAACACCTCCTCCAAAGTTGTAATCAGGCCCACAGTTCTTTATCAGAATTGTGCTCTTGTGGCATCATTGTGTTCTATTCCACGATAAGGCTTGATTCATATTGCATCAGTGTACACCCATGGTTGCCTTCTCTATGCCTCCTACTGCCATTAGCTCAAATAATAAATTGTATTTGTACTTATATAGTGCTTCGTATCCCTGAAGAGGTGCCAAAGTGTATTAGCAGATGGGTAGCATGCTCCACCATTGGGAGTGCTTGGTTGGAGATAGTGACTGTCTAGTTATAGTTAATCTACAGTTTCCATTAAAAAGGCTTTTTTGGTTAGATTATAAATTTGGTATCGTTCTGCGGGTCTGAGTGCTTTGATTGGCTGGCAGCAACTTAAAATATTTGTTGCAATAGCAAGTACTGAATGCCAGGTATCTTGGAAATACATGATAGAATTGATATAAGGGTGGTATAAGTGGGCAGGCAGAGTATCCTTGATCATACCGAGGTTGTGGGGTCATCCCTGAAGGGCAGGTACTACCCCCCAAATATAAAAAGCCCCAGTTTTAATTGCAAGGTTGGCAGACTTGTGTTCTGATGGACCAGGTTGTAGGTTCGGACAAGGCACTGATATAGCTTCCTTATCATGTGTACTGATGTCTCACTGTTCCTTCTCATATCATAGTCTGATGTGCCCACTGTTTAGCCAGTCCCAAAACACAAAGCCAAAGGGTGTGTACAGTAGGGTTGGCTGCACAGAGGGATAGGAATAGCGAAATATAAAACATGGATGCATGGATGTTGGATGTAGTATATCTACAAAAAAATACGGAAATAACTTCGTTAAAGGTAATTTATCGCTTATAAGACATTAACGTGTTTTAGAAAACCTCAGAAACCATCAAACAAAACACAATTAAAATGACATTATAGTTACAAAACAAAACTTAAAATCTCACTGAAATTGGTCTGTTATTGTTAGCTGTGCAAACCAAACTCACCCCAAAGATCTTCTCAAGATCTCACATAAAATATGGGCCTGATTCACAAAGGTAATTTACACTTCGCGTAAGTTTCCTATTTTTGGTATTCCCAAACTATGAGTTTAATTTTACTGATAGTAATTTTTCGACTGCAGAGACCTCGTATTCTTGGTGGAGATTCCTCACATAAAAAGATAGGCCTGTCCTATCTTGTTATGTGCGGAGTTCTTTGTCTGGTCTGCAAAGTCTCCGGAGTCGTAAAATTACTCTTAGTAAAATTAAACTTGTAGTTTGTGAAAACCTAGAATTTGTAAAGATACACAAAAAAGTAAGTTTACCTTTTTGAATCAGGCCCGATGTCTCAGATGACATCTTAAATGACATCATTGGTGACATAACATTACCTCCCCATCCACTTCCTAAGCAGTTCCTAAAGGGGCAAAAATGTTTGTTGAGGTAGATGTTGGAAGAAGTAGGAAAGGAGATTTCTATTAGGAAAGGTGATGCTGTACAGATTGTTGTGGTGCATTTGCCATCAGCTGACTGCAGGAAGACCCATTCTAAGCACTAGAATGCTGAGGAATGTTTTTCCACTGCGACTTATGTTTTTTGACTGACTTGTGTTTTTTCAGTCAGAAGTATCTTAATTTGTTCTACAATATGGAAAAGATTGGGCAGCAGAACACAAGGCTCTGATGGACAGGCTCCTAACCCCACCTCAAGTCAAGAATGGTTACTCCCCCGTGATGTCAGGCTTGAAAAGGACTGGTGGGTGGTGTCTGCTGATTATAGATCAGGGGGTCTTTCTTTTTTACCCTTAGTGCCGGAGGGAAAAAGGCGAATTAGCCATAGTTGTCCCCTATTATGGGGACAACACATGTAGTCCCCATAAATGGGGTTCTTACTTTTTCCCTTGTGGCGTGTATACTGTGCTCTGCATGTCTAATATTCTCTGTGTGTGACTAGGAACAATGTGCAGGGTGGATTATATCCTGTGGAGCACCTGGCGGGAGCTGATACAAAATGGTGGTTCTCTTGCAAGTTGTCATTGTTCATCTTCTGTGCTTGCAGCAAGCATGCTTCCTGCACTTGAGACCTTCGCTCCTGGCTTCTGTATATGGTTGCCTGATGGATCAATAGGCAGCTTTTGCCGGGCCAGCATCAGAACCCGAGTATTACTCCCTCCTTCTCCTTTACTAGATGTCTCCTAGCAGCGAGGAGGCCCTAGCCGAGTGACTCCATCCTAAGGCCAGTCCACATAAACTTGGCCATATAGTGCCATAAACTTCCCTCCATTTTGCAAAAGCCAGCAAAGAAAAAGGAAAGCCTAAGAATGTACATTTCATCTGCAGTGGAGTGTGAATTCCAGACAGCCATTGGTCTCTCTTAAAATACGGGCCTGTGAAGGTTGGCACCCCAAAAAGACGTCACTGTGGGTGCAAGCTCTGCTGTGCGTATTAATGTCAGAGCACGAGACAGGCTGGACCCTAATTGCTCTTTGCCAGAGTGACAAATTCTCCAGCTTCGCCATTGGATCATTTCCTACAATTCTATTACGCTGTCTACCCACTTCTCTTGATTCGTCATGTTATCTTGGTTAATATTTCTTTATCATCTGCTTTTTCTGTCTTCCTTAAATCAGCAACTATTATTCCTTTATTGCAAAAAGCATTAAGATACTTTGCTTCCCACTATTGGTCTGTTTGTTGCGGCGCTGTGCCAGAATAACATTGGTTATATTTCATCTACCAAACTGTTGTGTCCTACATATTATCCACCAAAACGTTGCCCCATTTATTTAATAGACATTTTACACTCGGGGGAGCGATATTTTAGTTTTTTTGTGCTGCTTCTGCCATCTTGTACAGTGTATTTTTGCCAGTGCTGGGGATAAAAGTGCTTTGCACATTCATATAAATAAATAAAAAGATAAATAAGTAAGTACAGTTGTGTGCGTACTCTGGAGAGTGCAGACTAGAGTACTAGTATGTGGGAAGTAACGAGTCGTCCTCAGGCCAGGGACAGCAGTAGTAGACATCAGTTAGTGGTCAGTGAACTGCCCAGTACCTAATGGCCTCTTCAGGACCTGTTGACAAGGACTAGTAGCCAGGTTCCCTTGTCTGATGTTTATTCCTTACCTGTGTTCAGTATAATGACCCTGTTACCTTCGTTACAGTGACTCTTTTAGTCCATAAACCCCACTCCCACCTACAAGCTATTTCAGTTTTGGAATTAACCTTATCTACTTAGCACTGTGGTTATTTGTTTTGCAACAGATGGTGTCCCCGTGAAAGTACACTAAGTGACACAATTGTGTACACAGGATAAGATATGATTGCAGAGCAACCTGCTGTCTGGATCAACTTACTAAACTGTTTACACGTTTTGGGGACAGAGCAAGTGGCCTTTGCTCTGACATTATCTTCAGAATCCCTTCAGAAATAAACAGCCCCGACATATCAGCTACATCACCCCCGTTCCCCTTCTCCAGTGTGATCTAGAATTATGTTAGTCAAGAAAAAAAATGATGAAAGCTTTGATTCAACCTGAATCACTGTTTATCACTCTAGGGACATCCCCCTCCAAAACAATGTACTCTCCATCAGCATTACAGAGGTGGGCCACCATATACACATGGTATTGCATTATATCATACCGGTGTCTATAGCACTCTCTTTCCGAGTCCCAAAGTGCTTTCCCAGTGGATAAATAGAAAGCGACGTAGCTGGTCATTATGTAGCACTTTTTATCTCTGCTGAGGTCGCAGAGCACTTCACGTTGCTAGGTACCTTTCAAAGCGGCTGGTGGAAAGGGTGTAGGATTTACTGAGGTGTAAAAGGTGCATGCTGGGTGAAGTGCTTGAGAGTGGGGCGATCACGTTTCTTCGAGTATTGCTTTGTTTAAGCATGTGGAGGGGTTTCTCACTGCTGCACAGAGTCAGGCGAGAAGTGCAGCAGAGACGTTTGAGAGGCAGATCGCAGCTCGCACATACTGACCAGTGGTGTTTCTAATGTTAGTCAAATCCGTATTAGATTTGAGGAAAGGGCCCGTTTTTATAGCCTTTCTGCACCCAAGGTGGCTGTTGATAATCCATGCTTTCTTCAGGAATCTGTTTCAAACCTTAGACATCTATACATTAAAGGATCCCCTGCCCATTTGAGTTAATTTACAAGTTGGACTAATGAGGACTGGTGGCATTCAGCATTTGAGAGCCTCTTTTGGCAGTAAGTATTGACTTCTGATATAGGAAGATGGGTCCACTTTGGTCAGTGTAAAAGCCATTGCAATAGTCAATGAAGGACACATTTGGAGGTCTGTGAGAGAGTACAAGGCAAAGGAAGATCCCGGTTAAGATTTGCATTGTGAAGAATGATTTTTTTGTCTCTTTGAGGACCTACGGTTGGAGAGAGAGGTTGGAGCACAAGATTACTCCTAGATTGTTCCCTTGTAAAGAGGTGTCTGAGGTCGGTCTATGTTTTTGTAGGCCAGAAGGCGGCGGGATTGTATGTCCGCCAAGCTCAACAAGTAACAATCTATGTTTGAGAGGAGTTTGGCTTCAGATGATTCTGCCGCATCAAAGTGTGTATTGACCTGATGTACTGGCTAAGACCTAACTTTCTAGATACCTGCTTAGTTGTTGCAAGTAAGCTTGAAAATGTCTAGGAGTGCGGGCATGTACATTAAGAAACAAGAGGATAACTACTGAGCCCAAGACAACAGCAAACTGATTAACAAACAGTGGTGCTCACAAAAGAGGGAGTGGGACGGTTTGTACATTTTCTGCCAGGTAGACCTTAATATATTTGAGAGTGGTGACTTCGATTCCAATGTCACTGAGTGCCAGAAGCAACAACAAAGTGCCACAGTTCTAAAAATGCTCATGGCAGGTCCAGGTGGAACAAGGTAGTCACACTGTTCGAATGTACCATTTTTCTGAGGTCATCCAAGATTGTAATGAATGGCAATTCAGTGTTGTTCTGGGGCAGACATGAGACTGCCTGTCAGATAGCAGGTACTTCTGTGTGAAGAATTCAGAGATTTGTGTGAAGGGTGATTTTTCTATGACCTTCGCTATGAGTGGTAGCTGACTATTAATCTGTAGTTTGCTGGGTTGGAGTCCTCAAGTCCTTGCTTCTTAAGAGTTGGCTTAATGTTTGATCAATTGAGGAACTCTCTGGTTGAGAGAAATGACTTAATGTACATGATGGGTGTGATGACAGCAGATGTTGTTAAGATGTTCATGAATACGTCTGATGGCATGGGTGAGCTAAACATCCGACGATAGAGATGGATTTCAGTAATGTCTGCAGCGTCTTTTACAGACAGTGCATGGCACATGCTGAGTTTTGGTTGAATATTTCTTGGGCCTGCCACAGACTGTCCTAAACTGGAAGTGAGCCTTCAGGCTGTTAGCTGTTTCAATGAATTGATCAGGCAGTGAGCTGCAGAGCTATTGCAAATGATTCTCCTGGTATGAGGTGCTACATTTGTTATGAACTCCTTAGTTTGGCATGCTGCATCCAAGCTGTCTTAGCTTTCTTCAGGGCTGCAGTCTATATTTTGTACTGTCTCTGAAGGTGTTTTTATTGACAGAGTTATGAGTTCGTCTTTAATGTCGTTCCAGGCATCTAGTCATGGTTCTTTGTAATTTTAAATCTGAGTTGAGCCAGCACATGTTCCTGCTGATGATGTTGATTTTGAGGCTTTGAGGGAAATCACTTTGCCAGAGTTCTCTGAGAGGCATTGGTAGAAACGATTAAATGTCATATGGTGATCCAATTGTCGCTTAACATTCAGCTCAATCTAATATGCATCTAGGGTTATTTCATAGGGAGGCCAGTATATTTGCATTGGTGGCTTGTGGATGGGGGGCGGGGTGATGTAAAAGTTGAGATTCATGATTTAAGGATTTCTTCGGGTACTGGGGAGGTTTCCTCCCACTCAGAATATTTTCTTATGGGCTATCATTTCATCAAATATGCAGTCAGCCAAGCAGCTGTGTCTGGTGATCTTTGAAAGAGGTGCGGCATAATGTTTGGTCTGAGTTCCAACAAGCAAAACTAGAGAACTTGAGATCTTCTATGAGGGTTGGGGGGCTCTCCCTTGAGAAATGTTTGAAGAAAATGGAAATGGGTCCAAACATTCAATTTTATAGCACATTTTCACATACATGTCATCAAAAGCCATAGGCTCTTAAAGGACACTTACTAAATTGTCAAGCACTTTCATGGTGTGCCAAGTCAAACAAGCCTGACACGCCCCTAGAGTTGATCAAATTTGTTTTTAAAAGTGCAGTGGGTGTCCCTCACCCATATGTTAATAATTACCTTTCTTGTGCCAGTGCCAGCATTTTGTCATGGGTGCGCCCTATGTGAAAAAGGGTTCTTCTTATGTCAGAAATTACATACTATATACTAGTGTCAGACTTTTTCCATTGATGCCATCCATATCCCGCCATTGAATATGTCAAAAGTACTTCTAGTATGTCTGAGCCAGCATTTTTTAATGGCTTCCTGACCCTTGTTCCCACCCAACTTTATAAGCCAAGGTTGTCCCCCTAAAGCTAAAGCTTGGGTCCAGTGTGACAGTGGCATCATTTTGCCATGGGTGGCCCTTGAATTATGTCCAGTATGCCAGCACCAGGATTTTGTCATGGGTGGCTCTTATGGCAAAATTACGACCAGTATGCTGGTGCCAGCGTTTTAGCAAGTATTCTCCAAATGCCAACTAATTATCTCAAGTGTGCCTGCACTAGCATTTCGCCATGCATTCCCCTTATGCCAAGAATTGCCTTTAATATGCGAGTGGCATCATTTTGCCATGGGTACCCCATATGCCAATGATTGCCTTCAAAATGCCAGTTCAAGTATTTTGCCAAGGGTAACCGATATGCCAAGAATTGCCTTCAGTATGCTTGGGCCAGCAGCAGACACACTAGCGTAACACTCATATATTCTCACTCACTCATGCTCACTTACATTCACTCGCTCACATTCATTCTCAGTCACAATCATTCTCACTCACACTCATTCATTTTCAGTCACACTCATACTCCTTTTCACTCTCACTCACTGTCTCACTCTCCCTCAGTCATACTTATCCTCACTAGTTCTCACTCACACATACACAGCATACACACACTCACATGCTGTCTCACTCATATCCCACTGTCTTGCTCCATCTCATGTGCTCACACAGTCTCGCTCACACTGTCTCACACGCACACTGGCTCATTGACACACTGTCACATCCCCACACACATTGTTTCATGCACTCACTTGCATGCTCACCCACTACCACAATGCCTTGCACACCTAGATGCTGCCTCAGTCATGCTCACTCACTGTTTCACATTCTCACTCTCACTGTTTTACCCACAGCCTCGTTCATAATCTGCCCCCTCACTGTCTCACTCTCAAACTCACTATCATTCACTCACACATTCACACACTCCTATCATTGTGTCAAATACTTTATTTCTGCTCCAAGAGTAGCCATAAAAAACACAACACAGAAATAACTCAAATATTATCACATCATGACATACTTGCAGAATAAACAAAAAAACAAATAAGTAAAACACATAAAAATAAAAATAAATAATACATTAGTTAAAATTCGTTTATATAAGATGACCTAAGTGCACGTCCTACAAGAATAAAAATTCCCAAAATGTACGCACACCAACCTGGCAATCAAGCCCAAAATGGACATCTAATAAAGTGATCCTGTGCAACTAGAAATACTAGTGACTAAAATAGCATCCATTTTCTTTTCATGATGGCACCCTTTATAAAAAGAACAAATGCTAATACAAAGAGAGGGGGAGTTTAACTGTTTCAAATAAGTCAGCGCTTCACCACATCTTCTCAAACCACTCTTTCTTAAAATAGGAATTAAAAACCTCTTGGTATAGAAAATGTAAAAGTGACAAAAGAGGATAAAATGAAGCAGACTCTGAGAGGAGGACTCATCACATGGGCAGATTAGCACTTTACTTAAATCAAATTGGCCAATGGGGAAACCCAAGGGCCTCCTCACAAAACCAAGTCTGAAGCTTGTTAGGACTCGGACCCAAGTACATTCACACTCACGGTCCCTCACCCTCACACAAGACAAGCACACATTTGAGAGCATTTTTTTACTTACTATCAGATGCCCCCACGGCCCACTTTTGCTCTGCAGCTGCTGGTGTACAGACCCTTGAGGAGGGTGCACACCTGCCTCTTGAACCAGGCTCCGAGGCAGGAAACTGAAAGCTGAGGCCTGCACAGTACTTCCCCATGTATTGACAGGCCTCACCTTTCAATCTTGTGTTTCTTTCACTGCCCTCTTGGCCATCCCGTCACGAAGTGGGGGCGGGGGTAAGTGAAGATCCTGACGTCACCTGAGGCTGTGATGAGAAGGAAATGAGAACATGAGGTGATTCCCCTATTGATAGCCACGGGCACTGCAGGCCTTAAGCCTAAATCAATTGGGAGTGCCTGTATTGGTGATACAGCAGAACATCACTAATTGGGCGGTGCCTCGGTGTTTTACGCTCCCGAGGCTGCATCCGGGACTTTGCCAGCGCTGGGTAATCCGTCAGGTGGCGGGTGCATGCACCTGTGCCAGCCATCCCACAGACTCACCGCCCGAGGCGGCAACTGTACGACTGTCACAGTGAGGTTCGGCATTTTTTAAATTATACCAATGGTGAATAATATGCTATCATTCAATATTGTCTTTTTAAAGGGTAGCAGAAAATAAGAAGGGTGAGCTTCTGTTGTTTGTGTCGGTCCAGTGGCTTGTTGCTGGTGATCAAGAGCTTACAAAATAGAGATGTCAGGTGCAATGTCGAGCTGGGTGTTGAAATCACAAAAGGCACCTCCATTTTGATGGCCAATGGTAATGTCTGTGATGGAATCCAGAAAGGTATTTGGAAAAGTGTTGGTGTGAGGGGAAGACTGATAGATGAGTGGAAACGAGGCAGAGAAAGTTGGTCTGGGTGAATGAAGCACACTCCCGAGTTGTGTGTGTGTTTTGTGGTGATTGGCAGAGGGTTTTATGCCCGCCCACGCTTCCTTCCCCACTATTCTGGATTTGACAATTTTCAAATGGGGTTAGGTATCCCTTAGGAATGGGCTCAATCACATATGACAGACGAGGCACCTTCTCCCAGCCAGGTCTCCAAGATGAAGAGAAGGTCCAGTGATGACTTAACACCAGCAGAAAACAACCTCCTCCCTTGCCGGGACATCAGGAGATTAAAAATAAATGGTCTTGACTTTTGTTACTAAGAACCATGTGGAACACCTTCCTTCCCTACTGTGCCTTACCACAAGCAAAAAAGTGCCTTATTGCTTGGATGAAATGCCTCCACAGTCACTAGGAGAGGCCTCTATGCTCACAGTGCCAAATAATACTTTGTGTTTGAACAGTGGTTATTAACCTGGTGTCTGTGGATCCTGGGCTTCTGTGACACCTATTCAGGGGGATTGCATCGGTTTCGAAAATTAAATAATGTTAGATTATTCAACTATATAAATATGGACATCAAAATAAGGGGTCGCCTTCGCCAGGGGTCGCACCTGCGATCCCTAAGCAACTTGTTGCAACCCCAGGCAATTTGCTTGTGACCCCTGGCTCCAATTGACATCTGTCAGGACACCAGTAGGATTACTGTCCTCATTAAAATACTATGCATTTCATGCTAATGTCTAATGCCATAAGTAAAAAATCTTGAATAAGATAGCCTTGAACTTGGAGGGCAGCATCGGCGCCAGCCTGAGTATGGTATCAAGAAGGCGGACCTTGCAGCATGCACTTACTTGTGCTCATGTGCATGTATGGGCATGCTGACTGCCGGAGCATCTTTAGCTTGACCCGCACTTTAAACATTGCTGCCAGCGAGCAGAGGGCCTGCTGCAGCCTCCTTCTGCATTGATGATTCCCAACACCACTATTCAAGCTGGAGCATGATGTTCGCCTTTACTTGACGTCTATGCCCTATCCTGGCTCTGAAGCAGTGTCCCTACCCTTTAGCTCTGGAGGTCTGTACCGCGCTGCTAATGGCATATGCAGGTAGGCCGTGGTGCAGGAAGAGCATTTATAATTCAATCATTGTACAAAGTCTCTGCTTTAGTGTAAAGTTGAATCGCATGCCCGCGTGTTTCAATATCCTGCTGTCACAAATGACCAAAATGTCTAGTTTGAATCTATAAACAAAGCTGTTTTTTTATGAAGAACAAAGCTATTTTGATCTGCGGCAAATTTAGGTGGTCATTATGACGGATAACGTGGCGGTATCGCCAGCGCAGTAGGAACACCGAATCCGGTGGTAGCCACCTGCAGGCAGGCGGAAGACAAGGATCCGCCCACCATATTATGACATAATACACCGCCACTATTTCCGGGGCGGTAGCAATGACACCATAAGCCTGGCGGAAACACATAATTTAAAAGAAGACAATCACCTCCAGGGACACACAGGAGCCAGCGGCCACCAAGAACTGCAAGTCTTCCCAATGCTGTACCACGCCATGGCCGTCCTGGAGCACCAAAGAAGACGACGACGGTGAGTACAGCCACCTAGCATACAAGGGATTGGGGGAGAGTGTCACACACACACACAGTACACACCATACACACACCACACACCCAGAACCAGAAGCACAGGAAAATAACAGTAACAGAACCCCAGAGTAAAGAAACCCAGGACACATACACGGTTCCAACAACTGTATTCCTGTTGTATGAATATGTAAAGTGCAAAAACATGCACAAATGCAGAAATAAATACATGCAGGCCCAACGGCCAGTCCAAAGTCACAAATGCCCACAGGGCAAAGTCCAAGCCCTAACCTGACTCCTGACAACAACAGGACTCCACTGTTCTGGGGCATCATGTTGGAAATGGGCAGGCACCTCAGGGGGTGCGGGGGTTTGTGGGGAGGCACCTATTGAGAGGGGGCTTCCTGCCCACTGGTTCTGGAGGGGGCTTCCTGCATACTGGTTCTAAAGGGAGCTTCCTGCCCACAAGTTCTAGAGGGGGCTGCCTGCCCCCTCGTTCTGGAAGGGGCTTCCCGCCCACTGGTTTTGGAGGGGGGTGCCTGCCCACTGATTAGTGATGGTGCTCATTTGCCTCTGGTTCTGGATGCTGCTCCTTGGTCTCTGGTACCAGATGCTCCTTTTTGGCCTCTGGTTTCCAGATGCTGCTCCTTGGCATCTGGTTCCAGATGGGGCTCCTTTTAAGTGGGGGCTCCCTGGCCATGCTTTCGAGTGGGGCTCATTGGCCTTGGACTTTTGTGGGGCCTCCTTGGCCTTGGATGAATGTGGGGCCTCTTTGGCCTTGGATTTCTGTGGGGCCTCCCCGGCCTTGGATGTTTGTGGGGCTTCCTTGGCCAGGGATTTTGTTGGGATCTCCTTGGCCTTGAATTATTGTGGGGCCTCCTTAGCCAGGGATTTTTGTGGGGCCTCCTTGGCGTTGGATTTTGTTGGGGCCTCCTTGGCCTTGGATTTTGTTGCGGCCTCCTTGGCCATGGGTTTTGTTTGCGCTTCCTTGTCCTGGGATTTGGGTGGTGCCTCCTTGTCCCTAGGTTTTGGAGGTTGCCCCATGGTCTTGCCAGTCTGTTTGGGAGGGGGCGGCACTTTAGCCCTTCATCGTTGGGGGAAAGGAGTGTCCTTGGTGCGGGTGTCCGGCATCGCACTCATGTGCCGCTTAGTGGCAGCTGGAGACTTTGGGGGTGGAGCTGCGTCAGACTGGGTGCTTGAGGTACTGGGCTGGGTGTGGTGGGACCTTCCTCTTACAGGCAGGATGGGTGGGGGGAGGAGGAGGGAAGAGGTCAAGGCGGGCAAGGAAAAGCTTCTTAGGGACAATGGGGCAGGATGTGGGAGGAGGGATGGGAGTAGAGGTAGAGGGAGTGGTTGTAGGAGGAGGAGGTGTGCTGGACTTGGGTGTAGGTGCATGGACAGTGTGCGGGTGATGCGGTGGATGGCTGTTGGGTGTCTGATTGCAAGCGTGTATGTGTCTCTAGGGGGGCAGACAGGGTGGGGGAGGACAAACAGGACATGTGGATGGATGTGGTGGTGTCTGCAAGTGAGGTGGGTGTGCTGCATGAGGTAGTGGTGATGTGACTGCGCATGTGGTGTGTGGGGTGCATGTCTGCGGGTCTGCTGTTGTGGTGACTGGGCAAGACTGTGCAGGTGGCAGGTTCAGGGACAGTTAATGCAAAGCATGCAGGTGTGAGTGAGTATGTGACTGAGGGAGGAGGAGGAGGAGCGGGACACAGTGGAGGCAGTGGATGATGTTGTGTGTGTATCTGTGTGTTGGCTGTGTGAGTGCTTGTGGACTGAAGTGTGCTGCTTGTGTTTGTCTGTGCAAGTCTTGTGTGTTGTTTTGGGTGCATGCTTGCCAGAATGTGTGTGTGGGACGGGTTGGGTGTGAGGAGACTGGGACTAGGTAGTGGTACTTAGAGGGGGGACGGATGAAACAGGGACACTGGCTGCCATCAGTGAAGAGGCCGGAGCCTGAAACGATCTCTGTAGGGCCGCCAACCCACAGTGGATGCCCTCCAGGTAGGCATTGCATTGCTGCATCTGGGATGCCAGCCCCTGGATGGCATTCACTATGGTTGACTGCCCTACAGAGATGGATCTCAGGAGGTCAATAGCCTCCTCAGTGAGGGCAGCAGGGCTGACTGGGGCAGGGCCTGAGGTGCCTGGGGCGAAGGAGATGCCCACCTTCCTGGGTGAGCGGGCACGTGCAACTCGGTTGGGTGGCTACTGGGAGGGTGGAGCTGGTACGAGGGTAGCAGTAGAACCTGTAGCTGGGGTGGTCCCAGAGGGGTCCGCCACCACCAGGGAACTCCCATTGGAGGATGAATCAGAGCCAGTGGTGTTGAAATCACAAAAGGCACCTCGTGCACCATCCCAATGGTCCCCTTTGTGTCGGTGGACTCTGCCTCCTGGGTCCCATGGGCTGCAGCTCCCTCACTCGCCGGTGCCCCTGCTCCTTCGCCAGATGATGCTAATGCACATATGTACAGGATGACAAAAGGAGACAGGGGGAGAGAGAAAGGGAGCACAGGGGCAATCTCAGCACCAACAGCACAGATGGCAGACACATTACTGTCACACAGTGAAATGGAGAATGGGCAGTATGGACCACACTGGCATACTATTGGCTAAGTACCACAGCAGGTAGGAGCCAAACACTGCCAGCTACACACCAACTGGGACCAGCTAAGCCCTGTCTGAGATGGGAAGCCACCTACCTAGCTGTCTAATCCATGCTTTCCACCTTATTAACCTGAGCTGCACCATGCAGCAATGTCTGAACTGGCATATTGGGGCATCCACTGACTAGTACCCTGCACCCAAATCCCATGCCATGCAACAGAGATGGTTGACAGACACACTGTACTCACCCCCTTGTGGCTGCTGTGATGTCCTCAAGGGCCCATCCAGCCCTGGGTAGGCCACCGCCAGTATGTGGGCCATCAGGGGGATCAGGTTCCGACGGGCACCCCTCCCTCATTGGGAGGCCATTCCCAGCTAGGCCTCCATGGTCTTCCGGGCCCAGCGTCTCAGGTCCTCCCACCGTTTTCTGCAGTGGGTGCTCCACCTGCTATAGACCCCCAGGGTCCACACGTCCTTGGCGATGGCACTCCACAACCCCTTCTTCTGATAGGCTCTGACCAGCAGAGGAAACACAGAAGGCGGGACACCATGAACCTGACAATCATGGCCCACAAAAAGCATTTTCCCCTCATCAGGCACACACATGACCCAAACCCCTGCATTAATGCTGCCACCAGCCATACCCCCGCACCTGACACACTGCCAGCACACACACACATCTCCATGCAGCCATGTCGCATGCATCGTAGCATATTGTACTCACCTGTTGGTCTGGAGGCCCATACAACTGCCCATACTGGGGTAAGACCCTGTCCACAAGGCACTCCAACTCCTCCGACGTGAAGGCTGGGGCCCTCTCCCCTGTTGCACAAGCCATGACAGGTTCCAGACACAGGTCACAGCAGCACACAAAGTGGAGATGTCCTGTGGAAAGTCAGGAATCAAGTGAAGTGGTAGAAATGGAACGGCGGTCACGTCTGCGGAGGTGAACACCATCACTGCCGGCGTTGATCATCATTGGTTCTCATTCTCCATAGAGGGCCATGTTAGCAAATGAGGAATTACACGGCAGTGCAGACCGCCTTCTGCCATGACGCAAACGCCAGCAGATTGAGGTCACTTCCACCTGTCGATGAATACAGGACAGGCGGGTGCCATTTTCTAATCCTGGTACACATGTACAGAGTAATTAGTACATCATTGTAGTTGAATGTACTCACCTACACAATTTCAGTGTCCATCATACAAGCATGCTCTGTGTACACTGCTGTAGTGTGTTCATAGTTCCTGTTGTCACTCCTTTCTTACATTTGGGTCCCCTAGGAACCAACCACTGAAGAGGAATAGGAGGAGGCACACACCGGTGTATAGGCCCCTTGTGGACTTGGCTACACTGGAGGACCGGTACATCATACTCACCTATCGTCTGGACAGGGCCACAATCAAAGAGCTGTGTAAACAATTGGAGCCTGATCTGCTTCCTGCTATCCATAGCACCACAGCAATCACCCCTCTTGTGCAGGTACTCTCAGTGCTCCATTTCCTGGCAACTGTCTTTTTCCAGGTGACAGTGGGCTTGGCTGCAGGGATGTCACAGCCAATGTTCTCTATTGTGCTTGCAAGGGTTTTGTCTGCCTTGCTCAAACACATGTGCAGCTACATTGCATTCCCCCAGGTAGATGATTTACCCACTGTGAAGGCTGGATTCTTTGCAATGCAACATATACCTCATGTTATTGGGGCCATCGACAGGACCCATATTGCCTTAGTCCCCCCCAGGGCCAATGAACAAGTGTACAAGAATCGTAAGAGTGTCCACTCACTCAATGTCCAGATGGTGTGTCTGGTTGACCAGTAAATCTCCCACGTCACTACCAAGCATCCAGGGTCGGTGCATGATGTCTTTGTCCTGAGCAATAGCAGTGTCCCACAGCTGATGGCACAACTACAGAGGCACAGAGTGTGGCTAATAGGTGACCCTGAGTCCCCACCCAATGTATGTGAGTGTATGCCTTCAGGAGTCATAGCCCATGCCATTGTGCAGGGCTAATGTGTGTCCCTTACTTCTTGCAGGTGATTCTAGCTACCCAAACCTGTCATGGCTCATGACCGCTGTTAGGAATCAAAGAGTAGGGGCTGAAAATAGGTACAATGATGCTCATGGGTGTACCAGGAGGATTGTAGAAAGGACCTTTGGGCTCCTGAAGGCTAGGTTCAGGTACCACATCTAACAGGTGGATCCCTATGCTACTCACCTGATAATGTATGCTGAATCATTGTTGTGTGCTGCATGTTGCACAGTTTGACCCTCAGATGACATGTACCCTATCTGGAGGAAGAGGGGGGTGACAATGCAGCTGTGGCAGCAGTGGACGCTGACAGTGAGGAAGAGGAGGAGGATGTGAACAACAGGTCACAATTGATCCAGCAGTACTTCCAATGACACTCAGGTAAGACTGTTTAACTAAACATTTCTACATTTTAGTGTTGTACTGTGTGACTAGCGTAATGCCAGTCATTCCCTTTGCATCCCACCTGACTGTCACCTATGCCTTCCCTTATTGCAGTCGTTGGTCTTGTTCCAACAGTGTACTGCTGTGATGTGTACAGACTGCTGAGAAATATTTGTTGGATGGATCAACATGTTATTGGATCATGCAGTTCATTACAGCTCATTACATTGTACATTACCTGTAGATGAAGCACAATTACTCAAGTTGTGCCCAAGGGTGTTTATTGACAATTGTTCTACTGTGGGAAGTGCAATAGAGTGGTGTGATGGTTGGGAATAGCGCAGTGTAGTGGGCCAGTCTATTTGTAGCACAGGCCCAGGGGCCATAGGAAGGGCAGCAATGGCAGATCAAAGAGAACAGGGTGACACACTGGAACACAAGAGGGACATTCTGGAGGGGCTCATTTCCTGGCAGTGGTCTTGGTCTTGGCAAGTGTCTCTGGTGTCTGTCTAGGTCGCAGGGACCGTTTGATGTGTGGTTCACCTTCTGCAGGGGGAGGAGTGCTGTTGGCCTGTGGGTCCTGTGGCAGGGCCTTCTGTCCACTAGCTGCAGTAGATATGGAGGGCTGGTCAGTAGATTGGATAGTGGAAGGGGCCCGCTGGTGTGATGTGTACTCACTCATGATGCTGGCTATATCACCCAGCACCCATGCAATGGAGACCATGGTGGTGTTCAGGGCCACAATTCTTTCTTGATCTCCTGGTGGTGTTCCTCCTGCAGCCGCTGGTTCTCCTGCATGATGTCTATCACCTGACCCATCTTGTCCTGGGATTGTTGGTAAGCCCCCAGGACATTAGTAAGAGCCTCCTGGATAGTTGGTTCCCTGGACCTGTCCTCCCCCTGGTGCACAGCTGTCCTCCAACTGTCCCTGGCCCTCTGTGCCTGTGTCCCCTGAATGGTGTGCCCACTGACCCCAGGACCCTCTTTGTCTTGCCGGTGAGGTGTAGACTGGGGTCCCTGTACAGGTGGGCACACTGCTGATTGACGTGTCCTGGGGACAGAGGTCTGGGGAGGTTGGGTGGTTGCTGTGGTGTTGGATACTGAGGGGGGAGGCTCTCTGGTGGACTGGGTGTGGGCTGGAGTAGCTGACTGACCAGTGGTCCCTGATGTGCCAGGGAGATCATCCAGATCCAGAACTCCAGAGTTGCTGCCATCACTGGGGGCATCTTCTGGTGGGGGACTGGGTAGCCTTGGCGCCTCCTCGCTTCTGATATTGGCTGGGGCACCTGTGGGCAATGTAAGTGGTGTATTATGCTACATGTCTGTGACATATTCTGCATCCCTAGCTTCCCCTATATTGTTGCTGTTGCCCCGCCACCTTTGTTTGTGTATGGTGATGTACTGTGGGATTATTAGTTCTTCATGCTGTGCATGCATTGGTGGTGGGTGTACATGCAGGGCTGGAAGGGATGTGCATGCAGTGGGTATGGAACGCAGGGCTTGGCATTTAGATTTGTTAATTGTGGTGGTGCACTGTGTGGGATGGAGTGGAGTGATGGGTGGTATGCAGGTATGCGGGGGTGATAGGTAGTAAATGTTGACTCACCAGTGTCCAGTCTTCCTGCAACTCCACTGAGTCCCTCAGGGTGCAGTATTGCCAGGACTTGCTCCTCCCATGCTGTCAGCTGTGGGGGAGAAAGAGGGGTCCACCTCCAGTCCTCTGGATTGCAAGCTGGTGCAATGCTGCTATGGAGCGAACCTTCCCCCGTAGGTCATTGCACCTCTTCATGATGTCGTCCCTTGTTCGTGGATGCTGTCCTACACCATGTACCCTGTCCATGATCCTCCGCCATAGCTCCATCTTCCTGGCACTGGATATCTGCTGGATCTGTGCTCCAAACAGATGTGGCTTTACCCTGACTATTTCCTCAATGTGACCCGCAACTCCTCATCAGTGAAACGGGGTGCCTTTGTGGGCACATGGATGTTGTGTGGTGTGTGTGTTGTGCAGAGGGTGTTGAGTAATGTGGTGGGGTATGGGGTGTGTGGTGCGTGACGGATGAATGGGTGGCTGGGGTGTGTGTGCGTGTGAAGTTGTTTCTGTGATTCGTGTGGCTAGCTATTGCGGTCTTTTCGTGTTTGCAAAGGATTGTGGGTGATGTGAGTGTGTGTTTTATAGTGCTGTTGGTGGGTGTGTAGGGTGTGTGTATTTGTGTCAGGTGTGGGTTTTTTGTTCTGGCCAATATTGTCTTGTTTTGTATTTGGGTGGCCTTATCCGCCGCTGCAGTGTTCACTGCCAATGGATTATTATCGTTGAATGTCTGTTGTGGTAATTGGTGGGTCATTATTGGTATTGGCGGCATAACGGTATTGGTGGTTGCACCGACAGTTTATCACGTTCAGTGGGTCTGGCAGATTTGTTGTTGTGGCTGTTTTCTGTCGATTTTGTATGTATGTGTCATGAGGTGGCGGACGAATGTCTGCCTCTGCAGCGGTATGCTGGTGGCAGTGAACATGGCGGTATTGGGTACTTACCGCCAAGGTCATAATGAGAGCCTGAATACATCTTTACATGTGCAGTAGTGCTCTCGCCTCATGCTGCGATCTGTAGACGTCAAATGGCCATATATAGAATACCTAATGTAGATTTCTTTTCCCCTTTAATTAAAACAAAATATGTGCTCTTTCTGTCCCGTGTTCACATGTATCCCATCAATTATTAATTGCGAATTCAGGTTGGATTAGCATTCACTATCAGGAGGCACTCACTACAGCTTTGAAGTTGAGACGTTTTAAATTTGATGAGGTTTACAGGAGTAATGTCCAGAATGTGCAATGGCGCCTGATGGAAAGCAGTTCACAACTGGGGCAAGTAACTAATGCTCAGGCCAGCTTCACAGTCTGAGTTCATCAGTAAGATATGAGTGGTAGGAAGGAAAACATAAAATAACTTAATTAGTGTGTCAGCATGCTCTTTAAGCATGTGTCTCTTAAAAAGAACGTCTAAGCTTGCACACATAAAGCACGCCATTTAGCCTAAATGAATGTCTACCTGTTTTCGGGAAGCAAAGGTTGTGCGGCAAACAGTGCAGGAGTCATGGGTGTAAAAGGAAGAAATGTGTTGCAGTGCATGACGTCCCTTTTTACATGCCTAGTTCTTTTCAGTAGAGCTTTCAGTAGGGCGATTTTGAAACCAGACCATATCAGGAAGCGTTGAATTCTGGACATGCAGTCTCTGCTTTTTACTGCGGTGCGTGGTCGATGAGAAAATCCAGACGGGCTGTGTTGATGGAGCAGCAGGGAAACAGGTACTGCATCAATTCCGCAGTCACGAATCAGATGCTGCATCAATTCTCCAGCTGCAGGGAAGAGACTGCATCGATTTTTTTCTGTGTCGGGCATGAATTTTCTCCTTCAGGCCACCAGCTTACACTTCCACGGGCCCAGGGACTGTAGTTTTGGCACCAATTGGCAAGCCAGTACTCTCAGCAGAATAGTCCAGGCACTGGTAGATGAAGTCTTTGATGTCCCTGAGACTTCTTAACAGGAGGCAAGCTCAGTTCAAGCCCTTGGAGAACCTTGGAAATCAGGATGTAGAAAGCAGGGTCCAGTCCTTTCACTCCCAGGACAGAAGCAGCAAGCAGCGAGCCAGCACAACAAAGCAACAGGTAGAGTGGCAGTCCCCCCTACAGCATCCAGCTCTTCTTCCTGGCAGAATGTCCTCAGCCCAGAAGGATTCTAACTTTGTGGGGTGAGAGGTCCAGTACTTATACCCATTTCTGCCTTTGAAGTAGGCAAACTTTAAAGAAAAGTCTTTGTAGTGCACAAGACCCTTCCCTGGACCCAGACACACCCCAGGAGGTTGCAGACTGCTTTATGTAAGGACAAGCACAGCCCTATTCAGGTGCAAGTGTCAGCTTCTCCTGCCACTCTTGCTCGGGAAGACCCATCAGGATATGCAAGGCACACATCATCTCCCTTTGTGTGACTGTCTAGAATGAATTCACAAACAGCCCAACTGTCATCCTGCCCCAGATCTGTATTCCACAGCCAGGCAGAGGTGCCCCAGCTCCCTTTGTGTCACTGTCTAGAGGAAATTCACACCATCCCAGCTGTCAGTCTGACCCAGACGTGGAATACACAAGCAGGCAGAGGCACAGAATGGTAAAGCAAGAAAATGCCCACTTTTTTAAAGTAGCATTTTCAAACTTATAATTTAAAAACCAACTTCACCAAAATATGTATTTTTAAATTGGGAGTTCAGAGACCCCAAACTCCACATCTCTATCTGCTCCCTATGGGAAATTATCCCTAAAATGTATTTCAAGGCAATCCCCATGTTTGTTAACCTATGGGAGAGATAGGCCTTGTAATAGTGAATTTAGCAGTATTTCAGTATCAGAACAATTAAAACACACTAGTACATGTCCTACCTTTTATATACACTGCACCTTGCCCATGGGACTGCCTTGGGCCTACCTTGGGGGTGATTTACATGTAGTAAAAGAGAAGGTTTAAGCCTGGCAAGTGGGTGCACTTGCCTGGTCGACATGTGAGTTTAAAACTGCACACACAGACACTACAGTGGCAGGTCTGAGACATGTTTGCAGAGCTACTCAAGTGGGTGGCACAATCAGTACTGCAGGCCGACTAGTAGTATTTGATTTACAGGTCCTGGGCACACATAGTGCACTATACTAGGGTCTTACTAGTAAATCAAATATGTCAATCATTGATAAACCAATCACCAGTACAATTTAGACAGGGAGCACTTGCACTTTAGCACTGGTCAGCCATGGTAAAGTGCCTAAAGCCAGCAAAACAAAATGCAGCACACAGTCAAAAATAGAAGCTCAGAGGCAAAAGGTTTGGGGATAATCCTGCAAAAAGACAATTTCCTACACCCTGCCCTTAATTACAGTGTCCTGTTGTAAAGGATCCCTAGGTACGCTCATTCAACCATGCACCTTTTAATCTCATTTAATGCATGTCCTGCTAGTGCACTCACTTGACATTCACTTATTGTATGGTGCAGCTGATGGAAGTAGTACCTTCTGAAGAAGAACTCGAAGGTGTGTAAATACTGGTGCAAAATTATAAGGTAAATAGAATGCTTACAATTAAGAGAGTGAGGTGGAGGATCGCAAACAGACCCATGATAATGTAGTCCAAGTCAAACTAAGTGACCTCAAAGGTTAGCTCAGGACGGTGTGCTTTGCTGGATTATACTGATTTGAAACACAATTATTATACATTCTAGCTTCTTGGTGCAAGATCAAGGTAATAGCACACATATCTGCTCTGTTCAGTCTCCTTTCCAGAGCCTCAGTTCAGAGCACACTGCAGACTCACTGAACCCCCACTTTAAACTAACAGTGCTTGGCCAAGGGAGTTTGGGTAGAAATTTCAAAATCCTTGAAAATGGCTTTTCAGTGCAGAGGCCAACTCAGAGGAATTGTTGTGTATAATTGCAATTACTATCCTTCTGTTTCCCCACTCATGTAGACTGAACCGAACACGTGTAGCAGAGCACAATACTGGTCCTGCATTAATAAAGTTGTCAAACGTCTGACTCCAGCAGGGACAGTCTTTGTAAAGAAATACAATTATTTCTCTGTGGCACAGACCCCCACTGAGTGCTTAAAGACATTGATAACCATGCATTGATTTTATCTGGATATCGTTTTTCAGTAAGATGACGTTTGTGTACATTTACTACGAGGTACCGAGTTGCTGGTGAACACTGAATAGGCATTTGTAGAGTTGTCTCTCACTATCCATACCTGCCTTTTAAGAGGTAATGACTTGAAATGGATAATTCGGATTTCCCTATTGAAAGTTTTGGGTGTCCCTGGATGTGGCAGTGTCGCTGCTGTCCTCCTTGTGCAGTATGCAGGTGTTACAAATGAACAAGCTGATGCCTTGGGAGGTGGTTGAGAAAATAGGTGTCTTGACTTTATATAAGAAAAGAATGTCCCTTTCCCTCAATGGCCACCCTTCCAAACCCACTTCTAAACACTTCGAGCAGCATAATGCGTGTGTAGGAAAAACACCAGTTCACTGCCCGAACAACGTACCTGTATCCTGTTGCTTCCTTTTACAACATGGACCCAAAGGTGCAATAAGGTCAGAAAAGCGGAGCATATCCTGAACCTGGCAATATTATAATATTCTGTGTTCCATTGCCTGTCCCTCTCCTCTCTCATTCCAAGCTTCTCTGACTGATGCTTTGGCACCGTTCTTTATTCACCCAAACCTTTCTTTCTGCTTCCTCTCTGTTGTCTGCCACTTGTATCTCTCTCCCCTTTAATCTCACTCACTTTCCTAGAGTTTCGGGCTCCATTATGTTTCTTGTCCCCCCCTTTTTCCTTGTTCTTCATGTCTTTTCACACTGTTTGTTTCTGCCCCTCCACACTTCATTTCTTTTAACTCATCTCTTCTTTTACTCCTGTTTCCCCCAACTCTTCATTTTGACACCCCTTCTCTTCTTTTCTCCACTTCCTGTTTGTCCATCAGTTCTTCTTTCTGAAACGTCTGTCTCTGCCACTTATTTCTCTCCCTTGTCTCTTTCAGTCTCACTCATTACTTTTCTTTTTCTCACGCTCACTGTTTCCGTTCTTTATTTTTCACACATTCAACTTTTCGTTATCTCAGCCTCTCACTGTCTCTCTCAATCATTCGCTCCCCTCTTCATAATTGCTTTCCTACTTCTACCTTCTTCCTTTTCCGTCCCTTCATGTTTCTTCCTTCTACTGCTTCCTTTCCTTGACTTCTCTCACCGTCTTCCGCTTGTGACCCTCTCATTTATTCTTTCTGTTTTCTTGCTTTTCTCTTTTTTCCTTATTATCTTATCCAGATGTGATGATGCTCTCATTCTCCTCCCACTGGTTCTATTTCACCTTCCTCCTTCATTCTCATTTGACCTCTGCTGTTAGTTCTTCAACTGTTTTTGAAATGGGAAGTTAAAATCATGATTTTAATACACAAAGTATAAAAAGCATTCACAGCCGGTAAGTACTGTGATTCTCAAGATGTGACCACTCTTCAACTACTAACAGTTCTAGCTCTGTTGCACTCTTTACATGTTGAATTTTGCATAGTCCTCATCTGCTATTGGCATTTGTCTTGTGTTGGACTTTGCTGATTTTAAGCAGGCTTGAGAGTGGTTTGAGGAAGGTTGGTTTGTCTTATGAGTATCCTTGTGTGTGGCGTAGTCGGAGGGAACCATTGTGTGTGGTGTTTATCAGACTATAATGTAATGAGTTGGCTGGTCGGTGTCACTTTTTTGCCTGGAAAGAATAGCGATTTTTTAGCCAGTGTTGACCAATGAGCTGTTTTATATGAATAAAATGTATATTTTAGTGATTTTAAGTCGAGACACCTGCTCACTTCTCCATTGTATGTTTTGCAAACAACATCTACCATGCTGTCAAGCACCAGAGGCCTCCATTAGATTTCCCACCAGCTGAGCATATTTTTGCTGTCCACTAAGCCTGCAATGGCTCCTCACCTGGGCACGGATTTATACCAAGTTGTGGAAAAAAAGTTGCTGGGAGAACGTGACCTGCATTAAATAGCACTGTGACCTATTTTCACAGACTGAGCTTTCATTATATGGTACACACAAATGGCAAAGTAAACTTGTGCTAAGTGTTATATGCTTATCGACGCACTATATAACTCATATTTAATATACGTTTATTTTAACATGAGCCACATATTTTTCATTGTTGTACACTATTTAAAAGGTTCTTAAACGTTGTTGCATTATCTCAACCCTATATCTGAAGATACAGATTGATGCCGACATTGTATCTAGAAGTGCGTTTATTTATAGAGTATCTCATTTGTATCTGTTAGAGATTTTCCAAACTATTTCTGGATGTAACTAACCAAAGGCTCAGCTCAGTTGTTGTGATGGCACTGGGTCAAAAGATCATGCAGTGCCTCCTCTGGTCATGTCACAGCAGTCCACAGTTTACTTCTCATGTCCTTTGACCTGTGATGTCACCATGTGAAAGGGACTGTGATGTATCTTGCTGTGACATAATTTGGGTGTGATACAGCATGTGATGTCACGTCCGCTACCCCTGGCATTTTGGTGAATCGACGTCCGTGTATATATACATAAAAAGGCAAAATTGCAAATGTAAAATGTATAAATGCTCTATAAATGTGTAGGACATTGAAACTGGAGGCTAAAAATGAAGTTGGGATGGTTAGCTTGATTCATGGAAGTAGCGCAAGTACAACAAGGAGAGTCTAGTATAGACTCTTGACCGCCTCAATTCAAGCACTGTGATAAGTAACAAAAAGAAAGCATTTATTAGGAGCAAAAAGTCGAAGTTATATGTCAGTGTCTCCCATATTGCTTTGCTTTTAGAAATAATACCACATTTTTATAAGCTCCAATATTCCCAATAAAATTAAATTTACGATTTTTGTATATTTTCTGTTTGTGAATTAAAACTTTTCATAATTTGTGTATTTGGTTTATGTATTTTTGTCTGTGCTGTTGTGTGTTATTTTTATGTTCAAATTACAGACTTTGCTTATTCAGTGAGGCTCCACAGAAGTGTAAAGGTTAAGAACTGCTGTGTTAGAATGCATTATGGATGTGCACCAGGTGGGCCTTGGTGGCTTTTCAATTTATACACTATCGTGTAGCTTATCTATGGGCTTCTCAAATGAGTCAACAAATTGCTATTTATTTATAAATGAGGAAAGCCCACACTAAAATTATATAGGTGAAGCCACTGAAATGTAAAAAAAAGAGCTAGTGGAGGAAAGAAAATGAGCAGAGGGTGGATGAAGAGGTAAAGAGAAAAGCAAGTGGGTGAAAAAGTGGGAGAAAGAGTTTTGCAACTGGGAGAAAAAGAAGAAGGGTGGACAGGCAAGACAAAGAGATGAGAATGATGAACTCACTCCTCTCTACGCTGCCACCACCAACACCACCAAGACTCGCCCACACTCCGCTATTGGTTCTAATGGTGGTTTGAGGCTGTTATTTTTCTTGTGTTTTTTTTTATCAGGGGAGACATGAGTAGGAGCAGCATGCTGGAGCGGCTGGGGGACCTGCTCTTCTACACAATCGGCGAAGGAGAGGAGCACATTCCCATCTATAAGTTCACACGGGTAAGATATAACATTCTTGTCTTTACGTCTAGCCAGACCTACTCCATCCCACCGAGTATGGGATTCGGAGATAGGCTAGGGCTGTCCCGACGAGGGCTGGCCCAAAAGGCCAACTAGATTCTTTATAGGCCATTAAGAGCTATTCTTGCGGCCAAGGTGGGCAGTGTTTTTTTTAAATGGTTAGTTTATTATGAACTACTTGCTACACATTTTCTCAAAAGTATTCACCAAGGTACTGTCCAAATGGGGTCTGGGAAAAAATATTGAATCACAATTTGTGGACATAATCCACTTTTCATTTTTGATGCCTAAGACTGTCTCTTGACCCTGTCCAACACAGTTCAGAGAGAATGGTGGGTGGTGCAGTAGTCACATATTTCAACATTTGTCTTCAACAATGCTGCAAATAGAAGCATTCTGAGATAAAACAAATGCAAGTCAGACTATATTCTCCCCACTCTTGGTTTCCCAAAAACCCATTTTCCAATTTTTAAGCCTTTATCTTTACTCTCTAAAATCACTGCTGGGTCTCTGCACCCAAATTATTTACACCAGAGTCTACCGCATGCGCTCCCAACACATCTTAGTAGTGTTGCAGCCAGCACTCCTCGGTGTGATGGTACCCCCATTCCTTCAAAGCATGGCATGATACTATCCAATCTATTCATGGCCTCGATACCCCCGAGATCTTTCCATTGGTGCAAGATTTTTCTTGCCTTCTACCTTGCATCAGCACATCACCACCACCCTTTGTTGGTTTCCCACTGAGATAAAACAGACCCTTTTCCCTATATCTCCAGACTGCCTCCTTCCGGGAGGGTCCCTTTACCACAGTATGGGACATCTCGTCTGTCACTTAATGTATCTTATCTTACCCATATGGCAGCTTCATTCAGCAAGTGGCACACTGACTGGCCAGAGGTGTCACTGCTGCTCTCCTTTCTTTCTCCTTCAGGAGCTCAGCTAATTCCATTATGTAACTGGGCAGTGAGGTCCCTCAACGATCTCAGCCAACATTAAGAAACTTAAATCCATTCTGTGTATCACTGCTGCACTGATGTCTGTCTGTCTGTTCTCATGAATCATTAACTATCTACATGAAATGATTAAATGTGATTAACTACCAGGCGCCGCTGTCTGCTCCATCAAGATATCAGCCATTTTGAATATTCTAGCCAAGATATGTCATTGTTTCAACCTTTTTATCAACTTTGTTTCTGAAGACATTTCTCCAATGATATTTGATGTTTGGAGTATAGCGGATGCAAAAAGCCCCTGCATTATAGATGATCATTTAGTGAAGCAAAATTAACTGGAATCATCATCTCCATACAGTACTCTTTGAGTTGTAGATCTACGCTGGTACATACAACACTCTCAAAATGTGAAAGTCATAACTAAAATGAGTGAGGTTGTCATGGGATTATTTTAGAGCCTTGCTTGGGCACACATATTTTAGCTTAGACCTGTGGACTGCGCCCTTTTGCCTAGTTATAAGCTCTATGTTGCAATATTAGATTTAATTCATTTTAGCATAACCTGCTTTTAGCGGGGCTGTTGTATTTTCTCTAATCAGCTGTTATTCTGTGAAAGCGTTGTTATTACTCTCAGTGCATGACATTTCATCATGTACCTCTGCCCATGGTTGTTCTGGGCTGTACATGATAATCTATCTAGTATTGCTGCAACAAGAGTATGAAGACAGCCTGACAGTTAGACACATGATCACGTCAGGCCTGTTTCTCAGAACACAAACACATTTTACTATAAAAATATCACAGAAGATCCATCTATGCTGTATGCCATTTCATTGCTACTTTGCTGACCCCACCCCTGTCCCAGTAACCAACCAAGAAGATGCCGGGCAGCATCTGTTTTCAGGCAGTGGGTCCAGGTGTTCCTTCCATGCACTAAGTACAGCCAAATTTGGGTTACCACCGCTATGCTCTTGCTGAGAAGCTAGATGTATGGGTAGGATTCTTTAGGCACATATTTATTACGTTATGCTGTGGTTGTTTATTTCTTTTCACTCATCATAACAATCCTGATTGTGCTATGTTTCATCTTCGTGATAATCTCAGCCCATATATTTTATCATAGATTGCAGTCTTTTCAGTAAATACATTGAAAACAGTCCTGCATCTTTTTGTTTGCCTATGTGCATGTGAGATCTGTGCTAACCAGTAAAAGGTGCAGGATCTAACAACCACAACTTCCTTGAGGAGTCACAGAGTGTCATGCATCAGGTTACCACAAATCACCTTTACTTCTAGGTTTGGGTGAGGTGCTGCTAGCTAGCCAAAAGGGGTAGGCAGACAGCTACCATACCAGACAGTACGGTAAGAGTCCTGCGGCAAGGTCTTAATACTCAGATACCACAATGGATAGCAATCTAGGTCTGAATTATTGCAGTCTCTGATGTCAGGGGTTTCTTTCCTTTTCCTAGGCGCTGGAGGCCACGGGACTAAGGACCAATGACCCCCGACTGCGGGACTGCATGGGGCTCTTGAATGAAACTGTCCAAGACTTGAGCAGCGGGGCTCTACTGGACCGAGACCTTTTTCAAAGGTATGAATTCTACTACGCTGTCACATAAATGGGTGACACCCTGGATGCACAAGGGTAAAGTGTTTCTCCATAAATACTCTCTAACCTTGCATTTGTATTTTGATGAGGTGACCAGCCTAAGTGAGGCTAACAGGCCCTCACGTAACACAGTGTTAAAATTTCCAACATGGGTTCAAAGGCTTTGTGTAAATTAAATCTTTGAATCGGTTTGTTAGTTCAATCATTTTCATCTTGTCAGATCCCTTTACATTGCTCACAACAATGACTTTCAGCGAAGCATTTTTGGCTGTTGCCCGATCGGCCTCTTATGGACCATACCAAAAACTTACACTGGGCTTAGAGCTTGCCATTTGCTTACCATTGATTTGCTTATTGCCACTCACTTCCTATTCAATGACTGCCTTCCTTTTCTTGTTTTTGTCCCTCAACTTGATCATAGCTTCTTAACCATCCTGCTCAAATTTAGGGAACTACTTTTAGTCTTTTTCTTTAAGCACTCTGTGAGAGTGCATGTGTTTTCTTGCTCTCTCCTGTGTCCTGCTCCCCTCACTCAATTGCTCACTCTACAAGCTCCATGTAGCTCTCTTCTCTACCACCCATTTCTTCCCACTGTCTGGCTTTTCTTTTTATTGTCCCTATACCTCAAGCTCAACCATTGCTCCCCCATCCTCCATCCCATTCTCTTCCCCTCACCTCTTTACCCCACACGCCCCTCCCTTGCTCTCTCAACCATTGCTGTCCTTAAAAAAGAAATTAAATTTGGAAGGCCCGGCAGCTATCGGTCTTCTCTACCTGCTCCTCCATTGCTCCCCAACCTCTTGTGCCCCTTAAAAAATGCATTATTCATGTTTTTGGAGAGCCTAGAGCTGCCACTTGCACAACAATGGCAAAATGCATTAGCAAAGACAATGGGGGTTATTCTAACTTTGGAGGATGTGTTAATCCGTCCCAAAAGTGACGGAAAAGTGACGGATTTACCACCAGCCGTATTACGAGTCCATTATATCCTATGGAACTCGTAATACGGCTGGTGGTATATCCGTCACTTTACCGTCACTTTTGGGACGGATTAACACTCCTCCAAAGTTAGAATAACCCCCAATATGTCAAAAAGGTGAGACCTACATGGTTTGTCAAAAAGGAGTGGTGAAGGGCCATCATGATGTCCCATCTCTGAGGAAGCATAATTTACATTTTTTCAAGAGGAGGTTATGCACTTTTAGCCAACATTCCAGAAAATATTTCCCAAATAAATATGTAAAGCAGGGACAGGGAAGTGACATTGTGGAATTCTAATTTCTCTATCTAGGATCCATGTGTGGTTGAAGGTGCCAAGATTTGCTGATAAGGCCATTTGTTTTGGAACTACCCATACTAGGTACCAAAACGGGCTGTCTTTGGTGCTCAGTAATCAACCCTAGCAAGGATTTTAGCATGGAGACAACCAGGAGCCGTAGTAAACAATGCAGCACATTCTCCTTGTTTGCCCTGGGCGCACCTTTTGCAAGGTGCGTCCGGCGCAAACAAGGAGAATGCACCTTATTAGTTTGACTACACTGCCCCCAAGGCAGCTGCAAACTCACGCTGTCCCCAGGGCAGCGCATTCAAGTGAAAAAGGGGGCGGCTTTGAAGCAGCCGCTCCATATTTTACTGTGCAGGTGGCAACCCATCTGCACTTTTAAGGGGCATTAGAGGCAGGTGAAGAGGATGACTGTCCCCGCCTGCAAGGGGATGTCTGGGGTGTCCATAGGACTCCCTTTCACCCTCCAGAGAGTTGCCATTAGGGGCCTCCTGACAGTTTCTTTGCCTCTGTGCCTGTGTCTGTAATACAGCGCAGAGGCAAAGGGATTCTGAGGCTACCACTGATGTCCTGGGGAGGTTTCAAAACCCACAATGGACATTGGCTGCGCACAGACTGCAAGCATAGGCTGGCAACCCACTCAGAGCAGGGGTTTCCAGCTCACCTTGTGTTCAACTATGTATTATTGGCTCTTCATCATGTGACCGTGTGAAGAGAGTTAATATCATGTGACTCAAGATGGCACCATGTGAGTTGGAAGGTCTTCTCCCCTATTCTTGGACTAATGATGGAAATTACCTCCCAGTTCAGTTCCTCATTCCAGTCCTTATGCCGTGGAGATATAGGAGGCAGAGCGGTCCCTTGCACCTGGTTGTTTCTGGGTTGTTATTCTCCAGTGAAGAAGAAGAGTGGAGCAAACATCCTGGCAGTGGTGGTAAGCTTTTGATTTTCACATTTCATCAGCAGGTAAGCACAGTGAGTGGTGCGTTTTATGTAGTGGAGGAAGAACACTCCAAAGTGTAGCATTCATGACCTCTATCCCATTCCTGAGAATGTTTCAGGAGTTTGATCTCTTGAAAAAGGGAATTTAAGAATTGTTAGTGGCTACATTTCCCAGCTTTTACTGTCTTCTCTAAAGATGGCTTACTATTTGTTGATTGGATATTAGTTTGTCTCCAATTTGACCAGAAGGCACCTTTTAACACTTTTGCGCAGATTATTTTTCCTGTTAGTATTGAGATGGCAGTGGATGGAGAAAGAGCTGCTAAAAGGGGACTTCTTGGCTTTTTCTAATGAGCGAATAGTAGGTGCAGACTTATACTTTCTCCGTGGCTAAGCATCCTCAGAAGCCTGAACATTTTTAAAAAAAACATTAATTGTTTTATTGCATTCAGTTGCAAATAAAATGATTCCTAGTCCAGGTCTTTAAAAGAAGACGCCGGCCCTCCTAGTGTGGCAAATTTGTTTGTCCTGAAGAAATCTGTACTACTCTGGAACATCTAAGAGAGTATCTGGGCTTTCCTGACATGGTGTCTGTGGAAGAATCAGCTCAATACTGTTTCCTCAATGTGATAAACTTTCTCGTCCAGCTGTAGATTTGCATGGTTGGATAAAAGTTGTTATTCAAAGAGCCTAGCATGATTTGGTTCATCTAACTGTTGCCCACTTCATGCAGAAGATGTATGTCATGGAAGATGCTCTGTGTTGGTGACCCTGACAGAAAGAACATCTCTAAATCCCAGAAGAATGCTCTCTGGTGGATCTGGTTGAGAAGTGAATACAAGGCATGGAGATGGGGAAATTATGTGGAACAGCAGAGTCCTTGTTTAAGGATCTCCAGTGTCTAGCTTAGAGCTATGCAATAAGGAGAGGAATGCTGTGATCTTCTGCCTCAGATGGAACAGAAAGATCAGCTTCAGATATTGCTTGTGATGGACTAAGGGCTTCTGCTTTACCACCTGAAGGTTCAGTGGTAGTCAGAAGGTACACGTCGGCTAGAAATTGAAAAGCAGTTAGTGCAGACAAGCCAGCACTACTAAAGTTTATATTTGTAAACATTACGCTTATGGGAGACCAGTTGGAACAAATGAACACAAAAGTCTTCAAAGACAGGAAGCATGATTTGCCTTATCAAGGAAGGTAATCTGGTTCTTCCCAATCTAAAAGGTGAGAATCAAGCAAGCATTATTCTGAGAAGACAACTAGTACATCCCAAATATGTTGTTAAAAGAATGAAGGGAAGCACTCCTAACTCCTGAAGTGTGGTGAAGCCTGGAGATCCAGTGGGCAGACGTATCCAGTGAATTTTGGCTGCATGGTAAGATGTTGCAGTCCAGTGGATTTTGGATGTAGTTTGAGATGGCTATTTTATAGACTGTCTTTATGCCTTCAAATTCTGAATGCATTCCTACACCTGTTCCCAGAAACAGGTGCACAGCCCAGGCTTTAACAGAATGTAACAGAACACTGACGTTGAAGAAAGAAGTGCCACTTCTCATAGAAGAACAGGGAGAACTAATCCATTCTATTTATTTTTCGGTGGTGCAGAAAATATTTCCTTAAATCCTAACAAGATAATTCAAGATGACCTTGGACCTGCGTTATTCATATTTCCACGTCCCAATGTATCAAAACAATCATATCTATGGTTTGTAGTGGAAGGTCAGCATTTTGACAGCCTATTTACAAGATTGGGCTGTTTTAGTGATCTTACATTAATCAATTGACAACGTATAGTTTCTCATCCCATGGCTCCTCGTTCTTTGCTTTGGAAATGAGTCCACTTCCCCCAAGCAGGCACTCCAGTGCCCAATCTACTGATAAACAAACCACTTGCGACCCTTTTAAGTAATTATTTCTGGATCACTTACACAGAAGACATCCTGTTTGTTGTCGTCTGTCTTTTGGGCAAGTGGCCCATAATCCTGTGGGCAGGGTTCATTGAGGCCCTGCTTAGGTTTCTGATTGCTTGGAGAGCTGCTAATGCAACAGTATAATTTAATTTTCCCTCCCTACCTGCGAGGCTTCAGCTCACTCAAGCCTAATGTTGGAAATGTTAGGAAATGTTTCTGGGCAAAGAGAATGCAGCAATGTACAGTAGGTTGGCATTCTATCTTTATGAAGCAATAAAGAAAAAATGAAAACTAGAGTTTTACCTGACTGCAAAGCACGAAGAGCGTGAGGCAGGAGAACAGGCCCTCCTGGCTTAGCTGTGTAGGTAGTAGAAGACTGTTCTGATCTTCTGGTTCAAATACACCAGTAAGCTAGTTTCCTTTCAGATAATAAGTGTAAAGGACTAAGGGCTTCTGCTATAGCATCTGAAGCTTCAGTTCTAGCTAGAAGGCACAAGTGGATAAGAGACTGGACAGAAGATAGTGCAGACAACTTAGGGCCATTTGTACAAACACATTGTTCCATAGACAGAGAATGGGTAAAACCCTTTGATACGTCTGGCCCTTAGTACTGTGAAAGATTCCTTTCCTAGGCATTAAGCATTTTGGATACCAGCTGGCAAAATTGTAACCAAAGCTTTCAAAGATAGAAAATATGCTTTGAGAATTCAGCTGGCTATTCCTACTTTGAAGGATAGGAATCAAACAAGTATTCCTTGTGCTATTCTCAAACTTCTAGTATAATACATGTCCAGTCCAGGAAGTCATAAGAGAAGACTAATAGATCCCAAACATCCTCTGGTCAGAATAAACAACAGCGATCCTGACTACTGTAGTGCAGTGGAAACTGTAGATACTGAGGGCAGCTGTCCAACAAATTGTGACAGGATAGTAAACATACATTTCAGATTGTTGTTCTCTGGATATGGTTCAAGAATGCTGTGTTAAACATTTTGGGCCTGATTTAGATCTCGGCGGTCGCACCACCAAGTGGCGTCAGCAGCAGATCTGGGAAACCTGCCAAGTTGACTGTCTTCTGCCCACCGTATTTAGAAGTATTGTGGCTGAGCCGAAGACCACCAAGACGGAGTGCTCACCCCAGCCATTAGGCAGGTGGGTTCCCGCCAGCCGTATTTAGCTGTTACAATTGGACAGATGGTGTATTGGCCGCGGTTTGCTGATGGTGGGAAGACATTGCTGGATCCAGTGGACAACGAAAATGCCAGTGGCTTTGGAAAAGAGGTAAGTCACACACACACACTCTACCTTTCACATATGCATCCCCCTGCATCACACACAACACAACACAACACAATACATACACACCATTCTCTATTGCCATTACCCCACAACCAACACCTACATGCTGCAAACACACATACATCCTTCACACAACATACACACACTAGTGACACTGCACCCACACATGACACAACGACAACAACCAACACACTCATCTACACAAACACACACACGCACAACTACACACATCACAACAGTGACCTAGACACAGCAACATGCACCTGAGTTCTGCACGCAGCAACACAACCTACACAACAACATCCACGCCATATGCAAATGGCACATCACCCACTACATCTCTCTCCACCTCACCCAGCCAATCACATCACACACACATATACACGCACTGACTCACACACAACGCAAGCACAACATGATAGGTACATGTCCTCTTGCGATGTGCACACATTGGCACAGTTGACAAGTGTGAGTGTACCATCATTGTAGTGCCAGCATTCATTTGGCAATGTACACTGACGTCATAATGACAGTTGTGTGTGTGTTCGATATGTGTTGTGTACCAGTGTGTCCCTACCCATGCCTGGCCCACCCATGTCCCTGACATATGCATGTCACAGTAATTTAAAAAAAATACAGTGACATGTACATGTCTGCAATGGTCCTGTGCCCACGTGGCCCCCATGTACACAGCCATGTGGGTTGCTTACCTTTGTGTACAGCGACAGAGGGGGTCATGTTTTCTCTGGGGTCCCATAGCAGCAGCGACGGAGGGTCCTGTCTACTTGTGTCCACCTGAAAATGGAAGTTGAATCAGGAGAAAATGTGAGTTTTCACTCCTTTCCCCCTAAACTGACAAATCAGAAGTGGAGGTTTGGCTGCCACTTTTTGCTTGTTGGTATGGCATACCCAAATCTGCTGAGCGGTAAGTGTGGTTGAAGCCACGCCATCAGACACTCTTTCCTATGGCGTTGTGGCGGCGGATGGGATTCCTGGGTGGAGTTGGCGGGACTCTAGAAAGTTAAAGTCTATGGGACTGTCAGCATCTAAATACGGCGAGTGGACCGTCATGGCGGCAGGCGGGTTTTCAGACAGAAAACCGATGACTCAACAGTTACCGCTAACATCTAAATCAGACCCATTGTCTCTTGGCTTCCAGAGTCGAGGTGTATCTCTAGGCCTATTCACAAAAACAAATGCAAGGCCAGGCGTTAAAATATGGTATCAAAACATTGATGCAGAAGAAAGTAGTCACACTTCCCAAAGGAGAAAGAGGAAAAGGGGTCTATTCTATCTTATTTCTTGGAGAGAAAGTAATACAAGAAAAACATCAAGTACTAGATCTAAAAAGAGTCAACAGTTGGATCGGAATATGTTCGTTTAAGATGGCCTGGCTTAAAGAAAATTCACTTAGTGCACCCAGGTGAATTCATGGTGATTTTAGACCCGCAGGATGCATCTTGTAATATCCCAATGTCTCTCACCCTTCAGAAATATCTAAGGTTTGCAGAGTACACTCAACATTACCAATTCTGTGTCCTGCTTTTTTGCCTCATATCCACCCCAGGGTGTTTACCAAGGTAATGGCACCTCTGGTGAGTCTTCTTCACAAGAGAGGGTATTCTTTTACTCCTTTACTTCGACAATTGGATAATTCATTAATCTTTAGTGGATCAAACAGTAAAGGATATGCAGGAAGTGATCTCAGGAAGAAGTCTGAAATAATCCCTGTTGAGGACAAACAGTACATCAGAGCCTACTGTCCAACTGTTCTTCAGAATCAGAGCCTACAAAAGATCAGTCCTTACCTCGTAGCTATTCTGAGGCAAGATTCTCCTATAGTAAGAGCATGATTCCAGGTTCTGGAGGACATGGCATGCCAATAGTGCCGGAGTCCAGATTTCACCTCTGGTAAATTGAGACTTACTGCTGTGGAAACCAACATCACATACTTTTATGATGCAAATCCCTTTAACCCAGACCATAAGAAAGGAACTGTCTTAGGTACTGGGGAGTCAATATCTAAAGTAAGAGATATTTCTTGTCAATCAGAGTTCCACAATCATCACAACAGATGCCAATTGTGGTCTCATCTGGAAGGGAACTTTAGAGAAGATGATATTGCAGGACTCATGGTCAATGCAGGAAAACAGGCATTCCTGATTTTGGAACTAGGTGGAGCCCGTTCATTTGGCTTTGTTAAGATTTGCAACTGTCTTAAAAGGGAAAGTAGGACATGTCACAACAGACAATAAGACTGCTAAGTCCTATATATCAACAGACAACTGAGGACCTATTCAAAGGCATTAGCAAGGAAACAGGTTAGATTTGTCTGTGGGTAGAGAAGGTTCTGATCTCTCTCAGTGTGGTTCATGTTCCTGGGGTAGACAGTGTGGAAGTGGTCAGACTAAGGAGAATCTTCCCATCATTCCAGAATTCCAGATCCCCACCAGTTTTATTTGATTTGCCAGAGATGGGGGATTTGTGTCTGTTTGCAGCTGATGAAAACTACCTAGGGCCAGATGTAGCAAGGGTTTTGCGAGTCGCAAACGGCGAAAAACGCCGTTTGCGACTCGCAAAAGCCACTTTGCTATGTTGAAATGCATTTTGCGAGTCGGATCCGACTCGCAAAATGCATTTCCGAATCGCAAATAGGAAGGGGTGTTCCCTTCCTATTTGCGATTCGCAATGGTATGCAATTCCATTTGTGACCGCGTATGCGGTCGCAAATGGAGTCGCAGTTACCATCCACTTGAAGTGGATGGTAACCCATTCGCAAACGGGAAGGGGTCCCCATGGGACCCCTTCCCCTTTGTGAATGGACCCCAAAACATTTTTTCAGGGCAGGGAGTGGTCCAAGGGACCACTCCCTGCCCTGAAAAAAACGAAACAAAAGGTTTCGGATTTTTTGAAATGCAGCTCGTTTTCCCTTAGGGAAAACGGGCTACATATAAAAAAAAAAAAAAAACTGCTTTATTTAAAAGCAGGTCGCTAACATGGAGGCCTGCTGACTACAGCAGGCCTCCATGTTAGCGAGTGCCTATACTCGCAATGGGGTCGCAAACTGCGACCCACCTCATAAATATTTATGAGGTGGGTCTTTGCGACCCCATTGCGAGTTGCAGAAGGTGTCTGAGACACCTTTCTGCATAGCAAATTGCGACTTGCAATTTGCGAGTCGCACGGACTCGCAAATTGCAAGTCGCAATTTGCTTTCTTCCTGCATCTGGCCTCTAGTTCCTTAGTTCTGTTTCACGTTTCAGGTATCAGGTGCATATGAAGTGAACACTCTTTCTAGCCTTTGCCTACAGGGTATCTTACAAGCCTTTCCACCTTCCTGCTGATGTGAAAATTAATAAAATGCATCAGGAGGAAGAAAGCCATATTGATTTTGATTGTTCCAGATTAGTTCCACTTCTCTTGTTTCCTCTTCTATGCCAGATGACGACTTGCAAGGAGTGGGTACTTCCAACTCTTTCAGCTCCCATCAAATTTGTGATCCTGTCTCTGTTCTTTTCAGCCTCCGCTTATCAACTTGGAAGTTGAGCTGGTGTGGCCATCAAGTCTGTCCAAAGAACTGCCTATCCCAAATGCAAGGTTTTATGAGGCAGTCTACTCTGAGATCTTACTATCATCATTAGGCTTCATGCAGGAATTTATGTAGCCACAAGGATTTAGATCCAGGAGACATTTTCAGTGGGCATTTAGAGGTTTTCATTCTTGCAAACACTATGCTCTAAGATACGACAGACAAAAGTTTGAATATCTTAAACCTGGCCACTGCATTGGTGTTGCTCAAATATACTGGAGCCTGGAAGTTAGTGTTTGGGGAACCTATTCTTCTTTCAGGGCCCACAGCTAAGAACTGTTTTATTTCACCCAAAATGTATTGGCACCCGATAATACCAGGAGTCAGGCTGTTGTAAAATTATTTTGCTATTTCATGCACAAAGGTTAGTGAAACATTTTACAGAGTATTTGGTGCTCCCATCTGAGATGGATATCAGGTTCCTCGAAAGTGGCAAAAAAGCCAGAACTAGACCTGGTATCAGATTCAGACGTGTTGGACCTCAACACCAAGGTTCTTAAAGGGGTCCTAATATTCTCTGGAAGCATTCCTAGAGCACACCACAAGAGTAGGGTGCTGTCCTGGGCTCAAAGGTGGAGTGGTGTACTGTTGTATAAATGGCTCCAAAATGCAAAAGGGTATCCAGAACCCTGGAAACTTACTCTCTTCCACATTTTGACATTACTCACAGGTCTCTCACCTGCACTTATTTAATTGTCATTGTTGTTCTACTTAAATCAATCAGCTTCTCCGTCGCATCCTCTGCTGGTCCTCTCTTTCAACTTAACGTCGAGGCCTGTGGTTTGGGGTAAGCAAATAGATCAGGTGTAGGTCATTGAAAGCGTGTGGGTGTGCTACTCTTTAATATGCATCTCCAATCAATTTAAGCAGAACTCTCATACCTGAGAACAGACAAGTCGCTTTCAACAGCAAACATCACAGATAGGCCATCTACTTCCAGGTCGATCAATTGAGGTGCAGCTATTTAAAGAAGGTCACATTTACAGGCTGACTCTTTGATAAGGAACACAACTTTCCAACATCCACCCCTCGAGTAGGAGTCACTAGTGTAATTTAACCATGTCTATCAGATGGATAAAAGTGAAAGGAAGGTAATGTTCTTAGGGAGTGCATGTGTTTTTCTTGGAGGTAGTTGGTTGCTGGCCTCCCCCAGAACTGCAGCTAATATGCTGTAATTCTTCTAATACATTGTCATCAATCAGGACATCACCCCTTGAGTAGTTCAAAAGGATTAGCCAGTTTAGACATAAGAAAGACTAGCTTAGGTTCTACTCAACAAGGCACAGCCTAGAACTCAGCCTGGTGTCACCTTGGAACTCAACTTGGGCATCCTCTGTGGTTTGAAAATATCTAGGTAACCACGAACAGGGGAACTTTTGGAGAAATAGTGAAACAAATTGCAGGAAGTGGCAGGTGAATCAGCTCTGGACATGTGCCTTCTCGATGTAGATGTGCGTGGTTCACAAGCTGCTGCTCTAATTGTTACCAAACAACTTCACAGTCGGCAGGACTTTCGGCAAGGTAGCAGCAAAGGGATAACCCTACCTTTTCTGAAGGCATGGGGAATAAATATGCCACCCTTGCTTAAGGAGGTTAGGGGGAGGCACACATTTCTCTCACCCTTGGTCAATGTAGGGATTTAAAAAGGACCATTACCCCACCGCAGCATTGTGCAATGGTGGTGGACTAAAAACACCTGCATTGGCAAAGATAAAAAAGAGTAATGCACTCAACCCCACTAGCCCGCCGCCCTTGCCCATACTAGGCTAAAATAAGATGCCTACTATCCATCTACTGGAGGATCCAATTTTATTCAAAAAGTTCGATTTTTCTTCTATTTATCTTTCCTGCACATATCTAGAGAGATAAAATGAAAACATTGCTTAGCTCCTCTCTCTCCACAAGATGGAAGGCGAGATTAATATCCCAACAGTGTCAATATAGTGGCTGTGGGGTGAGATTTGCTAGAAGTAGTGCCTTAACATGTGAATTTGATTTTTTTTAGGATATGGATTTTAACACTATCCTTTCTCTTCGTGTTAACCTTAACATGAAATTGTTTCTGTTTTTTAGGACATGAGTTACCAGCCCCAGCGGGAAGGCAGTCAAACTTTCCAGGTGAAACAATGGGGGAAACATGTGAAAATCGGTGTAGAAACACCGATCCCCGCATTTATTCCCCAAAGACCCATAACAGAGTATTTCTGCCAACAAAAGTTAATGATGCCCTGCCATGGGTAAATCCATAGTGGGGGAAATATCAGGCCAAATTCCGACTGAGTCAGAAACCTGCTCTAATTATTTGGATGCCATGATGAGATTAAGCCTTAAAATGATTGAAAAACGTATTTCACAGGAATTATGTGAAATCCCACGGTATGTTGTGCAATAAAGGCATCCAAACCATTTATATACATGTTTATGCCACACCAGAGAAACAAATGTGGCATAAACCACGGAATTTGGAACACGTGTATTAATAAACACGTTCTGTTTATTCCTACAGTGCAAAGGCCAAATTCCATGTTAACTCCACAGTACAGGTTACCTGTTATGAGAAAATGCAGGTTAATTTCTCATATTCTAATCCAGAACCACCTAACAAAAGAAGACAACTGGCGCCATAATCCATTTCACTCTGCTTCCATTGTGGCTACATATCACTGTTTGTAACTACTGCAGATGATAAAACCAGCGTGGCACAAACCAGGCACGCAGGTGCAGCTCTTTGGAAAGTTCTAGAATGTGAAGACGTGCTGAGGACCAGCAGGGAGCAAAGTCTGATGATTGAGAAGAAGCTCCAGCGCTGCGATTTGATCTTCCCATTACAGTATTAAACGATACTTGGACACATTCACTTTCAGCAGCATGGCGTGGCACCCAAACTTGATTGCTTCTTGCCAACTAAACACAATACACGTGTCAAAGAGTGTCCAGCACTGGTTTTGCCAACACTGTGTGGCTACAACTTGAGTGGCAGTGATTATCTACAGGTACAGCTCGCCGTGCGGTAAAGGAGAGGGGCAGCGCATGGCAGGCAGGCAGTGTGGCAGCGGCGGATCACACAAAACAAATGGGACAACATTATTATTATTATTTTTTTTAAACATACCTTACTGTGAGCCGCCGCGCCACTCCTCTGGCTCTACTTGCAGGCACTGGCTCCCTGCCTGCCCTGTGGCCAATCCTAACGCTGCTCTCATGCTGCTGGCAGCATGAGAGCAGCATTAGGACTGGCTGGAGCACTCTTGCTTGGCACCCTGAGGCATACTGGGAGCCTCTGCCTGCTGTCCCCAACCCGGCAACACAATGCTGGGTTGGAGAAAGCTCAGTGCGCATGTGTGTTTGGCCAGCCCGAGACGGTCAACCAAACACACAAGCGCACTGAGGGGAGTGCTGTGCATTCCCCCTCCGTCTCTGTCACGCCCCATGGCCCCACCCCTTTACAAGAAAACAATAATAAACATACTTTATTATCGTTTTATTGTTAAAAGTTTGCAGCTGCTGCTGCTGCCGGTGGGGCGATGTTCCTCCACATAGCGGAGGAGCCGCCGCTGATTATCTGCACTGTTGAGGACTGCGTTTACTATGTTGCACTGGATACACCGGTGGCGATAGGCAAGCAGGCAGTGAGCTTCCAACCCCACTGTTTAAAATCTGTTCGGCAGATGAACGCTAGGGATGCAGCTTTGTGCTTGGTGTTGTACAGAACTTGGAATACCGAAAGCAGCTTTTCACGCACCCCAGACAGGATCGCTTCTTTCTGTTGAGTGCCAAATAAGCATGAAATAAGTGCCCAACACCGTCCAGCGCTAGTTGTGCCAACACTGGCTGGCAATGACTTGAATGACTTGAGCGTCAACATCAAAACTATTGAGAACTGCATTTACCATAATGCATTAGGAGGACTGGCGCAGGCAGGCTGTGTGCTCCCCCCACCAACAGATAGATAGATAGATAGATAGATAGATAGATAGATAGATAGATAGATAGATAGATAGATAGATAGATAGATAGATAGATAGATAGATAGATAGATAGATAGGCGGACGGACAGACAGTGATAGGGATAGGTGTTTTGGATGTATGTCTTTTCATATTCTATTTATTTTTTTAGCATTTCTTTACCTATAACTTTCTTTGTGTATGCTTTCTTCTTATACCATACCAGACATGTTCCCAAAGAAAGGGTAAGAAGCTGCCTGGAGCGGCAGCAGCAGGGAGGACTCGCCTGCTCATGCAGAGACCGGTCCACTGTAGAAGCGATGAGGAGTGGTGAATAATCTAATCTAATACAGGCCCTTTATGTCATGGATTAAAAGGAGCTAAAGTCTGGCCCAGGGACCTTTTGCTTTCTTTCTGGTAATTGTTTTTCAAGGGGCTTTGGGTTGGGCAGGTCCTGTCAGGTATCAGATCAGGTAGTTATTTAAACCTGACATTAAAACGGGTCTCTACGGATCCGTATACTCAAGTGTTTAACTTTACAGCTAAAAACAAGGATTGATTTCATAACAATGACTAAAAACCCTTAAGGTAATCTTTGTCGTTGATGCAGTCCCTGTTTACATTTCACGTTTTACTTTACCTTGAATTCTACGGGAATATTTGATTGATCCAGACTTTGGTGGTCATTACGACCCTGGCGGATTACTTCCGCCAGGGCCGCGGGACGCGGTGGCACTGCCGACAGGCCGGCGGTGCCCCGCAGGGCAGGATTCCGACTCCCCCTCCCGCCATCCAGTTCCTGGCGGTTCTCCCGCCGGGAACCGGATGGCGGGAGGGGGAGTCGCGGGGCCCCTGGGGGCCCCTGCAGTGCCCATGCCAACGGCATGGGCACTGCAGGGGCCCCCGTAAGAGGGCCCCAAAATGTATAGTAGCACCCGTCGCACCTTCCCACTCCGCCGGCTCGATTACGAGCCGGCTTCATGGTGGGAAGGTCGTTTTCCCCTGGGCTGGCGGGCGGCCTTTCGGCGGGCGCCCGCCAGCCCAGGGGAAAACTTGGAATACCCTCCGCGGTCTCTGGACCGCGGAGCGGTATTCCTGACGCGCAACATTGACGGGCGGCCTCCGCCGCCCGTCAATGTTGGAATGAGGGCCTTTGTCTTTCTGTAGTTTTGATTTCATGCTGGGTGTGAGTCTTGTGCACTGCATGCTGTGTAGTGAGTCTCGTCTAGGAGACCAGGGGCCATATGTATGAAAAAATGGCCTTGCAAATCGCAAATAGCGATTTTTAAGAAATCGCTATTTCCGAGTCGCAATTGGCCATGTAACAAAATTGCGATTCGGAATTAGCGATTTCTTAAAAATCGATATTTGTGGTTTGCGAGGCCCATTTACTGAATCGCAATTTGCATTTTCGCAAATTGCTATTTTTTTGCGATTCAGTAAAAAATCACAAATTGCGAGAAATTTTGAGAAAGCACACCTGGAGGAGCCTAATGACATCATAAGCAGGAAATGAGTCATCCCAGGCAGTCTCAGGTGCCACACCCAAACCAGCATCCTGAGAGAGAGCAGCCCAGCCACACAGAGCAGCACTCAGAAGGAGGCAGCACACCTGAGCAAGGATGGACACCCCAGGCCAAGCACAGGAGAAGGGAGAAAGAAAGCGCAAGCTAAAATTCATCGAGCAGGAGCTTGAGGTGCTGACTGAGGAGGTGGTCAGGAGCCATGACTGCCTTTTTGGAAAAAGCTCCCTCCAGGTGCCTGAGAGTGAGAAAAGGAGACTATGGGCGGATATACAATCAAAAATCTGCGCAATTGGAGTGGAACAGCGCTCCGTAGAAGGAATTAAGAAGAGGTGGTATGACCTGTGCAGGAGGCCCGGGGCACAGGAGGCGGTCCACCCACAGAGGCACCATCCACACCATTAGAGGACCTAGTCGAGTCCACACTCCTCCCTGAAGCTGTGACAGGGTTCACAGAGGTCGACACCTCCGGCACACCGAGTACCAGCCAAGGTAAGTGCAATATTGATTTGTAACCCCATATGTGTATGCACAAAAGCCCCTTAGGAATTAGCAAGTAATGTTAAACATTGTGAGAAGTAGTCCAGTCCACATCTTAGAAGCAGCACAACAATGCATTATGGGAGTGGCAGTCCACAACCCAGACCTGAAAGTAGCACATACAATGTATTTAAGTAGAGTGACACCCAGAGGAACACAACACACACAACACAGTGTAGAGAAGTACCTGTACCTTTATTACCATTGTCTGACCGTAAATGTAACAAACATAACTGACATTCTGCATATTGTCGCTGCAGGTGGGCCAGGCCCAGCAGCCACAGCATCAGCACGGATAGGCGAGACTGACACCCATCTGGCCTCCGATTCAAACACCAGTGGGTCTCTCAACATTGCGACTGTCCGACACAGGCCCAGGGCACTGCCACTGCCAGAGCTCAGCAACGACTCAGATGAGCAGCAGGAAGGGCCTATTTCCCCATCAGCAACAGGCAGGCGCAGCCAGATGCAGGAGGTCAGGTGTCAGCAGGCCACAGCACCACGCAGGATGGTGACAAATTCCGGGGCACAGCAGCATGAGGCAGGTGAGGGTCCCTCCCTATTTGGTGGGCTGGAAGCTGCTATGTTGCAGCAGCAGCGCCTACAAAATAAGAGGATCCTGGAATTAGAAAAGAATTTGCGCAAACATAACCACAACATGGTGGACCTGCATCGCCAACTTGGCTCCCTCAATAACAACATAGAACAGCTGCGTGAGGGACAGGTGCAGGCATCACAGGACACCAGAGACCTCACAAGTGCTGTCCGTGAACTGTGCCAGGAGCTGTGCCATGAGAGGGTGAGCCAGCGCAGACAGGAGCGCAGATTTAGGAACATGTTTGGCAGCTTCTGTCGTTCTTCTAACAGGGTGGCAAATTCAACTGCACTGATTGCCCGTCGTGCAGTGGCTGCGCAAGTGGAGGCAGCACACAGCAGCAGGGATGTTGTGAACGGACTGGTGCAGATCACCAATGTGATCGAACACATTATGGGACCGAGGTCAGCCACTCCGAGTGAGCTTGCACTGAGGGACACTGAGGACAGTTCCAGCCTCAGCAGTGTAGCTGTACCAGCATTGGACACCAGACGGCGCAGTGCCAGGCACATCACTGAGGCGGACAATAGAGGTGCCAGTGAGGTAACTGGGCACCTGAGTGGTGTCCGTGGCCGCAAAAAATGACTCTAGCTGCCAGTGGACTTATGTTTTCACTATGAAGTAATAGTGCATTACTCAGGTCCTTCATTGTTTTGAGTTTCTCACTTAACCTTTTTTTGTTATTCCTCACACGAACATTACCTGACTTAAGGTAATAAATTTATTTCACTACAGGTACAGTTGTCAGAGGATTTGTGTCATTTATACTCACGTCTGAAATGGTTGTGTGTGATGTCGGCACGCCTTTGCCTTCCCTCTGCTGCACTGGTCCTGTCTGCTGGATGTAAGGGTGGTATGGGATCGTCATCCTCATCAGATTCAGTATCACATAATTCTACAGGTATGCCCCTGGTGGTAGCTATATTGTGCAAGATAGCACAAGTAGCCACTATTCTACATGTCGTCTCTGGACTGTACTGTAGTGCCCTTCCACTTTTGTGGAGGCACCGGAAGCGACTCTTCAGCAGTCCAAAGGTGCGCTCCACCACATTGCGGGTTGCCCTGTGTGCTGCATTGTATCTCCGTTCAGCTGGTGTTGCAGGATTGAGGTAGGGTGTCATCATGTAGGTGTGCACTGCGTAAGCACTGTCTCCTGGAAGGGACAGAGGGTATGATAAGAAGTGGGCCATCTGACATCAGCACGCCATCAATGCGCCATTGTATAGAGGGACAATACGTAGTAGATATCTTTCACCAAACTCCCCAGCTAGCAGTCTTGTGTGAATGCCGCTGTGGCGAAAGATGTACGAATCATGTGTGCTCCCTGGGTATCTGGCCACGGGATCAGTAATGATGTAGGAGGCATTAAATATAACCTGTATATTCATTGAATGTTGGTATTTCCTATTGCGGTACACATACTCTGTGGCTGATGGTGGACAGATTGCAACATGTGTCCCATCTATGGCACCTAGGATGTGGGGGAACTGTGCTATCTGGTAAAATTCAATTTTTGTCTCCTGTATTTCCTGTGGGGTGTGGGGGAATCGGATGTACTGGTGTATCCTGCTCAGCATGGCGTTGATAAATGCATTGACAAATCTGGAGAGGGTACTCTGTGAGACCCCTCCAGCTGCTACTATGACCCCTTGATAGCTCCCTGAGGCGAGTAGGTGGAGGGAGCATAATACCTGCACATGGGTGGGTATTCTGTGAGTCCTTAGTGTTCTGCGCTGCAATATGGGTTGTAGCTCAGCTATCAGATCAAGTATCATGGCTGAGTTCAACCTATACCTCTCATATATTTCCTCCTCTGTAAGGTTAAAAAGTGTAATGCGCACTCTGAAACTGCGCTCCTGTCTCCTCCGCCCTCTCCTCAAACATGCCAAAATCCTCATCCTCCTTGCTATGACGTAGAGTGCAGCCATTGTGGAAAAGAGTCTGAGGCATTCGGGGCCTCTTTATATAGGTTGCACCTGGTTACCACCTGGTTTCACTTAGTGGTATTTTGCATGTGCAAAATGCCATTCTGCGTAAAATCGCAATTTGCGTTTTTTTGATGCATCTCTTTGCGACTTGGATTTTGCAACTCGCAATTTGCGCCTCGCAATTTCCTACTGGAAATACCGAATCGCAATTTGTGGCTCGCAAAACCAGGTCACAACGCAAAAAATCTCAATTCTTGCGATTTCTTATTTTTGGTCTGCGAATGCCTTTCATGCATCGCTGACCACTTTTTTGCACTCGCAAACGGACGAATTTTGCGATTCGCACCGTTTGCGAGTGCAAAAAAGTTTCATACATCTGGCCCTAGGTGAGCTCTGGATGTTGATGGGTGTTCGAGGCGGGCTACGATTGACCGCTCTGGAACTGAGGCTGAAGGCAGTGTGGGTTTCTCACAGTGCTTGTCAATGGGACCAAAGGTTTTCCCACTACCTGCTCATCCAGAGCTTCTGCCCTCCAAGTACACACAGCGATTACAATTTTATGTGAAAGTGTATGAAGGAGATAGACAGCTGTTGAAAAACTGACAGCATCAAAGGACAGAAAATGCTGTGTGGATGTGTCTGTGAGAAAAAGAGAGGGCGGGGAATGTGAAGGGGAGAATGGAAAGACAACTATGAGTAGAAGGGGAGGACGGGTGAGATATGCAGATTAATGATAACAAGAAAGATGCGGGCAGCAGAAGAGCTTATGAGACTAATTAAATGAGAGACTAAAGAAAATTGTGTGAAGGAGGTGACTAAAACACTTTGAAGACCATTACGCCCACACAACCCTTAGTGATGTTTAATTCACATTTGGGAAATTAAACATTGTAATTTCTAATTATTCACATCCGTGTTGTTGTTATTCATCTGAAATGGCTAACAAACATCAGTAACGCAAATAGCGCTGGCTTGTTGCTGCGTGAAATGTCTGAACGCATTAACAGAAAAGTCCCAGAGAAGCTCCCAAACCCTGGCCGGGAGGCATGCTGTGTGAAGCCCTCGATTACACAGACCAGTGGTTCCCAACCTGTGGTCCAGGGACCCCTGGGTGTCCGCAAATCCTCCTCAGGGGGTCAACGACTGCTTAGAAGATTAAATAATATTACCCGATTAGGTCCCCAGCTTTCAGTAATGACCCAGCGAGGGGGCATCCACGGATTTCAATAATGATTCAGTGGGGGTCCCTGGGTAGCAGTAATGATAAAGTGGGGGTCCACTGAAATCAAAAGGTTGGGAACCACTGACATAGACCATACCTCTTGGAAAGGATTCCTAGTTACACTTTTTTGGCCCACGTCTATTAGAGAATGCCCCCCCTCCCGGCTTTTTCACAAAACCTAAAGCACTGGCTTTTCTCTACTTTTTATTCACCTGTATTACTTCATTTGTCTTCTTAGTCTACTTTTTCTCCGTTTCTTGGCTCTCTCGCTGTCATTTCTTTTATGCTCTCTCGCCACACCTCACTGTCGACATCTTTTTATAGACCATTCTTTACTTTTGGATGTCTTGACTTCTTTGATCTAACACTTTCACATTTGTTACTCCTCTTTCTCGTTTTCTTTCTTCTCCAGCAATCTCTTTTTCAGGTTTGTACAAAGAACACAACGCTGTGCTGTGTTCCTCCCTCCACAGCCCTAAGAATCCATGTAAGAAAATACAGATTCAAGGATTGTTGACCCACAATCACTTAACAAATTACAGTGGGATGCCTTATAGCTGAAACCTGATGGAAAAAAAGAGAAACACTCTCTTGCCCTCTCTTGCCCTCTCTTGCACTGTCTTCCCCCTCCCTTTTCTCTTTCACACTCACTTTTAGGTTAAATGGCTTTATGTTATTGTTATAACTTCTGCTTTCAAGATTTGCTAAAGCTTCATGGACTCCCAGTTAGAGGCTTAACACAGTCCCCTACAGTATATGGTGGCCTCAACTGTTTGGGGGCCCTAGCCCTTCAGGGGGTTTCATTCAGCTAAAGGCTGATGAATTTCCTGAGATATGGGAGATCAGGTGCCCCTCATCACTTTCTGTATGACGGCCCCCATCATTTTGCGTTACGACACAGCTCGCAAGTGCTGCAAGTGTCTTTTAGGACCAGATTTATACTCTGAGCTCAATAAGCGTCATTTTTTTACGCTAATTCAGAGCAAACTTAACTTCAAATTTATACTGTGGCGCTAGACCCGTCTAGCGACAACGTTTTTGAGTTAAAGTCATTTTTGCTAGCGGAAAAGTACCTTGCATCAATGAGATGGGCAAAAAATGACTCTAAGGCCCAGGCGCCTTATTTATCCTCCCATGCAAAAATGGTGCATGGGGGAGGCGGGCCTAAATAATGGCACTAAGCTTGCTTAGCGCCATTATTTAACACCTGGGACAGGCAGGCGTTAGGGGACCTGTGGGCCTATTTCTATGGTGGAACACTATGGAATAAATGCACAGGTGCCCTCCCCAGGCCACAGGGACACACCCCACCCACACCAGAGGGACACGAGGGGGTGGGGTACCCCATCCCAGGTAAGTAGAGATAAGTATAGGTAAGTATGTTTGAATTTCTTTTAGTGCATTGGGGGCCCTAAAAAGGGTCCCCATACATGGCACTGGGAGCAGTGGCCATGCCCAGGGGACCCTTGGCCTCTGTGCTGACCATTAGGGTGGTGGGCATGATTCTTGCCTTTTATAAGACAGGAGTCATGTGGTATGGTAGGTTTAGCATCAACAAATGCTTTAGGCTGGTTAGAGTCACCTTTTTTTACTCTAACCAGCCTAATGTAATTTTTTGGTGCTAAACCCCCTTCTCCCATACCGCCACCCCCACCCTGCTAACGTCATTTACCATAACGTTAGCCCACCTTTTGTGCCGGATTGCGCCATACCATAAATTTGACACCCGTCCGGCGTCTTGGAATGGCAATAGCCGGCGGTAAACTTTTTCACACAAAACTGCGTTAGTGCAGTTTTGCGTGAAAAAGTATAAATATGGGCCTAAATGTGTTATTTTTAGGTCGAAGCCTACCAGACAGCACAGCTGTCTGGTTTGGTAACAACATCTTGGGGACATTCAGAAGCTTCCCTGGAAATGCATTCTGCCCGTTCCTTACAATTGGCTTTTTGGTTTGTACTTTGTAACTCACATTTTCTTGCTTTCTATTTGCTGGCTTTATTTGTTTCAGGCTGTCCTTTCCCAAAACCTTATTTACAGTGCTCATTTTCTGTAAACATGCCTTCAAAGCTTGTTTTTATTTTGTCACATCATATTTGCTGTGCTTTCAAAGACAGAGGTCAAATGTCAAACTGTCTTGTGAGAGAGCTTGTTGTCTACTTTTCTTTTTCTGACTTCAAGGTGAGTAGGTTTATGTGACAATCACTCTGGCTAGTGGAGGTAGTTCTAAAGTGAGGTGGAAACAAATATTTGTATCTCATCAAAACAAATGTAATGGCCATTTCAGTTGAAGATGTGTTGTCTGCAATGGCAGTGTGCTACAACACCATGCATATTCCACTTTACCCCACTCCACTCTACACCACTCCATGTCACTGCACTCTACGCTACGCCACTCCACACTACGCCACTCCACTCTGTGCCACTCCACACTTCATCACTGCACTCTACTCTGCGCCATTTCACTCTTCACTCTAAGCCTCCCTACCCTACATCGCTCTACACCTCTCTACTTTACATCACTTTACTCCTCTCTACTCTATATCACTCTGCCAATGCACTCTACTGAACTAGGCATCACTGCACTCCATGGCACTCCACTCTACACCACTCCACCCTGTGCCAATCTACTCTACTATGCACCACTACACTCTATGCCACTCTACTATGCATCACTGCACTCTATGCCACTGTAATGTATGCCATTCCACTCCACTCTGAAACCATGCACTCTATGCCAATACACTCTACTCTGTATCACTCCACTCTATACCAATGCACTCTATACCACACACTCTACGCCATTCCACTCTGCACCACTGCACTCTACGACACTGCATTCTATGCCACTGTACTCTACCCTGCACCACTCCAATCTACCATGCACCATTCCACTCTACCTCATTTCACTCTACTCTGAAACAATCTACTCTACACCACTGCACTCTACGCCACTGCATTCTACGCTGCACCACTCTACGCCACTACACTCTACTCTTACCACTGCACTCTATGCCAATGAACTCTTCACCACTTCACTCAAAAACAATGCAGTCTACGCCACAGCACTCTATGCCAATCTGCTCTGCACCACTGCACTCAATCCCACTATACTCTACTCTGCAACACTGTACGACACTGCACTCTACACCGTTGTACTCTATGTCACTGCACTGTATGTGACTCTTTTTCACTGTATTCTACACTACTGATCTCTGTGCCACTCTACTCTGCACTACTCTACTCCACTGTACTTTACGTCACAGCACTCTACTCCACTCTTTTTCACTCTGCACCATTCTACCATACACCACTGCACTCTACAACAGTCTGCTATGCAATACTGCACTCTGCAGCTGAACTCCATAGCACTTTGCTCTATTCCACTTCACTCTACTATGCACCACACTGTCCTACACCACTCTATGCCAATGCACTCTACACCACTACACTCACTCTATGCCACTCTACTCTGCATCACTCCACACTATGTCACTGCACTCAGCATCGCTCCACTCTATGCCACTACACTCTGACATTCTACTCTAAGCTCTTCTAATCTATTCTGCACCACTGCACTCTATGACACTGCACTCTACAGCACTCTACTGTATGCCACTGCACTATACGCGCTTCACTCTACTCTGAAAAGAATCTACTGTGCACCACTGTACTCCACTCTGCCACAGCACTCTACTCCGCTCCACTCTACTCTGACACAATCTACTCTATGCCGGTGCACTGTACTCTGAAACAGGGTACTCTACGCCACTGCACTGTAGTCTGAAACACTCTTCTTTAAGCCACTGCACTCTACACTACTGGCCTCAACTCAGCACCACTCTGCTCTACTCCACTCTCTGCCAATGCACTCTGTGCCACGACACCCTATGTCACTCTACTCTGTATCACTCTACGCCATTGCAGTCTTTGCCAATCCACTCTACCCCAATCCACTCTACACCAATCTACTCTAAGACACTCTAATCTACTCTGCACCACTGCACTCTGACGCTCTACTCTATGCCACTGCACTCTTCATCTCTCTACTCTATGCCACTGCACTCTATGGCGCTTCACTCTACTCTGGAACAATCTATTCTGCACCACTGCTCTCTACTCTGAAACAATGTACTCTAAGCCACTGCTCCCTACACCAGTTAATTTTGCTCTGTATCACTGCACTCCACCCCACTGCTCTCTACGTCACTTGACTCTGTACCACTCTACTCTATGCCACTGCACTCTACATCAATGCACAGTACACCACTCTACACCACTGCACCTTACAACACTGTACTCTGCAACATTGCATTCTCCGTCACTGAACTCTTTGCCACCCTACTCTGTGCCACTGCACTCTATGCCAATGCACCACTCTAACCCAGTCTAATCTACTGTGCACCGCTGCACTCTACACCACTGCACTCCCTACCTGCGTACCTTACTCTGCACCACTCCACTCTATGCCAGTGCACTCTACACCACTACTCTATGCCTCTCCACTCTACCCTGCACCATTCCACTCTACCCTGCATTACTCTCCACTATGCCACTTCACTCTACTCTGAAACAATCTACTCTACGCTGCACCATTCTACACCACTCTACTCTGCACCGCTCTACTCTACACCACTGCACTCAACGCCACTATACTCTAAACCATTGCACTCTACCCAATGTAATCTACATCACGTTACTCAAAACCAGTGCACTCTACGCCACTGCACTCTACAGCAACTACTCTGCACCACTGCACTCTACCCCACTATACTCTGCAGCACTCTATTCTACACCGTTGCACTCTACACCGCTGCACGTTATGCCACTCTATTGTACTCTGCAACACTTTACTGTATTCCACTTCTCTCTACAGCGCTCTACTCTGCAACACTCTATGCCACTGCAGTCTACGCAGATGTACTCTACAACACTGCACTCTAAGACACTGTACTCTGCTAGACTGCACTCTCCACCACTTACCTTTACACCACTGCACGCTACACCACTCTACATCATTGCGCTCTACGTCACTGCACTCTATGCCAATCTATTCTACTCTGCACCACTGTATGTGACTACTCTCTACAACAGTCTACTCTGCAACACTCTACTCCACACCTATGCACTCTAAGTTAATGCACTCTACATCATTGCACTCTAAGATACTCTACTCTGCAAGACTGCACTTTCCGCCTCTGAACTCTACACTACTCTACACTACTCAGCACCACTGCACCCAATGCCACTGCACTGTACTCTGCACCACTCATCTCTACGCCAATGCACTCTACACCACTACACTCTACGTCACCCTAATCTACACCTGCGTACTCCGTCCTGTACCACTTCGCATTACCCTGCACCATTTCACCTTACAATTTACTGTAGCCACTGCACTCTATTCCACTCTATTCCACCCTATGCCACTCCACTCTGCACAACTGCCCTCTACCCCACTGCAATCCACACTGCACCACTCCACTCTGTTGCACTTAACTCTGCATCACTTTAGACCACATTATTGCACTCTATGCCAATGCACTCTACTGCACTTTACTCAAAACCATTGCAGTCTAAGCGACTGCACTCTATGCTGATCTAATCTGCACCACTGTATGTTCATCATTTCACTCTAGGCCACTCTACTCCACTCTACAACACTCCAATCTATGAAGCTGTACTCTAGTAGCTCTACTCTACTCTGACACTCTTCTTCACTCTATGCTGCACCACGACTCTACTCCACTCTGTGATGCTCTACACAGCCCCCTCTATGCCACTTCATGCCGGTTTATTCCACTCTATTCTACGGCACACTGCTCCACTCTACTCAACTACTCCAATCTACACCACTCCAGTACTCTGCGCCACTCAGCTCCACTCAGTGCCACTCCACTCTACGTTACTTTATGCCACTCCACTCTACGACAATCTACTCTGTTCTACCCCACTCTACTCTACAACACTCTAGTTTACTCTGTGCAGCACCATCTATGCCACTCCACTCTATGCTACTCCACAACACTCTAAGCCACTCCAGTCTGTGACACTCCACTCCATTCCACTCCACAGTACTCAACTCTACACCACTCCAGACCACTCCACGACTCACTTCGCCACTTCATAACACCCTACTCTACTCCACAGCTTCATGACAATCAACGCCACTCTCTTTTACACCACTAACGTTTAGCAAAGCTGAACAGTAGGCAAGCTGGTGTACCACATGGCTAAAAGGTATTGGCAAAGCCAATAGCACTTGGATAGGCGAGACCTATTGGCTTTGCCAGTGCTTGCTGCGCTTCTGCCGGTGCATGTACTGATCCTTTCCGTCTCTCACCCACATTTCCAGTATTTGCGGTCCTCCCCTCCCTCCGTACCGCCTGTGTTTGCATACCGCACTGCAGCAGGTGCTGTGCAATAACTCATGGGACGACAGCTTAAGCTGGAAATATGGCCCCAGAGAGAGGAGGGGAGGAGTGGCCGAGGGGTCAGTGCTGGCTGCTCCGGTGTCCCATTGGTGGAGCTGACACACCCCTCCACGCCACCGGGGTGGGCTCAGGTGCCTTTAGCCTGAGTTGGCACAGTCCGAGAAACCTGTTAAGCGTCTGCGGTGGCCCCAGCTCTTTAGGTTTAGAGGTGAATATGAGGCGGTAGCGAATGGGAGGGGAGCAGGAGAAAAACAGAGAGGGGAGGGAAAAGGGAGAGGGAGAGTAGAGGGTTAGAAGGAGAGAAAAGAAAATGGTAGACGAGAAAGGGAAAGAGAAGTGTGCATTGTTGGAAGAGAAAATGAAAGAAAAACATAAAAGAGAAAATGGAGGGAGAGTCGGGAGAAAGAAAAAGGAAATAAAGAAGTAAGTGAGAGAGCAAGCAAAGAAGAGAGGAGAAAGAGAAGCAGATGCAAGTGAGAAAGAGAAGCACTAAAGCGAAAGAGTGGGACTGAGAAAGAAGTTCTGGAACGAAATGGACAACGAGGGAGGGAAGGTGGTGGAGAGGAAGAAAGAAATGTTGAGAAAGAAGAATGGAAATTACAGAAAAAAGAGGCAATAAAAACAACAGGAAAGGCGAATGAATGAAAGAAAGGAATTATATGATCTTTACAAACAACTAAATAAGTAATAAACAATAAAGGAATAACGGAACAGTAGTCACTAAGCAGGGGGTAAAATAGGCGTCGTAGACAAGAATGCGTAAAAACGTCTTTCTCCAAATGAAATCTACGAAAATAGTGGAACACTGCAGACAGGAAACACAGGAGGCCCTTGTAAGAACAGCAGACCTACTGGGGTCCCTGACAGAACCAGCTGGCTAAGCACCCCGACACGAAACCATCATTAATGAAACGGCTAAGTAGCCATATTTTTAGGCCCTCATTATGAGCGGGTTGGAGGGTAGCTGTAATTCATTGCACCCAGTACAATCCAACTGCTGGGGTTAGGCATTTATCGGATACGATAAACGCATCTGTTTCGAGTTTTGGGTTAATACCATGCAGAGTTTGGTGCTTACCGCACTAAAATCAATATGTCACAGTTAATAGGGACACCTTTCTCCTATCAAATTCTGGCAGGTGTCACTAGCTGGAATTTAATGAAGGATAAGAGCTTTATCGCACCTGGTAATTGTCCGTGACACTAAATTCAACATAATGTGTAATCTGGGTAAACAGGGGTTATTGCAAGGGTTGGAAAAACTCCACCCTCCTCACTGTTAGAGCTTTAGACTACAAACTACAGTGGTAAAACTATTCCATGTGGCACTCACTTCAAGAAAATGCCAAGTGATGCCACCAAGATGGTATCTCATGAGCACATGCTACATTGAGGCTCAAGAAAATTACTTTTCGATTGAATGCAGAGTTAAAATAACACCAGGACATGCTCTTTCGAAGAGGAACGAGAGTGGTGTGCACTCTTAGTTCAGCTCTGCCAGGCCTGCACACTGTTTTTAGGTTGAGCTTTCGAGACCTGTTGTATATACTTTGTATATAATGTACTCTGGGCCTCAAGTCCGCCTCTTGCTTGTCATTTCTTTGTTTCAGTGTCCTTTAAAAATCCTTGCTTCTTAGTGGTTATCTTTCTAATTTGCCTCTCTTTTTTGTTGGTTGTTCACCCCCACTGAAGCATTTGCCCAGTACTTGTACCCTTCCACTTGTGTTTATTTAGGCTTGTTCCTGCACTATTTTCTTCTTTTGTTTCTTTACGGGGCATGGGAAGACACTCCTTTCAGCACAACTGCTCCCCCTACCTTTTGATTTCTAGCGCCATTGAAAACAGACCTGTAAATCTTGTCACAGTGCTTCTTTCATGTTTCACCGTCGCATGCCTTTTAATTATCAGTGCGGCGCCTGTCCACAGCTGGTCCATGGGCAGTGCAATGACTCCGGTATGTGAAGTCTCTGCCCCGTGAGTCTAGGCACATAAGCCTTATGTTAAGTTTCGCTGGACAATAACATTTCAGGCATTGTTTTCACTGTGTGGGATGGTTTCTTACTGGTTAAAAGGCCAATCTTCTTTGTGATGTTTTTACCCAGCCCAGTTTGTGCAGACTTGGGACTCTAATTAGTCCCAGCTCAGCTGTAAACTCTCCTCCTTACTGTCACTGTCTCTTTTCTCTGTTCACAACACTTCCCAGTGTAGGATATGTTCCCTCCTGCCCCCAATTTTACTGCCCATCTCCCTTAAACACCCCCGTCCAACCATTCAAGGTATTTGGCACTAGCTTGGTTTTATTTTGCCTTTGCAGTGCTTGATTACTTGATTTACAAGCATTAGCAAAGGCTGCATGGCTCCCACGTGCTGGCCTCGTGCTTAAGACCTGTCCCCCATGGCTATAGATGGCTCGGCACTGTGGCCCCACCCCACTATATGTTGCTGCTTCCTCACTCTGCTTCTAAATCTCTTACTCATCAGCTCAGAGCCTCACGTCTTCCAGGGCATATGAACTGAGCTACCAGGAGCCGTTTGTTTTGGTGCTGATCAGTGGTAATGCTGTGTTGGAAGGAGAGAGGGCTCCTTCCTATCCACCTCCCACCAGTGCTAGGGAGAGCAGAGAGGGGGGCAGGGATTGGCAACCCTTGTTGCATGCGTCAATAGATTAGCTTACCTACTATAAACATTCTCTCTACAATGGTGAGTTCAAGTGAAACATGCATGATGTGGCCCTCTGGCTAAACGCAGTGCTACTGGGTGACAGACTTATAACAAGCATTTTTATTGCAACGGGTCTCGCATTAGCTCGATTTAGAGCTATTAGCGTTGTAAAGAAAAAGAAACACAGCGGCAGCACTCTATGTAAAATGCAGCGCAATTGCGCTGGGTGGAAAATAAGCAGATAAAGTAGTCCGGACACCATACTGAAAACATCGAGCCTCGTATGTTTTTAGTAGTTTACCAGTGCTGTGTAGGTGGGCTAAACACTTGAAAAGGCATGACGTATGCATGCCTTTCACAAATGAAAGGAGGCAGATTTTAAAAGGAAAGCCCATGAACCATTGTAAGTGACTGACGTGACATGGACGTGGTTTGAAGCTCAAAGAGAGATTACAGAATGGGACGGAGCGCTTTGCACGCGCCCATAAAAATCACTGTTCGGCTCCCGGCATTGGCTCAGCTTGATCCAAACACTTCAGAAGTGCTGCTCACATGGGATTGAGAAATCATTTCTTGCACTTCTCCATCACACAGCACGTTACAGAAACCAGGGCTGTATGCAACCCATTATTGAAAGAAATTGTACCTCCGCCAGCGGCACAGCAGTAACGTGTATTCAAATAGCACAAAGTAACACGCTTCTGCTGTTTGTGAGCGCTATAAAACACACAAATGGTACTTATTTCAGCTGCGCACAAGTGACCAACTGAAGCATGTTACAATAGTGCTTAATGCAGGGTCCCTGCTCTTCACCTGATGTGTACATACAATGAAAAGCATGTCAGGCTTTGTTGGCACTGGAGTCATAGAGGAATATGAAAGGATTTGCTGTCTTTTCATCTTTCTTTTCTCATCTTTGTCTCTTTCAATCTTGCTTCCATTACTCTTGCACTTAATTCTACTAGCATCAACTTTTCTTACGTATGCCAACTGTTACCCCTAAAGATACTCCTACTGATTTTTGTTTCTACTCATATGTTTCATGCTTCCTCTAACCTTGCTACTTAACTTCCTAATTTTACTTACTTCTTTCCCTTACACCCCATTTTTGTATCTGTTCTTACATTTTATTATTCCAACATACTCTTACATAGTCTTGCTTCCACTTACAATCTGTTATGCTTATTCCCTCCTGTTCTCACTCATTTCTCCGCTTACTCCTATTACCTCTTCTTGCTGCTATGCTTTCTTTTTTTACTTTTACTACTGTATTTTCCAATGCCCTTATTACTGTTACGCTTAGTCCTACCTACTCCTACTTACACTCTTACTCCTAAATACTCCTACTTGAACCTACCTTCTACTACTTTTACATCTACATACTTCAGCTCTTCTGCTTAGCCCTTCATGTGCCTTTTCTTATTCATACTTACTCCTACGCTCTGCTATTTACTCCCATTCTACCTCCTGTAAACTCTTACTTGCTTCTATCTTTTGTGCTACTTCCTCCTACTTTTTCTCACACTATTCTACTTTCTCCTACATAACTACTTATTCATGCGTGTGCCCCTACTTTTGCTTAACTCTTTATTCTTTCACTCCGACTTTGTCCTACTTAGTCCCACCTACCTTTACCTACCTCTAATTATTGATCTTACTTTTGCTTACTACTGCTCTTCATTATTTCTAATCTTCATCCTAATTGCTCCTTTTCATACTCCTACACATAATCTTAGTCCTACTTGTATGTCTACTTAGTCCTGCTCATTTATACTCCTACAGTTACTCTTAGCCCACCTTATCCCTAATATTACCCTTTCTTCCTCCTACATACTCTTACAAGCTTGTTCTTACTCTTACTTTTTATTTCCACTTATTCTATCTACGCATGCCTACTTTCGTACTTAGACCTACTTTTGCTCAAGCTCACACATCATATTACTTCTATTTACACCTATTTTACTTACTTCCACTCTTACTTGAACCTGCTTCTACCTTCTCAAATGTATGCTTACATTTACTCCTGCTCCCGCTTACTCCCTCCTGATCTTACTCCCAATCAATCCTATTTACTTCTGTTCAAACTCTTACCTCTACTTACCCCATTCTTACCCTACACAGATTCATAGTCTTACTCCTATTTCTAGACTTACCCCTACCCTTTCTCCTTTGCTTACTTCTGCTTATGTCTTCTCTTTCTTTCACCTACTCCTACCTTCTACTGCTACTGTTGCCCCTACAATTGCTTACCTGTTACCTACCCCTACTTGTTGGAATCTGTGTTTGCTCATCTGGCAGCAGAGCTCCTTTACAGCATCTATCCAGGCCCCCACAGGGGAGAGGCCTGTCTGCCCTGATAGATGGCCACTGTTTAAAGTTTGCACTGTCATCCATAGAGGAAGAGCCAGATATGTTTTCACTGTCTGGAGATAAACCTGCCCTTGCAAGTGCCCATAGTTACGGCTGGGTAGAAAATATACGACCAGGACTACACAATGAAAATGTCTAAGCCGAGGTACACGGGCAGAATCTGTGATCCATTGCTCATTCTGGCCCTCTTGAATTGGGATCACCGATCCTAGCTCACTTGGTGACTTCACTGGGAATCAGAGTGCATGGGTCCTGATAGCACAGTCACGCGCAAGTCCTTGTTGACGGTAATCTCACATTCAAAATTGTTATACTGGGGAATCGTATGCTGGATAAAAATGGCATGATGTTTCATATGATTACAGGTAGCCACTCATTTACGCAATCAGGCCTTGAGCAGTGTTTCTTAAAGGCAAGGTACGAGCTAAGGAGCGGCAACCTTAAATATGTCACCAAAATCACTGGAATAATCATACAATGAGCAATCTTTTTGTAATGTATCCACACAGGCTGGCATCAAAGCTGTGGTCAGAAGATAGAAGGAGATTTTAATCAATGCAAAAACTAACAACCCTAATGTTAAGTTACATCCCTGTGTTGGCAAAGGTAAGGGGGTCACTGTCAACTTTTTTACTGCTGGCTGTGGCGTAGCACTGATGCTTTGGCATGGCACGAGTGAGCGACCCTCACTTGAGAGTGCAGCAGAGCCAGTTACAATCCGTGGCCTGAAAGTGACCTAAATCTTGTTTAGTCCCGTTAGGGTCTGAAGTGGCCAAGGACCAGAGCCCCCGCTCTGCTCATGCCTGAGCTCCCACCACAAATCATGTCACATCGTGTGCTTCCTGCCGCACAAGTCTAGCCCCCACCACCATAACACAACATAGAACCTGATATTCACTTCATGGTCATCAGTGCTCGGTCCATATGTATAACTGCATGCAAATATTGCAGACAACATTACCACATTTCACCTTGATACGTCCCCCCCCCCCCCCCGTGACATCTATTGTTCCTCTACCTCCGCGTTGATACGTCCCCCCCCCCGTGACATCTATTGTTCCTCTACCTCCGCGTTGATACGTCCCCCCCCCCCCCCCCCGTGACATCTATTGTTCCTCTACCTCCGCGTCCTGGGCTCTCAAGAGTGCAGTGTCTGGTGCATCAGCTCTCCCCTCAGAACTGCTGTCATCCACAGATCTTTATCAGCCTACTCACGTCAGCAGCGCTTCTACTTGTATCGCTTACACAAGCCTTTTCCTGCTATCAGGAACTCAGTCTGCTACCTTCACTCTTCCAAATTCTCCAACTTTAGCATCCAGAAGACACTTGAACATATTCCTCTGCGGCTTCAACCTGACAGGAGATGCAGCCACAAAATCCACAGAGGACATGACAAATCAGCAGCCTCACATGTCACCATGCTAAGACAGCAGTTTCAGCATCCTGGATCCTTTCTCTTTCGTGCTTTTGCCTGCCACCCACCACAATATGAGACATGCTCCACACCAGTCCGCCAACTCTGCTCTTTCAGACACTTGTCCATCAATATCATTTAGAACGATCAGAGCCACTCATGAGAAGGACAGTGGTGAGACTTGGCATGTATCCTTTGACAATGTGGCAACACATCCTTGGAGAAGCATGCCCGAGGCCCAAAATGGAGCAATCCTTTAGTGGATTCAGTATGCTGCAGCCTGAACCAGCGTGGAACGACATGAGCATCGACCCTCTCCCCAATGCAGCTACCACATACCCATCCGCAAACATGAGAACTCACATTAGTTTACGCAGTTGCATGTCCATGACCAATGAAGGGTTGTGTACCTAATCTAACCCCCAGAAATATTGCACCAAGCGCTCCTGGAGAGCAAAAATGCCACCCGGAGTTAGGAAAGTAAATGGAAACATTTCATAATTACAAGTTGGCCCAACAGAAAGAGAGCTTTGTTTAATGTCATAAAAGAATAAGCCAACCCTGTACCACCACCACCACGCCACATTGCACATCTAGAGGCAGAAACGTGCATTACTAGCAATTTCATCATGAATAATATTGACAAGCTCACACAAGCCAGAATCCCTCTTTAAGCAACTTACAACAGGCACAGATGGGCATACTGCAAACCCTTGACCATTGCATACCACTCAATACACCTTCCCTTTCTGAGGGCCACCTCTTCTAAACATGACATTGCTCCAATTTCTGTGGTGAAGGCCATCATCGATGGATCACTTAAATCTCTGTTCAACAAAGAAAAATAGTCGTTATCGATCCCAGTCAATCACTGATCTTCCTTTCCTGTGGAGGATTATTAAGAGCCTGCTGCTACCCAGCTATATGCGGAAATCAGGACAGACCCACTACTTTGGGAGCACCAATCAGGTTTGAGGCCACAATATAGCACAGAGACTTCCACCTTCCAGGTACATCAGAAAGCCTTTCAGAACACTGACATCTGTGACCTCCATATCAGCATCTTTGTCGGCCTCTCTGCTGGGCTCCTATCTTCAGTTTAAGCCCATACATATCAGTAAAACGCAAGAGAAATGAAGCAGCCATTTTGCAACGTAGATGGATTATCAGATCCACGAACTTCCATGCTTCATGCTTTCCACCCACACACATTCCAGCATGTTCATATAATTAGGAATGCACTTAAAAGGCACTACAATAGCAATTAATAATGGAGGGAGAAACAGAACGTGCTATATTTGGTTTTTGACTGAAGGAGTCAATACAAAGTGTATATGTCAAGTAAGGTCATATCACCGTTGAATTGCTCAGAATAGTCTAATTGCATTGTGGTGTTTTTTTTAATCGCACTAAAAACATGTTGATTCCCTTTTAGGTCTCACCTACACAGCATGGGCTGGACTGCGAGACATATTCATTGGGCTTACAGCCTGCACACAGCATAGCATTGGTTGTTTTCGTTGTCACTCTCATTTGCAATCTTTTGATTGCTTAGCTTCGCATAGTCTTCCCTTACGTTCTTATGTTAGCTCCTCACTGGAGCATGAGCCAAGTACATGTGTTCTTACTTGTCTTTTTGCAGTGCACTATTTGTGTTATACTTGTTTCGTTATTATTCCCGGGTGTGCAGTGTGCTTTTCTTCTTTTAACACTGACATAGGCTTCTTATTTCTGTTGTTTTCACCCTATCTGCCATCTTGACACTGTAGTTACTCACACTCTACACCACTCCACTCTATGCCACTCCACTAACCTCGTCACCACTTGGCTCTACATCACTCTGTTACTCTACTCTACTTTGTGCCACTATATGCCATTTCACTTTACTCTATGCTACTCCATGCCACTCTACTCTATGGCACTCCACTTTACTCCAATCTGTGGCACTCTACACTACTACTATGTACACCTATAAACTCTGCTCTTTGCTACTCCACACAACTCTACCCAACTCTACACAGTGCCTCACTATGGCACTCTTCACCACTCCATGCTATGTCACTCTAATTCACTCCACTCTACGCCACTCTACTCTACACTACTCTAGCCACTCCATTCTATGCTACTTTACTCTATGCTACTCTACACCACTCCAATTCAAGCCACTCTAACCTATGTCACTTTACTCTAAACTACTATACACAGCACTGCCCCACTTTACTCTATGCCACTCTACTCTATGCCTCTCTACCCCTCCCTACTGTATTCCTTGCCAGTCTACGCCACTCCAACACAATTTACACCACAACACTCTTCACCACTCTTCTCCATGCCACTCCACTCTACCATACTCTAATCACTCCACTCTATGCCACTCTACTCTAAGCTACTTTACTCTATGCCACTCTACTGTACACCACTCCACTTCAAGCCACTCTAATCTATGCTACTCTACGCTACTCCATTCTTTGTGCCACTCCAAGACACTCCACTCTAGTCTATACCACATCACTGTACGTCACTCTACTCTGTCACTCTATGCCAGCCCACTCTACTTTATACTATAGCAATCTCCTCTATGCAACTCCACTTCAAGCCACTCTACTCTGTTCTATGCCACTCTACCCTATGCCTCGCTACATCTTCACAACACCATTCTTCTCTGTCACTCATGCCTCTGCTCCAAGCCATGATACTGTATGCCACACCACTAATTTTAAGCCACGCTGAACAGCAGCCACGCTGGTGCACAAAATTGATAAGCGAGAATGGCAAAGCCAGTAGCTCTCACGTAGGCGAGTCCTGTTGGCTTTAACAATGCTTGTTTCTTTCTGTTCTACTGTACTTGCTTTTATTCTGTGACTCACTGGAAAAATAACTGGTTCTCAAATATCCCTGCTTAAAAGTCAGTATACAAAGGCAGGACTCATGGAAGTCATCCCATGCTTGGCCATTCAGTGCGTGGTTGTAGGAAAGTACCATCTTGCCTGGCATGTTACCCCCATTTTTCACTGTATATATGTTGTTTTAGTTGTATGTGTCACTGGGACCCTGGTAACCCAGTGCCCCAGTGCTCATAAGTGTGCCTGAATGTGTTACCTGTGTAGTGACTAACTGTCTCACTGAGGCTCTGCTAATCAGAACCTCAGTGGTTATGCTCTCTCATTTCTTTCCAAATTGTCACTAACAGGCTAGTGACCATTTTTACCAATTTACATTGGCTTACTGGAACACCCTTATAATTCCCTAGTATATGGTACTGAGGTACCCAGGGTATTGGGGTTCCAGGAGATCCCTATGGGCTGCAGCATTTCTTTTGCCACCCATAGGGAGCTCTGACAATTCTTACACAGGCCTGCCACTGCAGCCTGAGCGAAATAACGTCCACGTTATTTCACAGCCATTTTACACTGCACTTAAGTAACTTATAAGTCACCTATATGTCTAACCTTTACCTGGTAAAGGTTAGGTGCAAAGTTACTTAGTGTGAGGGCACCCTGGCACTAGCCAAGGTGCCCCCACATTGTTCAGAGCCAATTCCCTGAACTTTGTGAGTGCGGGGACACCATTACACGCGTGCACTACATATAGGTCACTACCTATATGTAGCTTCACAATGGTAACTCCGAATATGGCCATGTAACATGTCTATGATCATGGAAGTGCCCCCTCTATGCCATCCTGGCATAGTTGGCACAATCCCATGATCCCAGTGGTCTGTAGCACAGACCCTGGTACTGCCAAACTGCCCTTCCTGGGGTTTCACTGCAGCTGCTGCTGCTGCCAACCCCTCAGACAGGCATCTGCCCTCCTGGGGTCCAGCCAGGCCTGGCCCAGGATGGCAGAACAAAGAACTTCCTCTGAGAGAGGGTGTTACACCCTCTCCCTTTGGAAAATGGTGTAAAGGCAGGGGAGGAGTAGCCTCCCCCAGCCTCTGGAAATGCTTTGTTGGGCACAGATGTGCCCAATTCTGCATAAGCCAGTCTACACCGGTTCAGGGGACCCCTTAGCCCTGCTCTGGCACGAAACTGGACAAAGGAAAGGGGAGTGACCACTCCCCTGACCTGCACCTCCCCTGGGAGGTGTCCAGAGCTCCTCCAGTGTGCTCCAGACCTCTGCCATCTTGGAAACAGAGGTGCTGCTGGCACACTGGACTGCTCTGAGTGGCCAGTGCCACCAGGTGACGTCAGAGACTCCTTGTGATAGGCTCCTTCAGGTGTTGCTAGCCTATCCTCTCTCCTAGGTAGCCAAACCCTCTTTTCTGGCTATTTAGGGTCTCTGTCTCTGGGGAAACTTGAGATAACGAATGCAAGAGCTCATCCGAGTTCCTCTGCATCTCTCTCTTCACCTTCTGATAAGGAATCGACTGCTGACCGCGCTGGAAGCCTGCAAACCTGCAACATAGTAGCAAAGACGACTACTGCAACTCTGTAACGCTGATCCTGCCGCCTTCTCGACTGTTTTCCTGCTTGTGCATGCTGTGGGGGTAGTCTGCCTCCTCTCTGCACCAGAAGCTCCGAAGAAATCTCCCGTGGGTCGACGGAATCTTCCCCCTGCAACCGCAGGCACCAAAAAGCTGCATTACCGGTCCCTTGGGTCTCCTCTCAGCACGACGAGCGAGGTCCCTCGAATCCAGCGACTCTGTCCAAGTGACCCGCACAGTCCAGTGACTCTTCAGTCCAAGTTTGGTGGAGGTAAGTCCTTGCCTCACCTCGCTGGGCTGCATTGCTGGGAACCGCGACTTTGCAGCTACTCCGGCCCCTGTGCACTTCCGGCGGAAATCCTTTGTGCACAGCCAAGCCTGGGTCCACGGCACTCTAACCTGCATTGCACGACTTTCTAAGTTGGTCTCCGGCGACGTGGGACTCCTTTGTGCAACTTCGGCGAGCACCGTTTCACGCATCCTCGTAGTGCCTGTTTCTGGCACTTCGCCGGGTGCTACCTGCTTCAGAGAGGGCTCCTTGTCTTGCTCGACGTCCCCTCTCTCTGCTGGTCCAATTTGCGACCTCCTGGGCCTCAGCAGCGTCCAAAAACGCTAACCGCACGATTTGCAGCTAGCAAGGCTTGTTGGCGTTCTTTCGGCGGGAAAACACTTCTGCACGACTCTCCACGGCGAGAGGGATCCGTCCACCAAAGGGGAAGTCTCTAGCCCTTTTCGTTCCTGCAGAAACCTCAGCTTCTTCTGTCCAGTAGAAGCTTCTTTGCACCCGCAGCTGGCATTTCCTGGGCATCTGCCCATCTCCGACTTGCTTGTGACTTTTGGACTTGGTCCCCTTGTTCCACAGGTACCCTAGATTGGAAATCCACAGTTGTTGCATTGCTGGTTTGTGTCTTTCCTGCATTATTCCTCTAACACGACTTCTTTGTCCTTAGAGGAACTTTAGTGCACTTTGCACTCACTTTTCAGGGTCTTGGGGAGGGTTATTTTTCTAACTCTCACTATTTTCTAATAGTCCCAGCGACCCTCTACAAGGTCACATAGGTTTGGGGTCCATTCGTGGTTCGCATTCCACTTTTGGAGTATATGGTTTGTGTTGCCCCTATCCCTATGTTTCCCCATTGCATCCTATTGTAACTATACATTGTTTGCACTGTTTTCTAAGACTATACTGCATATTTTTGCTATTGTGTATATATATCTTGTGTATATTTCCTATCCTCTCACTGAGGGTACACTCTAAGATACTTTGGCATATTGTCATAAAAATAAAGTACCTTTATTTTTAGTATAACTGTGTATTGTGTTTTCTTATGATATTGTGCATATGACACTAGGTGGTACTGTAGTAGCTTCACACGTCTCCTAGTTCAGCCTACGCTGCTCTGCTAAGCTACCATTATCTATCAGCCTAAGCTGCTAGACACCCTATACACTAATAAGGGATAACTGGGCCTGGTGCAAGGTGCAAGTACCCCTTGGTACTCACTGCAAGCCAGTCCAGCCTCCTACATTGGTTGTGCAGTGGTGGGATAAGTGCTTTGAGACTACTTACCACTCTTGTCATTGTACTTTTCATAAGAGAAAAATATACAAAACAAGGTCAGTGTATATACACATAGCCAAAAAGTTTTGCATTTCCTCCTTTCACTCTTTTCTAAGTGCTGAAAAGTACTTCTAACTTTCTAAAAAGTTCTAAAAAGTTTTAAAAGTTTTTTTCTCTGTCTTTCTAAAAGCTCTGACAAACTTTTTATCTTTTACTATCACTTTAACTCTCTCTAAAAATGTCTGGCACAGGCCAAAATGTTGATCTGTCCAAACTTGCATATGATCACCTTAGCTGGAAAGGAGCAAGGAATCTCTGCATAGAGAGAGGTTTGAGTGTAGGGAAGAATCCTTCCTTAGAACTGTTAATTAACATGCTTAGAGTACAGGATAAGGCCATAAGTGCCCAATCTGGTGAAAAAGTAGCTAATGGTTCTCAATCTGATCCAGGGACTCCCCCAGGAAAAGATTCAGGAAAGAAACTTCCTAGCCTGCCCATTACTAGACAGTCTAGCATAGTTGGTAATGATGATGAGCCACACCATATAAAAAGTGTTGTCTCACATCATAGCAAAAGCATTTATTCTCACCATACTGGTAGTGATGTTTCTGTTAGCCAAGCTGTTAGGGTGGCTTCTGTAAGGGACAGGTCTCCTTCTGTCCATTCTCACCATACTTCTGTTTCAAGACATGTCCCTCCCACCCACCCTGATGACAGATTGTTAGAAAGGGAGCTCAATAGATTGAGAGTGGAACAAACCAGACTGAAGCTCAAGAAGCAACAGCTGGATTTGGATAGACAGACTTTAGAAGTAGAGAAGGAGAGACAGAAACTGGGTTTAGAAACCCATGGTGGCAGCAGCAGTATTCCCCATAGTCATCCTGCAAAAGAGCATGATTCCAGGAATCTGCACAAGATAGTTCCCCCTTACAAGGAGGGGGATGACATTAACAAGTGGTTTGCTGCACTTGAGAGGGCCTGTGTTGTACAGGATGTCCCTCAAAGGCAGTGGGCTGCTATCCTATGGCTATCATTTAGTGGAAAAGGTAGGGATAGGCTCCTTACTGTGAAAGAAAATGATGCTAATAATTTCCAAGTTCTTAAGAATGCACTCCTGGATGGTTATGGCTTAACCACTGAACAGTACAGGATAAAGTTCAGAGAGACCAAAAAGGAGTCTTCACAAGACTGGGTTGATTTCATTGACCATTCAGTGAAGGCCTTGGAGGGGTGGTTACATGGCAGTAAGGTTACTGACTTTGAAAGCCTGTATAACTTGATCCTGAGAGAGCATATTCTTAATAATTGTGTGTCTGATTTGTTGCACCAGTACTTGGTGGACTCTGATCTGACCTCTCCCCAAGAATTGGGAAAGAAGGCAGACAAATGGGTCAGAACAAGGGTGAACAGAAAAGTTCATACAGGGGGTGACAAAGATGGCAACAAAAAGAAGGATGGTAAGTCTTCTGACAAGGGTGGGGACAAATCTAAAAATGAGTCTTCATCAGGCCCACAAAAACACTCTGGTGGGGTTGGTGGGCCCAAATCCTCTTTTAATCAGAACTAGGAAAAGAAACCATGGTGCTATTTCTGTAAAATAAAAGGCCATTGGACAACAGATCCCAGTTGTCCAAAGAAAGGCACCAATGCTCCTACCACTACAACCCCTACTGCTACCCCTAGTGTCCTTACTAATAGCCAATCCAAGGGAGTAGCTGGGCTCACTATTGGTAACTTAGTTGGGGTTGGCCTTGTTAGGGAGGCCACAGAGGCTGTGTTAGTCTCTGAGGGGGCTATTGATTTAGCCACCTTAGTTGCTTGTCCCCTTAATATGGATAAGTACAAGCAACTACCCCTAATAAATGGTGTTGAGGTTCAGGCCTACAGGGACACTGGTGCCAGTGTGACTATGGTCATAGAGAAACTGGTCCACCCTGAACAACACCTACTTGGTCACCAGTACCAAGTAACCGATGCTCACAACAACACACTTAGCCACCCCATGGCTGTTGTTAATCTCAACTGGGGGGGGGGTTACTGGTCCAAAGAAAGTTGTGGTAGCCACAGATTTACCTGTAGACTGTCTACTAGGAAATGATTTGGAGACATCAGCTTGGTCAGATGTGGAGTTGGAGGCCCATGCAGCAATGCTGGGCATCCCAGGGCATATTTTTGCTTTGACAAGGGCTCAGGCCAAAAAGCAAAAAGGACAGGGAAGCTTGGATCCTGGAACAATGGACCAAGTGCTCCCTAAAGCTAGGGCTAGTAGAAGCAAACCACTTCCTACTATCCCTCCCTCTACAGTGGATTCTACTTCTGAGGAAGAAGAATTCCCTCCCTGTGCAGAACCTACACCAGAGGAGCTGGAAGCAGACACTGCTGAGCTTTTGGGTGAAGGGGGGCCTGCCAGAGAGGAGCTGAGTGTGGCACAGCAAACCTGTCCCACATTAGAGGGTCTCAGACAGCAAGCTGTCAAACAGGCTAATGGGGATGTCAGTGACTCTCACAGAGTTTACTGGGAGGACAACCTCTTGTACACTGAGCATAGGGATCCTAAACCTGGAGCTGCCAGGAGATTAGTGATTCCTCAGGAGTACAGAAAGTTCCTCCTAACACTGGCACATGACATTCCCCTAGCTGGACACCTGGGTCAAATGAAAACTTGGGACAGATTGGTTCCATTGTTTCATTGGCCTAGGATGTCTGAGGACACAAAGGAATTTTGTAAGTCCTGTGAAACATGTCAAGCCAGTGGCAAGACAGGTGGCACCCCAAAGGCACCCCTTATCCCACTGCCTGTGGTTGGGGTTCCCTTTGAAAGGGTAGGGGTTGACATAGTTGGCCCCCTTGACCCTCCTACTGCTTCAGGCAATAGATTTATCTTGGTGGTAGTGGACCATGCCACAACATATCCTGAAGCTATTCCTTTAAGGACCACTACAGCACCTGCAGTGGCAAAGGCCCTCCTGGGAATATTTTCCAGGGTGGGCTTCCCAAAGGAAGTGGTATCAGACAGGGGAAGCAATTTCATGTCTGCATACTTAAAGGCCATGTGGAAGGAGTGTGGTGTAACGTACAAGTTCACAACACCCTATCATCCACAAACAAATGGACTGGTGGAGAGATTTAATAAAACTCTCAAAGGCATGATTATGGGTCTCCCTGAAAAACTCCGCAGGAGATGGGATATCCTTCTACCATGCCTCATTTTTGCCTACAGGGAGGTACCCCAGAAAGGAGTGGGCTTCAGCCCCTTTGAACTTCTTTTTGGACACCCTGTTAGGGGTCCACTCACACTTGTAAAGGAGGGTTGGGAACAACCTTTAAAAGCTCCTAAGCAGGATATTGTGGATTATGTACTTGGCCTCAGATCAAGGATGGCTGAGTACATGAAAAAGGCCAGTAAAAACCTTCAGGCCAGCCAAGAGCTCCAGAAGCAATGGCATGATCAGAAGGCTGTTTTGGTTCAGTACCAACCAGGGCAGAAAGTGTGGGTCTTGGAGCCTGTGGCCCCAAGAGCCCTCCAAGATAAATGGAGTGGTCCCCACACAATTGTTGAAAAGAAGGGAGAAGTCACCTATTTAGTTGACTTAGGCACTGCCAGGAGTCCCCTTAGGGTGCTCCATGTCAACCGCCTGAAACCCTACTATGACAGGGCTGATCTCACCCTGCTCATGGCAACTGATGAGGGACAGGAAGAAGACAGTGATCCTCTACCTGATCTCTTCTCTTCCACAGAACAAGATGCTCTTGTGGAAGGTGTAGTTTTGGCTGATTGTCTTACTGCTGAGCAGAAAGATAATTGCATAAATCTCCTAGATCAATTCTCTGAACTCTTCTCTACTGTGCCAGGTACCACTTCTTGGTGTGAGCACACTATAGATACTGGAGACAATTTACCTGTCAAAAGTAAGATCTATAGGCAGCCTGACCATGTCAGGGACTGCATAAAGCAAGAGGTCCAGAAAATGTTAGAACTAGGAGTAGTTGAGCACTCTGACAGTCCATGGGCTTCTCCTGTGGTACTGGTACCAAAACCCCATTCCAAAGATGGAAAGAAGGAAATGCGGTTTTGTGTAGACTATAGAGGTCTCAACTTGGTAACCAAAACTGATGCTCACCCTATACCCAGGGCAGATGAGCTCATAGATACACTGGCATCTGCCAAGTATCTAAGCACTTTTGATTTGACTGCAGGGTATTGGCAGATCAAATTATCAGAAGATGCTAAACCTAAGACTGCATTTTCTACCATTGGAGGACATTACCAGTTTACTGTAATGCCTTTTGGTTTGAAAAATGCACCTGCCACTTTTCAGAGGTTGGTGAACACAGTCCTGCAAGGGCTGGAAGCTTTCAGTGCAGCATATTTGGACGATATAGCTGTCTTTAGCTCCAGCTGGGATGATCACCTGGTCCACCTATGGAAAGTTTTGGAGGCTCTGCAAAAGGCAGGCCTCACTATCAAGGCTTCAAAGTGCCAGATAGGGCAGGGTAAGGTGGTTTATCTGGGACACCTTGTTGGTGGGGAACAGATTGCACCACTTCAGGGGAAAATCCAAACAATTATTGATTGGGTTCCCCCTACCACTCAGACTCAGGTGAGAGCCTTCCTAGGCCTCACTGGGTATTACAGGAGGTTCATTAAGAACTATGGCTCCATTGCAGCCCCTCTTAATGACCTCACATCCAAGAAAATGCCTAAAAAGGTATTATGGACAACAAACTGTCAGAAAGCTTTTGAGGAGCTGAAGCAGGCCATGTGCTCTGCACCTGTCCTGAAAAGCCCTTGTTACTCTAAAAAATTCTATGTCCAAACTGATGCATCTGAATTAGGAGTAGGGGCAGTCCTATCACAACTTAATTCTGAGGGCCAGGATCAACCTGTTGCTTTTATTAGTAGGAGGTTGACCCCTAGAGAAAAGCGTTGGTCTGCCATTGAGAGGGAGGCCTTTGCTGTGGTCTGGGCTCTGAAGAAGTTGAGGCCATACCTGTTTGGCACTCACTTCATTGTTCAGACAGACCACAAACCTCTACTTTGGCTAAAACAAATGAAAGGTGAAAATCCTAAATTGTTGAGGTGGTCTATATCCCTACAGGGAATGGACTATACAGTGGAACATAGACCTGGGAGTAGCCACTCCAATGCAGATGGACTCTCCAGATATTTCCACTTAGACAATGAAGACTCATCAGGTCATGGCTAGTCTTATTGTCCTTCGTTTGGGGGGGGGGGTTGTGTAGGAAAGTACCATCTTGCCTGGCATGTTACCCCCATTTTTCACTGTATATATGTTGTTTTAGTTGTATGTGTCACTGGGACCCTGGTAACCCAGGGCCCCAGTGCTCATAAGTGTGCCTGAATGTGTTACCTGTGTAGTGACTAACTGTCTCACTGAGGCTCTGCTAATCAGAACCTCAGTGGTTATGCTCTCTCATTTCTTTCCAAATTGTCACTAACAGGCTAGTGACCATTTTTACCAATTTACATTGGCTTACTGGAACACCCTTATAATTCCCTAGTATATGGTACTGAGGTACCCAGGGTATTGGGGTTCCAGGAGATCCCTATGGGCTGCAGCATTTCTTTTGCCACCCATAGGGAGCTCTGACAATTCTTACACAGGCCTGCCACTGCAGCCTGAGTGAAATAACGTCCACGTTATTTCACAGCCATTTTACACTGCACTTAAGTAACTTATAAGTCACCTATATGTCTAACCTTTACCTGGTAAAGGTTAGGTGCAAAGTTACTTAGTGTGAGGGCACCCTGGCACTAGCCAAGGTGCCCCCACATTGTTCAGAGCCAATTCCCTGAACTTTGTGAGTGCGGGGACACCATTACACGCGTGCACTACATATAGGTCACTACCTATATGTAGCTTCACAATGGTAACTCTGAATATGGCCATGTAACATGCCTATGATCATGGAATTGCCCCCTCTATGCCATCCTGGCATAGTTGGCACAATCCCATGATCCCAGTGGTCTGTAGCACAGACCCTGGTACTGCCAAACTGCCCTTCCTGGGGTTTCACTGCAGCTGCTGCTGCTGCCAACCCCTCAGACAGGCATCTGCCCTCCTGGGGTCCAGCCAGGCCTGGCCCAGGATGGCAGAACAAAGAACTTCCTCTGAGAGAGGGTGTTACACCCTCTCCCTTTGGAAAATGGTGTCAAGGCAGGGGAGGAGTAGCCTCCCCCAGCCTCTGGAAATGCTTTGTTGGGCACAGATGTGCCCAATTCTGCATAAGCCAGTCTACACCGGTTCAGGGGACCCCTTAGCCCTGCTCTGGCGCGAAACTGGACAAAGGAAAGGGGAGTGACCACTCCCCTGACCTGCACCTCCCCTGGGAGGTGTCCAGAGCTCCTCCAGTGTGCTCCAGACCTCTGCCATCTTGGAAACAGAGGTGCTGCTGGCACACTGGACTGCTCTGAGTGGCCAGTGCCACCAGGTGACGTCAGAGACTCCTTGTGATAGGCTCCTTCAGGTGTTGCTAGCCTATCCTCTCTCCTAGGTAGCCAAACCCTCTTTTCTGGCTATTTAGGGTCTCTGTCTCTGGGGAAACTTGAGATAACGAATGCAAGAGCTCATCCGAGTTCCTCTGCATCTCTCTCTTCACCTTCTGATAAGGAATCGACTGCTGACCCCGCTGGAAGCCTGCAAACCTGCAACATAGTAGCAAAGACGACTACTGCAACTCTGTAACGCTGATCCTGCCACCTTCTCGACTGTTTTCCTGCTTGTGCATGCTGTGGGGGTAGTCTGCCTCCTCTCTGCACCAGAAGCTCCGAAGAAATCTCCCGTGGGTCGACGGAATCTTCCCCCTGCAACCGCAGGCACCAAAAAGCTGCATTACCGGTCCCTTGGGTCTCCTCTCAGCACGACGAGCGAGGTCCCTCGAATCCAGCGACTCTGTCCAAGTGACCCCCACAGTCCAGTGACTCTTCAGTCCAAGTTTGGTGGAGGTAAGTCCTTGCCTCACCTCGCTGGGCTGCATTGCTGGGAACCGCGACTTTGCAGCTACTCCGGCCCCTGTGCACTTCCGGCGGAAATCCTTTGTGCACAGCCAAGCCTGGGTCCACGGCACTCTAACCTGCATTGCGCGACTTTCTAAGTTGGTCTCCGGCGACGTGGGACTCCTTTGTGCAACTTCGGCGAGCACCGTTTCACGCATCCTCGTAGTGCCTGTTTCTGGCACTTCCCCGGGTGCTACCTGCTTCAGAGAGGGCTCCTTGTCTTGCTCGACGTCCCCTCTCTCTGCTGGTCCAATTTGCGACCTCCTGGTCCCTCCTGGGCCTCAGCAGCATCCAAAAACGCTAACCGCACGATTTGCAGCTAGCAAGGCTTGTTGGCGTTCTTTCGGCGGGAAACACTTCTGCACGACTCTCCACGGCGAGAGGGATCCGTCCACCAAAGGGGAAGTCTCTAGCCCTTTTCGTTCCTGCAGAAACCTCAGCTTCTTCTGTCCAGTAGAAGCTTCTTTGCACCCGCAGCTGGCATTTCCTGGGCATCTGCCCATCTCCGACTTGCTTGTGACTTTTGGACTTGGTCCCCTTGTTCCACAGGTACCCTAGATTGGAAATCCACAGTTGTTGCATTGCTGGTTTGTGTCTTTCCTGCATTATTCCTCTAACACGACTTCTTTGTCCTTAGAGGAACTTTAGTGCACTTTGCACTCACTTTTCAGGGTCTTGGGGAGGGTTATTTTTCTAACTCTCACTATTTTCTAATAGTCCCAGCGACCCTCTACAAGGTCACATAGGTTTGGGGTCCATTCGTGGTTCGCATTCCACTTTTGGAGTATATGGTTTGTGTTGCCCCTATCCCTATGTTTCCCCATTGCATCCTATTGTAACTATACATTGTTTGCACTGTTTTCTAAGACTATACTGCATATTTTTGCTATTGTGTATATATATCTTGTGTATATTTCCTATCCTCTCACTGAGGGTACACTCTAAGATACTTTGGCATATTGTCATAAAAATAAAGTACCTTTATTTTTAGTATAACTGTGTATTGTGTTTTCTTATGATATTGTGCATATGACACTAGGTGGTACTGTAGTAGCTTCACACGTCTCCTAGTTCAGCCTAAGCTGCTCTGCTAAGCTACCATTATCTATCAGCCTAAGCTGCTAGACACCCTATACACTAATAAGGGATAACTGGGCCTGGTGCAAGGTGCAAGTACCCCTTGGTACTCACTACAAGCCAGTCCAGCCTCCTACAGTGGTGCAAGGAAAGAAACCTGAGGAAAGTGTGTTGGATTCTTGTTTTTCGGGACAGTAGTGAAAGCATGACATACCCTTCCCACAGACCAACATAGCACAGTGGCTGTTCTCATAACTGCTAAGTGACCCTCTCAGCCAGTTCCGGCTTTATAGATAATAGCACTTTTCATGATGTGGTTTTAAAATCATGCTTCCTATGTTAAAGACAATACAAAAAGAATTCCCAAAATGAGGAAAGCACTGGAAAATCACCATCAGAAGCCACTCCACATATAAAATGCAAACAGGAAGTCCTAGTCTTGATCTTTCCAAGTTCTTGTCTTGTGCAGGACACTTCTATCTTATTGCAGGGGTGTCCATGCTACTCATAAATGGATGGCCATATACAATATTTTTGCAAACCCTGAACTTAAATAGGAATCATTTCATTAGTCTGGGGAGATCTTTGAAATATTTGACAGCCCCCCCACAAAACCTCAGTTTGATTTGCCTTTGTTTTTACCTAGGTCTGCACTAAACAAATTAATATACATATGAAGCACAGAGATTTCTTTCTCCTCGCCCTAAACCTTGTATCCTGACATCATCATCATCATCATCATCATCATCATCATCACAAGACAGCTGAAAACCATCCTCTTCAAAAATGTCTCACACAAAAGGGGTAAACATGATGACTCACTTGGGGACTGTAAACCAACTACTCCTGAAGAAGGGGGTCACATTTATCCTGTTAGACATTCTACCGCTTACTCACTCCTTCGTCTTCTTTTCAATCAGAGACCCTTCTCCTGCTATCCTTGTTCACCATGACATGAGCTTGTCAAACAAAGGCACAGCTATGGATGAACGCACCTGATTGTGTATCTACGGTGTTGGAAATTGTGTCTCTAGTTGGCAGGGGTATGCACCCTGTCCAAGTAGTGACCACAATCCTAGTCAAGGTAAGTCACAACACAACCTAAATTATCCTGTGCTCACCCTTTGGTAGCTTGGCACAGAGCAGGCAGGCTTAACATAGAAGCCAATGTGTAAAGTATTTGTGCAATAACTCATACAGTAACACAGTGAACACTCCACAAAAAGGTACTCCACACCAGGTTAGGAAAGTAGATATTATTTATCTGAATAAAATAAGACCAAAATGACCAAAAAAATACAATATTCACAATTCAAGATATCACTTTTTAAAGGTTTAAATGAGTCTTAGTCTACAAGAATCAGTGGTTGTATTCTTTTAACACACAGTACCTGGGATGCGTAAAAAATAACGACGCAGAGTGCCGCATAGGAGGAGATTCGCCAGAAAGTAATGTGATGCATTGGTTTTTGCAGCGCGGCAAAGGCGAGGCAAAGGTGGTAACCTTTATTTCTACGTGGCAAGGTCTCTGGGAGCACAACCTTGGTTCCTCACTGTGATGCGGGATGCGGGGATAGTTTTACACCTAGGGACGATGCATGGAAAATCCAGAATGTGCTGGTAGGGAGGGGCAGATGCTGTGACAATTTCCTGACACACTGGATTTCCTATCTTTGGTGAAGTCTTTGATGTCCCTGAGACTTCAGAACAGGAGGCAAGCTCAGCCCAAGCCTTGGAGAGCACTTGTGGGGGAAGGCAGAGTCCTTCCAGCAGAGTTAGGGGCCAGCAAGCAGCAGGGCAACATGCAGGAGAGCAGTCTTTCCAGCAAAGCAGTCCAGATGAGCCCTTTGGGCAGCACTCCAGTCCCTCTGACAGAGTCCAGTTGCAGGTCCAGAAGTGCCTGATTTGGTGGGATCACAGACCCAGTATATATGACCACGTGGGCATTTGAGATGGAGGAAAATTCAAAGAGTGGTTATGAAGTGTACAAGTTCCCCTTTCAACCCAGCCCTGCCTTCCAGGAGATCTGTGGGGGTGATCAATCCGTTGTGTGAGGTCAGGCCACTAGATTTTGAAGTGTAAGTGAGAGGCCCTCCACTCTTCCCACCCAGGAAGACCCATCAGTATGCAAATGCAGCTGAGTGTCCTGTGTTTATGGCTGTCTGGGTGGAATGCATAAGGGAAGCTGTCAACCAGCACAGACCATTTAATTTAAAGGCCCTGGGCACATCTAGTGCACTTTAATAGGGACTTATAGGTGCATTAAATATGCCAATTGGGTATGAGCCAGTGCTACCATGTTTAGGGGAGAGAGCACAAGCACTTTAGCACTGGTTAGTAGTGGTAAAGTGTGCAGAGTCCTAAAAGAAGATCAGAAAAAGGGAGGGAGATAGGCAAAATGTTGGGGAAGACCACCCTAAGGCTGTCAGGTCTAACATATGGTAACCTCTCAAAAGTTTGTAGGGTGACCTCACAAATGAGTCCACCTCCACACTTCTTCAGGCTGCAGCATACCGACTCCACCATAGGATTGCCCCATTTTGAGTCTCAGGCATGCTACTCATGGTATAATTTGCACCCATTGTCAAAAGAAACTTGTTAGCTCCCACCACGATTCCCCTCATGCGTGGCCTTGATCTTGGGCACTAATCCTCTATGGAGGATAAGTACCTCAGTAAGTACCTCAACATTTATTGAGGCAGTAAAAACATCAAACTTTGCAAATAAATTACTTCCCTACAATTACAGCATGGTAGGCTGTATTGCATGCATACCAGCAGGTTGTTACTTGCTGGAGCTCTCCTACTAACAGATCCTTTTCCACGCTACAAAATGACGCCCACGGTTACTAATGTGTTGATATGGGCTTCACACACTCAACTTTAAAGATGTGTCCTACCCAGGGTAGGAACTTCCGTTATACCAGTGAAGGTAGGATCTTGACGGAGCCCAACTTGGTGCTGAATGCCTGAAAAACAGTTTTATCTGCTCTGTATGTGTGAGTCTCAGGGAGGCCGAATGTTTTGGTTGGAGTACTAACAATCCCACTGTCGCTCCTGACCCTGTTTTCATTGCCAGAGCTACCTACGGAATGTGTTTCTCTCTGCTGTGAAGTTTGTATACATAGCCGCATGGGAGGTCACCTATGGCACCCCCTTGGGGCTACTGCTGGCATCGGCAGCATCTTGCCCTACAGAGTATTAAAGCAGGTCTGGAGTGGCACAGTCAAAAAAGTTGATGGAGAGGTGGCAAAAAGGTACCACACATAGGATACCAAAGAAACTTGAGAAAGCCCTGGCTCTTTGATGCTCCCTGGACCGAAGTTCATGCTATAAATTAGTAACAATATAATATAACTAGTGCTTTTATTATTGCGATTATTTACTTGCTTTGTGGATATTACGTGGCCTCCTCCACTTGCAGGACCTGCAGCAGAACGCAAGTCTACTACATAACCACTGAAACATTTTGTGCTTGAAAACAAACAAATCAAACTCATAGATTTCCAGAAAAATTCCAAATTAACATCCAGCCAACGGGATCATACGATAAACTGGGAGAATATCAATCTCACAATCAGATAACATATATGTATTTGGAAACATTATTCATTGCCTCTGGAGACTTCACTCGTGCCTCGAAGTGACAGAATAGACCAGGTGGCCATTCGATGCTACCAGGATAAAGCTCCATGTTCAGCTGGATGCAGAGAGTCTCTGTTTTCCTTCACCTAAGGCGGACATTACCCCAGGGGAAACGTGCACCTGCTGTTCGCTAAACATTTACTGAAGGTCCCCAGAAAAGACTGTCTCACCCAAGTTGCCCATCATTTATTAATGCTCGAAATTGAAAAGCAGACGAAATAATTCTGGATACTTTCCAGGACGAGCAACAAGTCGTTTCAGTTCAAGGCCACAGATGTTCACAAACAAGGCATCCAACATCATTAGAGCTGAGGAAGTTCTTCACGCGCCAGAGAACCAGAGACTGAGGCGCACACCTCCCACATTAACAAGAGAAATCCAAAAGCAAACACATCTGAGGTATTACTGAAAGAAGCAACACAAAGGTAGACATTATAACAGAACTGTGTGGTCTCCTAAAGAATGTTTAAGTACCGCTTTGCATTTTTGTAGATATTCACAGTAGATCCTCTCTTTGTCAGTGGAATTTACCCACATTGAGGCATCAGAAATCAACCAAATATGCAGCATCTAAGATCCCCTCTTTAAGTCGATTTGTGGTGGCCTATAAACACCGTCACTCCCAAGGAATCTAGACCAAACTTTTCAAAGGAAAAACTTGGATCATTCTAAATCAATTTTCCACATCTGGTTAATTTCAGCTAAAACAAGGCAGGTATTTGGGGTTTCTAATTGGCTAATATGTGCTGCAGAATGGAAATAATTCCTTTATAATTAATGAATTGAATGTCTTATTGAAGGTCGGGTTAATAATAGGGAGTTTTACACTACGTATTTTGGTTATTACATTATTGCCAATGGGATGCGGGGGACTTCTTTTATTGAGAATAGGTTAACCAGCAATTTTTTGGTGTTTTGTTATATTCCTGTTCATATTTAAGTGTACAAATATTTCCCTTGAGCTTTATTTTTCTTGACTGCAACATAGTTCTTATTCATTTGAATTTTGGCATGGACTTTAGGTACTTACTGGGCTTCCAATGACTACGCACCAGACAGTTCTGCAAGACACTGGTGTATTGATTATTTTGAAAATTTTGGAAACAATGGGGCTTTTCTACTAGACTCAATCGGTGGAGGCAAGTTTACATGGTTTATTCTTCACTTGTGTTTTGCTTAGCTTCACACATGGAAGGTATGTAGTATTTTGGTGTAGTGGGTGCCATTTTTTCATAGATTCAGCACGTGAGCAATATTTTGCACCACTCTTCATTATTTGTGTTTTTTGACTGTATTTATCATTTGGTATCACTAATGGTTTCATTGCCCACCATTTGTCTTCACATTTGGTTGTGCTATTTCATTGTTGGCACTTGGAATTGAATAGTGGATCATGAGCACCATTGTGTGAGCACTGGGTATCACTATTTTACATTTTAAATGTATTGATTATTTGTTGTTTGATATTATATGGGTATTTTAATTTATTAATTGCAGCCTTGATGAAGTCAATGCGAGTATTGGTCGCGTGACGAAACATGTGTTGGCTGTTTTGGATGTGTTTGGAGAAGAAAGCTGCATTAAATACAAGTTAACTTTTCACCTATGGACCTGTGGACTGAAATTTCTTAATATATACAAGTGCCTTGGACATTATTCTATTTGGGGTTTCTCAGTCTAGCTCAGTGCCCATGCCCTACTCTGGCGTCCGCCCTTTGGACTTTTCAAAGCCTTCCTTTCCACTGGCCTCAGAAGGTCTGGGCTACTCTCTGGCTTCACACTTCTCTTTATGGCCGTAGCTCACTGATCTGGGTTACCTTGTACATCCTTTTCAACTTCTCACGTGGGGAAGGGCTGGTCCCTGAATTAGAGCATACTGCATTCCAACAAGAGTAGACTTTGGAGTCAACTCCTTCATGCTGGACATCGAGGATCGTCTTAACTTCTTCTCTAAGTAGGGAGAATGAAGGCTTTGTCTTGTTCTCCCATCGCTCTCTGAAGGGATGAGGACAGAGGCCTATGCCAAACACAAGCCGAGAGACCACTCTGTATGCTGTGTGTCTTGTGCGGGCTCCAGTGTGCAGGTCTGCACTCTCCCATATATTATTCGGTCAACAATGCTTTAACAGTATGACACTGGTTGAAGGACCTTGGCGTTCAGGTTTAAGGCCACCCTGTAATACACTCGTGCTGCCTGCTGAGGGGGATGTCAGTGTTTTCAGCCCCCTCTTCCAGTTCCTGATGTGTGGCTTAGAGGAGTCACTCCAGGAGGAGGGAGGTTGCGGTGTGACTTAATCCACTAGAAGTCTTCCTCCACTCCAGAGGCTGTGCAGGCTTCTGTAGCTGATGATGGTGGTATCTCTCTGGTAGCAGGACCAGCAGATATCCTAGAGTTGGAGCGATGCTGTGCAACACACCTGGTCCCTTTCTCTCTGGATCATGGTTGGTGCTACCAGGGCACCCAAGGGTCCTGCGGGATGGCTTGAGGTGGTGGCTGATCTGGGTGCTTGTGCAAGGCTGGACTGTACCAATCATGACTGCTTCACAAGAGGTGGGTGCTGTCACCTTTGCCTGACCCTTACTGAAACCCATCTGCTGACCCAGGGGATTCTAATTGCCTATAGGAGCAAGGCCACTTGCTTGATTTGTGCTGGACCGCCCACCTGGAAATGAGGTAACGAAGGGTGAGATCCTTGGCCTCCAATGGTGTCATTGCTGAACTGACTTGTGATGTGGGCACCTAATGTTGTAGGGTGCACACTGTGGCCCTTCTCCTGCCCCCCTTTCCCCCCGTGTTGCAGCTGACTCTTTTCCTTTACCCTTCTGCTGTGTTTTAAGTTGTGAGAATAGACTCATGGTTTGGGCTGTAGATTTCAGCATCTACCCACCACATAGGCACAAGCAGACAGTTCCTGTAGCCCCACTGATTGCCCTTCACCAGGCCTTGCTGACCCGGGTGATCACTGCCCTGGCACTACACTAGACCCAATCGGCCTTCATTATAAGGCCCTGGATCTAGCTTCTTAACTATCACCCTGCTGATATGGAGTTTGCTAATGAGTGAGTGATGCAATCGGACTGATATCATAAAAAAAACTAAAAGACAGAAGGAATGCTTGAATTAATCTTAGCCACTTACGATTGCGTGGGCCACATTCTAGTCCATCGGTTTTTGTCCACTGTGCCACTCAATAGACCAGCCATATTCAAATTAGTCTTGGTCCTTCTAGTATAATATCAGTCCAGTCGTTTTGCCCAGCCAGGTCCCTTCCAGGTGGGACCACAAGCAACCACAGACAGGTATCACCCTAGTTGGACCTCATCAGTGAGGTGCACCTTGAATGCTATGGTGTTTCTTTATCAGCAGTCTCATTTACCCGCGATGCCCAAATAACACACTCCAGTCAACAGTATCCTCAGAGGTCTGACTGTGAGCAGGTGAAGGATATAGTAATGGGGACCCATACCCCATAATATCTTCACACGCCAACCCCTAATCTGTCTTTATGCGGTTTAAAAATATCTTCTCTTTTTTTGTTCATATATGTGAATTATCTTTCACAGCAATCCAATTTAAAACTACAATCCATCAAATCTGCTCCAAGCAAACACAACGTGTTTTGGTGTAGAAGCCGCCACCCCAATCCCCCCCCCCCCCCGTCGGAGTTTCTGTCTTTCAGCCAATCAGTGCTTCTAATACAAATGTTACAATGTTTCATTCAACCCTGTGTCATTTTACATTTCCAACAGATTAATTACAACTCTATAAAAGTTTATCCAAAGTTTTTACAAAAGTTAAGGTCCAATGCGTTGTTAACCTCCTTTCACGATCTCCTGGATGTTTTTATTACGACAGTTACAATAATCTCATTGGAGCAGGTATGATGCTTTCTAACATTGTTAATAAGGCCATCTTTTGACATCCTTTGGTAAACTAAAAAAAAATGTACATCAAAAATATATTGTGGTGTAATTAATAAATGCCATATGTGTGTACCATTATAGAAATACTAGAAGCTCCAAGTCATTATTTAAACCTCCCGGCTCCAGGGTTTTTAAAATCAGAGTGTATGTACGTTCTTTCTGTCTACACATTCTGTATCACTGCTGCGAAGATCTTGTGAAACTTTCCAGCGGCAGAAATTTCGGGCCGGCTGCATTACCATTATGATTCATATGTCTATGTAAAGTAACAGAATATTTAACGGCTTCATTGTCTGTGGCCCTAAAGTGTATAGCTATCCGTGTTTTAAGTTGGCGAATCGGGCTATCTGCATAAAGTTTAGTGCACGTACGTACTATCACAAAGTTTAATTCATTTGTTTGACAATTGCTGAACAAATTAACAAAAAAATATTCTTTAATTGGCTGTGATTGTCCAACCATTTAGGGCTTTAAAACAAATTTTACAGTGTTTGCAGTGCCCCCAAGTATAATTGAATTCTACGTTGCATCGCGCATGGGACCCAAATCTAAAGTCGGTATGCATGCCACAACCAAGTGATGAAAGGAATGTTTGAATTAATCTCAGCCACTGGGGCTTGCTCAGGGCTACATTCCAGTCTGTCATTTTTTGCCCAATCTGCCACTCTAAACAGATACCAGCCATATGCAAATCTTTCCATCACGTGGCTCTTTGATACAGCAGATGTTGTACGTATGATGAGTATGTCCTAGAAATGAGCCCCATGCTCACTGTGCCGCAGGACTCAAGCTGTGCCTCACTAATGAAGCCCATGTAGACTGAAACTGGCTTAGAATTGTTTGTGTTCCCATTTGGAGGGGACCTGGCCTGGCAGTTTCAGCTGGACTCTTCCTGTAGGAGCTCTAGTCTCTGGTGTGCCTCTACATCAGACTCCTACACACACCCATTCACCACACTACTTTATGAACCCCTGTCGCTCCATCATGTGTACAGTTCTGCCTCCAACACCTCTGGAGAAATAGTTGGCAACTGAATCTGTCTGGTGCAAATCTATCGCTAGTCCCAGAACAGCCTTCCTTTGGGGGATTCGACTTTGCTTACACAACCGGGAAAATGTTTTTTACTCTGAAAACCGTATCCCCCATCTCTCGACCCCTCCCTCATTTTATGGATTTTCGAAAGATCACCCTTTAATCCCCCTATGCCATTTTGCATGAGATCTTTTCAGCACTGTAGCCCTCACTATGAGTTTGGCAGTTGGCGGATGCCACCCGCCAAACTTTTTGGGCCGGAAAACCGACACTCCAGTTTTCCGCCCACTGGCCTTATTACGAGTTTCCCGCTGGGCCAATAGGTGGAAACAGCATTTCTGCCCGCTGGCCCAGTGGGAAACATGCCACAACATTGAGGCCGGCTCGTAAACCAGCCGGCGGCACTGTTGCAGTGCATCGGGTGCAACAGCACTCACTGCGCTTTTCACTGCCTGTAATTCAGGCACTGAAAAGCTCAGGGGGGCTGTCTTTGTGGCCCCTGCACTGCCCATGCCAAGTGCATGGGCTATGAAGGGGCCCACATGGAGCCCCTAGCACCCCATCTCCGCCAGCCTTCGCATGGCGGTTGAAACGCCATGCAAGAGCCGCCGGAGAGGGGATTAAGACCGCTGGCGCAGCCAGGCTGTCGACCAGCGGCAACCTGGCGGTGCCGGTGGTCGGACCGTGGCAGCTCTGCCACAGCATTAATGTGGGGACCAGGTCGCTGCTTTGCCGGTGGTCGGACTGCCACCGCGAGTCTAGAGGTCCCAGGACCGCCAGACTTGTAATAAGGGCCTGTGTGTTCAGATTACACCGAGCTCATGGCACATTCATTTAATGGTATTATATGTTGCCTCTAATTGTAATTGTAAATCATTTTTTTCATTGTAATAAAAGTTATGATTTTGTAGATATCCTGCAATTCTTTTTTCATATAGACCTTTTGGGCTTTGAATAATACATTGATGCGGTATTATACAAACACTAAACACATCCACAAATGACACCTACCAGAACAGTGTTGTAGTTTTATATTTTTTAACCCGGTCCTCTTGGTTCTAAGGGTTACTCCTGTTGTTTCATTTAATGGTATTCTGGTTCAGCCATCATCTGGATTACTCTTTACTAGATGTCCAGACATGTTTCTATCAGACCTCGAAGAGCTCTGTTGTGACAGACTTTGGCATACATGTAATCCCATCCCACCCTACATCGGTACTCTTGGCCCCTCCATGGTGCCTGGCAGTCCTTCCTGTTCTGTTCCTTCTCCATACTATCTTATGCTGCGGACCTGTGCTGCCTTGTGCCTGATCACCAGTCAATCAAATTTGGCCTTAAGAGGCTTGATAGGAAATTCTGAGCTTCCACAGTTCTGGACCAGGCACACAAGAAGCAGACCAGAGATACTTTAACCTGGACTGGAGTAGCAATGTTGCTATGAGACCTAGTGCAAGGAAGGATAAAATGCCCCTTTGCACTGTATTCGGTAGTAATAAACCAACTATAATTGGGGAGCAGTCTGCGCTTTACAATCCTGGGTCCAGGTGTCACTGCACCTTCTGCACCATAGATGCTACTGCCCCTGCTGGACTCCTTGTTTACCTAGAGCAGAGCAGAAAAGGGAGCTTTAAAGTGCTGTATGGACAGTATCTGTATCTCAGGAGAGAAAGCTCTGATATCCAAACACTCAGTTCTGAAATAAGGCCTGTTTCTCCCTTTCTTGATGCTGTAACATCGACATCTGAGCTGAATCCAGCACAGGATAAATCCTAGCACGAGTCTGGGGGTTTCCTGAGGATGGCAGGGAGGTGGTGATCTGGGTTCTTGAAGGTAAGAGGTCGTTCCTCTCCAAGGGATCAAAACACTTCCGGGACAGACCACCATATCACAAACCAATATTTACAACAGTTTTTTCAGCTTTTATGAATCTATTCTTGCACAGAGATATCTAAGTTCAAAACTGATATTGCTGCTTTACAAGGCCTTGACCCTACAGATCCATCTAACTAGGCCCACAGTTGCACTTAAATTAGCATTCATAACCTTCCTTCAGACTGGCAGTAGCGCTGAAGCAGGACTGATGCCACGTGGCTGAAATGGAGTAGCAACACTCCTGCTCCTGGGCCTGTCTTTTGTCTTTGTGTTTTTGTCTTTTGTTCATCACTCCAGGGGCTACAGAGGTTGGACAATATAGAAGTTCAACGAACTGTCAGGTCCGGGATGAAGTTTTTCCTCATTGGCAGATCCCTCATCATTCACTTCCTCCCTTCCGTTCTAGTCCGCGGCCAGTGTCCTTCAAGGCTTGGCCGTTCTCCTCCTTTTCATTACTTACCACAACCAATCAGCTGTCCTGCTTTCCCTCTTCAGACTCAACAGCTACAACCCTGCAGATGACATGCACATCGTGTGAAGTCTTGGAAGTCTTGGAATCCTGACTCGTGTCACTGGGTAAAGCCTATAAGTGGCAAATCGCTGCATGCTATAGATGCACCTCAAGTTAAATATGTTGAAAACAGCTTGCTGATATGCAGCGACTGGTCCACGTTTCACCATCTGATCATCATAAGAACCAGGTCCAACAATGAGCAAAAGTGAAGAATTTATGGGTGAATGTGGACTGCGACCAATCCCCTGTATTGCGGTAACTTTCTAAAGAAAGCTTGTATTGAATAAGATACCTTGACTTCTCATAAATAATATAGGTCTTACCAAAACCAAACACTATATCAACCATACACTCTGCAATGGCGCCCAAGATCTTGATGCAAATCAGAGTGCTTTGCGGCCATGGCAGGTATAATATGTGCTATACAAATTCTAAAATACTTAGCAATACTCCTTTATGCTCACGTACCAGAACTCTTAGAAGAGTATTGTGCATCCATTGACAGGGCCCTGGATATGGATGAGGTGCACACAGACACTAAATCACTTAATGCAGGCCAAACCAGAGCTCAAGGGAGCCTTGGTGTTGACTTTTACCAGGTGAATGCTGAGCTGCTTGCACTACATGTCCTAAACCTTTAAAAGAACCTAAGCTATGGTCAATTTGCATGCACCATGGCCCAGTCTCTAATTGTTCTGTTACTGAAATCTAAGGATGTCGCACAAGCATGAACTTAGGACTTCACCTCACTGATCAGTGCTGACATTTGTCTGCTGGTCTGTTACCAGGACAAAAGTCCAGATGCCAGAGGTCCTGTACAGTTGACTCTTCAAGGTAAACCGAGAGCTTCCCTGGCACTGTATTTTATATCACCTTACCTAGGACAGGTAGCAGTGTAATGGACCAGCTGTTTGAAGGAACTGAGTTATCTTGTTTGTTATTGTTTATCTGGACTCTCTATCCTCTGATGTACATAGGCTGGCTATGAAATACCTCGTCGTGATTATGCAATGTTCATGAGCAGGAGAAGTCATTGTGACCATGTCTATCTACTCCCAATCACATAAAGGCTGTTGTTGTGGTATCGGAACCAAGGGAGTTCATTGTAACCATGGCCATCCTACCCTTATGACAATCCTAGCCATATCAAAATGCACCCAGAAGCAAAGGGGTTCTGCTCTGTGTGTTGTAGAAAACAATGCATATTTCACCAGACCGCGATGGAAGTCTGGTTCTCAGGCGGTCATCTGTGGCATCCCACAAATAGTCGGTGAAAACAAACACCAAATGCACCCTGAGATGGTTGGCCCTGGACCTCCCCTTGTTGAGTGATGATACATGATAGTGCTATGAAGGTGTATACAAGCTCTACAAATGCACAAAATGAAATGAATTATGGAATAACAGATTTAGCTGAAAGGATCACTACCCAAAGACATGCGAGGAAGTGCATAACATTGATAAATCAAGTGATGCTGAAATGTAAGCAAACCTGTGAGGGGGCCGCAAAAGATTGTTACTGCTAGAGAAGGAAAAGCCATGCTCCTACTAATTCTCGTGGTAGGACAAGGAGTAGAGTTTTTGAGTCAGGGATAACTGACAAATTAGAAAGATCATATTTTCCTAAGGAAACATGCAATAAGCAAAACGCAGGCATGAGCCCTTACTGTCTTGTTCTTTCTTTATATTACAAGGTTTCTTTTTATAATACACATTGTTGGAGATAACTAAATGGTTCCTGCTCCTCCAGAGCCTTTAGCTTCACTACATATTCAATCATAAGCATGCTGGAGGCCCCCTCACAGTGTCTGGCCAATTATAGCCTTTGAGTTCACTTCATTGTTTTCTTTACAAGCTGACTGGTAGTATGCCGTAGGTCACATGATACTGCCTAGCCAATAAGAAGCTTCAGTTGTATGACAATTTGTTTAGTCATAAAGTATTTGCAGGATGTTGGAGAGGTAAGTGTCACGCAATGGTGTCTGGACAAAGGGAACATTTGTTTTCACTACACGTTCAAGTCATAACATAGGTTCTTTTCCAAGAATAGACACTTCACAATGTAAAGGAAAGGTACTTTATTAAGAGCAGCATGATGGATCAACCCCTGGAAGGAACTGCAATTCTTATAGGTTTACTGAACAAAGAATCAGGATTTTATTAAAGACAAGGAGCCTAGCATTATGCATAACCTTTAATTCGCTAATTCTGTCTGAGCAGCACCTTTAAAAGCTTGCAAAAGAACGTACACACATCACAATGGAATAGAATTTTGAGTCCCATAAACATAGCTTGTCCACCATTTCCTCCCTCTATGTTTGACTTCTCCTCGTTAACCTTGTGTAATCCATAGTGTAATCATATGTTTAACCGTGATAATCAATCTGAAAAATGTTGAAATATATATTATAATACCTTTCCTTAAAATTACAAAATACAATTATTTGAGACATTTCATAAAAAATATTTTTAAAATGTCATTAACCTCATGTTATATGCAACCACATATACAGTTATAAACATCCTACAAGTAAGTTAAAACACATATCGTACCCCACCCAGGCTGGGTGGGATAATGCTAGCCTTCTTGTCCATAATAAAATACTGATTCTTTGTTCAGTAAACCTATAAGAATCACAATTTTATGTCAGGACAGGAGGCTAGCATTATGCAATGTTCACAGCTCTGCAAAGCACATTTTCCAACATGCTCAACTTCTTTGAAATAAAACTTCCTGAGTGTCTCAGCGTTTGACCAATCCGCCGCATTCAAAATGTCTTCCAAATGACATCCCTTGATGCATACCTTACTTGTTATTGTACCTCTTATCAAATGTGCAGTAAATCTGGTCAAATCCACTCCACCATCATTCATAAGTGTTTTAACCCATCTAGGAATGGTCACATTTGCCACAGGTTTAAAAGGTTTCATATATGAAATGAATAATTGAGTATCACCTGCTCTCCTGTTCTCCGACACTCTAACTTCATACTCATTCAAACATCCCACCACACACAATCTTGGAAAGTCATCAAATCTTGTATAGACTATCGATTCAGACATACATTTGGTTTTTCTATATACTTGAAACATCACTCCGTCCGGTTGAAAATATTTATGCAATATCTCTAAAGTTTGCACATCTGAAACTCTCCTAATAGATATTAAACATAACAAAGTTGCCAACTTCATAGATAACTTCCTAATTTCCAGAAACCTGTTATGTGGCTAGGACCTGAAATATTGTAAAACCAAATCAGCATCCCACATTTTCAGATATTTAGCTCTAGGAGGTCTCCTCAACCGAATCCCTTTCATAAATCTACACACTAATGGACTCTTTCCAATTGACAAACCCGGTTGCAAAGAATGACTAGCTGCAATTGTGGATCTATTAACAATTGACCGTTCTATAAGACAGACCTTTTTCAACTAATTCCGCCCAAAAATTTGCCACCTCTTTCTCATCAACTTCCACAGTATCTAAATCCCTGTCCAAGCACTAACATGTCCATACTCTCCATGCACCCCTATATTTCTTCCTGGTGCCCATGATTCATGGAGTAATCCAGAAGCTGTTCTGGAAAAGCATGTGAATCTTCTGGAATACCTGATATCTTCCATACTAAAAGGTCCATACCAACTGCTTCCACCAAAGGATGTTCCTTTCCTTCTACTCCACAAGAAGACCTCTGCAAGAGTATATAAGATACACTATTTGTACAGCCATTTTCATAACTGTTGGAAACCATACTTGAGTCTTCCAAAAAGGAGTGACAAGATCAAAAAGACATCTCTGTTTCCTCACCTGGATTAACACCCTCTGTATCGTTGAAGAAGGAGGGAATGCATAAACTTTCATTGTTGACCAATCCTGAGTGAATGCATCTATTGCCACTGCACCCGGGTCTGGCCTCCAACTGACATAACTCTGCAACTGATAAGTTAGCCTTGAGGTGAACAGATCCACTCCCAAAGGTCTTAAAAACATCTGAATCATCCCTAACAAGACTTCTTCCAGTTTCCAGTCGCTGAAATCCCTTATATTTTGTGAATACCAGTCCGCCCTCACATTGAGAATCCCTGAAAAATACTCTGCCTTCAATCTTGTCTTGTGTTCGAAACAAAACTCCCAGATTTCTCTTGCCAAATTCTGTCAACCTTCTGGATCTTCTGCCTCCCAACCTGTTTACATATGTTACCACTGTCACATTGTCCATTTTTAGTCATACTGAGCTCCCCATCAAAAACGTTCTGAAACTGCCCGCTTGCATCGCTAGACAATTTATGTGTTCTGTCCTCTCTGAGAAACTCCATATTCCACCTGTCTCCTAATCCAAACAAGCTGCACCCTATCCTAGGGAACTTGCATCCATCTCTACAGTGAAATCCGGATTCATTCCAAAAATTGCACGGCCATTCCAAGCCTCTAAATTCTCCTTCCATTAATGCAACTCTTCTTGTGCTTCCTCTGTCATGGTCAATGTATCTCAATACCACAGACCTCTCATCTGACCTGAAGCCTTCAAACATTGAGCAGCTCTTTAATGTAAGGGTCCCCTAAATACCACTTGAATGGAAGAGGAAAACAGACCTATTACTCGAGCCAAATCTCTCAGCATCACACTCTCCTTTCTCAACATTACTTTGACCTCCCCTCTTATCTTTCATACTTTCTTGACTGGTAATAGTAAGTGACTTATTTCCGTATCTACCATAAATCCACAAAATTCTAATCTTCTTGTTGTGACTAGAATGAATTTTGATGTGTTTATTATGAAACCCAAATCATGAAACAATTCTATCACCATCCTCAACTACCGCTGTAACTCTCAAACATCCTGATTCATTACCAGTAAATCGTCCAAGTAAACAATCAACCTTACTCCTCTTTCTCCTAAATATCCTACAATTAGTCTCACAACTTTTGTAAAACACTATGGTGCTGACTATAACCTGAAGGGAAGGCAAAGACATTGATATAACCTTTTTCCCAACAGAATTGTAAAAGTTTCTGACTCTCCTTTGCCATTGGAACTGTGAAATATGCGTCTTTGAGATCCAATTTCACCATCCAGTCCAAATCCTGAAGAACATCTTGTAGCAAATGTATCCCTTCCATTTTGAATTGATAGAATGATACAAACTGATCCAACTCCCTCAGGTTTATGAAAGGCTCCAGCCCTTGTCTTTCTTTTCCACCATGAATAACGTGCTCAAAAAACCCTTTTCCGCTTCTTCTACTTCCACAGTAGCTTTTTTTCTCTAACATACATGCTATTTCTTTCTGTGCAATGCTTTCCAACTCCGTTTGAAACACCAAGGCCCATATTTATACTTTTTTTAGCGCCGCATTTGTGCCGCTTTTTGACGCAAAACGGCGCAAACCTACAAAATACAATGGCATTTTGCAAGTTTGCGCCGTTTTTGCGTAAAAAAACGACGCAAATGCGGTGCAAAAAAAGTATAAATACGGGCCCAACTCTTTTGGCTCTTGTCTTTGGAAAGGTTCTTGATCGAACTCTATACCGTAACCCTGTACTGACTGCAAAACCCACACATCTTGGGTTATCTTCTCCCTTTCTTTCCTTAAAAACTTCAGTCTTCCTCCCACACTTGTAGGGATAAAAGTGGAAATAATCTTCATACTCACCTTGTCCTTGACTTTGGGTAGCACTCTGTCCTCTACCACTGTTCGATCTACCTTGTCCTTTCCCTTTTTGGGGATAGAATTCAGTACCACTCTGGTTCCTAAACGAACCATATGCTTGCTTTCCTGTGTACTGCGTATGATATTGGGCTCGTCCATAACTGCGGCAGGATGGGTGCCCTCTCCATCCGACGCTGCCACTAAAACTATTGTCATTAAAGACTCTGTTTATTGAATACTGCGCCTTGTCCGGACTATTAACGGTCTGGACTTACTCAGAAAGGGACTTAACCATCCCTTCTCCAAACAGGAGACCTCTTGCATCATTCGAAATCTCTTTTTTGATAAATCACATAATTTCGGGTTAATGTACATTAACACTGTTTTGCACCTTTCACATACTAATCCAGCATTGGCATTCCCCGGGAAACATATTGCTTGTTGGCACCAACTTCGCAAAGAAATAATATCTAGATTTGAGCCCTTAATGAGCGCATCCTCCATAGAGCCAAAGGGGGTGATTTTAACCTTGGCGGACGGCGGAGGCCGTCCGCCAAGGTACCGCCGTGAAATGACCGCACCGCGGTCAAAAGACCGCGGCGGCCATTTAAACATTTCCGCTGGGCCGGCGGGCGCTCTCCGAAAGAGCGCCTGCCGGCCCAGCAGAAATGCCCCTGCAACGAGGACGCCGGCTCAGAATTGAGCCGGCGTAGTTGCAGGGGTGCGACGGGTGCAGTTGCACCCGTCGCGTATTTCAGTGTCTGCAAAGCAGACACTGAAATACTTTGCGGGGCCCTCTTACGGGGGCCCCTGCAGTGCCCATGCCATTGGCATGGGCACTGCAGGGGCCCCCAGGGGCCCCGCGGCACCCCCTACCGCCATCCTGTTCATGGCGGGTTTCCCGCCATGAACAGGATGGCGGTAGGGGGTGTCTGAATCCCCATGGCGGCGGAGCGCGCTCCGCCGCCATGGAGGATTCAATGGGGCAGCGGTAAACCGGCGGGAGACCGCCGGTTTACCCTTTCTGACCGCGGCTGAACCGCCGCGGTCAGAATGCCCTCGGGAGCACCGCCAGCCTGCTGGCGGTGCTCCCGTGGTCGGTGACCCTGGCGGTCACCGGCCGCCAGGGTCAGAATGACCCCCAAAATGTCTTAATTCCTTTCCTGTTATCTTTTCCCAATTTAAACAAATAAGTAATCAAATCAGAATCCAGAGTAGGAGTAATCGTAACCTTTCCATCAAGTACTGGTTGAGAGCATTCATCCCTCATTGCATTTCTCTCCTCTTTCTCTAAAGTTTTCACAATCTTGACTTAATATAGTCCCTCTGATACTGAATAATATTCTTCTTCAAAATGTATTTTCTCTCTAGTCTGATTCGACACCTGCTGTATAGTCTCCTGAACTACAGACTGTAGTTCCTTAGTTAGAATTTTCCTAATAATTTCCTCTTGTGAAGTATTTTCCCCACTAGGCTCAATCATAATGGCAGCCTTGCACCAACTTTGTATTTCCTTATTGATTATAGCCAAATAGGCAATGTCATAAGTATATTATAACTGTTACCCTTTTTGATGCTCTATTGTGAAAAAATATGGTTGTGATTGTTACGAACCATCACCTGATTGCAAATTGCTACAACTGTTCCCATGGAAATGGGCTCTGGCGCCAAATTCTTAAAGAAAACCTCATTCCTGTTTAAAAAGAGCCCATCTCCTTCTGAAATAGACGCATTTGGCACAGTGTGCCCGACGTCAAAACCAACCTCTTTTGCCTTCAAAAAGAGGCCCGAAAGACTTGTTCCCCTTGGAAATGACAGTGTAGTCTTTTACACTCATCACACATGTTTGCCCTCATGAGACAATAGAATGTGAGCATAGGACTCACACGCTCAATAACAGTAATTTCCCTTTTTTCATTAATTTAAAAAAATCCTACATTATAAATAGCCATAGAATTTGTGTTTCCTTACCTTATTAATACTTTTCAACACATTTATCAAAAATATAAAATCTCTAAGATCTACACTTGAAAATGATCAACTCTGAGAATATTGAAACTCCTAATACACATTACCCATAAATTGGGTATGAAGAAACAACTATACAATTTATCTCATAGTATATATTACCAAAAACGTATCATTACACACATTTTAAACTAAACATAAGAAGAGTACTTATCTGCTCAGAAGCAGCAAACAAAAGAAGGAGAAAATAGTGGACAAACTATGCTCAGGGGACTCAAAATTCTGTTCCATTGTGATGTGTGTGTACATTCTATTGCAAGCTTTTAAAGATGTTGCTCAGACAGAAGTAGTGAATAAAAGGTTATGGATGCATCATGCTAGCCTCCTGTCTTGACATAAAATCACTGCTCAGTCTCCTCATTCCAGAATGTCATAGTTCTATATTGTGTCACATGGCAACAATTGCCCAGAGACCTCAATTGTGCTCACACAATACAACATATCTCATTTTTTTCAAGCACAATAAGATAACTTTAAATGGATAAACATACATAGTAAACTCTGAACAATAAACATCATCAATATATTAATAAATAAAGTGAAATCAACCACAAAAAATGATAGGTTAAATAAATACATTTTTCTAGATTGATATTGATACATGTTAAACAATTGACAATAGAAGTCTCGTATTATTATTATTAGGTGCATACACAATCTTCCAGATATTTAGGAGGTCTCCTGAATTGTGGTGTAACATTTCTGATAACACCAAGATAAGAATGCAATAGACTTCCACTCTTAGTTTGACTCTCACCCTTCCATATGCCAGATTCAATAGCATGACTTTTGACCAACGTCCTCATATGCCACAATTTTTCCTCTAACAAAACTTTATTTCCCTTCACATCACTTATTATCTTAGGGCATGACCACTTGGAATAACCCTTTTTATGACCTTCCATATGTGTTCTTACCCCCTCTCCTTTCTTGAAGTCCTTATTACTTTTACATTATGCCTTTGCACATATTGATCTTGATAATCATTGACCTTTTCCAATAACTCAAGATCCACTTTATCTTTAGCTGTCCTCTCCATCCATGCATGGACATCAGTTGTACAAGCTACTCTTGCTTTCAATAGGAAAAAATGCGTTTCTCCTGTGACTGAGCATGGTGTGGTTCTATAATTCCACAGAATATTCTTTATTTCTTGTTTCCACTTCAAACCTGCACATATAGCCAGTTGTACAGATTCACTCAATGCACAGTTACACTCCTCCACCAAGTCATTTTCACTGGGACAATACACAGCAATTCGATAATGGTTGATACCTTCCATCCTTAAAAAAAATCTGTGAACTCCGTTGATGTAAATTGCAGGTCGTTGTCTGATATCTAGGTTTCTGAATAACCCTCCCTCCTGAAAATTTCCTTTCAGAAAGAGATTCCATGAGTGGCTTTGATCTCTCTTGTTAATGCTACCTCGGGCCACATAGAAAAATAATCTACTGACACTAAAGCATATCTGTTTTCCTGTCCTAAACATTCATATGGCCCACAGATATCGGTGGCTAACCTTTCCCAAGGTCGCTTGGGAAAAGTGGTAGATACAATAGGGGTGTCAGTGACTGGATGAGACTTGTCACAGCAAGTGTATTGTACTCAATCCCTCACAAATGTATCTACATCTTGATCCATTCCCGGCCACCAGAAGTTGATACATGCTTTAGATTTCATGTGAGATATTCCTCTGTGACCTTCATGCCATAATTCCAAAAATTAGCTGCGCAAGCCCTCTGGAACCACTAATCTGTATCTCCTCTTGACAATAACATTCAGTACCAAGACTTCACTCCATGCAGGTAAGTAACTACTCAGTTTTTCTCTTTCATCTTTACGTACTCCCAAATTACTCTGTAACTTTTCCACAATTAATTTCCTGCTTTGATCTCCACCCAACATTTGTTTCCATTCATCCTTCCAATAGCCCCCTTACACATCTCATTTACTTCCGCCAACACCCATTCCTAATATTTGACATTCTCACTCTCTTCCAATAGCCTTGACAAACAATCTGCACTCAAGTTTTTACTACCTGGCACATAGTGCATTGTAAACGTGAATTCTTGTAATTTGTATACCCACTTGGCTATACAAGGTGTGGCCTTCCCAGCACCCTTGGTGGAAAAGAAGTCTGATAAAGGTTTGTGGTCAATCTGTAATTCAAATTGTTTTCCCCAAACCTATGTACGAAAATATTGTACATCCCACCACCCTGCTAAGGCTTCTCTCTCAAACGTGGAGTAAATGGATTTAGCTCCTTTAACAGTATGGGATGCAAATCCCACAGCTCTTTCACACCCTTCACAATCCTGCATTAATCGAGCACCCAAACGTTTACCCACTACCATCAGTGACCACTATGTTTTTTTTCGTTACGGTCGAAAGGTTTTAATACTAGTGCCTCAATGATAGATTTCTTCATGACTTCATAGGCATCTCAGCATTCTTTGGTCCATTCGTATTGCACACCTTTCTTCAACAATGCTCTCAGAACATGTACCTTCTCTGCAAAATTTGCAAGGTACTCCACTTCACTAACCTCAAATTTGCATTTTTCTAAAGCAATCATTAGTACCGTTTGCTCCAACTTTACCAATACCTCCTCTAACCTAGCATCATGTTCACTCTTGTTGCTTCCCCACACCAGCATGTCGTCTTGACGTCTGAAAACCCACTCAGCCACAGTCTCCATGCTCTCTGAAACACTGCGGATGCTCATGCCAATCTGAAAGGCATGTGTATAAATTAATACGCTCATTCAGCTGTATTAAATGAGGATAGGTGTTTGGATTCAGCATCCAGGCGTATCTGGTGGTATGCACTGGACAACTTAGCGTGGTGTAACATTTTGCCCCTCCTACACTCATTAACAGTTCATTGATGTGGGGAAGTGGATGGAAATCCACCCATATGCAACTGTTCAGATCACTGAAATTGACACACATTCATATCATGCCGTGGGTCTTTTAGGCAATTAAAAAAGGGCTAAGCCATTTCAAAACTTCATTGGGCTTCGTAACCCTAATATGGCACAAATTATCCATTTCCATCTTTAGTTGTCTTCGCAAAGCCAGGGGAATATTGCGAACCTTGCGAACTTTCTGCACTGTATTCTACTTTAGTATAATGTGGTGTTCAAACATTTTTCTAGACAACCTAATTCCTTGCCGAACAGATTAGGAAACTGATAACTCCACCTTTCTATAACATTCAACAACACCTGGTCAGGGTGATTGGGATCTAATATAATCCTGAGAGACTTCTGTTCTCTCCATCCCAAAAGAGTCTTACCTTTTTCTACAACATACACTCTGGGGCATGTTCTCTTCCCTTTACATTTCAGTTCAGTAAAGAAATACCCCATTATAGGTAATTTAACTCTGTAGCACCTCTCCTGTTCTACATCTTTATGAATCAATGTAGAACCTTTGATACTTTTCCACACTGCTTTGTCAAATAACATGTAAGGTGAACACAAATCAGCCCACACATGCACTTTCGCACCATTCATTTTATTTTCATATTTAGGAGCCTTATACAGTCTCAATTTAAAGTCACTGTCACCTTTGTCCACATTACAAACTACCTTCACCTCCACCTTATCCTCATCTGTGTCAGAATGTGTGTAATCGTTTCTAAGCTTCCGTTCCTTCAACAAGCACACACCGGATTGCAGTTTATTGGAGGCCACATGAGCCTTTCTGACCAATCAATCTTCAGTTTTACCACGCTGTTCATCCATAAGTGGTTACAGTATGAAAAACATTACTAAGTAGTGTCCTGACAAATATAACTATTTGATTTCACTACACTCTTCAGCCTTAAGGTGACTGGAGTGCCTACCTAGAGTGGTGGTTTCACTACACGATCCAGCCAAGGGGTGTTTGAAATGCACTGAAGGTTATGTGGTGCTGTATGATTGTAAAATTGGTTGCTTTGTCATTGCATGAACTCCAGTCCTCCCTCTCAATATTCTTCTTCCTCTTGTTTTTTCTTCTTCGTCTCCTCTCTGTCGCCTATTATGATCACCTCCACCTTTTTAATCCTGCTAACTCCCTTTCCTCTCACTTTAGGTGTGTCAGGGGCAACATTGTACTGCTAACCCAAGCTTTCCGCAAGAAGTTCATCATTCCCGACTTCGAAGACTTTACCAAGAGCGTGGACAAGCTGTATGAGAGTTGCAGGAAGATCAGCGAGGGGATGGTAAGGGATATGTGAGCAGGAATGAGCATCACAGAGTGGATATGGTTATGCATGTGGAAGTTACAGGAAACCTGAATGTGGAACAGGAAGGGATACAGGTGCCACATGCCACATTCACACTTCGGTGGGAGCATGGAAAGGAATCCTAGAGGAGTAGGAAGATTTGCAAGGTAATTGCAAGGTATGTAGAAGCATCCGAACCATGTTAGGGAACTCTGGGTTGTTCCCCACTGTTAGGTGTAGATCTTCTCCTTCTCACAGAGTACATTTATAACATCAGCCACATAACTGGCATCCACGACAAGCTAGGGAAGTGACATTGGGGTTGATTGGAGTGGGGTGGACTGGATGGGGTGGATTGAAATCCGATGGGATGGATTTAATTGAGGTGGGGTAGACAGAAGTGTGGAGAAAAGCTTTCAAACAAACACTTTTGAGTTAGACAAGTTACCTGAATGAAACTATGCTTCTCTTGGTGAACTCTGTTAAGAATTCTACCGGTTAGAAACTGCTTTTACCTTTCCAGGCTGGCTTGGATAGCTCTATGTCAACCCAAAACTGCGCACTAATAATAAAATGAGATGTGGGCGTCACACATTTACCCACCTCTGCTACAGTTCAAGGAGGCTCTAGATCCATGCTCCGATATGCCATAAAAGCAGTATTAAACACATGGAGCCCCTCACACTATGCGTTCACCTCCCTCCAGGTTTTTTTTAATTTAAAACCCTGCAAGCTTTGCAACCTTCAGGAAGATTGCAAAATTTAATTTGCAAAAAATATGTTCAGCAAATGTAGGTTTCGTAGGGAAATCAGCGGAAGCTGGGTGTATAAAATTATAACGAGGTCGATAATAGCCTACAGTAATACTGCATCCACTGTATAGCCTACCACTGTTTGTAGCTCTTTTGAACTATTCTTATTATGCAATACAGCGATTAGGGCAATGCCGTGAATGTTACACAATTGTCACGCGATGTAAAGCAGGCAGTATAGTGAGCCCGACCCAACAACCTCATTTTTAGTAAGAGAATTTTCTTCTAAAATATTATTTTGGGAAAATGTCTCTGCAAGTGAAGTTTTGAAAGGTGGCAAAACTTTGCAACATTTACAAAGGGCAGAGATTGGAAACTTTGCCTGAAAGATGTACATTTCCTGCTCCGCTAGCTGTAGCTGTCACTCTACAGCTGTTTCCTGCTCAGGGGTGGGCATTTTACACCTGAGGTGAGCAACGCCCTTAATGAGGTGCTTGGCAATCGGGGGCAGGGTTCACAGTGGCTGATTGCTGCCGACTGCCCCACTGTGCTCCACCTTCTACTTCCATCTCACGGTTCCGGCTTGTAATGTCTGAGGGGTGGTCTAGCCTCTGCTGTGCAGGGCACTGAGTATGAGGGTCTCCTCTTGTTGTTTTGCTTCCTTTTCTATTTGTTTGCCCTTTTTTATGCTCCAACAATTATTTTCAGTGCTGTGTCTGATTTTGCTCTCCGACCTAAGCCTGGCCTCCTGTTTTAAAGACAACTGCTCGTTTACCAGCCAAGTCTCATCATTACCGCTGTTCACTTTTAGAGGTGCTCAGTACGATGTTGGGTCTGGGCAGGCTAGGGTCAGGGCTTAATAAAACAAGCTTTGGCAAAGCCAATAGGTCTCTCCTATACAAGAGCTATTGGCATTGGCAATGTGGTTTTTCCCTGTTGTACACCAGTGTGGCTGCTGAAAATTAGTGGTGTGAAGGGTCCTAGCATGGAGAATGGGAGTGGAGTGTCTTAGACTGGATTTGTTGGAGTACAATGCCGTAGAATGAAGGAGGGGGAGTAAAGTGTTATAGAGCTGAGTAGAGGGGAGTTGAGTTCAGTGGCAGAGTGTCGTAGAGTGTCATAGAGTGGAGTGGCGTAGAGTGGAGTGGGTAAATAGGGAGGAGTGCATTGAAGTAGTGGGGTGGATTGGATTGAGTGGCGTGAGGTGGATTGGAGTGGGCGGACTGGATGGGGAGGACTGGATTGTGGTGGCATGGATTGAAATGGTGAGGTAGTTTGGATTGGGGTGGATTGGAGTGGGGTTGATTAAATTGGTTTGGGGTAGGGGAGTGAATTGAAGTGATAGGACTGGGTGGAGTGGACTGGATTGGGGTGAGGTGGATTGGATTAGAGTGGGGTGGTTTGGAGTGAGGCGAATTAGACTGGAGTGGGGCGGGCTGGAGGAGGTAGATTTGACAAGACTGGAGGGGGTGGAATGGATTAGAGTGGGGTGGATTGGATTAGAGTGGATTGGAGTTGGATGGATTAGAGTGGGGTGGATTGGACTGGGCTGAATTGGATTGAAGTGGGGTAGATTGGACTGGAGTGGGGTGGACTGGACTGGCTTGAGTTGGATTGGAATGGGGTGAATTGGATTGGATTGGAGTGGGCTGGATGGATTTGATTGAGTGGGGTGGACTGAGCTGAGCTGGGGTGGAGTGGATTGGATTGGGGTAGATTGGGGTTGATCTGAGTGGGGTGGCTGGCATGTGGTGGATTGGATGGGGTGGATTGAAATGGGATGGATTTAAGTGGGGTGGGGTAGACTGAAGTGTGGTGGATTAGAGTGAGTGGGGTGGATTGGATTGGGGTGGAGTGGAATAAGGTGGGGGTGAATTGCATTGAAGTGAGGTGGATTGGAGTGGGGTAAAATGGATTGGACTGGGATGGGGTGGGGTGGAGTGGAGGGAGGTGAAATGGAATGGAGTCTGTAGATTGGAGTGGGGTGGGTTGGCAATGATTAGACTGGATTACAGTGGATGGATTGGATTGGAGTGAGATTGAATGGACTGAGTGGGGTGAATTGGATCGGGTCGATTGGATTGGAGTAAAGTGATGTGGTGTGGGGTGGGCTAGATTGGGTTGGGTAGTTTGGATTGGGGTCGGGTGGTTTGGGTTGAAGTGGATTGGATTGGGATGGGGTGGAATGGATTGGAGTGCAGAGATTGGATTTCGTTGGGTTGGGGTGAATTCAATTGGTGTGTGGTGGGGTGGATTGGATTGGTGTGGGTTGGACTGGATTGCAGTGGGTGAATTAAAATGGGATGAGGTGGACTGGATTGGATTGCAGTGGGGTGAATTGGAGTGGGCGAATTGGAGTGGGCAGATCATTTTGGATTGGGGTGGGATGATTTGTTTTGGATTGGAGTGGAGCAGATTATTTTGGACTGGAGTGGGACACATTGTTCTGGACTGTAGTGGGGCAGAGTGGCAAGGGTTAGATTTTTGGGGATTGGAGTGAAGCTCATTGGAGTGGGGCAGATTGTTTTGGACTGGAGCGAGGCAGATTGGAGTGGGTGGATTGTTTGGATTGAAGTGAAGCAGATTGTTTTGGACTGGAATGGGGCAAAATGGAGAGGAGCAGATTGTTTTGGGTTGGAGTGGGTTGGACTGTGGTGGATTGGAGTGGGTTGGATGGGATGGAGTGGGGTGGATTGTATTAGGTTGAGGTGGATTGATTGGAGTAGGGTAGATTGGATAGGGCTGGATTGGGGTGGACTGGATTGGAGTGGGGTGGGGTGGATTGTGGTGATTTGTAGTGGGGCGAATTGGGATGCAGTAGGGGGACATGGATGAGGTGGATTGGACTGGATCGGGGTGGGTTGGAGTGGGGTGGATTGGAATAGGTGGATTGGGGTGAGGTGGATTGGATTGGATTGTGCGGATTAGAGTGGGACGGATTGGAGTGGTCGGATTGTTTTGAATTGAATGGGGCAGATTGGAGTGGGGCAGACTAGAGTGGAGCAGATTGGATTGGGGCAAATTGGAGTAGGGCAGATTGTTTTAGATTGTAGTGAAGCAGATTGTAGTGGAGCATATTGATTTGGATTGGAGTGGGGCAGATTGTTTTGGATTGGAGTGGGTGAACTGTTTTGGATTGGATTGGGGCAGATTGTTTAGGATTGGAGTGGAGCAGATTGGTGTGGGTCAGATTTGAGTGGGGCAGATTAGAGTGGGGCAGATTGTTTTGAATTGGAGTGGGGGGATTGAGGTGGATTGGATTGGGTTGAGTTGGAATGGGGTCAAATGGATTGGTTTGGAGTGGGATAGATTGGACTGGGCCGGATTGAGGTGGATTGGATTGGATTGGATTGGAGTGGGGTGGGGTGGGGTGGAGTGGAGTGGATTATAGTGATGTGAACAGGGATGGAGCAGGTGGGTTGGGGTGAAATGGATTGGATCAGGGGTGATTTGAGTGGTGCAGATTGGAGTGGGGGCATATTGGTGGGGAGGAGATTGGTGTGGAACAGAATGGAGTGGGATGGTTTGAGGTGGGGCAGATTCGAGTGGGAAGATTGTTTTGAATTGGAGTGGGGCATATTTGTGTGGGGAAAATTGGAGTGGGGCAGATTGTTTTAGATTGGAGTTCGGTGGATTGTTCTGGATTGGAGTGGGCCAGATTGTATTGGATTGGAGCAGATTGGAGTGAGGGAAATTGGAGTGAGGCAGATTGTTTTGGATTGGAGTGGCGTAGATTGTTTTTGATTGAGTGGGCAGATTGGAGTGGGGCAGATTAGAGTGGGTTGGGAGGATTGGAGTGTGGTGGATCGGAGTAGATGATATTGAGTTGAGTTTGGATTGGAGTGGACTGGTTAGGATTGAGTAGAGTGGATTGGTGTGGGGTGAAGTGGGTGGATGTATTGGATTAGCTCGTATTGCATGATTATGTGTTAAAGCATCATTTCAGAAATTACACATAAGAAAGAAATAATGTTGCTTTGCAATATTTAGAACACAATAATTGTCAACTTTTGAAAGCAGTGGCCACGAGCAAAAACAAAAGAAAACATGAGTGCAAAGTCATAAAAGAAGACTTGGCAAAATAAAAGAAAGTTAACTATAGAAAATAAATCTTTACAATTTTGTTTGTATTGCTGGGCAAGTTTTTACCCATCACATGCCTTCTGTTTGCATGGCAATAAAAGTTAATAAAAATAAACAAAATAGTGCCTCAATCATAGTGGGAGCAGCAGACGGGCACATAATAAATTGAATTAATCTGTGCTTGGTTCCTGCTCCACTGTAAGGAATGGATGTGACCTTTGCAGTACACTGGCCAATTAGAAGGCTGCAAAGAGGAAGGGCACTGATGCCAACAAATGGTAACCAATAGGCAGGATCTTAGCCCTTTTTGTAAACAAAAAGTTCTCTCAAGTAAGGCATGCGCTAGTGCTTGCACATGCAGGCTCGACTCTAAACAGAGAAGAAGGAAGGGTCAGGTCATTGTAGATTAATTAGGTAACCAAAAACAGCCATGATAGCGATGCTGCGAATAATGTTGGCCATGTAGAGCAGTGAGGTGGAAAGTAGTCACACAGCTCTTAGTCGCAAAAGATCCTTCCAATGCCGGTGGCCAATCATATATGGCAGATGTACCGCCCCTCCCTGTGGTCAGCAATGGCTGATACCAAGACAGATCCATTCCAGAGGAAACTATCTATGGATTATCTCTTTGTTAGGTGCAGTCTTCTGTGGTTAAAGGGCACTTAGAATAGGCAATGCCATAGCATTGTGGCCCTCCGTGCCATTAGATAATCAGGCAAGATTCCTGATCATCACAGACCATGATGCTTACTGTATCGAAACGGCTTCTTTCACCCCAAACTGGCTAACTACTACATCCTCTTATCGGAATTTAAGAACAGGTTGTAGAGGAATCTGTCAAATATTCCTTCTGACTTATCCAATAAATTCCACGCTGCACAGAATGAGGACCAGCAGATGAGTATTTCTCTGCCCACCTATGCACTGTGGCCTGCTGGCCAGGGTAGGAATCCAGTGAGGAACAAAGCATTTTAAGCTTTGTTGAAGTTGCTTGTGCTATGATAAATGGCACAGGAGGATGTGGTGGATCTTTCTTTCAGGGAGAAAGAGCTATTTATGGAATTCCCTAACAAATAATTGATCATTTCCAAGTTAGGCCCTGAGGGCCACCGCTCACCAAAAACTGCCTCAAAACCCATCCAATGTGTGGTGACTGCCTGCTATAAAGAAAGCCCCCGTTCCTTGCAAGGGTTTTTTCAAATTCACAAACAGCTCAGAAGAGCTGTAATTTGTTCTCCACCACCTAACATTAGAATCTCATGTTACAGAGCACAAAGAATGCTATTTCTGTGGAGGATAGTTTTCCCTCCGTCTGCAAGCACTGCATTTCATCACCGTGGCCCTGTGGAACTTATCGTGATATGTCATAAGTTTGAATTTCCTGTCCTTACCACTACCATAGCCCTTCCATTAAGTCTCGGGAGCTCCTAGTGGTGGGACAGAAGTGGCTCGATTTGGGTCATCAAGCTTCTGCACCCAGGGAAGAGACCTGGTGTTTTTATTTAGAGTTTTTTTTGCAGAGGACCCAACAAAATGCAGTCTTCATACCATCTAAGCCCACAAATGGTCACTTTGTAGCATTTTCTGTCTATGATAGAATGACCCTTAAGGTGCGTACATCCTAGTGTTTGTCCGTAACATGCAGAGCCTTCGTTTGATGGCATGGGGCATCCACTACCAGTAGAGGACACCCTTTTTAGTCTTGCCTGAGTGCGCATGCACTGTCACTTGCTAGACATTTTGTTTTAGATTAAAAGGTCTTAGAGTCTGCTCATTACTTACCATTGGTTGGCTTCATTGTCACTCTTGTTTGCTTACTTCTCATGTGCCCCTGTGCACTGGTTTCACTTTCTCTTCATTTGTTTGTCCTTTCCCTGGAGCATGGACCAATTACTCCTTCCTGACGGTGTCCAGTGTCCTTCCACTGCTCAGGCACTTTCAGAGGTACTTTTTTATTGTATTTGCAGCACTCCATAAGACTGCATGCGTTTGCAGGCTGTCTCACACCAACACTTGTCCCTCATTGTTACTTGCACCCCCTCCCACCCGTCCCAAGCCCTCCCACCTTCCATTGCTTGCCCTGCCCCTCACCCCCTCCGGCATTCCATTGTTGCTTGTTTGTAACTGATTCAAAATCACAGGGTGTCACCGTCATAGTTAAATTGCTGCTCAATCAATTAACTTAAACAATTTAAACAAATGCTAATAAAGTAGTCATTTTTTCGATTATTTCATGTATTTGCTTCAAATTTCAAATCTAAAACCAGGATGACAGCTACCGAACTCCAGGTATACTCCGGAGGCGTTCGTCTTCAGTTTATCTATGCGCTGCCATTTCTTTCCCCAGAGTATATTTCAGCCCCTTTGTTAGTCCTTTGCAGCAACACTGAACTCAGGCCGCTGTACCTGTACAGCCAGCCCCATCGAATACCAAGATAATCACTTTCTATTGAGTAAGTTTGTTTCCCACTATGCAGCCAAGCAAGCACTGAAATAAGGAATTATGGGAGAAGGTGATGAGACCCTCTCAAGCATCTGCTATGTATCACTGCGACACGAGTTGAGTCCGAGCGAGACAGAAGCTGTCTGTTTTATACCTGGTTTTCCTGTGGTGCCAGTGAGTAGAGCTATTTATCCTTCCATCACAAGGGCTGTTGTGCAAGGAACCCCAGTGAGTTTATTCAAAAGAAGTCAGCGATTTGGCTTTCTCAATTTTATTTGTGCCATGTTGTTCCGTAGCCTGGCTGCTGTGCAGTATGGTTGAAAGTAAAAAAACACAGAAAGGGCTATGACGCAGTGCAATAAGGCCAAAAAAAACAGCGACAAAACCAAATAGCTCTACTATTTGGCTTTGTCAATGTTTTTTAAGCTCTATGACACAGCCAGTGTTGAATGCATAATAACACTTTTTTTTGTTTACTTTCAGCCCAGCTGCTGCACATCATAACTAAACAACTTTGACAAAGCCAATAGCTCTCGCATAGGCATGTTGGTCTGCAGCAGAGAGAGTGAGAGTTTTATTTTAGAGATTGATGGGAACTGTGTAATTCTCCGACTAAATCTTAAGTTTAGGGATGTTATAAAAAGTAAGCTCTGTCTTGTTACATTTGTTTTTCTCATTTTTTGCTCAATGCCTAACTTTTTTCGCTTATTTCTTTCACTGTTGCTCCCCACATATTTTTATTTCTCGTCCTTTATCACCCCTTCCTTGCTTTCCCTCTCATCCTTCATCCCTTCCTATCTTTTAATTCTCTCCCTCGGTGTACCACCGCCTACCCTAGATGACACACTTCCTCCCCTCTGTTTCATTAATTCACTCACATTTCGCTCATTCTCTCCAGGTCGCCAATTACATTCCCCAGTTGGCCAAGTTCGACCCTAGCCTCTGGGGCGTTTCTCTTTGCACAGTGGATGGGCAGCGGTAAGGACTAATCATAAGAATAACGTATTCTCCGTTTTGTAGCAGTGTAAATAAAAGGTATAAATACTGTCCTGACATAGTGGTATTCATTGTATCGATCTTGAAGGATGAAAGGCTGAGTGCGCGTGCGCACCACTCCCCATTTCTGCCTGTCCTACTGTATTTGTAAAAGTACACACATTTGAGTATGAAAGGTTTTCTTGTTTCATTATTTATGTGGGTCTATTGTGTTAATATTTCCTTTTCTGTGACCCATTCTCAGCTCTCTATGATAGCCTCTCAAATTATCTGTTTTTTCATTGTCTCACTTTGGACAACAGCCAATTTTTGGTCCAGACCCCAAGCTACCCGGCTTGGCCTAGCAAGGATAAAGGTCTTGTCTATTAACCTTTAGCCCATACTTTGTGGCTATCCAGTTGTTTAATGGAACTAAGCAGTGCAGAGAAACGTCTTTTAGTATAGAAAAACCAAGAAAGCATATTTTAAAAAGCAGCAAAACAGTATTTGTTTAAAAAGAAAGTAAAAACCAAAAGATGGACAAAGTAAGGCAGAGGGTTCTGTAGCGTTTGCCTGGGTTTGGGCTAACCCATGATGTGGTCAATGGGAGAGGGAAAGCACCCACCATCTCTATGGAAGAAGAATGGCTGGGCCGACGCAGCAGCCGAAAAAGGTCTAAATGTAATAGGGAAGCGCGCGAGTGGAGTTATAAAGCGCGGAGTGATAAAGGAGCTGCTGTTATCCTGTCTGGCTGTGTCGTTCCTGGGGCCCACTCTACACTGGCGGCGAGGGGGCCCATGCCACCATCCTCGTCCACCTCACGGCCCTCCACTACTTTCTGGGAGCAGTCCCAGCGTGATATCGCCTGCTGGGGGACTACCGGCAACAGTACACGCATCTGTACGCCCGCCACCTGCTGGCTACCTCGGCTCGTGCCGACTGCCATGCGGCGCAGTCAGAGCCGGAGGACTATGCGTCCCTGCTGCAGTGAGGATGCTGCGGCGCTCCAGTATCATGCCCTGGGGCCCCCCTGTTGCACTTTCCTGGAGATTGTGTCTTTGCCATGCCTGCCAAGGGCCCAACGATGTTTGACGTAATGTGTCCTCCCCCTTACGGTCATTGAGCAGGTTAAAGCGTTTCCAACCCAACGTTTCGTAATATAAAATGGAACGTGAAAAGGCCTGCTAGACGGAATTCTGTTTTGGATTTTCCGGGGAAAATTACAGTTTCATGTAAAGCCTGTTTGCCCCTGCAAGAATATTAATCCAATGGCCACTAGAGGGCACTGTTTGTCCGTGATGCCCAATCTCGAGAGGTTAGCAAAGTATTCTTAGCCAGAAACTGGCTTCTCCACACCCTTAGAAACAAGAAAATAAAACTTTATTGGTGTATTTCTTTGACCAGCACGTTTAGCAGTAGAAAAATAATCTGTACTCAAGAAACCAGTGGCTGTGTTGCATTACCGATGCTTATCAATATACTTACAAAGACACGTTAAACACAATCCAAACGCCCTCCCAATATTATTACCACCGGAATTATGCGATTGTGCGGCATATTTTACCAAAATATTTTGTTTCTAGCTCCAGTGGTTCAAAAGTTACTAAAAATACAGAGGCACATTTCGCCTGGCAGTGGAAAGCCCTTTAGCAAAGCTGGGCAGGTCATCTTTTGTTGCTTATTACTATATTCGAGTGTTAAACTGGTACTAATAAGGTGCAACCAATACTCGGACACTGTATGAAGTAATACTATTAAAAATGTGCCACATTATGCAGCATAATTTGCCTTTTGTTGCTGCATAATTTATTGAACGCTGCAGCATAAATTGGTCTTCTCCTGTTGCATAATTCCAGTGGCCCTGATTATAGCAAGGGCCTGTGCCTATGAATAGTAGTGGTATCAATACCGTTGTTCTCTTTCTTTGTCCATGTTCAATCCCTCTTTATACCCTATTCCTGATATGACACGTTACACCACCATCTTGTCTGTCTTTTTGCTTTGTTAGACACTCGATTGGGGACACCAGGGTGCCCTTCTGCCTGCAGTCCTGCGTGAAGCCCCTGAAGTATGCCATCTCTGTGAACGACCTGGGCACAGACTACATCCACCGGTATGTTGGCAAGGAGCCCAGCGGCCTGAAGTTCAACAAGCTGTCTCTGAACTACGAAGGTCAGTTGACCATGATTGGCTCTGGTAATTAATGCAGGGGCAGCCAGTGTTACACACTGACCCATGCTTTGTCCAGTTTGTTGCCCGCCAGGAATATGAGAATCCCTCATACTCGAGCTCTGGATCTTGAATGGTTGGTTGACTGGGGCACGAGCCTTCTTCAAACAACAGTCACAATCCCTTGCAGGTTGAACCCCAAAAAGTCACTAAATTAACCTGTGCTTATCCCTCGGAAGCTTGGCACAAAAAGCAGTCAGGCTAACTTAAAGGCAATATGTAAAGTATGTATGCAGGACACAAATAGTAATACAGTGAAAACACAACAAAATAAAAAACCTGCACCAATTTAGAAAAATAGAGCACATTTTAATACATTATTTGACATAAAAAAGACAAAAATCAAATCAGTAGACCCATAGTTATGAATTTTTAAAACTTTTAGTAAAAACTATCACCTAGAAGATAAAAGCACCAAACACAGACATCTAGTAGTGCAAGACTGGGTCAAAGTAAAAAAATTATGGCTGACCGCAATGAAGCGCAGTTCGGATACAAGAAGTGTATTGGGCCCGATCAGCGCTTACCTTCTGACTTAGAAGAAATTTTGGGAAAAATGTTCTGAGAAGGTAAAGTTCTGTGGGGCAAGGCTTACAGCAGTTGACAGAGGAGGGAGCGCCGTCATCAGGGAATCTTCAGATTTCTACGTTCGGACTTGGTCTCTTTTTTGGAAGTCAAAAATCTTTAGCAGGATGAGGCAGAAGGCTATAGCCAAATACAGTTTCAGGGGTTCGGATATCCCTTTTGGGGAAAGGCCAGTAAACAGGGTTTGCTGGTGCTGAGAAGAACGTAGCAGTAGAAGCTGTGAAGTCAATACCACCGGCGACACACCTCAAGCTTATAGGCAGGCAGGGAAGACTCATCTCCTGGTTCTCAGAGCAGCTTATGACCAAAAATGTTCTTTGCCCTCAGATTTGGGTTTTGGCCATCTGGGTGCCTTTAGCACAGCAATCAAGGGTCCAGGTCTGGTAGGACACCACATGGGGGGTTCAGGACTCACTCAGGTTTGGCCTGGTGTGGGTTCAAGATAGTGGGAGTCTTTTGTGTTCCTTTTACTTTGAATAGGAGGCCAGCAACCTAACCCTCGGAGTTACTTTGGTAGTCCTGGGTTCGGGTGAAGATGCAGGGCTCAACAGCAGCACAGGCTTCTGAGGGTTCAAGGCAGACTCCAGGCAGGAAAACAGTCCTTCCAGGTACAGGAAAGCAGCCTTGCAGAGTGCACAGCAAGTCATAGCAGCAGGGCATCCTCTGAGAGTCCTTCCACAGGTTCAGGAGTGAACTAAAGAGTGGTCTGAAGGTCCTATTTTTATACCAAGTGCATTCTTTAAAGTTGGGAGAATTGTCTAGAGTTTTTTTTCTTTAAAATGCTTGGAATTTCCTGGCTCCTCTGCCTTGGGTCCAAGCTGGCTGCAGTGACAATGTGGAGGCGATAAGCCCCTCATATGAAGGCAGAGCACAGCCTATTGCATTGCAGGCGGCGGCAAGCTTCGTTCCCCATCCTGCCAGAACATGGCCCATGTAGGCATACCTAATCACTCTATTGAGTAAATGTCTGGGAGGGATTCATAAAGTCTAGGTATCAGTTATACGCAGTCATGGGGCCCAGGAGAGGCTGCAGGCACCAAATGCCTAAGGGCAGAAAAATGCCAACTTCCTAAAAGTGCCATTTTCAAAATTGTAGTATAAAATCTGACTTTACCATTAATTTTGTTATTACAATTTCATATACAACAAATATGAACTGTCTATCTGGTCTTAATAAAAAAATTAGCACTTAATAAATGTAATAAGGTAGCACAATGTTATCCTATGGAACAGATAGGCCTCACAGTAGTGAGGAACGAATTTAGGAGTTTTTCACTACCAGGACAGGTACAAATTAAAAGCACATATCCAATCTTTTAATTGCAATGCACTCTGCTCTATAGGCTACCCAGGGCCTATCTTGGGGGGATGTATATGCAATAAGAGGAGTTTTAAAGGCTTGGCAAGGGGATTATATTGCCAAGTCGAATTGGCAGTTAAAAACTGCATTCAGGCTGCAATGGCAGGCCTGCGACATGGTTTCAGGTGCTACTTACGTGGGTGACACAATAAGTGCTGCAATGCCCACCAGTAACATTTAAATTACAGGTCCTGGGTATATTATATACCACACTAAAAAGGATTTATTAGCAAATTAAATATGCCAATCAGGTGTAAGCCAATTAAACCAGGTTTAGGGATGTGAGCACAAGCACTATAGCACTTGTTAAATGGTAAAGTGCACAGAGTCCTAAGGTCACCAAAAACGAATTCAGAAAAAAGTGGAGGGTAAAAGGCTAAACGTTTGGCTGTGAACCTTCAGAGAGGACCAGGTCCAATAGTGAGTTGCATTTTATTCACTGTATGTACATTTATTTTATGTGTTCATCTTGACATTAATCCAATCCTCTTGAACCTAAGTTAGAGTTAGACCTTCTGGCCACTAAAAAGGTCCAACACCCTTCTTTTGCTGCCATTGTAGTCTTGTAAATGATCTCTCTATTGTCAATAAAGTTACAAGGCTCTTCTCAGCCACCAAAACCTGCACTATGCACAGGAGTCCAGCAGGCTTCCACCTCATCAATGATTTTCCCTTTACTGATGAGAATAATATTGTTAACCACATGTTCATTGATAAGATCTTCAGTAAGCACCTACTCTTTAACCACACCAACCTTATTGATAAAGACCTGCTTATTGACAACACCATATTCACAAAGAAAATAACTCAATTGAAAGGGCTCTGAAAACAAGAGTGTTGTCAAAATACTTTAGTATCTTTAGATTCCACACTTCAGCTTATTGTGTCTTCATACCTGTAAAGCACATTTCAATTTATCAATGGACCAGCTGAATTTGCATGCAAATCTTAGAGGTAGCAGATATAGAAGTATGCAACAAATGTGGGCTTAACCTTTTCAAATCACAATCAGGTGAATACTATTTAATTCTAGTAGAAGTGGGCAAAGAGCTTACTAAGGACAGCATCAATCTCACCATAGAATTTCAATACTTGTGCAGCAGGTCGGTCGTCTTCTTTTGTTCCCTTTCACTGTGACAGATGACCTCCATAGAAGGATTTAAGGACTGCGCACCCACCAGCATGTGTCCCACAATCACAATAGTGCTTAATTTGAGCCGGTGTTTTCCATTGTCGGCACCAGCACTTAATTGTGAACACCAGCACTTCTGACAGTCTGCCACGTGGTGGAGCTGTTTACATAATTTAGAGGTGAGAAGAACAACCGTTGTTTATTAATTCAATATACGTTAAAAGAGACAAATACCCACTGCCTAAGCCATTCTTATAGCTTTTGGGGGCCTGGAATAGTCTGAATTGTCACACTTGTAGGACTGTGATGGTTAGTAGTGTTGTTCGTACTGCTGTTGGCAGTGCTGTCAGGGGCAATGAGTGGTTCAAGCTGCAGTAGCCTCCTGACGACGGCCCCGGCTCTTATTTTATTGCAAATTAGACACAGGATCAGATGAGTTACCTCAACTAGTAGGTCAACTGGAGAATAGGCGGTGGTCAAAAAGCAATTCAGATTAAGTACATGAGTGGGCTCAACAATATGAGCTACAATTTTCAGGTTTGGAGGGGGACCGGGATAGAGAGGAGAGCCTGATTTGATTGTGCAAAGACTAGAGGACATCTCTTCAACAGTAAAAGGTGTAAATGGCTAAGATTCTCTTTAGGAATTCGTTTTGCAGATTATTTGGTAAGTGCTGGATGGATTGAAGAAGTGTCAATGATGGGAAAACGATTCTTGAACTTTTCCATCTTGTTTTTGAAGATTTCAGCAAGGGAATCCTCAAAGCTCTTTAGAAGCAGTCACTACCGCCCTTGGGCATGTGGGCAACTAAGCTCATTCATAGTGTCAAAAGTCGACTTAATTCTGTTAAGGGATTCATGATCTGTAATAATCACATCTAGTACAGGGTAGTGTTTTCTATACATTTTAAGTTAAGCTTTGCATTGTGACATCAGTGAGAGATCATAGCTAATGGACCCCTAATACTCTGTTTTCATACAAAAACATTTCAGAGGTTGCACTTCTGAAGTAACCCAAGGTACTGAACACTGTTTTCTTTTAAATTTAAAGGCTTAAATTGTGTGGGAAGTTCAAAAGTACTCGGAATCTAGCTATTAAATTGTGACATTCTGTTCTCAGGATTGTCTTCCAGTGGCCAGGTTTTACATTTGAGTTCAATGGCGAGAAACTTATAGGATAGTATAGATCATGGGCAGTTCTGCTTTCACCAGGCTCCCGCATACAGGAAATATAACACATTTGTTTAAGTCTTTCAAATACTCCAACAAGGGGCAGCAATATTGAATAACGTCATTGCACCCTGATCTCAGCCTTCATCATGCCTGTCATAATAAACTAGCCAAGCTGCACATACACAGGCTTGCTGCACAATTCATGAGAGGGGTTGCAGCAACAACTGCACTTTCACGGGACATTTGCAAGCTGACAATATGACCGACCTGTCACCACGTCTCAAAATATTGCTGTTTGGATGTATAAGCCAGAAAATAATTAAGGGCTGGACAAGCAGTGTGCAGGGGCTTCCTTCAATAAGGCGAGCCTCTCCCACTCACCCTTTCACACAGGATACATGTTTACTACTCTTGATCCCATCTTCTTAATCTGTGAAAAAGTTAACAACAGAGCAGAAAAGGTTACTTGCCTGTAACCACAGTTTTCCAACATTTGTTTCTTTCATTGATTCACATGTGACTTTCAAGTTCCTCTGTTGTGAAGGTTTTTCTCACAAACCTTATATAGTTGTGCTAAAAGACTTGTAGAACTGTGGCCTCTAGCGCAGTGGGACTCATAGCTTGTGACTATATTTGTGACCAAAATTATGAGTTGGTTGAGACAGTAGTAATAGAGTGTTAAAAGTGTGCTCATTTTTGCTAGTATATCTACAAATGTAACACGTATTTTCAGCCAGGCAACAAGGACTGATTCAAGCATGTGAATCTATGAAAGACACCAATGCTTCCAACAATTGGCCCCCTGTCCTATCTCAGGCCAAATGTCAGCAAAACAGGTGTCCTTTTCCATGGTTCATTTACCTTGGTTTGCTAGGTCAATTACGTAACATAGGACATGTCTCTCAATCTAACTGTCCTTCAATGGAGCCTACCCTAGCACATTGCACTACTTGTGCTGTGGTTGTGGCCAGCCCTAGATTATTGTAAAGCAGGCCTCCCTGTAAAGACCCAACAAAACTGATAATAGCACACAGCTGTGCACTTCTTCTCCTCTTCACCTAAAAAAGACACAACTAAATTGCTAGTGTTTTCTTTGCACAACCCTATGCCTCGACTGATCAAACTTCAGAGTCCTTGGTCTAGTGTATCAACGCAGGCATGTATGTAGGTATACAGCTATAAAGCAACGTAGTACAGGGAAGATCAAAGGATATTTGGCACAACAGTCAGAGCTGCTGACTTCAAGTGTGGGGAACCCACTTCAAATCCCAGCCTCTGTTAACATTTTCTGATCCTGGGTAAATCCTATAATCTCCCTTTGTTTAAAAATATGTAACACCAGGCTCTCTGTTAAAGCCCTTTAATGCATTTGAGCCACGTTCTGTCTATTTAAAACTGAAAGAAAGATGGACATCCGTGGGGATGACACTGAAAGATGCGATAAAAGCAAAAAGCAGGAATTGAGCAATGGGGTAATGATGAGGTGTTGTCTGAAGATCTGGGCCTTTAGTTGAGTAGCTTTAAACATGGGTACTTCTCCAGGTTTGTTAATTCCATTCCTTTCATGCAGAATTCTAAGGTAGATCCAGTAGCGGCTCGCAGGTCTCCGAGGGGGTGGGCGAGGCGCTGGAGGGGGAGAGGGGGTGGCACAACATAAAATTTTAAAAAATATATATAAAAAAAACGTACCTCTGCTCCCGCGATACACCGCACCGTTCCTCTCCTCTTCTGTCTCACTCCTCCACAGGCTCCCAGCCTGTCCTGCGCCCAATCCTGATGCTGCTCAGAGCAGCATCAGGATTGGCTGGGAGCGCCCAGCAAGGGCGCTCCCAGGCAGACTGGGTGCCTATGCAGGCAATCTCCAGCCCAGCAACCATGTTGCTCGGCTGGGGAGACCCTTCTGTGCATGTGTGTTTGGCCGGCCTAAGACGGCTGGCCAAACATACCTGCATTGTGAGGGGGAGTGCTGAGCACTCCCCCTTTTTGCTCGTCACCCCCGTGGCTCCACCCCTTTTCACCTAAAACTATAATCAACATTGTTGATTATAGTTTTTGGGGAAAAGCTTTGCAGCTGCTGGCGGGGGGGGGAGGCACGCTCTGCTTCTGAGGGCCAGCGTGTCACTGAAGGAGCAAGCCACCTTTCTTTCTGGCTTGAGCTGCAAACAAATCAGTTTCCAGGGCAAGGGAGGTCTTTCCCCATCTTTTTCTGTATAGGTTTTCCTTTACAAATCTGCCACTGCTGGTACTGCACCCCAAAATAACTAGAAAACCACCAAGATAGAAGTTACAAAAGAGATACACTGACATAAGAGCTCCTTCTACGCTGCCAGCCAAGCTGCAGGGTACCACGCGCATCAACAGAGATTGTGTTTTCATCCAATAGTTCTTTCTTTATTGGCTGGTAAGCAGTGACATATTATAAGGTTTGGTGACCTCTGTCATCTTTGTTAATGCTAAGCAAGCTACGTCATCGCAAGAGCATTGACCTAAAAACTCATTGTACAATGTCATAGAAGCGCAGTGAGGTAGGACCTCGATCCACAAAGTCAAACATGGCCGCAAATTAGAGGCACGTTATCGATTTCATAATACCAAACAAATCTGTGGCACATCAGGCACAGTGACGAGGTGCCTCTCTCGCAATGTCAAACAAGCAGCAACAAAGGGCATTTTGTAGCCTGTGAGCTTGTTTGGCAGCGTAAAACAAACAGTGACATAGTGAGACTGGTGAGCTAGCGCTTTTCCTGCAGCCACAACAATGCACAACCACTTCAGAGCACTCCTTCTACAAGGCTAAGAGCACTGTGGCATGGTAGGAAAGCCTACCCTCTGAAATGTTGACTTATTGTAGAAGAGAACGACATCACTAATGTGCACGTATCCTGCATTAATGCTTACCATCACCTAAAGCAGGTCAGACACTGCAAGTGCTCCATTAACTTCTGTAGCTGCTTAGATGTGCAGGTTAAAAACGGAGAAAGGCACAGATAGATCACCTTGTCTCTAGGAACTGGAGTTTGCCCTTTAAAGCAACCAGGCTGCATCACTGTCACACAGTGCATTGCAGCCATTTAGTCCAACGTTCTGCTCCGTAAGCAAGGGTCGCTCCCAGATGGACTAGACCGTTAGATAGTTGATTATTTAAACTTCAATATTAGTGTTTGAAATTGACTTCTATTATCCCAGTGACCATGTTAGTATTCTGTGGCTTGTGTGCAGTCTGTGATGGGAAAAAGTCTGAAATAGACAACCACGGAGTCTGCTTAATGCCTCTTCTGGAAAGCCCTTACGTGGTTGCATGTCTGATTTGACAAACGTCCTTTGAAAGACTGAGGTACAGAAAGTTAATCTGGATTAAAGGGAAGCTTTTGGGTACTTCTGGGTGCTCCAGAATTCCTTTTGAAATATAAGATGCAGGATAGCTCATGTTCCCATAATGGTTCTTGCTGGTATGTTTTGGGACATCTCTGGGAGATATTCAGGATCCCTCTTTGCCATCACCATATGACATCAAGGTGCTTGAAAGCGACAACTAACTCAAAGCTCAGTTGTTGCTCGATTTCAAAGATCTCCAAGTATAAACATTAACTGAAGAGACTTCCTCAAGGTCAGTCACAGCCGAGGGCACTAAAGAAAGCTCTGAAAACGCTGATTCTGCTTGATCTAGACTGTGGCCAGGACACAGATATTGACAAGGGGGGTCTCCCTAAGGCACTGGACAGGAGTTCCCGACAAGACTGGATCTTGCTTACCACAGGCCTCTTTCTGAAGATGATTCAAATGAGACAGCACATCCTTCCAGGCCTGAGGCTCCAGATCCAAGTTATCTTTTGATCACCCATTGGTGAGATCTGTAGAGCAGCCACTTGGAGGACAGGCCATACATCTACCAGACACTACTGTCTGCCTACTCTCAACACTGGTGGCGTTTCATTTAAAACAGGAGTTAGGAAATATTGTGAAGCTAATCTGGTGTAATTTGCATTTAGGGTTCATTGAATCTTGGTCAATAACCAAAAGAGAAAGCTTAGATACGAATAGTTTTTTTTTTTTTTTAATATGTTTTTCCTTAGACAGTGTTTAAGAGATCCCTCACGCAACTTGAGATACAGTGTTTTTCATTTATGGAAGATACCTAAGATGGAGAATTGGAATTTCATGTAAGTAACTTTTCCTTTTGCATCTCTTGCAGCCTCCCTATGTCCATTGTGGACTTGCCCAGCAGTTGAGTTTTAATGCAGGAGTTCACAGATGGGGCAATAGTCTCACATGTATACTTTGTGTGCCAGACCCAAATTGAGCCATTTATGGCTATCACATACAAAACAACTATCTGGCTGCACTTGTGGAAGTGATGATATGGACTGGGGTTGGGGTGTAGTGAGCAGATACCTGCACAATGAAATTCTCTCAGAAAGATGCCCTTAGCCTTTAAAAGACCCGGGGACCTCCCTATTCTGACTATGACTATCACTGGGACTTTTACTAAACCTTCCCCCGGACGGTAAACTGGGGAGCAAGTACAGAAGTCATAATATTATACTTGTGCTCGGCAGCTGCTTTGTTCTTGCTTGAGTCTTTTGTGGATGTCCTTGCAGTCGTTGGGCCCTGCGCCCCTACTTTATGTACCAGTGCCTGGGGTCCACCAACACAGTCTTTCTTCTCTCCTCAGCTAAACCACATAACCCGATGATAAATGCTGGAGCTATAGTCATCTGCTCTCTGATTAAGGTAAGAGCTAGCCATGTAACAACCCCACAACCACAATTGCAACACCAACTTCTGTCACCACCACTGCCACCACTGGCAGGATCACTTCCACCACCAGCATCACCACATTCACACTCCACACTCACTTCCACAACCTCAATATCTACTACGCACGTTCCCACTTCCACTTCCACTTCCACTACTTCTATCACCATCTCCCCACCATCCTCCACCTGCCACCTCACTATCACCACCACTGCAACATGGATTACTTCTGCCACCAGCACAACCTCCAATTCAACATTCCACAGCTACATCCAACTTCACCTGTTCCACCCACACCAAAAGGTCAGCCACTGCTTCTATTTGCAACACCACTTCCCTCACCAGTCTTTCAATGTTCCCACTAAGTACACCACCACCTACACTTCCTACACCATTTCCACTACAAACAGCCCAACTATAAGCAATTTTGAACCCATTTGCACACCACTGCCTGTTTCAACTCATCTTCTGGCATTTTCATCAGCTCCACCACTATTGCCTCCACATTTTTCCACCATGACAAGCAGTACTGTTTTCTCGAATAGTACAACTTCCACGATTACGATTGTCACGTTACCACCACTTCCACCATCATCACAACTTCCAGCACCTCCACCAGGCACAACACACCCACCATATTCTCCATTACCCCCTCGTCCCTCCCTAACTTCAAGTCATAATAAATTGAGGCAGTCCTGCCTCGATAGACACACCAGCCCTTTGAATCATGTTATAAAATCCCCTCCCTGCATTGCTCCTCTTGTTTTTTCCTGTCTTGGACCAACCCTACCTGTCGGTGGTTGCCAAGCCTCGAGATTGCTCAGAGTGATCATTTTTAGGGGCGAGCGCAAAACGCTCCGTCCCTCTTCTAATCTCTCTTTAGGGGCATTTTAACCATGCCCATGTTACGTCAGTCACTTTCATTGGTTCGTGGCTTGCCTTTTAAAATCTGCTTGTTTTCATTTGTAAAAGGCATGCTTATGTAATGCCTTTTCCGGTGTTTAGCCCTCCTCGAGCGCACCAGTAAACTACTGGAAACATACGAGGCTCCATGTTTTCCATATGGTTTCTGGACTACGTTTTCACTTTATTTCACATTGCGATCACACTGTGTTTTAACAGCGCGATTGCGTCGTTTTTTTTCCCCATTTAATGTGGGAAAAAAAGTCCAGTTAGGAGTTTACAACGCCAATAGCTCTAACTCGACGTAATACGAGACCCATTGCATTGCAAATGCTTGTTTATTATTGTGTGGTCTGTGATAGCGCAGCCTTGTAGGGTAGGCTGTCACAGGAACCTTCTTTATTTATGTTGTAATGGTGTACTAGCGTGCAGAACTGCTTGCATCTTCCTGAGCTGCTGAGATGAAGTCCGTCCTGCTCAGGGGTGGATCGGGGTGCATGTCCAGGTGAAGGGTGACATGCTGCTGGTTTTGAAGTCTGGTCCACAGCACGGCTGCCTTCAGCTTTTCTCCAGATAAGAGCCTGAAGTGGCTCATCCATTCCCTTTCTATTAATCCAAGGTTTTTGCGTGAATTTAACCAGTAGGTCAAAAAGGAAGTACATTTTGCATTGGTCAGTTGTATGGCATTTGTGGCTGTGATTGGCTATTCCTGAAGCAATTTAGGGGTATTTAGCCAGGTGTTTGCCTCTTTTTACTGTCACTTGTGGACCAGACATGGAGGTTAATCGACTTTTCAAACGGAGGCATATTCTTTCATCAATTTCAGATGAGGAGGGTCTGATTCCAGCGAGGAAATCCAGGTCGCACAGTACGGAGCCTCCTCCTGACGATGCTGAGACCTCCATGACTCCAGCGGGCATCCAGAAGATGACTGACTTGGTAGTTATGAAGGTTTTGGCAGCTCAGTCCAAACTAAAGAAAGGATCACAAAGAGCAAGATCTCCTCCCCTCTCTCTTCTTTCCAGTCGGATGCTGAAACCTCTTCTGGAAAGTACGTGAGGAGAGAGAAAGTGATGGATGTTTTGTCTTATGTAAATCAATATTTGGATTTCCCTCCTTTCCAAAGAGAAACAAATGAGGAGGGTTTGTTTCTGCAGTGTATTAAACCTTCTTTCATGGCAATGCCCTTCACAGCAGGCAGTTGCTGCTGGCGGCTTGAAAAAGGGGCGGGGGAATAAAACGAAAATAAACAATTGAAACAAATAAATAATCTTACCTGAATGTCACAGCCACCCTCCGCAGCTCCTGCTGCTGCTGGCGGAGGAGCCACCCTTGTAGGGTTCAAGGACTTGGTTGTATATGAATGGAGGGAACTGAATAAGGCATCCATTCCCAGATTCCTTCAAAAGTTATATATGACGGAGCAGAACGAGAATACCTTGACACATTGTACTAAGGTAAATGCCATCTTTGCTACTTTGATTGGAAGAAACTCCATTAATCCTGACAATTGCACACCATCTAAGACCACTGATGGGAAGATGAATGGTGTGCTAAGAAAGGCTTTTTCTTGAGAAAATCTGGCCTTAAGAGCAAGCGCATAATCGACATATGTTGCTCAGTCATTGGTTAAAGACTTTGACAATCTCTCTATGGCAATTTGAAAGGGTACGGATTGTACGGAGTTGTTATTGGCCATTGAGCAACAACGTAAATTGCTGGCAGACATTTTGTCTGATACTGTCAGGGCTACAAGTGTGATGGTCTCTGCATGCGGACACTTACCGACAAGAGCTTGGAAAGCTGATCCAGCAGAGAAGGTAGCTTTGTTGAAGATGCTCTTATACTGTTTGGGAAACAATTAGAAAGTATCAATATGAAGACTTATAAGAAGCGTATGCATGCCCTTCCAACATAAAGGAAAGTTTTCCTCATCTGTTAAAAAGAAGAGGAACTATTCCTTAAGATCCTCTCCTAAAGGCGATAAAAGGAATTGATTGGACAGAAAGAGAAGTCCTATGTAAAGAGCGATTTCTCCAAACAGGTGTTACAAACCAAGACAAAATCCTGAAAACCGTGGGGATCTGGGTTTTCCAATACAGGCAAGGATTTGTCATTTTCTTCACTTATGGAAAAATGCTGCTTCAGACCGATGGGTAGTGGATGTGATTCAAAACGGATATGTAATAGACTTTCTGATTTGGTCTCCACGTACAAGACCCCTAGTGACTTGCATTCCAAAAGATCCAAAAAAAGAAAGAAGCGTTTTAAGACATTATTCAAGTTGTGTTAAACAAAGAGACAATAGTCCTAGTCCCAGAAGAAGAAAGGGGCAGAAGAACGTTTTCAATCCTATTTTTGGTCTGAAAGGTTTCGGGTTCTTTCAGAATAGTACTGGACTTAAAGTGGGTAGATACATGGGTGAAAACTACATATTTCTGGATGGTGACTTTACATGCAATAATCCCTATGGTCAACAAGGGTGCTTTTCGTGCTTCTGTAAATCTGCAAGACTTTTATCTACACATGCCCATCAGAAAATCTAATCAGAAATTTCTGAGGTTCGCCATTGAGGATCACCATTTCCATTTCACGGTTCTGCCCTCTGGGCTGAAATCAGTCTTTACAAAAATGCTGGATCTGTTGGCAGCTTTTCTGCACAGGGAAGGGATCTACATTTATCTATATATGGATGATTGGCTTATTCAGGGCAGTCAAGGGATCTTGTATCAACACATGTAGAAAGAATCCCTTCAGTATTGCAAGACCATGGGTTCCTCATCAATTGGAAACAGTCACAGTTGGAACCCACTTAATATTTATGTTTCATAGAAGCAAAGTTTCAAACAGAACTGGGATTGTGTCTCTCTCAGACACTCAGTACTTAAGTTCCAGTCTCACGTAAGGGATCTCATTGCTCAAGACGCTCCCAAATTTTCTTCCGTGATGCAGATCCAGGGAGACCTAGCTGCCACAGTCTTTGTAGTTCCCTGGCCCAAATTCCATCTGCATCTGCTGAGGCGGTTTTGATGATTTCTCTAGGAAAATAAGTAGTGATGATAAACAGAGGCAAGTCTATCAGGGTGGGGAGCATGGCTAGGAGTGAGACAGATTATGGTGTTTTGGACCGTAACACAAAGTCAGAAATCCTCAAATTGGCAAGAATTGGAAGCGTCAGCAGACCTCTGAAACTTTAGCCCGTTTTTTGTGTCAGAAATGTTCTGATTCAAACAGACAGTATTACAGCCAAGCCTTGTCAACAGGCAAAGAGGGACAAGATCTCAGGCTTTGGATGTGACCTCAGACAGTCTGTTTCTCTAGGCTCAGAAAACACTAAGAGCCATTCACATTCCAGGGATCAGCAATGTGATGGCAGATGCATTAAGTCAAGAGATCCCATCATCGACTCATTTTTCTCTTCATCCTCAATTTTCACACAACTGGTTCAGAAAAAGGGAATGCCTGTGTTGGATCTTTTTGCGACAGCAAGCAATGCAAATGTAAAGATATTTTGTTCCAGCACTCGGGAAACAAAGACTTGTATGGGCGGTGAACTCTCTGCAGTGGCAGTTCCTCTATTTGGGAAGAGCAGCGTGCCCCCTCGCTCCGGCTGCAAGCGCACCAAAGGTAAAACTTTAAATCGTAATCAAATGAATTTCTCAACATTTTATCTTTCTCTGCTGCTGGCCTGAGCAGTGTTTGAGAGCAAGACTAGTGCTGCTGACTGGCAGCAGGGGCGGAATGGTGCTCACTCGAGTTTAAAATGCGGCCAGTTGTCGTGCGACTGCCAGCCTGGCATGCACACTGTAAACCTCTTCATCCTGAGCTGTCTTACAAAGCTGGCTGGAAAGCAGGCACAGACCCCCAGTGCCTGAGGGAGTGTCGAGTCAGCCCGCCTCAAACCGATATTAGCACTTCTCTCATGCTGCCTAACATTATCAGCAGCATGAGAGCAGCTCCTGGATTGGTAGAGGGGAGTTGGCTGAGACTCCAGGACTCATGCTTGGACTGCAGAAGAGAACACTGAGAATGCACGGGTAGGTAAACATTTTATCTCTTTCATTATTACTTTTTGGACCCACTGACAGGCACTCTAAGAAACTTGCATTGCCTTCAGCCTCCCCTCCAGAGCTCTCAATCATGACCCGTTATAAACAAAAAACTGGTTCGTCGCAGAGCCTGTCACTGGGTTAAAATTCAATTTACTCACTGACGTCCCTCCATTATTATATGTCACCGCCCACCACTGACTGTCGTGTAGACGGCCGTTCCGCCTCCTCTGTGCTTTTTACCCATTTCCCCTGATCCAGTCCATTCTAGTGAGGCTCAGGGGGTTGTCAGTTCAGGTGATATTAAGAGCTTCCTCTTGGCCTGAGCAAATTGGTATCCTCCTTTGATGACTCTGAAAGAGAGTGGCATATCCCTGTAGTCCCATCTCTCATATCATTTATTTTCCTGAATCATCAGACTGTGTGCAGACTACATTTCACAGACTGGAAGGCGAGAGGGGTGGTCTGATTCAGAAGGGTTTATCAGATGGGCTAGCATTCACTTTGGAGGCCTCAAGAAAGCCTTAGACACTTAGGTCATATGCTAAACATTGGAGATCCTTCTTTGTGTGGTGCACGCATAGGCAGTTATATCCCACAAAGGTTGATTTCATTCAGGTTCTGCAGTTTCTCAAAGATGGAGCTTTGATGAGGTTGGAGGTGGCTTCCTTGAGGGATCAATAGGCTGCTTTCACAGTGTTCAGAATTTCTTTGGTTTTTCGGTAATTTGAAGGATGATGAAGATCTGGTTCTTTGCCTTTTTAAGCGTATTTCTAATGTCAGTCTGGACCACCATAAGCAGTGTCCGACATGGAATTTGGAGCTAGTCCTAGGGGAATTGGTTGATTCTTCTTTTGAGCCTCTGAAAGAGATGGATGATGATTTAGAGATTTTCTTTGTAGTCGCCATTACAACGTCAAGAAGATTGAGAGAACTCAGAGCTCTCTCTCATAAATTTCCTTACTGTAAGATTTTTCCAGACAGAATAGTTATAAGGCTGCTACCTTCTTTTACTCAAAAAATTGACTCTTTACTTCATAGGTACCAGGAGTTGATATTGCCTGAGATGTTTCCTGTTCCTGTTTCAGAGAAGGAGTAGAAGCTATATGTGTTAGCTGTATAAGTTGAGCTCTTCTAATATACTTGCAAAATGTTGCCCCATTCAGAATTTCTGAATCTCTTTTTGTTCATTTTAGAAACACAAAGGAAGTTAAAAACCTTATACTACTTCTCGAAGTGTTTGGGTGAGGACACTTATTCCTCTAGCTTTTGGGTAAGGAGTCAGGTTACCCCTCCTGGGATTCAGGGTAAATCCACCCGCATTCTGTCATCATCAGGGGCTGAAGTTCAGGGAGCTTCCATTGCAGAGATGTGCAGTGCAGTGACATGGTCTTCTCCTTCCACTTTCAGGACTTCTCAGGGTGTGGAATTGGCTGAGGTGTAGGGAACCAAGGTGCCTTGTTCTATGGAGTAATAGTACATTGTCCTTGTCTGAGCCTCATTGTTTATCGTCATTGTTAAATACACGAGTGGGGATTGTACAGAATTCTCAGTTGTCTGTCTTATTGCTTGCAGGCTTCTCAATTCCGAAGCAATTTAAGTGAGGGAAGGGCGAGGGGGTAATGCCTCCATTACCTACCTGGTGATTGCTTTACTGCGAGTACTACTCCCTCGCTTCAGTTCATACATCCCTCCCGCGTTCCCTCACTACTAAACTGGAGGAGCAACGGGAGGGAGGGGCTTTTATAACATAATTAAAAGGGGTGGGTTGTCTAGGGAGGCAGGGCTGCCTCAATCTGTCATGAATTGAAGTGATGGAGTAGTGCAATTACCAAGTAAGTGATTGAGGCATTAACACCCATTACCACAGCTCACTGCAAACCGGAGCATCACTTTCAACCCCGTTACCCCCAGTGCTGTTACCCAGGCCGCCAGTCAGGTGCATTATCAGAGCTGTTTGCAGATAGAAGAAAGTATTCTAAGAGCAGGGAGTGGGGGAGCTGCAGATAAGGTGCGAGGTACGTCGGCAGAGCTACCTGTGGATTCCAGTGCTAGAATAGCAGGGGGGCTGCAGGTCACGACTTAAATCACCCGGAGTGCTACACAGAAATAGTCCACTCGTTTTTAGTGAACGTGCAGCGTGGCGTCTTTGGCCCGGTACTGGAATCGCAGAGAAGCGACAGTCCAGGGTTGATGCGCACTGGGTGCCAGTACTGGAATAACAGAGTGGATGATGTGTGCTCAGTCCCGTACTCTAATAGCAGGGTGTTCGTAGTGCAGTGCTGAGGTGCCTCGGTAAGAGTGTAAGCAAAAGTAGTTCTGACTTTCCGTTGGAACTCCTGGCCTTGCTTTTTAGAAATCTGTAATAATCCTAGACACCAGTAAAAAAACGCACCGTCCCTGTACCCCGTGACTTGCTTGTGGGGCTGTGCGAGTTCACTAGACTGTGTTGAGCAACTTCGTTCCCCCTCCCACCCGCAGAATCCAATCCGGCGTCGGTTGCGTAACCCACAGTAATAAACAACGGTCATGGTAGAAGGGTGGTGTCATTCCGTCTCACTCCCGGGGCCGCCCTACAAAGAGCCTTGGGTTTTACATGGCGACAGCTGAATTCTGGCGCGATGAACTCCAGCACGAGGCTGCCGGCGTGCTGAGTGATAAATGTACAACCATCGTGATCGGGTTGGTGGTCGCATCTCGTGTACAGCTCACATCTTCCTGAACACCACAGCCCATAGCCTAGTGGACAGTATGGGCCTGATTACAACTTTGGAGGACGGTGTTAAACCGTCCCAAAAGTGGCGGATATACCACCTACCGTATTACGAGTCCATTATATCCTATGGAACTCGTAATACGGTAGGTGGTATATCCGTCACTTTTGGGACGGTTTAACACCGTCCTCCAAAGTTGTAATCAGGCCCTATGTTACCCTATTCGGATTTTAATGCACCCCACAAAACTTTCAACCCACCGCGAATCTCGCCTAACTCGATACTATAAGACAGCTATTGCCACTTTTCCCAACTTGCACACAAACCCAACCCCTCTCTGGAAAATTCTTCTTCTGAAGCGCCCCACATAGGGGAGTAAGCACTATATTTAAATGCTGCAGAACAATACAACAATTGCTCTTTGTTAAGGACTGCAGCTGTCCGATGCCCATGTCCACAAGCTTACCCAGTCCTATTTGTGGGATGAGCAAATCACGTTCACCTCAATTTCCGGCACATGCCCACTTCCGGCAAAGCAGCCATGACTTCTGCCACCGCCCACCATACAACAGCTACCACTTCCACACCCCAAGCCCTCCCCAAGCCCGGTTCAGGTAGCACCTCTCCGGCCACCACTTTCACCACCACACCCAACACCAGTTTCCACCACTACCCACACCTTCACAACCACAGCAAATACCACGCCTTCTGGAGAAAGTAACATTTCAGGCTAAGAGTCTCAATGGCTCAGTGTATAAACTGGAGAACTGCTCCATCCACCACTGCTACATAGCGCTACTGTCAGCAGCCACTGATGCTGAGGGGGCAGGGGCGCCCCGTCCTTTGGGGATAATTTACGCCACGCAGTTTCAGTGGTTAGTTACAAAGTAAAAGAGTGAGTTCAATTGCTGCGAGGGCCTAATTTGGAACATGGTGGAAGGTTTACAAGAAGGAACTAATTGGGAGGGGGCTGGGGGGAGACAGTATGTAAAGTAAATGGTGACCTTTGCCTTACAGACTCCGGTGTTGCGTATTTTCACTGTGTAAAGGAAACTGTTAAATAACGCATTTTCTGCATTATTGTTCTTTTCTTTAACCAGAGCTGTAAGATGTACACTGATGAGGTGTGAGTATCTCATTACCTCTTATTTATCTATTATTATTCCGCTAGTTGCAGATTTGCATTTCTCTTGAGTAATTCAGGAACACAAATATCAGAAACCTACAGGGAAAAGAAGACTAGGGGCACGATGTACGAAGCATTTTGAGGTCGCAAACGCAATTGCAAAAATACTTTTTCTCATGTACAAACCATCAATTGTGATTCGGTAACAAGTTACTAAGGGCCACATGTACAAAGCTTTTTTTTTTCTCATTGCAAACGGCCCGATTCACAGAACCGGGCCGTTTACAACAAGAAAAAAGCATTTTGCGACGCACAAACCCAATTTAGCAATTCTGTAATCTCTTTACCGAACCTCAGAAAGGGTTTGCGAGACGCAATTAGTAAAGGGCGTTCCCTTCATAATTGCGAGGCTCAGTGCGATGTTTGATTGTTTTGTGACCGTGAATGCGGTCACAAAACAATCGCAGATAACACCAATTTCAAATTGGTGCTACCCAATTCACAAACGGGAAGGGGTCCCCAATGGACCACTTCCCCTTTGTGAATGGATGCAAAAATATTTTTTCAGAGCAGGCAGTGGTCCCACGAACCACTGCCTGCTCTAAAAAATGGAAAGAAAACTTTTCTTTTTTTTAAAAAATGCATCCCATTTTCCTTTAAGGAAAACAGGATGCATTTGAAAAAACACTGCTTTATTTAAAAGCAGTCACAGACATGGTGGTCTGCGGTCCCCAGCAGGCCACCATCCCTGTGACTGCGGCCAATGGTGTCGCAAATTGCAACCTACCTCATGAATATTTATGAGGTAGGTCATTTGTGACCCCATTGGGAATTGAAAGCAGTGTCATTGACACTGTTGTACATCAGGTTTTGGGACTCGCAATTTGTGGTTTGCAAAACCTGATATTTGTATGTGTGGCCCTGAACTACAATTTGGGCTTGCGATCTAGTACCTATTCGGGATTTGGAAGGGGTGTGTTTAGGCTGTCCCTTCCATATACCGAATCACAGCGGTATGTATTAGTGTTTTGCACCCAAATTCTGATTGCAAAACATTAATATTTTACACCCACCTCAAATTGGAAGAGGTCTCAAATGGATTCATTCCTATTTATAAATGTTGAGAAAAAAATATTTAAGAGTAGGCAGTGATCCCATGGACCAATGCCTACTTTAAAAAAACGTTAGTTATACTTTTTTTTTAGTTTTTTTTTAAGCACATCCTATTTTGCTTTAAGGAAAATGGGCTGCATTTAAAAAAAAGTTGCATTATTTAAAAGCAATCACAGACATGGTGGTCTACTAGCCTCTTCAAAAACAACAACAAGGAGGGGCAAACGTGGGAGATTCGGAGGAAGTACTCCTGGTCCCGTGTGTAAAGTTCCCGACAGTCAATAAATCAAATAAGGTACACGGTTCCAAAAATGCCAGAAGGTTTTCTTTCAAACTAAGTGGTTCTGCATTCAATGGAAACCAAAATATTCGAAGCAAAAGCCCTCACTCACCTTCCGGTGACATGCTTCATCATAGGGCCAAGCTCCTCGTCAGGCCGGCACTGCAATGCCTGACGGGCCCCACACGGGGGCTCTTTGCCGGAGATCTTTTGAGAGTGATGCACAACCGGTCAAAAAATAGTGAAGGATTGGTATAAGAATGGTTAAAAATGACTAGAGGTAACGGATTTGTAAATTTATTCTAATGCTGAAACCTCTGACATGATTAAAAACAATACACAGGGATATGGTAGATTAATGTCTACACTCCCCATATAAAAGTAAGGTTAGTATAATTACTAAATCTCGTAATAGAGAGTAGTAAAAAAAGAAAGTAAACACAGGATCCCCTGTGTTACTCTATATCGTAGGTCAACATGTTTCTCGCCTTTTTTTAAATCTTAATGCAATTCGTCAGGACCTTAGTACGTACCTAATCCTTTAAGCAAATTTGGACTCCCACAATAAGGAAATCAAAAAACCTAGAAAAAACAGGAAAGAAAGAAAACAAAAGTCAAAGCATCTCACAATAGTCAAAAGTGGTGTGTTCACAATATCCTGAGATATTACCCCATACATTTGTGAGGAATCCCAAAGGTGCCATGTGATAAAGGTACAACATTAGTAAAGTAAGAGAGGCAATTTGGCAAAGACACCACAATGCTTACCCTCCAAATATTAAAGGTAGGGCCTCATCGGGGAAACATCAGGCTTTTGAAAACCACTATGGTCTAAATATATACACAAAGAACAAAACCTTAGATGATACATTAGTTCAATAAGGAGTCTGGTTGTGTAGAGCAACCAAAAGACCATAACAGGCAAGGTGAGTTATCAAAAACAAAACTTCTATCACAGAAAACAGTTACAAGACCTCTTGTTGTGTCATAGCAAGATAAAGCTAAGTGCAAAAGGACATAAGGGCTGACGGATGCTGCTGAAGTAATAATAAAGTAGAAGGGAAGTCAATATGTAGCAGTGTTAAACTCTGTACGTATAAGTATGTACACTATGTCGTCAAAAATGTATATTATGGTATTTATAAAGTGCTCCAAAGGAGGGAAATATCAAGGTTACGGATGGAAAAGCTGTACCACACTTGGCAAAAATATCACTGATATGTTTACGAAAATAGGGCACAAGAGTATCCCGAAGACACAGAATGCACATGAAAATTCTGGCATAGGCTGTTACTATAAGGTATTATAAACAGCCAGGGAGGTGCACTTAGTAAAACAATATATGCAGGGTAGGCGCGAGACTCATAGCGCATCCTAGCTTGTAAAGAAATTCAATAACAGACGAGTGAGCACGCGGAGATCCCAGCGTGTCTAAACTCGTTTAGTAAATCAGTACCGGACGAGTGAGCGCGCAGGACTCTCAGCGCATCTCTGCTCGTCCGATCTTTAATAACAGGGACCTCGTGGAGTATAGTAATCCGAGCTGGGTAGACGCGAGACTTGAAGCGCGTCCCAGCTCGTAAAAGAAACAATAGTAGATGAGTGAGCACGTGGGGAACCCGGCACGTCTCACCTCATTTAAAAATCAGTATCATCCGTGTGAGCGCGCAGAACACTCAGCGCGCTGCAGCTCTTCTGACCTTTAACAACGGGGACCTTGTGGTGTCCCTGCTACAACCCATATAGAAACGCGGGCAGAGATAAGCCGCAAAAAGAACGGCGGCTCGTTTTTCATAGACGCCGGTGAAAGAGTCAAACCCGCTTCTAGAGGCAAGTAAATAAGATGAATTATAAAAGCCCCTGAAAGGGCACTTACTTCAAGTGGAACAAAAGGTACTGGACCACCTACGCCTGCTGATAGTCCCCGGAACTCGGGGGGGCAACCAGTCACACAGCCTTTAATAAGAGGAGAGAGGTCAGAAATGGAAAAAGGACTCACAGAAAAAATGAAATGAAGGACAACAAACTGGGTCGGCCATCTTAAAGAGGGTCTATATAAATGGTGTCAGATATACCATACAGTAGAGAGGGCAAGATCCCAATCCTCATCCTAAGAATGAAGTTAGACCCACGTCGGAAAATCAGCGTATTGGAGAGGGAAAAGAATTCCTGTATAAAAGAAAAGTGCCAGAACAATATAAAAAAACAGAAGGTCTTGGTTCTCAGTGGATAAAACTCGTCCACTGAATATCGTCGTTGAGTCCAGATATATGGGTCTTGAGCCTAAAGACCCACCGCTGCTCGTTCTCAAAAAGTCTTGCCGTACAGTCTTTGTTGTCTCTAATAGTTTCTAGAACAATCCAACTAATGTCATCGGGAGTATGTTGTTTCTCAATGTAATGATTGGTCAATTTTGTGGAAGACCTCTTGCATCTAATAGTGGTGCGGTGTTCGTTGATTCGGATTTTCACCATCTTGGTCGTCATACCAATGTACTTCAGATTGCACGGACATGTAATCATATAAATACAGTCCTTAGTGCAGCAATTGGTATGGGGTCTCAATTGCCAAGTTTTGGGTTCGCCTATGTCCACCTCTTGAGTACTCCTAGTCATCGGGCATACATTACAACCACCACAAGGGTAGTGTCCCTTAACTTTGAGCCATTGTCTGGGACCGGTGTTGCCAAGGGGTCGGTGTGTTGTGGGTCTCGTGTGGACTACTAGGTCTTTAATGTTATGAGTTCTCTTGAAGGCAAATAAAGGGCATTCTAGTGTTTCGCCTGCACTTGTGAGGATGGGCCAAAATCTACGAACAATACCTTTAATTCGGTTGCTTAAAGGGGTGAATGTGGTCACACAAGTCAGCCTAGATTGTTGTGTTTGGATATTAGTAGTCAGTAATGTTTCACTAGGTATATTGCTGGCCCACTTCTTTGCTTGCCGGATGTTAATTGCTGGATAGTCGTGGCCCTCTTCTTTGCTTGCCGTATAGTCGCCGATAAAGAGGTATCCTTTCTTGACCTACGAATCATACTCAGAGATGGTTATCTTCACTCTTCTGTGTTCCAAAAACCCACTGATAGGAATAGCCTGTTACTTTACAGTAGCCATCATCCTAAGGCACTGCCAGACAACTTACCTTTTGGCCAATTCCTTAGGATATGATGTAACTGCTCAGACAAGAGTGATTTCCATACCCAAGCGAATACATTGTGTCGTAGACTTTGCGAACGCGACTATACGGCAAGCAAAGAAGAGGGCCAGCAATATACCTAGGGAAACATTACTGACTACTAATATCCGAACACAACAATCTAGGCTGACTTGTGTGACCACATTCACCCCTTTAAGCAACCAAATTAAAGGTATTGTTTGTAGATTTTGGCCCATCCTCACAAGTGCAGGCGAAACACTAGAATGCCCTTTATTTGCCTTCAAGAGAACTCATAACATTAAAGACCTAGTAGTCCACACGAGACCCACAACACACCGACCCCTTGACAACACCGGTCCCAGTCAATGGCTCAAAGTTAAGGGACACTACCCTTGTGGTGGTTGTAATGTATGCCCGATGACTAGGAGTACTCAAGAGGTGGACAGAGGCGAACCCAAAACATGGCAATTGAGATCCCATACCAATTGCCGCACTAAGGACTGTATTTATATGATTACATGTCCGTGCAATCTGAAGTACATTGGTATGACGACCAGGATGGTGAAAATCCGAATCAACGAACACCGTAGCACTATTAGATGCAAGAGGTCTTCTACAAAATTGACCAATCATTACATTGAGAAACAACATACTCCCGATGACATGAGTTGGATTGTTCTAGAAACTATTAGAGACAACAAAGACTGTACGGCAAGACTTTTTGAGAAAGAGCAGCAGTGGGTCTTTAGGCTCAAGATCCATATATCTGGACTCAACGGCGATATTCAGTGGACGAGTTTTATCCACTGAGAACCAAGTCGTTCTGTTTTTTTATATTGTTCTGGCACTTTTCTTTTATACCGGAACTCTTTTCCCTCTCCAATATGCGGATTTTCCGGCGTGGGTCTAACTTCATTCTTAGGATGAGGATTGGGTTCTTGCCCTCTCTACTGTATGGTATATCTGACACCATTTATATAGACCCTCTTTAAGATGGCCGACCCAGTTTGTTGTCCCTCATTTCATTTTTTCTGTGAGTCCATTTTCCATTTCTGACCTCTCTCCTCTTTTTAAAAGCTGTGTGACTGGTTGCCCCCCGAGTTCCGGGGACTATCAGCAGGCGTTGGTGGTCCAGTACATTTTGTTCCACTTGAAGTAAGTGCCCTTTCGGGGGCTTTTATAATTCATCTTATTTACTTGCCTCTAGACGCGAGTTTGACTCTTTCACTGGCGTCTAAGAAAAACGAGCCGCCTTTCTTTTTGCGGCTTATCTCTGCCCGCGTTTCTATATGGGTTGTAGCAGGGACACCACGAGGTCCCCATTGTTAAAGGTCAGAAGAGCTGCAGCGCGCTGAGTGTTCCGCGCGCTCACTCGGATGATACAGATTTTTAAATGAGGCGATACGCGCCGGGTTCCCCACGCGCTCACTCATCTACTATTGTTTCTTTTACGAGCTGGGACATGCTTCAAGTCTTGCGTTTACCCAGCTCGGATTACTATACTCCACGAGGTCCCTGTTATTGAAAATCGGACGAGCAGAGATGCGCTGAGAATCCCGCGCGCTCACTTGTCCGGTACTGATTTACTAAACGTGTTTAGACACGCTGGGATCTCCGCGCGCTCACTCGTCTGTTGTTGAATTTCTTTACAAGCTGGGATGCGCTATGAGTCTCGCGCCTATCCAGCATATATTGTTTTACTAAGTGCACCTCCCTGGCTGTTTATAATACCTTATAGTAATAGCCTATGCTAGAATTTTCATGTGCATTCCGTGTCTTTGGGATACTCTTGTGCCCTATTTTCGTAAACATATCAGTGATATTTTTGACAAGTGTGGTACAGCTTTTCCATCCGTAACCTTGATATTTCCCTCCTTTGGAGCACTTTATATATACCATAATATACATTTTTGACGACATAGTGTACATACCTATACGTACAGAGTTTAACACTGCTACATATTGACTTCACTTCTACTTTATTATTACTTCAGCAGCATCCGTCAGCCCTTATGTCCTTTTGCACTTAGCTTTATCTTGCTATGACACAACAAGAGGTCTTGTAACTGTTTTCTGTGATAGAAGTTTTGTTTTTGATAACTCACCTTGCCTGTTATGGTCTTTTGATCGCACTACACAACCAGACTCCTTATTGAACTAATGTATCATTTAAGGTTTTGTTCTTTGTGTATATATTTAGACCATAGTGGTTTTCCAAAGGCTGATGTTTCCCCGATGAGGCCCTACCTTTAATATTTGGAGGGTAAGCATTGTGGTGTCTTTGCCAAATTGGCTCTCTTACTTTACTAATGTTGTACCTTTATCACATGGCTCCTTTGGGATTCCTCACAAACGTATGGGGTAATATCTCAGGATATTGTGAACACACCACTTTTGACTATTGTGAGATGCTTTGACGTTTGTTTTCTTTCTTTCCTGTTTTTTCTAGGTTTTTTGATTTCCTTATTGTGGGAGTCCTAATTGCTTAAAGAATTAGGTACGTACTAAGGTCCTGACGAATCGCATTAAGATAAAAAAAAGGCGAGAAACATGTTGACCTATGATATAGAGTAACACAGGGGATCCTGTGTTTACTTTCTTTTTTTACTACTCTCTATCACGAGATTTAGTAATTATACTAACCTTACTTTTATATGGGGAGTGTAGACATTAATCTACCATATCCCTGTGTATTGTTTTTAATCATGTCAGAGGTTTCAGCATTAGAATAAATTTACAAATCAGTTATCTCTAGTCATTTTTAACCATTCTTATACCAATCCTTCACTATTTTTTGACCGGTTGTGCATCACTCTCAAAAGATCTCCGGCAAAGAGCCCCGTGTGGGGCCCGTCAGGCATTGCAGTGCCGGCCTGACGAGGAGCTTGGCCCTATGATGAAGCATGTCACCGGAAGGTGAGTGAGGGCATTTGCTTCGAATATTTTGGTTTCCATTGAATGCAGAACCACTTAGTTTGAAAGAAAACCTTCTGGCATTTTTGGAACCGTGTGTACCTTATTTGATTTATGGTCTGCTAACCTCAGCAGGCCATCATCCCTGTAATGGCGGCAAATCCTAGTGGGTTGTAATTTGCAACCTACCTCGTTAATATTCAAGAGACAGGTCGAACTCCGATTCACTGTGAATAGTTTTTTTTGCGACCCAATATATTAACACATGTCAATTCGCAAAATTAAATACTGGTCACAAAAATACTGATTGCAAATTGCGACCATTATTTCGCAACTAGCTCTACATACATCTGGCCCCAAGTGAGCTACTCACACACTGCATGGGCAGCTTGGGATCTCTGTTGTAGGAAATGTGCATGAGACTTGTTTACTTCGCTGAAGCACTAGATATGAAATTATCAGTTTCTGAAATATTTGAGCTCTCGTAATATTTTAAAAAGCCATCAGCCACTAGTCTTGGCTGGCCAGATGATGCTAAAAATGGAAGATTTTTGCAGTAAATCTCTAACTGATCTTTCTTTCAGAGGGGCTCAAACAAGGCAGAGAAATTTGATTATGTAAGTCTCTTGATTTTTCTTTTCAAGGTATTCAAGACTATTATTATAGTTTCTGTTATTATAATTTGAGTTATCATTATTTTCACATTTTAAAAACGTTCTGCTGTTTCTTTGCCTTTGTTCGAAGTAAACTAAATAGGCAGGACTTCATGTAAATGCTTAAGGGGCAATTAGATAGTCGTCAACGGCTGTGGTTGTCAGAGGGCCTGCAGCACCAAGGTGGGTTGTGGACAGTGTCCACCCAAAATGGCAGAGGAACTCAGGAAGGAGTTCCACCTAAAGAAGATTGGTATACCTCAAAGGGGAAGCTCCAGGGCTGAGGAAGCCATTTAAAGTAGATTTGGCGAAGGACCATCCTAGTTAGGGGGCACTGCAATTTTAGAGTAACCTAGAATGGGGAACTGCGGGGATCAGGTAGCCAGAAGAGAGAGATTTCAGGAGTATGGTATTTAGCGAGATGGGATTCAGCTGGGCTTCAGTAGTAAGGGTAGCTCAGAGGCTCAGAGGGGGATCTGCAGGACTAGGGTATAAGAGAGGGGGCTGGCTAGAGAGTACTAACCGTGGATGAAGGTCTCTGCTGAGATTGCACTTGTCCTTTCTGCAGGTGATGCAGTTCCTGAAAAAGATGTCCGGGGACGAATATGTTGGATTCAGCAACACAACGTAAGGGTTCCTCTCTTTCTGACAAGGCACAGAGCACACATCCTCACACTGCATGAAGGAGATGTTCCACCCTTCAACAACACTGCACACTAGGCCGCTCTTATTTTCTTCTATCCATCTCTTTTTCATCTCTCTTGCTCCATCTAAGTATCTTTCTCCATCTCTCTTTTTCTGTTTTCTCTTACTCCCATCACCTCTTCCTCTGTTTCTGATGGATATACCTTCCCGCAGACCCTTGATTTTATTACTATCCTTCCAGGTGCCAGACTTATCTGGAAAACCTTTCCCCAGCAGTAGCTCTCCAGCGTCGCCAAGTGGCCCAGTGCAGCTTCAGCTGGGACTCAACCCACTGGATTTGACAACATCAGAACATTTTAGGTATCAACCAGTGGACTGGCAATAGCTCCTACTTTTCTTTAACTCATCGATGTGGGTCTGGAGCTCGCTCAGTGCTTCAGTTAAAAAAGTTCCTCAGCAATTTACAGCCACTATCTCAAATGTCCCCTCTAAAAATCTCAGGATTTAAACCTTGTCACAGATGCCCCAAGAAATAACCTTAACAGACCCATGTGATATCTGCATGTGGTGTGTAGGCTTGGAAAAAAAGCTGCTGTGTGTGACTCCTGTGCTTTAATGGACCCAAAAGCCATCAGAGAGGAGGCCAAACTACTTTTAGCTGAGACCCTAAAGGATACACAAGAGCATTCTCCTTCACCTTTAGGTAAATCTCCTGACAGAGGATGATCTCCAAAAACATCTTCCAGCAAAAAAACACAAAAAGTACCAGAGAAAGGAGAAGTCAAGTTATTACACAATGAAGTGATCCTGCTCCTAGGAGAATTCTCAATGACATTCCCCCAAACCAAATCTTTCCTTGTCTTCGTAGCAAATTGAGATGTTGGAAAAGATGAGTTATAAGTGCCAGGCTCCATCAGCCAACCTGCACCGTTCAATGCCTTCTGGCTCATGATGCTGGATTTGTTCAGTACAGTTGCTGTTCCCTCTCAGCAACTACCTAAGGGTGGGTCTGATACTGCAACTTTGGCGCCTTCAACTCTAACACCTACCAAGGCTGCGTCTCCACATGCTTCCTTCCTGGCACTTAAGAAGTCAAAGCCTGCCAAATAACTGTTTTCCACTCAGCTGGACCGTTCTTCAGTACCCACTCAGAAACTATTCTTGGAGGCTCCTATGGTGCCACCTTCAACAACACCAGATCAGGTGAAAATGCCATTCTCCAGTTTGGTCAACATAGTTCGGATGCCCACAAGCAGATCCAGAAATTCAACATGGACTTTACAGACACCATGGCTCAATCTACAGGAGCGGTCATCATGCTGCATTGCCACAGTTGGATGTGTTCCCCTAGATTCTCAGGAGAAGTCCCAGCAACCCTAAAGTACATGTTCTCCAATGATGAGTGGCTGTTCAGAGTTGAGGCAACATTATTAAATGAGACAGATACCCCACAAATGTATTGCTCTTTCGAGGCAGGGGGGATCTATGGCATCCTTTCAAATGCAGAAGCAGATCCAGCCCCTGTCCTCCTCTGCTGGCTCTAACTTCTATTTCTCTGAATCCTCCTTTATACCATCATCTTATAGTGCTGTGGGGTCTCTCACTTTTAATTCAACTGGGAGATGACCACAACGTATGCTGGTTCACTCAGCAAAGCCGCAAGGGCTATCTTCTACCCTTGCTGCCCCTCCCTCCATCTGCCCTCCTTTCCCCACGATGTGCTGTTTGACACACACACCTCTACTTAGGAAGGCAAAGTCAATACACTTTAGAACAAAGAGGCCACAGAGGTGGTGCCTGTGGAAGTAAGAGGCACTGGATTGTATTCCCTTTGTTTCTTGGTCCCCAAGAAGGATGGAAGTCTGAGTCCTAATCTTAAAGCTGTTCGTTCATCAGCACATGCACAAGATGCTGTCCCAGAGCCAAGTGCTGCTGACCCTCAATGCAGGTAATTAGTTAGCATTCCTGGATCTTCAGGACACATAGTTTCATCTGCTAATTCTTTCAGCCCACATGGATTTCCTTAGACTCACTTTGAAGGCCACACACTATCAGTTCATTTTTACCATTTCGACTGATGACTGTTCCAAGTCTCTTTACAAAAGTGCTTGCAGATGTGGTGTTCTCATGGTGATAGTCAATAATCCATGTAATGCCATACTAGGAGATCTGGCTGGTGAAAGCAGAGTTCCTGGTACTATTGAGAAACAGTTTCAGAGCATGACAACTTTTCTCTTCACCTTATGCTTTACTATGAATGGCCAGAAGTCTCACTTCATTCCATCACAAAGGTTAACCTTCATAGAAGCATCTGTAATGTTTTTCTCCTCCTCAGAGACTCACAGATATTCAGAGATGATTCCAAGATTTCTGACTCAGGCACAGCTCCTGGTTCTGCATGTCTTGTGTCTGCTTGCCCTCAAGGCCTTGTGCATCCTGTTGGTGACACACGCCAGATATCAGATGAGGGCCCTCAAGTGGCGCCTGCAGCAACAGGAACTCCAGCATCAAGGGAGCCTCTCAGCACAGGTGCATACATTACAATCATGTTATCTGGATCTGCACTGATTGATGGATCCTTCCAACCATCTGGTGGGTCATCCCTTCAGCCCTCTCAGACATATGCTACCGTGGTCACACATACCTCCTCACTGGGCTGCCAGGCACATATGGACAACATGATGGCATGAGTCCTTGGAGTGGCCTCAAAGCAGTGTCTGCACATAAAACTGCTGTCTTGTCATGAAGGCATTTTTCCAGTCTGTCTCATGCAGCTCCTATTCAGGCACTTGTAGAAAACACCACCACCATCCATTATCTCGTCAGGCAGGGCTGTGTGGGATTGTAAAACCCGTGTTGGGACGCAATTCGCCTATGGCAGCGGGTGCTGCAACTGAGAATTTTTACTGGTAACATACTAAATTGCAGTTTCCTTCAACTTCAAAGTGGGTATTCTTAGTCCCCTCTCACTGATGGACCCTGAGTGACGCCACACCACAAAGCGAATTAGGTTATATTCTCCAAATTGAAATTTTCTATACATAGATCTTTAGCTACTGCCCATAACAGGAAGTGTCCTCAGTTTTGAGCCATGCACATCCCTCTGAATTGTTCCTTGGGGGTTATCTTCAGGTACAAATGGTTTCATGGCCATTTTGCCGCCAATTCCTTTACTGATGAAATTCCTGCGGAAGGTACAGGAGGATCAAGCACTGCTGGCACTAATCACGCCAGATTTGGCAAAGAGGAATTGATACACTGATCATTTACCATCCAGCATTCAGCCACCTCTTCCTCTTCTACACTGGCTGGACCTGCCGTCACAGTAGGAAGGTCACATCCTTCTTCCAATCCCCAAATGCTGTGGCTGCATGCATGGAGAATGTAAGGTGCCAAATAGGGTCCCTTTGCCTTCATGATGAAGTTGAGCTGTCTACTTGGCTATCAGGAGCCCCGCTCATTAATCAATTTATGTGAGTCGCTGGAACAAATGTGTTCAATAGTGCGAGACAGATGGCCTACATCCTTGTAAATCTCACCTGTCTGACATTCTGCAATTGCACTTTCTCTTCCACAGCAGGCTATTGGGTGACCTGTTTGTCTTTATGTGTCTTCCTGACCAGCCATCCTTGTTTAAGTAACGTCTACTAGAACATTTTAAAAAGGTTTACTTGTTTCATCCCAATCCATTCATTGTTACACACTGGGGCTTGAGTCTTGTGTTGACTTTCTAAACTGCATTCCCATTTGAGCTGATGCATAGTTACCCAGTTTGACTTCTCACTTTGAAGACAATATTGTTGGTAGCAATAGCTTCAGCTTATAGGGTCAGAGAGCATCAAGCTCTCACTTAGTCTGCCTTTCATAGTTTTCAAGCTGGATAACATTGTGCTTCACACCTGCCCATTCTTCTTACTCATGGTGATGGCTGCTTTTTTACTATTCCATCCTTTTTTCCCTCATCCTCTATATTTCAAAGAAGAGGAGCAACCAAACAGACCTGACCCCGATGTGCTTTGTCCAATTATATCAATCACCCTCACAGAATAGAGTGTATAATCAGTTGTTTGTGGGCTTTGCAAGGCAGTGACTAAATGCACGTTGGGTCATCCTCTGTATCATGTGCTACGTCTTAGACAAAAAAGACCCTCCTTAGGGCATATGGCCCCACTTCACTAGCAGTGGCTATTTTCCTGGTTCGCGTTAGAGAAGTTCTGGTGACTGTGTGATTTTCCCTGCATACGGAGCTCAGTCACGCATCAATGATTACTTTGCCAGAGCTGTGTTTTATGTCTCCCTGGTTTAATTGGCACCACTGAAACATACAACACTGAGGAATTGCTTTGGGACCTAGTTATAAGCTGAGGAATTTGTGGGAAGATGTAACCATCAAAAGAAAAAGTTAATTACTGTTGGTAATAATATTTGTGGTGGATGCATAATCTCCCTACTGTTTCGTAGCCTCCCTCCCTTTTCTGCAGATGAGTTAGTTAACTTCGTAAGATTATAAGGCATGCTAACAAGTTAGGCACTGTTACTGTCACTCTTGTTGATGCTCTGTCCATTTCTATCCACAAGACTGGATGGAGTGTGGAAAAAGTTCTAAGAACTGTCACCTGCACACTAGATGATGCTTACTATAGTCCAATGTTGTCACGCCTGGTAAGAGAAGTCACAGCTGTAGCCACATTGTCCTATGTCACATGTACTAACCTGAAGAGGATATCCATCATGTTGATGACGGAGTAACCTGTCCAGCAAAACTCTAAGTTGAGCCCTATGTATCGGACAGAAATTTCATTACAGATGGTAACGTTTTCTTCTTTCCATCACTTCCTTTCTCTATCTTCTTAGCTGTCACTTTCTCTCTCTCTCTCTCTTTCTCCCTCTCACTCTTTCTTTTGTTCTGTTTCTCTCTGCCTCTTTTATTCCCTTTCATGCTATCTTTTCACTCACTTTCTCACTGTCTTCTATCCTATGCCTCTTTACTTCTGTCACTCTCATTTGATCTCCCTCTCTTGCCTTTTATCTCTTCTCACTTTCTCTCTTTATCACTGTCTCTCTCACTCTGTATCTCTGAACATCTGTAATACTCTTTTCCTGTCTCTTTGTCTTTAGATGTATCCTTTCTCTCTTTCCCCCTGCTTTAACTGTCTCTCTTTCCCCATGTCACTGTCTCTTTGCTATGTTCCCACCTTTTTTTCTCTTTCTCTCTACTTCTCCTTGTCTTTCACTCTTTGTCACACTCTCTGCCCCTGTCCTTCTTTTTCCCTGTGTCTCTTTTCTCTCAATTTTCTATGTAGTTTTGGTCACTTCTGATCAATTTTACTGTCTCTCTAACTATCTCACTTTCCTATGCTTTACTCTCTCTCTGACCCTTTCATTCCTTCTCTTCCGGTCTCTCTCTGTTTCTTTCTCTCTTGCTCACTATTTTTTCTCTATCTTAACCACCCTCTTTATCTATCCTTCTCTCTGCTCTCACTCATGAGTGCTGCCTTTTTCTCTTCCTTTTTCTGTCTTTCTCTTTTCTCTTCCCTCGCTCTCTTACCTCTTCTCCCCCCCAATATGCTTTTGTCTCTTTGCTCTCTCTCTGTTAACTTTTCTTCCTGTGTTTTTGAATCCTCTATATCTCATTCCTCTCTCTTTCTGTCTTTTCTTTCCTTCTCTCATGTTTCATATCCCTAATCCTGGGGTACGCTCTTTTAGATTTCCATAGCTCACGGAGTTGCAGGCATCGAAATCCCTTTGCAGCGAAAGAAAAAATGAATAATTATCCCTCCCGCCAGCCGGTGGGGGAGGAGAGACGTTTGGGGAACAACAGGCCTGCTAGGTGACTTGCATGAAGAGCCTAGTCCAATTCAGATCCCCAGTCCAGATCAGTTTGCTCGCAACCTGCAATTATAATGGGGGGGGGGAGTATATTAGACCTTTACTTATTGTATCAAATAAGGTTTGAATCACTGTGATTATATTGCAGACACTAGGAAAGTTAAACAAGATTAGAGAAAAAAGTATGAAAGCACCAAACATTATGGTTTGTTAATAGGATCCCTAGCCTACCTTAGTTTTTATCCAAGCAGAGCTGTTTAAAACTTTCCCCAAGTCCTTTGGTGTGACCAACATGCCCGGATCGGTGGTTTACTGGTGGATAGTATCCCTGGGATGGGCCTGGCACCAGGGCATGTAGAGTTGTGCGCCTGGGCTGAATATGATGGTTGCTTTATAAGGATAGCATGGAACCCCGCTGCTGGGTGTTGGAGCAAAGTAGCAAACTGTGCTACATCTGGTGACTTATTGACGAGTTGCTGAGCAGAAGGAAGGCACAGCATCCACTCATCCTAAGGGGTTCATGCAAGAACTCAGCATAGAGGCTGTTAGTAAACCGCTTGTTGGTATCAATTAGTATTATTATGGCTATTTTCAATCTTGTAGGCATTTCTCCTTGAGGAACCGTAGTAACACCATATTGGGCTGACCAGTTGCACAATACAGACACCATTAGGCCTGATAGGCTTTTACCTCAAAGTTAATTTGCTTGGGTATTTAGTGAGATACTGTTAGCAATATCAAGTGTTATATTCATGGGATTATCATGAAATAAATGACGGACTGAAGCAATCTCCTCAAGCACCAGTCCCCTCCCTGGTCTCTCTTTCTTTCTGTCTTGTACTGCCCTCTCTTTTTCATATTGCCTCTTTCACTCTTCTGTGCATCTCTTTTGCTCTATACCTGCTTCTTTTTCACTCTCTTCTGTTTGTCCTTCTCCAGCTCTCTTTATTTCTCTCCCTCGTTTTCTATCTTGTCCTGTCTGCTGTCTCTCTTACCTAGTCTCTGTCATTCTCCTATGTCTCCTTTTTTCTCTCTGTCCCTATCTCACCATCTCCTGCTTCCTCAATGTTGGGCTTTATCTTTATTTATTTCTCTCTTCATTCCTCCTCTTTGCTTTTTCTGCCTCATTTCCTGTCTCATTTTTCTCTCTGATTCCTCTCTCTCAACGTTCTCTTTTTCATTATTTTCTTCCTCCTAGCATTGTTGCCCTTTTAATTTTCACATGATTTCTTCTTTATATATCTTCCACTCAGACCATTATTCCTTTCATACTTTCTCTCTTAATTTCTTCCTTTCTTTGGTGCAACCTCTTAAGCGATTATGTTCTTCCCTTTTATGATTCTCCTGCTTCTTTTTGTGCTTGTTTTGCTTCTTCCCACTATTCATCACTTTCTCCTTTCATCCTTCCTTTCGTTGTTTTTCTTTTCTCTTTCTATTACCTTTTCATGCTTTACTTGCCTATGATGTATTGGAAAGGGTTAAAGGATACGCCTTTATGGTTATTACTCGCACAGTGAGAGAGGAGGGATGAGACAGCAATTGGAACTAAGAACTAATCCCCGTCACCCGAGTAGGAATGCCCATTGGCTTTTTTTAATACGTTACTTATCTTGGTAGGGTTCTTTCTTGTGGTTAATTCACCTTACTGCATATGCCTCACCTTGTAAAACTTTGGAAAAGGCAGATGGAATTCTGAATCTCTTGCAATGGATTCTGTGCACATGCATGTAGCAGGACTCCTTCGACCCTTTGACATGATAAAATGCAGCTGCACTTTGGCAACACTCTTGAGCACTGATGTCAATTTGCCTCCTTTTCTCAATGCCCTCCGACGCATAAAGAAAAGAAGAGATGGATGTGTGGTGAGGAATCTGTGGATAAATATGATATCCACCAGAAAGAGCATTACCGAAGTTAAGTACCTTATTTTTCTCATGGATACAAAAAGCGACACCTCCTCCTAGAAGGTGGATCTGAGAAGTAAACCCACACCAGGAAGTCCTGCAGGATTGCATGGGCAAAATGGCCATCCCTACGAAACAGAGCAGTAGTACATGGTCAAAGTATTGTCAGACGCCCACATGGCTGCCTGGAAAATGTCCACAAAATGCATACCAAGTTAGAACTGTAGTCATGGCTTTTACCCAGGTGGGATGAGCTCCAAAAGCTTCAGGAGGATCCTTTCTGGCCAAGGTATAGGACCTTTTGACACAAAGGACAGTCCATCAGGATATGGCCTGCTTCTAGACTGTTTACTTTCTTCACACCAACGAAACTCAAAAGTAGCTGATCATCATCAGAGTACTTCTTAGTCCGATCGACATAGAGCAAAGAGGATGACTTAGTTCCAACCTATGAAGCCTTGCCTCCTCTTTAAATGTATGACCTCTTTAGATGTATGAGGTGGGGAAAGGAAAGCCCGGGGCACGATGGAATGCCATAAAGTGCCATAACCACTTTGTAGAGAGAGAATATAAGAGTTGCAAGTACTTTATTGTCAAGAAAAAAGATTGTGTATGGACCTCAACCAGTGGGGTAACATTAGCCCGCGTAGCCCCCACAATGCGGGCCCCCTGAGCTCCAGGAGGCCCCCTCAGTATGGCTGGCACTATGCACAAGGGCAGGTCCTTCGTCTGAGAGCTCCTGACTTGGTCTGGATGAGTTGGAGGGGGCCCCTCCATGGACTTTGCAGGGGGGGTCCTCAAGTTTCATTGCGCCACTGACCTGAACTGATAAAGCCTGCAGGTCAGTGTTGCAACACTCAGAAGTGATTGCAATACGAAAAATAGTTTTCAAAGACAATAGTCACAACATACAGCTATGAAGAGGCTCAAAAGCAGCACAAATCAAGAAGATTAAGACCACATTAAGGATTAGGGGCCCAACAGTGCATAGTAAAAGGAACAGGAGAAAACATGTGAAAGCCATTTTATAAAACCATCACAAGAGGATATTTGAATTGCGAGGGCTGAGCATGCCAAAAGGGCTCAAAAGTAATCTTCAACTGTGCCACCACAAAGCATTGCCAGACTAACGACAGCATGAGTGAAAGAATATCAAACAGTTTTGCCTGTAGGGAGTCTCACAAAGTGGCAAATATAGCCCAGCAGCCTTACTGAATAGACTTGGCAGGAAGGAAGCAGATAATCAGAAGGTATTTCACTACTTTCAATGGAAGTTCAAACCCCCTCAGATGCTTCCTCTCAATCTCGTGCTTGAATGTGTAGATTGTTGACGTTCAGGTGTAGTACTCTACCCTACTGCTGATACAGCGGACCCTCCCACAGAGGTAGTCGAAGTTGAGGGCTTACAGTTAGGAGTTTGGTATATCACATCCTCAGAGTCCAAACCTGGGCCACCACATTCAGCTGTGTTCCGTCCCATCTGACCTTCCTAGGGCCGGTGAAATCAGCCAGAGCATGAAATGCATACAGAAGGCTAAAGTGCTACCAAAGGGGGAACACGACTCCTAGAGAATTACTGAGGGAGAAGTTCTACAGCTCAAAACCTTGTCACCCGAAGGTGTTTTGGGGCCCCGCACAAGACCTATTTTGGGGTCCCTTATACAGAAAAACTGCATGTGGATAGCCCTTTCTTGATTATTGTGGTAATGTAGTTAGACTCTACTGGAGTGGTCAGAAAGGCGTTCAGATTGGCCTTACATGGAGGGCTCACACCACAAGGCTCGCAGGTGTAGGTTGCTATCTGAAGGATCTCGGGCCTGCAGGTGCTAGCCTACAGTACCTAGCAGTGGGGACACTCTATGCCAGAGTCAAAGGGGTTTCAACCAGGCCACCAAAATTGGGCCAACTAAAGCCTCATTGAATTGTAACATAAGCTCCAAAGTGGAGTACCCAGGTTGAAGTAGCTCTTTCAAAATGTTAGGTTAGGTCTCATTATCAGGATTGGCAAATTTAGAACCTCTATTGCCTTTCAACCCATTACAGCAAAGCAGGCGCTCTTGGTCAGGGTGACAGATCAAATCAAAAGTGGATTCACGTGAAGTATCGAGGCCACTGGCATTTTGTAAATCAAGGTACATACAGGCTTCAGTATAACATGAGAGAGAGCAATTGATCTCCTCCCTCATCATCATCTTGTTGGACTGTCTGAGGGCATTTATAGCATTTGAACCTTAGCCTAAATTGTCTTCTGTCTTTCTGAAATACTGTTGCTGAGGAAGAGGAACTGGAGGGAAATCCTTTTCAACTTGTAGATAGGTTTTTGTGCTGGTGTAGTATGTCATAGGGTGAACTGTCACCACAGACTGATCCGAATCCAAGGCCACTGCCAAAACTGGATCACGATCCAAGGTCACTGGAGCCGGAGATGCCAGAAGTGGAACAACAGCTGATGAGGCCTGCAGCAGAGGACCTGAGACATGGCCCCGAGTTGATGGCAGAGCGGGCCGCCTTCAAGTGGAGGTCATCATACACCAGCGACAGTCCTGCAGGCAGAGATCAACTAGAGGCCGGAAGGGTCTGTGGAGCCAAAGGCGTGCCAGAGGGAGTCAGAGTAAAGTTGAAAATCTACAGCTTGTCTCCTTAAAGCCTAGAATTTTATGCAGATTCAGTAGTGGTCAGGAGGACTTAGGGAGCATCGGCCCTGGAGTCATCATCGGTTCTGAAGAGGAAGGCGAAGCCGGACATGGGTTCCTAGAATGCTGACTGTGTACCTTCTTTCGAGAGAGCCTGGATGTTGAAGAGCTGCGCTTGCGATTCTTACTTGTGAGTCTTACAACCTAATTTTTGTGTTTGGCAACCTAGAGTTTAGCTTCCAACTCATAGATGTCTTTTGGGTTGCAGGACGTGAAGTCATGCTTGGAATCACAACACCACATGTTTATCCATTACCAACATCATTGTCACCTCTGGGCATGACAACCCTGTAGGCTGCCAAGAGTTTTGAAAAACAAACCTTTGGTTAAAAAAAAAAATCAGTTTGAGAGTGGGTTAGGTTCTGCACCGGAAGGTGAGGAAAATTGAAAGAGTTTCCTCATTCATACCCAGACACCCCTGGGCCAGTGAAGGTTGCACTTTCAAGATGTCACTTATCCCATCTTGAAGAAAATACATATCATTCGCATTCTTCCAGTAGGTATTTGTAAATCCACTCCAGCTCACATTTGGTTCCATGAACACTCTCCAAGTTCAAGTCTGAGGGAATATATATTCACAGTCCTTCGAGGACTCACCTATGACTTGCAGCACTCCCAGAACAGATGGGTATTACCTTCTACATCATAAAAAGAAGTTGCTTTCCATTTTTAGCGAGGGTCTGAACCGCTCCCTAGGAAGTGGTGAGGCCCAGTGCATACAGGCACCACCCAAAGCCTTCAAAATGCACATCCTCTGCTCAGAGTTGCCTCAGAGAGGTGGGAAAGATCTTCCTATTTGACAGAGATACAATTAATCAATCTGAGTCAAATGGCCAGGCCTGACTGATGCATATTGTTAAGATAGTTTTGTCACCTTCGTTTACTGAAATTAAAGGATGGCTATTTCTTGCCTTCTCCCACGTAAGCAATTCCTTGAAGTGCCAGTTTACGAGGAGCCAGCGAGCCTACTTTGGTCTTTGGTGTGGACAAGATCGGGTTACCAACACGTTTTAATAAAGTTATTTCCCAGTGCTGACCTTTAAGCTGCAATCATTAACATATATTTAGTGGGTCCTTTATCTAAGGGGGGTCTCGCGTCTCTCCCTCATTTCCAAGATGCCTTCTCTCCACAGATCCGATTTAGAGTTGGGTGATAATATAAAATTATTTGATTTAGGGAAATAAATACATACCATGGAAGATACTTTGCTGGTGGATTTTCCTCCACTATATTATTACTGTGATGTAAAAAATATGGTCTGATTTAGAAGTGGGCGGTAATGGAAACAATATCTAAGTTCTGGAGAAAGTGCTAAATACAGAGAAGAACACATAAGTGAAATTTGCACCACCGGACTACACTTGCCGTGGACGGAGTCCGAGCACTACCCCCAGAAACCGGAGATCTGTCCGTGACCACCCAACCCTAAATCTCGCTCTAACTCACTAGTGCAGAGTAACATACGTACCTCTCACTTTCTGACGCGAGTCACCACCTCCTCTGCTCTTCCTCGACAACTGTGTGGGCATTAATGAATTACCAGTCAGCGTGTCCTTCCAGTGCTTCTGTGAGAATTGCACAGGCTGTTGTGTGTGTTTTATTTTAGGCCACCCTGAGCTTTAAAAGGTGGAGTGCGGGTGTATACAGAGGGAATGGGTGTGGTGAAAGCTTGGGGCTTCCAGTGAAACTTCCCCCTCTTTTATTCCCTACGCAGGTTCCAGTCTGAGAAGGAGACTGGGGACCGGAATTACGCCATCGGTTACTACCTGAAGGAGAAGAAGGTAAGTCGAGGCGGAGGAGGCCCTGTTGGAAAATGTGCAGGCCTCGCACTGAGTGCACTGCACTGCGCCACGAGTTCATGGACCACCTTTACTGAGCTTTAGGCTGGGTGCTCGCGAAATAAAGCATCCATTTGCTTACCAGTTTAAAGGCCTGCATGGGAATGCGATGTTGTTTTGGGTTTCGAGAGAGCCTGAGAAAACTTAAGTAATTGTGGGCACTAGAGTACACCATAGCAGTAAACAACGTCTTTGGGTGTCATCAAGAATCTTGCTCACAGTTAGGCAGACTTCTTTAGATCCAAGCAGCTATTTGTGTATGTCTGCCTTTGGACGCTAGGGGGCAATTCATGCGCACACAAACATACAGACGGCTATCTAGATGTCCAGCCCCAGCCCTGTTGTGGAATGTCACCAACTTTTGAGGTGCAAATCTCCACAGTGAATCTGTGTTTGTGCTTCTCTAAATGTGAATACGAACGATAGAGTAGGAACACACAACACTACATAAAACTAGCTACTTTTGTGCATAGGTTTGAATGTTTGAATGTCAGTCCCATAGGTAACGCACAAGTTCACATCATTTGAACATTTTGTATGCATTTCAGCACCATGGAGAGTGCACATTGTCCTTTCTAGAACGTAGTAGTTGACATTTTAGTCTGAGTCCTAATTTCAGACACATGTGACACATATATGCGCGTACAACCATAAAAGCACTGTAAAGCTGCAAGGGTGGTGAGCGTGTGAATGTGAAAGAATTGGGGGTTGGTGATTAGCTGCCTGTGGCAACCGAACTGCACAGGTAAGAATGGTCCATACTCAAGGATGGCGCTTATTGCTTAACTTTACACCCGTCCAGAATTCGGCAGCTTCCTTTCAGGTTTCGCCTGCACCGAATCTTTTGTTAAAAAAAAAAATCTTAAAGGGGGCTTAGAGCCCACCCATCACTTACCTTGACTTGTCATTGGCTGGCTGCCAAGTGGTCTCCACATCACTCTACTCCACAAGTACTACTTCCAGTACCCGTCTCCTTGTCACCTGGGTGCTTCTGATAGTAGTCTTTATGTTTAAATTACTCCCCCTTGCTTAAAAAAAATGAATAGACACCTAGCACTCCATAGGAGTGCCTGTGTCGACAGTCTTCTTTTCTCCCTGGCGCTCAGGGTGCATGGCTGCTCTTAACATACTTTCTTTGAGCAGCCCGGAAATCTCCTCTGTTTTTTCCCCACAGTGTCTTTAGTTTTAAGTAGGCCATTGGCTTCAGCACCAGAGCTTATTAATTTGGGGGCTACCTTGTTGCCACCTGTTGCAGTTGTGCCCGAGGTGTTTTTTCCTCAGCTGAAGGGTGTAGCGTGTTTTTAGCACAGGAGGGAAAGTCTTTGAAATAGCGTCTTCCAAAACCTCCGCCATGAGAGGTGTCTCTGGAGGCATGGGGAAGCTTCCAGGTTGCTTCTTTTTCCTTCACCTCATGCCGTCTTCTGTCTTCGTTGTTCACTGCCGTCTTCTTTCTTCTTTACCGAGTGCCGCCTTCTATCTTCTCTCTTCTTCTTCACCACATGCCGTCTTCTTTCTTCACTGGTGTCTTCTTTCTTCTTTACCGCACGTCGTCATCTGCCTTCTTTCTTCACTGCCGTCTTCTTTCTTCTTCACCACATGCCATCAATTTTGCCTTTGTTTTTTCTTTCTATCTAACTGGATTACAAATATTAGAAACATGTTATAAAAATGTTTGTTGTAAATATGATAGATTATTAACGGTTTATCAAATTTAAAACTAACATTATTATGACATTTTTCTAATATTTTAGAATCCAGTTGGACAGAAAGAAAAAACAAAGGCAAAACCTATTGGTTTAGCCAATGTTTGCATTGACTCCCTGACGCAACATCCGGGCTGTACTAACTGCCTGGTCACTCACGCGGCAATCCTGGCTGCCCCTTCACTAATGGTGTGACCTGTTCAGTGCACAGGTACACTACAAGAATTTCGGTACCCTTGGTAGGGCCCATGCACATACATGTACATCTGTTCAGCTACATTTGTGTTTGTCTACATTTCCAAGATCATTGTAGGCTTCTTTCTTTGAAATCACTTTTGTTTTCAGATGTTTGCAGGTGGAATCTGCAACTTTTGTTTACATACGTTTTGTGGGTGGTTCTATTTGTACATTTATTTACATTTGAATATTGCAGTTCTCACCACTTGAACAAAAAACTCTGGTGATAAAGTAAAACCAATTACATTTTTTTGGGTTGGATGTGTTAGAGGTTCAGGGTAGCACACCTGCAATCTGGCTATATGTTAATTGGCAACGATGGATCAATTTATAGCTCTTTAAGCAACATAGAATTTTGTCAGCTTTTGTGCCCCTGAAAAAAAAGCGACATGATTCCCCAACGCTGGTGTCTTACTTTGCCATAAAGAATATAACATTTCCTCGCTATTAGGAAGAAAAGCTTCAATTCTATAAAAGACACAAACGGGAGTATTATGCATGCCTTTCTTCATTTTTAATTGTAGCAGTAGTTGCCAAGTACATTCCTTTAACTTCAGTACAAACTAAAATTCCCAGAAAACACAGGGAGTAAGAATTAATAAAGAACAACCAAGTTCACCAATCACATAGTCTCCTCTAATATAACTATGCTCGAAATCCCTTCCTTTTCCTCTGGAGTTGCACAATTCTTTCATCCATTGATCCTCCTATTGTTCGCACTTCTGTCTAGTAAAAATCATATCATACCTGTTATCCAGTTCTTCAACACTACCAACATATAACACCCCTAACATATTTGTTTGTTTTCAAATCTAGCAATGCATTATAAACATCCAACAGCATGATACATAGTGCAATTTCCAGTATGCCAAATAAGTACAATACATTGTTACAAAAAGAAGCCTTTTTGGTATCACAGATCCATGTAAATAATGAACAGTAATGCTGGTTACATAAATGCTGGATCCTCTGGTGGGAGATCTGATTCTTCTGTAAAGATTCCTGGATGGGATAATCCTTACCTCCATGTCTAAAATATAATTGAAACTTTCAGTTTTGAAAGCTAGGAAATTTTATATTCCCTGTCAGGACCAGAGGTGAGAATCATGCATTTTTAAAGTGCACTTAAGACCAATGCTGCTGCTTCTGAACTGGACTTAATGTAGAATTTTTTTGAATGTGGATTTCGATGACCAGTCCACCACATTCATATCTTCCAGTCTCCTTCTGACTGTAACTGTCTTAGAGATTATTGCCCGCTAGTTCCATGTCTCCCAGAGCTATTCACATTGGAACGTGATATGGTCTAGCGTACCCACCACACAATAGATGGTGAAGACAACACTTAAAAGGGCTTTTTCAGTGTAATGAGTAGCTCCCCTGTCTGTACAATGTCAGCTGTTGCACACTTGTGTGCCTTCAGACATCTCACTACACAGAGTTCGGCCTGCTCACTAAAGGCTAGGAATGAAATCACCCTAGTATTTGAATTTGTTCTACTGGCAATAATAGTAAAGTTAACTCCATCCAGAGTAAACATGCAGTCGGAAATATCCAAAGCCCTCACATCAGACACTTGCAAGAAATCATGCATAAGAACATAGCCAATTTAGCTGATAATTCTTTCCTGGAGAGGAAATCATTGTCCCGCTAAGAGAGAAAAAGCTTAAGCACTACATGCATGTCCCAAAGAGACAAGTATCTGAGTTCTGGAGGTTTAGAAAGTTTAGTCCTTTTCATCAATTTGCATATTCAAGGATCTTCCCCCATTGTTGCCCCATTGATCAGCTCATGTCCTTCAGGGATGGCTGATCTTAGAGAGTTCACCATCCTCTAGGCCAAACCTATCTCTCCCCTCTCCAAGTGGAAGTTCAATATATGAATAATCCCTGTCCCCAAGGGATCCAGTTATATTTCCATACATTAGCAAGACTATTTCTTCCATGCTGATCCATACCTCTTAACTGTGTTTGAGGAGAATGCCTGTCTGGTGAAGCAACTTCCGAAAATCGATGGTTCGTCCATCTTCATCTGAAATCCTCCTGCCATCAGTTTGAGATGTTCCTGAACTACCATAGGATGTGGTTGTCTGCAACAGTTTAACAGGATGCCAGGGTCTCTGGCATCACAATCAGGAGGTCCACTGACAGCTCTATTTGAACAGGGAACCACACCTGTGACATCCAGGCAGCAATCACCAGAACAAGATTTGGTCTCTGTGTCCTGGTCTAAGCCATCAACCTGGCAATCATGGCAAAGGGTGGAAAGGCGTATTTCTTGTATTTCTGGCCTGATGACCAATCCTGTAACAAGGCCTCTGTTGCTGTGGCATCCGGGTCTGGTCTCCAGCTGAAGAATATTGGTAGATGATTGTTTACCCTGGACACAAAGAGGCCCGTGTCACATGATACTCACCTTTCCATCAAGGCTTTGAAGACTGACCAATACATCATTGGCGACAATACTCTATCTGGAGATCCAGTCCTTCACCTGTCGACCTGGGAGATATTCCAGTTAGTATGTTAGTATGATTTTGTGTCCCAGGCAAAAGATGCCAGAAGCCCTTCACCAATTCTAACAGGCTACATAAGCTCATGCCTACTAATCTGTTGATGTATTTCACAGCAGTCAAGCTGTTCATCTTTAGAAGTACACATCAAGAGACTCTGTCCTTGGTCATCAATGTAACAGCAAAGCATCTTGCAAAACGTTCCGGGCCATATATATAAAGATTCAGTTCTTCTTCTGACCGTTCCTACCATCTAAATTGTTCTGCATCTTGCGCCCTAGCCCCATCTCCTGGCTTCCGAATCTATGATGAGGTCCAGGGAGGACCCAGTCCGACGCTCTCCTGTTTCATGCCTCCATCCGATCCAGCCTGGATCTCTGTACTGACATCCTGTGATGGAGGAATTAAGTAGAGTACATCAACCCTCACATGCAATATGATGCCTTGAGACTTTGGTAAACACTGTAATGCAACCGCTGTGGATAGATTGATTGAACTGATGGAGATAGGATGCCCACAATCCTGGCAAGCTGTCCGAGAGAGACTTTGTCCCATCTTCTGACCTTCCTTATCACTTCTTTATCTTCGCCAGCTTAATTTCTGGGAGGCTCAGTGATGCATTCACTGAGTATATGTGAAGCTGCAACTGTTGACACTAGTGATCCATCAAGAGGATATCGTCTACATAGACCATCTGTCTTATTTCACTGGACTTTAAATGTTCCACCATCAGGAGCAGTAGCTTGGTAAACACCATGGGCAGATGAGAAGCCAAAGGGGAGTGCTAGGAATTTGTACACCTGTTCCTTCCAAAACAACTGCAGAAACCTAATGTGAGGGGCACAGATGGGAACTATTAAATATGCATCTTTGAGGTCCAGTCTGATAATTCAATTTTTTGGCAAGAGCAAGTCCCATAGCAGGTGGATAACCTCCATTTCAAGTGACGGTAGACCAACCACTCGAAGTATTTCAAATCTATTATAGGTCTGAAACACTTGACTTTTGTTATCTACTAGAAAGAGGTTATTCAAGAAACCTCTTGGATTGATTGCAAGCATGTGAATCACTCCTTCTGCTTCTAGTTCTCGTACCTCCTGATCTATGAGAATAATTTCCTCATCCAAAAATTGCAGAGGTCTGAGGAAAGAGGTTTTCTTCAGAGAACCATAAAGTTCTATGTGAAATCTGCGAGCCATCTCTAAGAACAGTGGGTCCGCCAAAATCAACTTTCATTTGTCCGCAAGCCCTCTCAATCCCCCCTCCAATTTTACAAGGGTAAAATGGATAATCCTTATCAGAAAATCCTCTTGGGGAATCAGCTTCGCTTTGGATGTTGTTTCTGTAGCCCCTGTGTCTGTGGGAAGACTCTTGAAGGGAAGAAAGTTCCTGTTTGACAGCCTTCGTACCAGCCGCTGCATGTCCTCAAAATGAGCCTTGTTGGAGACATGGACCAGAGAAGCAGTCACTGCCTCTTTCATCCCTGAAAAAAAACCTTCCCAGAGAAAATCCTCCTAATGAAAGTATGAACATTGTCTATGGCTGAGACGTTTGGTACAATTTCTTTTAGTTCCTTGAAAAAATAATCTCTAAATAACTTGCCTTGAGTTTTGGCCCCTTCCTCTGAAATTGACAGGTCCCCTAATGTGGGATCTATCTTTATTAGGAGTGATGTGCATTGTTATGCTGACAGGGCACAGTTAGCATTACCTAACATGCAGATCACTGTTTTTGCCCAGCCAAAGACTGTCTCTGTCGATAGGGGCATGTCCGAAAGTCTTGTCGTCCTCTGCCAACTCCATGATCTTCATGAGAGGGCCCGCCAAGTCAAGGTGCTAGTCTAGATAGACCCTCCCCGAATGATCAATCCATTTTATATGTTCGCAATTTTTTAGCAATGCCTGGTGTTGCTGTGACTTTGCCCTCCATAGAGTGACTGGGAGATTCTACTCTCAACCTTGCACTAACCTCCTTTTCAAAAGGCAGTCTGATTTTCTAGGCAACATAGTCTGCCACTTTTTGCTCAGGGAACCATTCTGATGGCCTAGGGGGGGAATAATGATTCCCAGGATCAAACGTATCAGACTGGGGAACCTTCTCTTCCAGTGGCCCCCATGGGTTTGGACCGACACCATGGTCTGCTGCACCCAAGTTTGCCATCTGAGGAAAAATCGTCACCCTCTTTACTGCTCTCTGCTTATGTGGGGGACCCTGGGATGGGATGGGATCATAATCTCTTTTCAGAGAGTACTGCCTCCTGGGAGGGTAAATGTTTCACAATGCATGCACTCTTACGGAAGATTTCACATAGTCTGCCGAAGCCTTCAAGCTGCCCCACTTCACACTTTGTGACCACTTTCTTGGGGCACTGGTATTCTAGCTCTAGGTCTGTAAAGGGATTAATAGTTTGGATTGGGGAGAATCTTCAGAATAAGGAGTCCTGTATAAAGACCCCTAATGTGGTCACTGATGGGCTTAAGGTCCTCAGAAATTGATCCCTGTACTTCACCAGGCAGGCGTTGCCCAGTGTCAGTCTTCCTCCTCCCCATCATAGAATGGGGAACACTCATGGGCTTTGGAGACCTGCATTATTATCAGGGCAGGAACACCATTGCACGTATATGGGTACAGCAAACACTAGCTTCTACCTTTATTACTACTGGCTTCCATTATCTGGTGCTCGGATACTGTATTGCGTTTAACCCAGTGGGGTTAAAATTGTACTGCAAGATGATGTCACAGGAGTGGATAGAACATAGGGCAATTCCCCTGTAGGCCGTCATTGTTGTGAGGACAGGGTTCACCAGCTGTCCCTAGCCAGTATCCATCACTAAAATTAGTGCATGTGTTAGAGAAGGCCGAACTCGGAACCACTATGCCACTTAAGGACCTCCCATTGGCATTGATACCTTGGGGGCCATGGCTTCCCAGCAGGGGCCAGCAGCAGGATGCACTGGTATCTTGAACCTGTTAAAAAAAAAAATTATTATGCCAAACAGTAAACCCACATCAAATAAGCAGCCAAATAACACTCAGTTAAGCTAACCCTAAACTTCCAACTAACTGAGCTGTGAAGAAAAGGAAGGGATGTTATGAATGGTTATTTAGAGCAGACGATGTGATTGGTAGACTGGGACATGTTTTCTGGGAAATTCGGGGGCATATTTATAGGCCCCTAGCGCCACCTTGCCCCATATTAACGTCATTTATTTTGACGTTAATGTGGCTCAACAAGGCCAAACTCCCCGTGCCATATATACAGAGTGATGGATAACCCATCCGCTGAAATCTAAATCCCATTACATCCAATGGGATATCCAGTCAGCTGAAATCAAAATCCCCTTATATCCAATGGGATTTAGATTTTGACGGGCAGGATATCCATCACCGTTGTGACGGAGTAACCCATCTGCCAATATCTCAGTCAGGCCCATAGTCTTTCATTTGCTATCAGAATTTGATCAGAATGGGTCTGTGGTGTTGCAGTGAAGAGGAGCTACTCTTATCATGGGGCATTGATGATTAGTTTGGAAACTTTGGGTTTTGGTTTGTGTGTTTTATAGGGGGTCAATTAGATACTAACATTGTGAGGTCCAGCCTATTATTCTCAAGTTTTAATTGTGAAGGCGATCTGAAAGGTTGGGTACAAGTGGCAAATTTGTGAGAACAGCCCTGAAGAAGCGATGATATTGCAAAATATGTGTTAGCTGGATGTCTACTTTTTTGAGTCATGCAATATTTATGAAAACAATTGAAAGAATGCTACCAGAAAGTGAAATTGTATCGAAAATTAGACAACTGAATAAAATAATTACTATATGAAGCAACAAGATTGATGGACTTCTTTGACATTTTCTTTCAGAGAACTTTGAATTATGTGTAGTTGCCTATCATTAACATTTTGTTCTTTTGCTGCTTTGGTTCTGTAGTGCTTCCCCGGTGATGCAGATATGATGGCAGCTCTAGACTTCTACTTCCAGGTGAGTGTTTGAGACCTGTTCCTTCCTTTCTTCTCCTCGACTGTGGGATTTTGTCTGCATCAGGCAGTCCTGGATGCCCAGTTAAGTGGTCAAAGTTCTCGTGCCTAGTTGAGTGCCACCAGATTGACCACATGGGATACGGTCCTAATTTCAATTAATTGGGATCACACTAGCTCCAGCAATGTAAATGTAATAATAAAGTATTTAGTAAGACCATACCATTACTGTGCGTAAATGCTTCATCCATTTGCAACATCGTAGTATAGACTAGTACTCGTGTACAGTTCCTTTTTCTTTACTGCCCCTAAAACAGACATTCATGTGTTTTTAATGAACATTTTACAATAGGCTGCAACTTCATTAAGTTATTTCTCACAATACAATAGATAGAGGTCTAGTGGAATTTGTGAGCCTAATTTGCAGTGTACATTAAGGCCACAATTATGTTCATGGCGGTAACAGTGTGTGCCCAAAAACTTTGGGTGGCCACACATTTTTACCACTCTATACCATTAGGAATACATATCTATTATTTACTGGAGATAGACTGAGAATGCAGGAGTGCACCCCAGTTACACCACGCATTTAGAAATTCCTGGAGATATGTCCAACAGCTTTTTGCTGTCAGAGAAAGATGAAGGAGTTACCAAATGAAAATATCGTTGCTACCGTTAATTCTGCCATTTCTCTCCTTTCTAGCCAGTGGAAAACATTGTTTCTGGCAGTTACTACCCAAATTACTAGTCTCACCTCTAGATGCAGAACAAAGCTAATGGTAATAGAAACTTAGGGCCTGATTTAGAGTTTAGTGACTGGGTACTCCGTTACAAAGTTAATGTGTGTTCCATCCGCCTTATAACAAGTGTATTGGGATATAATGCACTTGTAATAAGGTGAACGGGATCTGTCTCATATTTGTAATGGAGTACCCATACGCTAAACTCTAAATCAGATTCTAGGTGCTTTCTGGTGTGCAGACATTTGTGAGTAAAAGTGCCAGTGGACCAAACAACTAGCAGATATGAGCAATTTAAACAAAAACATTGGCAAAGGCAATATGTTTTACCTTCTTGACCTATTGGCTTTGCCATTGCTTTTTGTTTTTGTAATGTAATTTAACATGGATTTGTAGAGTGCGAAACCTGCAACCTGTGAGGGTATCTAGGTGCTGCGTAGGTGTGGGGTCTACAAGTAGAATTAGCTGAAGAGCTAGGTTTTCCTTTTCTTGCATAAATCCATAAGTTACATGGCTGTCCCAATGTTGTGTGTCCTGATGTAGTGGGGGGAGGTTGTTCAGGATTTGGCTGGCAGGTAGGAGAATGGCCTACCTCTGTCTTGCTTCTATGGATATAATGTGGGCGAGCTCAAGTGATGCAGAGCGGAGTGTCCTGGTTGGTTGGTGGAAATGTAGACGGTGATTGAGGTAGGTGGGATTCTGGTTGTGAAGTGCCTTGTAGGCATGGGTGAGCATCATGAGCTGGCATTGTTTCTTTTTGATCAGCCAGTGGAGTTTTTGGAGATGAGGTGTGATGTGCGTGCGGCAAGGACAGTTGAGGATTAGTCTGGCAGCGGCGCTTTGGATGGCTTGCAGCTTCTGTAGCAGGTGTGCGGAGATGCCGTAGTAAAGGGCATTACTCAGTGCTTAGTTTGAGCCGGTGGATTCCGCTGCTCGCCACTGACACTTTGTTGTCAACACCAGTGCTTGTGACAGTCTGCCACATGGGGGTGCTGTCTATCTAATTCAGAGATGAGCACAACAACAGTTGTTTATTAATTCAAAATACATTGAAAATGACTATTACCTTCCTCCCAAGCCATTCTTACGCCTTCGAGGGTCTGGAATAGTCTGAATTGTCACACTTTTAGGAGTGTGATGGTTAGTATTTGTGCTGGTACTATTATTGGCTGCACTGGCAAGGGCATTGTGTAGTGCAAGCAGCAGTGGCTTCCTGAATAGAGCCTTGCACTTATTTATTTTTTAGTGTTTTAGTTTTTTTACAAATTAAGCACTGGCTTTGCTGTAGTCCAGTCTGCCTATGATGAGGGCCTGTGAAATGTTCTTTCTGGTGTCAGGAGAGAGCCATTTGACAATTTGTCTGAGCATGTGAAGTATGTGAAAGCATGTAGAGGTGACAGCGTTGATTTGATGTCTTCATTGTGAGGTTGGCGCCCAGGATAGTGCACAGGTTTCTGGCATGGTCGGAGGGTGAGGGGGTGGAGCCTAGTTCTTTCGGCCGCAATGTGGAGTCCCAGGGTGAGTTATTGTTGCTGAATATCAGCACTTCCATATTGTCAGCGCTGAGTTTGAGATAGTTGTCTCTCATCCATTTGGCCATGTTGGTCATGGGTATTTTGAAATTTCTTTTGGTGGTGTGGGTGTTTTCCTAGACGAACAGGATGAGTTGGGTGTCACCCGCATAAGAGATTATGTTGAGTCTGTGGCTCCAAATGATGCTTGCTAGAGTAGTCATGTATACATTGAAGATAATGGAGCTGAGTGAAGCGCCTTGCGGGACTCCGGAGGTGAGGTCCTTTGGTTCCGAGGTGAATGGAAGGAGCTTGGCCCATTGCATTCTTCCAGTGAGGAAGGAGGCTATCCACTTGTGAGCTGGTCCTTGGATTCCAGTTTTGTGTAGTCTGGAGATGAGTGCGTTAAGAAAGACTTTGTCGAAGGGGGCGGAGAGGTCCAGGAGAATGAGCACAGCAGTGTGGCCTCCATCTAGTTTGGTGCCAATGTCACCTGAAGCTGCGATGAGGGCTGTTTCGGTGCTGTGGTTGCTGCAGAACCTGATTGTGAGTTGTCCAGGAATTCATAGTGTTCAAGGTAGTGGAAGAGGTGATGGTTGATGACCTTTTCTATGTCTTTAGCTATGTATGGGAGCAGAGAGATGGGTTGGTAGTTCCTGAGGACCTGGGGTCCACAGATGTGTTTTTGTGGAGTGGGGTGACTTCTGCATGTTTCTAAGAGTCTGAGAAAGTGGCTTTAGCGATGGACATGTTGTTGACAGTTAGAGCTGTGCTTATCGTGGGTGTCCCTGGGTTGAAGAAGCTGTGGGGACATGGGTCCTAGGGGGCCCCCAAGTGGATGGATGCCATTATAGCCACTGTGTCTTCATTGGCCATCAGGGTCTACTCCGTGAGTAGAGTGACCTTAGTGGTAGAGGTTGGAGGTGAGGCAGACTGTGGTTGAGGGTCGAAGTTCCTGTAGATTTGAGATATCTTGCCATAAAATATATCAAAGAGTTGGTTGCAGAGTCCTTGTGTTGGGGTGATGGAGTTGGAGGTGGCTGCTGGATTGATTAATTCCTTAACAATGGTGAAGAGTTCTTTATATTTATTGTTGCTGGCTTCAATCCTCTGGGTGAGAGCTTTCTAGTTGGTGTCTTTTAGTTTGGGGATGTAGCTCCTGAGTGAGATCTTATAGGGCTTCCTGGAGACAAACCCTTGTGCGTTTCTCCATTTTCTTTCCGTTTGCATCACCTCTTGGACTCTCTGAGTGCGTCGGTGTACTAGCTCGCATGCTTGTTTGTTCACTTCGGGTTGGCGTTTCTAAGGGCTACAAGGATGTTGGAACTGGTGGAGATCAAGTAATTGATAAAGTCTAGATTTCTGCTGGAGTTGGCGGATAATATAGGGGGTTGGAGCTAGAGGGAGTTGAGCCATATGACTTTTGTCACCTTCTTCCAGCTGTGTCTGGTGGTGTGTAGCCTCTCTGTCAGTGTGGTGGGTACGGTCCAGATGTTGCAGTTTATGATAAAGTGTTCTGTCCAAGTGAGCCGGGAGACGTTGTTGACCTTGATTTTGTCGCTGAGGTAAAGATGGGGTCCAGGGTGTGTCCTGTGGCATGCATGGACCCTTTCACAAGCTGAGTAAGTCTGATGTTTTGTAGGCTGTCTAGTAGGTCTATGGTGTTGGTTGGAGTCTGTGGGGTCATCAAGATGGAAGTTTAGGTTGTCTAGGAGTAAGAAGTCTTTAGAGCTTATGGCGAATGGGGTGATGAGGTTGCTGAAGTTGCTCTGGGATCCCAGAGGCCGGTATGCGAGGATCTCCCTGATGGTAATTTTGCCGGCCGTCTTGAGCTTGGACTGTAGGTGTTCTAGGAGAGTAGTTTCTGAGTCATTGGTGGCAGTGAATTTGATGGTGTCTCTGTGGATTATGGTCATGCTGCCACCTGGTTTTATGGTTCGATCCTGGTGCAGGATCTTGTATTGTCGTGGGAAAGCATTGGCAATGAAATGGCAAAGAAAGAGCTGAGCCAGGTCTCAGTGAGGAAGACAAGGTCTGGTGCATGGGAGTGGATGAGGTCCCAGACCTTAGTAGCATGCTTGTTGAGAGAGCGGGTGCTGAGGAGCATGCATGCGTGTAATTGCTGGTGAGAGGGTGAGGTGATGTGTGAGGTGTGGGTGCGGGTGGTGGAGTCAGGAGTGATGCCTTTTCTGTGTAGCAAAGTAACAAAAATGTGATGATGTGAACAGCACATACATGTGTATGCATCTGTCATGACACTGATGGCAGGCACATGATGACATATGCATGCATATGTGTGATACTGTATGCACATGTATGGGTGTGAATGTGTGATTATGTATGTGCATTTGTCATTAGGTAAGCCCACGGAAGCAGAAGGATGGCGCTGCTCTTTTTTTTTTTTTATAATTCTAAGATAGGGGATGCCACTGAAGCAATAAAAAAAACAAATCATTTTCACTTATGCAAAGCACTATTTTGAATCAAGGTGGCCCACATGCAAATAGGCTTGCTCTGCCTGTTGTTTTAATTTCCCTGGGGGATCAAGCCTTTGAAGATGTTTTTACGGGCAGGAGCTGCTGCTGCTACTTCTTTCAAATTCTTCAGCTTCCCTTGGTAATTATAGCAGGCATGGGGGACAAGGGGCTTCAGGAGAGAGAGAGAGAGAGGGATAAAGGAAAGAGAGATGAGAGAGTGATGAGAGAGAAATCAGGGCTGGTTTAAACCTTTTTGCTAGGCCCGTATCCCAGTCTGGGCCTGGCAGAAAATTGCAGCTTTTAGCCACCCGAAAGTAATTTGAGGACAGGAAGGATGAGGAAGAACAGAGAAGCAGATAAGGGCGTGGTTGGGGAGAAGAAGTCAAAATGAGGGAGCAAAGAGGAGTTAGCGGCGGAGAAGCAGAGGAGCTTGACATAAGGGCCATGGTAATCAAATACAATTTCTAAACAAATCTGTGTAGAAAAAAACAGAGGATGAGCTGAAGTTGTGTAAGGACTGGGAGCAACACAGAGAAGGGAGAGGGAGAGGGGGAGAGGGAGGGAGGGAGGGAGGGTGGGAGAGGGAGGGAGGGAGAGGGAGAGGGAGAGGGAGAGAGAGAGAGAGAGAACAAGGCAGAATAATTTGTAACTTCACATTTACCAGCCCGTGTCATAATTGGGAACTATGTATTTTATTTTACAATCCGTAACATTAATTGTGGTTTTAACAGTGGTAAACTGTTCTCATCAGCTGTTAAACTCTACAATATTTTTCCACACTGGCATCCACAATGCCTGAGGGATGGATGTTTCAACAAGGACCTTTCCTGAAATTGCCTTCTTCTTTGTACTGTTGGCAACATACCTCAACTTTGATTGTTTCAAGAAAGTCATGTTTAATAGACATTACATTATCATTAATAGACAGAATTTGTGTGTTGAGTTTACAGCTTAAAATGTTTTTGCAAGTGTTCTGTGGCCTAGCAAGGCAGCTGTGAGATGTTCTAAACAACGGAATCTGAGGGTGGGTTCCAAAGAGGAGGATTATTACAGGTAAGTATTTCTCTCCAAATCGTGTATCTCTACATAGATTGCACTATGGAACTGGCTCCTGTGTGCCACCATTCATGAAGGGAATTGGAGCTTACCATGTAAGATGTAAGATGGAGCTGGCAGGTTTGGGGATAGCAAGAACCCCTTAGTGCGTTTCGCTGATAGGAATCAAATACTGTATTAAAAGATATATATTTTATGCTTAGGCATATTGTCTCCTCTGTCCTTGTTTTTCAGCTCTGCTCCATTGAAGTGACATGTGAGTCTGGTAGCGTCATGGCGGCCACGCTGGCCAATGGTGGGATCTGTCCCATCACCGGGGAGCAGGTGCTGAGCGCTGAGGCAGTCCGCAACACCCTAAGTCTCATGCATTCCTGTGGCTTGTACGACTTCTCAGGACAGTTTGCCTTCCATGTAAGTTGCAGGCCATGTACGTCTGTGGGGAGCTTTGCCTTTGGAGAAGCTGAAAATAAGACACCTAATATTAAGAGCTCTGAGGCACCAGTTTGTGGTGGGTGAAACATGAATACATAAAATAGCTCTCTCTATATATATATATATATGTGTGTGTGTATGGCAGTGAATCAATCTGTCCGTTATGCATCTGTATCATCTGCCTGTGTGTCCGCCTAGCTCATGTTCACAGTGCTGATAGGTGCGCGAGTAGCATTCAGCCGGGTTGCTTGAGATCTCCTAGCCAGCCCCTACTAAGTGTCTCCTTTCAACAATTTGTGATCAACCCTCCTTCTGTCCCCTACTCCCACCTACAGAAGTACAGCAGGGTCGATGCAAGCACAAAAAGAGTCTTTCTGATTTTAGGTAGCACATTGAGGAGTAAGCAAAGCACAGGTACTGTTATGTCTTTGCTGCTGCCTTTTGTAGAGACTTTATTATACTACAGGTGCTCGCTGCCTCATGGCATTTAAACACTTGGTGGCAAAAGAGAAGCTACACAGACACTGAAGTGCATACCAGAGTCAGTGGTTTCTGGGTGGCACTTTTGGTGGTTACTGTCATTCGGCACTGGTGTCCTAGAGCCTCAAGTACCATTGCTATCCATTTGGATAACCAACCAACTCCCTTTCACTCGCTTGACTTTCAAAGGGTAGTGTGGGTGAGCAGTCAAGACTTATTCTAGGGGAGCAGTAGTAGGTTTAGGACTTAGATAGAGTGTGATGCAGTCAGTAATCACATCTAAAAATTGCTCATCTTTACTTAGACTTAGAAAATGTATCTAGTTACCTAGTTGTCCATGTGGTGTGGGGTCGGGCTTGCAGTGCATGCAGCTGTGACTGCTGGAACAGTAACAATGACGTTTTAAAGGCCCAGAAACTCTCTCCCCAACAAAACAGTGATTCATGCCCACAGAAAATGTATCATTTTGTGTGCCAATGATTTGGTCCAAAGCCAAAAACGCAGTCTCCATTTAACAGGGCTCTGTTTGTCACTGGTTGCTGCCCTGGCTAGTCCCTAAAAGTCAAAATTCAACAGGGAACTTCAGGTGCTGGAAGTGGACTGTAGCCACCACATCCTCCTGAGGGTACCAACTTCGGGGACTCATCTTGTGAATGGCTGTTCATGAGCCAGGGGACTCCTGGAACATGGGGCAACCATGGCTCAACCTGTTGTAATTGATTTTTCTAACTGCAGATTCCTCACCTTTAGAATATTCTACAGGTGCCAGATTGGATCCGGAAAATTTCATAGCAATGGCCCGGTGTGCTGCTATGTGGCATTGTGCAACTCTGCATGGGCTTCATTCCACCCCTGAAGTGATGGAGCAGAGCTGCATTTGAGTGCTACCCCTGCATGCTTACATCAGTTCCTTTCTTCCTACACCTTCAAAAGAAGATCTGGAGCTTCTTTCTCGTTTTCCTCTGGTTGAGTTCTTCAAATTCAGTTCCAGTGTGCAGGGGAACGATATCCCCACCTACGACTACAGGGTTCAAACCATGAAATGTCAGTTGAAAACAGATGTTGGTGATGGACTCGCCTGAGGTGTGCTTTTGGTGTTTAGGCCCAGGAGCATGACTCCAAATTGTGAGATGAATGTGTCTTTATGTACCAAAAATTTATTTGGGACTGTGAAGTGAAGATGTAGGCTGCTGAACATTAAAAAAAAGTCACAGACCTCACATAAGTCCAGCTCCAAGCTAAGGGCACTGACCTGTTTCCACTCTTGAGGCTGATCTCGAGACTTGTCTTCCTCACAAAGTCATCTGGTAAGTCATAAGGGGGTTAAGGTGCCACTAAATCTCACCCCAATCTACAGCTGAGGAGCTGATCCTACTGGTGCAGCCTTTGACACCCAAGGATCTGCAGAGGTTTCCAGTTAGGTTACTGCCAGCAGATCTTTCCTCTGTGCCATCTGATCCCATACATTCCACCTTGGGTTCTGCACCAACTCCTGTGCTGACTTCATTCCAGCTCCAATACATGTACTGGTCCCTCTTTCCTTGACAGCACAAGTGCCGAGCCAAATCCATCTCGACCCGACTGAGGTGATGCTCCATCTGCACTCCAACCTTCCCCGTTCCTGGAGAGCCTGAGTCAGGCAATGCACTTGCCCTACCACAGAACCATCCTTTGAAGGCTCCAACAGCTTTTTGGTTCAGATTCTGACCAGTTTGCCCCCACTTGGAGATGACAATGAATTACCCGACCATTATGATGATAACAGTTTATACATGGATTTACAGGAGGACAATGGACTTGATACGTCCCCTAATAGAGTGATGATGTCCCCCACAGGGCTGCCGGTGGAAGAGGTGCTTCATTTGCTGTAGTAATCAGAAATGCAGTTCTGGACCTACAAGTACCTTCTGTTGAGTTAAGTTAAGCGAAACTGCCTTACAGACGTTCTCCAACCTGGGGCTGCTTCCTTGGAACCCTTGCTCCCATTCAACGAAGCCTTAACTGACACTTTTTATGGGAATTTAGTCTAAGCCTTGCTCTTGCCCACCCACTGGTGAACAGGTAGGTTACCAGGCACCACAGACTGGTGGTCCAAGTGTCCAGCAGCAAAGTGAATCCTAATTCTTTCCCCATGACCCCGCCGGTCAGGAAGTCAAAAAGGATTGAGTTGTTTGAGAAAAGATTGTTCTAGTTTGGCCAGCCTAGCTGTGAGGTCGGTCAGGGCACTTTGCCTAGTAGGCCATTACAAGCATGCACTATGGAACATGACCAGCAAAATCTTGACAGCATTCCTGGAAGAGTTTAGGACCTCCTTGGCTTAAACCGTTCATATGGTAGGATGCAGCCAAATATATGTGATTTGGGCTGATCTGGACAATAAAATTGTTTGGGGCAAGCACTTGGCACTAGTGTGATGCTCCAACATGAATACCATCCACAGGTCTTTCTGGGGATGTGCAGGCATCCATTATTGATATGCCTTTTGGTAGATCACACCTGTTTGGTGGAAAAGGTGTTTCTGACCCTGAGCACTTTAAGGAACATTGGGCCACTGTGCATTGTTTTGGCCTTCTGACCCCTGCCAGACAGTTTTCACTATTGTTCCACCCATTCTGAGAGTACTCCAAAAATTTGGCTTAAAGGCAGTGACAGATCCCAATGCTTTCGTGGATGGCAATGGGAATCAGGCAGGCAACATGTATGTCACCAGGGGCATCAATCTTCCCAGCCCCGTCCCCTGCAACATCTTTGCCAAACCAGGGGCAGAGTGGCCTATATGGCAGGCAGGCTGTGCCTGATGGGCTCGTCTGACAAATCAATGTGTGGGCTGTTATTTTAGCATTTTGTGGTTCAGTTTTCTGGCTAGTTGGACTGATTTTTACTGTTAATTTTCCTGATTTAGCCACAAACATTGCCTGCAGCAAACACAAATGCATGCAATCTCCAAAATCTTGCAAAATTCCCATGCAGCGTGTCTTTACAAGTTAAAAACTGACATAGTTTACAAAGTGAATCATCTTTTTAGTTATGGGTCTCACTAACGAGGGCCACTTTTATTTTGGCCATTTTTTTTGTCCCAGTCCAACCCTGCCCCAAGCCAATTTGCGTGCCCTTAGTAGTGCACACCCGCCCTATGGGAGACAGGATCTAACATGTTCTCCTAGGGTTGCAATCCATCACATCCGAGAAATGGGTCATCAGATTGTCCAGCAGGACTATGTTCTTCCATTTATTTTCAACCCATCATAGCTTCCTCCCGCTTCTCTGGATTGACTGTATATTGCAGTCAGAAATCCAGACTAGGATCATTTGGGTATAGGGTGTGAAATGGGGTCCCGAAGACACGGACAAGTTTCAGCAAAGGATTAAGTATCACTTGTTTATTACTTCTTTCCCCAGCCATCCGACCTCCATCAACCGTCGTTCCTGGCGCCTCGTCATTCCCTCCCCATGCGCCTCTCTCTCCGCGGAGACCGCTCGAGGTAAACACACTCGGCGTCTCCGTGGAGACCGGCTGCACGCGGCAATACACCACACATCTCCCCCTTTATAATAACAAACATTAAACATTAAAAACTGTGTTACATACATACAGAATTACAATACACACTCAATTAGAGAATGCAATACTATCCCTTAAAAAAGACAAAGTAAACCATCCTATCAATACCATAGAACAATTACAATCAATTTAAGACATAGGGCCTCATTCTGAGGCTGGCGGGCGGCGTTAGCCGCCCGCCTGGCGGGAACCGCCATATGGCCGCTCCGCGGTCGAAAGACCGCGGAGGCCATTCTGGCTTTCCCGCTGGGCTGGCGGGCGACTGCCAGAAGGCCGCCCGCCAGCCCAACGGGAAACCCCTTCCCACGAGGAAGCCGGCTCCGAATGGAGCCGGCGGAGTGGGAAGGTGCGATGGGTGCAGTTGCACCCGTCGCGAATTTCAGTGTCTGCTAAGCAGACACTGAAATTCTTTGTGGGGCCCTCTTACGGGGGCCCCTGCAGTGCCCATGCCATTGGCATGGGCACTGCAGGGGCCCCCAGGGGCCCCACGACACCCCATACCGCCATCCTGTTCCTGGCGGGCGAACCGCCAGGAACAGGATGGCGGTATGGGGTGTCGGAATCCCCATGGCGGCGCAGCAAGCTGCGCCGCCATGGAGGATCCCTGAGGGCAGCGGAAAACCGGCGGGAGACCGCCGGTTTTCCTGTTCTGACCGTGGCCAAACCGCCGCGGTCAGAATGCCCTGCGGGGCACCGCCAGCCTGTTGGCGGTGCTCCCGCCGACCCCGGCCCCGGTGGTCCTTGACCGCCGGGGTCGGAATGACCCCCATAGTCTTTAAGATAACCTGAGTTGGTTATGACAATAAAAAGATTATCAAGTCCTCAAACCAAGGATGAAGTGAGTTCCTTTCTGGGGATGGTAGAGTACTATGGGAGATACATCAGGAATTTGTCAGAGAAGACGGAGAACATGAGAAGACTCTTAAAGAAGGGAAAGGAGTTCATTTGGGACACTAAGGGGGTTATTCTAACTTTGGAGGAGTGTTAATCCGTCCCAAAAGTGACGGTAAAGTGACGGATATACCACCAGCCGTATTACGAGTTCCATAGGATATAATGGACTTTTCCGTCACTTTTGGGACGGATTAACACCTCCTCCAAAGTTAGAATAACCCCCTAAATGTGAAATGGGGTCCCGAAGACACGGACAAGTTTCAGCAAAGGATTAAGTATCACTTGTTTATTACTTCTTTCCCCAGCCATCCGACCTCCATCAACCGTCGTTCCCGGCGCCACGTCATTCCCTCCCCACGAGCCTCACTCTCTGCGGAGACCGCTCGAGGTAAACACACTCAGCGTCTCTGTGGAGACCGGCTGCACGCGGCAATACACCACATAGGGTCTCTGAGATCTATCCCCCAAGGCTGTACCATGGACATAAGAGTCCCTGTAGCTTAAAAGCATACAGGGAACCACAGTTTTTTGCCACATGCCACGTCTTCCCAGTGGTCACCACTGATAACTCACTTGGATTCTATGTGCACCCATGTAAACACAACACACACTCATGGGGACGAGAAAGATTCCAGTTATTGGAAGCTAAACAGTTACACCTGAAGTAGGTACGCTCCTCTTCCAGGTGTGCAAGTATCAAGGTATGTGCCCTTCACTAAAAAATTTTCAGCAGTCAGCCTCCTTGAAGTTAGGTGAGTAATATTAGTTACCACCTGCTGTGGGTGGAGATATGCTCTAGATGTCCTCCCCGGGACAACAAACTCTGTCCTCTGCTGGCGAACACCTCCAAAAGATCACAGATATTGAGGGGCATATTTATACTCTGTTTGCGCCGGAATTGCGTCGGTTTTTTTGACGCAATTCTGACGCAAAACTAACTCCATATTTATACTTTGGCGTTAGACGCGTCTAGCGCCAAAGTCCATGGAGTTTGCGTCATTTTTTAGCGTGGACACCTACTTTGCGTTAATTATATGCAAGGTAGGCGTTCCCGTCTAAAAAATTGACTCCGAGGCATGTGCGCCGTATTTACACTCCCGGGCAAAATTCACGCCCGGGAGTGGGCGGGACAAAAAAAATGACGTACGGCCGCTTTTGCGCTGTTTTTTAGCGCCTGGAAAAGGCAGGCGTTAAGGGACCTGTGGGCTCGGAAGGAGCCCAGAGGTGCCCTCCCATGCCCCCAGGGACACCCCCTGTCACCCTTGCCCACCCCAGGAGGACACCCAAGGATGGAGGGACCCATCCCTGGAAACTTAAGGTAAGTTCAGGTAGGTATTTTTTTTTTTTGGGTGGCAATGGGGGGCCTGGTTTGTGCCCCCCTACATGCCACTATGCCCAATGACCATGCCCAGGGGACATAAGTCCCCTGGGCATGGCCATTGGGCAAGGGGGCATGACTCCTGTCTTTGCTAAGACAGGAGTCATGTCAATGGGGGTTGGGGGTCAAAAAAAAATGGCGCAAATCGGGTTGCGGCACAAATTTTGCCTCAGCCTGACTTGCCCCATTTTTTGGCGCCCAAGCTCCATTTTCCCCTACGCCGGCGCTGCCTGGTGTACGTCATTTTTTTTTACGCACACCAGACAGCGCCGGCGGCTAACGTCATTGAATAAATACGGTGCCCGCATGGTGCTTCAGAATGGCGTTAGCCGGCGCTAATTTTTTTGACGCAAAACTGCGTTAGCGCAGTTTTGCGTCAAAAAGTATAAATATGGCCCTGAGTCTGCTGGGGAAAAATACATGGTGGGTGGGCATGAGGGCACACTTTCCATGTATGCACACCTTTTCATCCCTGCACAGATATACAGACAGTGCACCAACAGTGCCTTATGGCTCCACAGAGATACAGACCCTGCACTTACAGTGTCTGATGGCTCCACAGAGATACAGACCCTGCACTTACAGTGTCTGATGGCTCCACAGAGATACACACCCTGCACTTACAGTGTGATGGCTCCACAGAGATACAGACCCTGCACTTACAGTGTCTGATGGCTCCACAGAGATACACACCCTGCACTTACAGTGTCTGATGGCTCCACAGAGACACAGACCCTGCACTTACAGTGTCTGATGGCTGCACTTAGATACAGACCCTGCACTTACATTGCCTGGTGGCTTCCCAGAGATACCTACCCTTCACTAACAATGCCTTATGATATTACTTTACCTTTCAGGTTGGTCTGCCAGCCAAGTCGGGCGTCTCTGGGGCTGTGCTTCTGGTGGTGCCCAACGTGATGGGGGTCTTCTGCTGGTCCCCGCCTGTGGATAAAGTTGGCAACAGTTTGAGAGGAGTCAAGTTCAGCCAGGTGTGTGCAAATGTCACATGCATGTAAACATCCTCACGAACAAATAGTACACCCGGATATTATACTGATGTGTCAGCATGCTGCACGGATTTGCATATGCATGTTAACACATCTGCATTTATGTGAAGATGCATATACACATCTGTAGAAAGGTATCCCCACCTACATGCAAAAATCAGCATGCTTGTGCTCTTCCTTGTGGTTCATATGCACAGGCATTTATTTGCATATGCTTACACACCTGCCCAGATAATACAGTTTGTGCACTCACAAATACAGACAAACTTAATATGCCTGTTTCACACAATTTATCACTTGCCCACGTATAGTTTGTAGATGTTTGTTTAAGCACCGTGGCATCCACAAATATATTAAACAATTTTTATGATTAATCTCAACATGGCTCCAGGTAAGGTTTTAGCGCAGGAATTGTGTAATTCACTTTGGCCTTCATTTAGAGTTAGGCGGGTGGGGTTACTCTATCACAATCGTGAGGGATATCCCATCTGCCATATTATGATCCCATTATATCCTACGGAGTAACCCGTCCACCAAACTCGAAATTAGGCCCTTAATTTTGGATGTTGCCAGTAAAATGTTTGTAGGGAGAAAAAAAGTTTTTTTTCATTGAGATTAAACTATAAGCGGGTTGACACATATTTTGATTTAAAGGCATGAGTATATTTTCTGGATTCCAAACGCTCGTTGTTGCAAGGTAGGTATATACATGAAAAGAAGTATGTTTACTCTGAGAGCCCCTCTTCAGATCATGCCGCAACAACAGTTTCTTCCTGGAGATGTCAGTAGGGCGGTGTCAGTGGAATTGTGGGTAAAGTTTTGCATACCTGTTGTTTCTGTGTTATGACGTTATTTTAGGATGTACAATATGCCAGTGTGCTTCTTATACTGCCATGTCCGTGCACATGCTAGCTGTTCATACATCTTTCTATACACTTGCAAGCCTTAGCACAAATATAAACGTGCATTGGACAGTCCTGTACCAGAACCTGGATGCAAGCTGTTTGTCTTGACTCTTGCTTGCACTTTTCCTCAGGAACTCGTTTCTCTTTTCAACTTTCATAACTATGACAATTTGCGGCACTGTCCCTGGAAGCTCGACCCACGCCGGGAGGAAGGCGATGTTAGGGTAAGTATGGGAGAGTTGTTAAACAAGGTGATGTCATTGGTGGACTGGTGTATTATGGCATCTGGAAAGGTTCCCGGACTGCCAGATGCTCTAAAAATCTAGTACACACATCTGGCTTACTCCCCAAGTCAAGGCGAGTGGCCTGTGTATGCCTGCCTCTTCTTCTAATGTTTGTGGACTGGGTGTAAATCTGTATTTCTCCATCCTATAGAAACTCTGCAATTTCTAAGAAGTGGTGGAACTCTGTGATATCTGCTGTAGTCACCACCTGGCTAAGCTCCTTTAATGTTTTGGAGCGTAAATGATCTAGCTCCTTGCCTTATCCACTGTGATCCGTCCATAGTCTAACAGCAGCTCGACTCCATTGGGAACAAGCTGTGCTGGGGACTCTTGTGACACTTGCCACTTTTGGATACCTTGTGCTCCTCTGCCGGTTATATAACCTGATGTAAATTTGAACAGATTATGGGCCTGATTACAACTTTGGCGGAGGGGGTTAATCCGTCCCAAATGTGATGGATATCCCGCCCGCCATATTACGAGTCCATTATATCCTATGGAACTCGTAATACGGTGGGCGGGATATCCGTCACATTTGGGACGGATTAACCCCCTCCGCCAAAGTTGTAATCAGGCCCTATATATAGCAGGCTAAGTAGCCTCATTGTGGTACACATCCTCTCATAGGTTAAAAGCTTGTGTGGTGGCAGCAGTGTCATTTTGGAAACCAGGGAGTAGATTTATGGAAAGTGGCACGGCACTTTCCCTGCGCCCCTTAGCATCACCCTACCGCCACTATGTGTGTGCCGTATTTAAAATAAGGCACACCATGGCGCAGGGTAGGGGGCAATAACATAATTGTTCATGACGCTATTGATGTACTGTTCATGAGTAGCACCAAAATAGTGGCACTGCTCCTGCAGAGTAGATAGGGCCCATTCTAAAGAATGGAAGCCCCTTTTAACGCCTGTCCAAGAGCAGGCGTTAAAAGTGCCATAAAAAATGGCGCAAGGAAATCTCATAGATTTCCTTACGTCATTTTTCTGGCTCCCCTAACGGGGGAACTCACCCTTTGCATACATTATGCCTGGCACAGGCATAATGTAGCGCAAAGGGTCACAGAGTGGCGCAATGCATGCATTTCACCGCTCTGTAAATAAGGCGTGGGGATTTCGGCCTCATTGGGCACATTAACGTAAAAAATAATTACGTTAATGTGGCGCATGGTGGCGCTAGGGCATTATAAATATGCCCCCAAGTGTGCTTTTGCACAGGCTGAATAATGTTATGCCTTCAAATATATTATTGGGCATGGAGGGGAGCCATTCTTTTAGCACAGCTGACAGTTAAATTATTTTTGTTTTTTTCAGAACAAGACTGTGGTGAACCTGCTTTTTGCTGCCTACAGTGGGGACGTGTCTGCCCTCAGGAGGTAAGATGTGAGCAGGAGAAGCTGGGAATCCAGGATATCCCTTCATTCCAAAAGGAAAGGAATAGAGAATTTCTCTTCCTTTCTCCTTCTCACACACACTCCCTTTCTTCCTTTCTTTGTGAGCCATCACACTCAGATGCTGTTTTTTTTCATGAAATTGAATAAATCAATTAATTTTTTTCTCAGAAAAAGACAAAACAAATTGCAAGTATGGATTTTAGGCGTGAGAATAGGATTGGGTTCATATGAGTATACTGTCAATTTTCAGAGGTAGAGTAAAAAACAGGGACATTTCCAAACAATTCTGAACCTGTGATAAGGGTAGAGGGGTTGTGCTGAGTCAGTCACAGGTCATTTTTGCACCTTCCAGCAACTGATTCTGCACTACCCCCAGCCGCCTTTCAGAGACATTTGCCTGTTGGGTATTGCACTGACGTGCCACCTGGACAGAAAACACCCTCTCTGTGTTTTTTGTTTGTTTTTGTTCTTTTTTGAGGTTGTAACAGATGTGCTTATTTTCTTTCTTTCTCTGTCCCCACCAGATTTGCACTGTCTGCAATGGACATGGAGCAGAAGGACTATGATTCGCGCACAGCTTTGCATGTTGCAGCTGCTGAAGGTACCATACATTGTAAACCATGACCCTCACTATGAAAAATGAAAAACTCTCTGCCTTTTGTGACCCTGACAGGAAACTGTAGCAAAGGTGGGATGAAGTAGAAAATATATTGTTTCAAAGGAAGAAGTTGAATATGCAGGGTGTCTTTTATGAGTGTAATCAAGATGAGGAACCTGGGCAATTGGGAAGGGACTTCAATCAATCGATCAATCTGTATTTGTATATTGTGTTTCTGTCACCCCTAGGGGTATCTGGGCGCTGTGGGTGTGATATCTTCATTGAAGAACCAGGTCTCAAGTTTCTTCCTGAAATCCACCAGGGAGGGTGCTGTTCGAAGTTGGCGGGCTAGGTCGTTCCTGGTCTTGGCAGTGATGAAGGAGCGACCCCCGCTGCGGCAGATGCAGGGAGTGCGCGCATGGGCTAGTGAGAAGCAGTATCAAAGAAAAAGACGTTTGTACTCCTCAGTAAAACCAATGTAATTGATCAATTGTAATTAATTCGAAAGGTTCTCTGGGTGCATCATGGAATCACCTTCTGATCGTGGGCATGAGTCAGAAATATATGAGTAGCGTTCCTCCTGGTCGGGAGAGATGCCCCTAAATGCATTCTCTCTGAAAAGGTGGCATTGATTCACAAGTGAAATTCTTATGTAAATCTTCGAATCAGTATTCCACATCTCAAATCTGAGCTTCAAATAAAGGTTATATTTATTCCTTGATCATGGTACTATCATACAATATGACATCATTACAGTGGGCTGCTCCAAGCTTCTGGTCACATCTTTCCATGCATTCCCGTGTTCCAATGCATTTCCGGCTTAGCCCTTCATCAGGGGAATAGTTTCCTGAAAAATAATCAATAAGCATCCAGAGTATAGAAATACGAGCACTTTCTGCTACGGGTGGCCACAACCAGTGTAATGTAAAGTAAGATAGTGAACATAATTTTAATACCATTGATAAACTCGTTTGTGAACTGAAATAAGCTGGAGTGGCTTTCGTGCTGTTAGTAACATGTTGAAAACGACCCATATTATTGTTCCCCACTGCCTAATCCAAAGTATTTAAAATCTCTTTCCCTTACCGCAAGGAAACGTGCACCCACTTGCGTGTAATTCCTCTTGGCGTCCATAATGGTCAGCAGTAGAAGCACAACGGATATACTCACTGATTAGTGAAATGGAGACCGCAACCACAGCACAGGATCCATACAAAGCAACATTAAACAGTTATTGTATGTCACTTAGAGAGAGATCAATCAAAGATTACATGCTAGTACCCTTATTAAGTATCACAGGGCCCAAAGAATACCCAGAGGCTTAAGGATTTCACTCAAACCTACACTGTGTAAAAATAAGCCCAAGTTCACAGAACAATGGAATGCCATCTTAAATAAGTGTTCACTCGACCTTATCCTTGTTATTGTAGAAGAACTATCCAGGTTATTGGAGGACTTAAAAAGAAAAATAACCAATTGAAACATAAACTATCTAGTAAAATGGACAAAGTTGAATGGGCCAGGACTTTAAATGACATTAATTCTCAAGTAGACCGATATATACAAAAGAGATTAATGAAAGATCAGAAAGTTCAAACGTGATACTATCAACTATAAGCTCGGTGAAGTTTACAGCTGGGCTGAAGCATATGCTAAGAGGAGATAAGAAAGACCATTCTCTAACAGTTCACAGAAAGAGAGACCTCGTCATCAGATAGCAACGCGGGATTAGGAACGAGAAATGCTAATGAAAGAGACAAGTTGAATATATAAAAACATGACACTGGGGCTCCATCCCCTACTTCTAGTGCATCTTAATTTTTGGAACACGGCCCGGATATCAACATAGAAGCCAGAGGGGACATGGCAAGAAAAGGAAAGACCCAACTGATTGCAAAAGAACAAAGGATAATTACCAGGAGTCAAAAGGCGTAGGTTCTGATAACTTGGCTATTAATATTTCTAAATGCCATTTTACAATACTACAGGTCAACACAGAATTGTACATCCTTCTTGCCCACATATCATTCTAATGAACTTGAACAAGAGATAAGTCTGTTTAAGTTTATGAGGAATCTTAGATTACACCATTTTTTTGAGAACATAGCAGAGAGGAGGTCCAGTAAAGAAAAAGAGACTTTAATGGGTTTAAGAAAGAAGAGCACTTTTTTAGCACCTGTAAGCTACAAGGTGTTGTATTCATTCGAAGTAATTGTCCAGAAAGAATTTCAGAACTTCCTCAAATGTAAGATTCCCATAATTTCCAGTTTGACCATGAAAGAGAAGAATACCATAAGACAAACTACCATAAATGATGATATAAAGTGCTGCAACGCAGATAAAGGTGGTGCCATATTCCACATGGACAGTTCTTTCTACATTGAGAGCATCAACAGTCATGTAAAAGATGGTTTTGCGTACATGAAATTAGAGTCAAACCCCACAAATTAATTTTCCAAGTTCTTACCTGACATTCTCAACAGATCCACTAATGTGGGAACTATCTCCGATACCTCACAAAAAGCAACCCCAAAACTCCAAGCTTACAATTCTTCACAATACACCATTCAGACCTGTTGTGTCAACACGGATTCCAGAAATGAACTAGTTGGGAAATACTTGAACTGCCACTTACGTCCCCTCCTACTCATCATGAGCACATATCCAAAAGACACAACTGACTTTTTGAGTAAGATTTCTTTAATTCAGTTTGAAGAAAACAGCAGTCCTATTTTGAGTGCTTTGGACGTGAAGTCTTTATACACCTCCATTCCACATAATTTGAGATTAGAGGTGAGTGAGTCGTTTCTACTGAGCTCGGACATGAATGAGGATCTCAAAGTTTTTTTACTGGACTTGTTACATTTCACACTATACCGCAGTTATTTTACATTGAACAATGAGTACTACCTACAAAAGACTGAAACATCCATGGGAAACTGTGTGGCCCCTTGCTACGCAAATTTCTTTGTGTACAGGTTTGAACTCTATAACATCATTAGCAATCCAGAATGGCAATATCATTTACTTACTAACTGGAGATACATTGATGATATTTTCTAATATGGAGGGGTCCCAAAGTCAAATTGGCAGCACCCAGTGACAAACTCAACACTACTGATGACTGCTTAGGTTTCACTGAAACCATCAGTGAGAGTAAGATCACTTTTTTGGACGTGAATGTGACCACAAATGGTCATTTCTTAGAAACCAGCATACATGACAAACCCCCAGATCGCAACAATTTGTTAAACTTCAGTAGATTTCACCAGAACTCACTAAAAAAATCTTCCTTATTCTCAGCAATTAAGAATGAAGAGCATTACATCTGACCTCAGGCATTACAATACAGGAAAGGGCACCATGGTAACCATATTTAAGTACCGAGTTTACCCCGACAGAGTCATCCAGGAAGCCATTGAACGGGTTGACACAAAGGATAGAACTCAGCTTCTCACATGTAATAGTACTCACACGGATTCAGAAAGAATGGTATTTGTGTCAAAATATTCAACTAGGAGTGCTAGACTGAAAAGCATAATATTGGCACATGTTCCAGACTGCAAACAATTTCCTCTGAATTTTTAATTCACCTCCATTATTTGTCTACCAAGGAACCAAAAACCTCAAAGAAATGTTGAACAGTAAAGATGTCCCTAACAACAACACAAGACATAAGGGAACGTCAGCTTGTCTTAATTGTGGCAGTTGTAATAATATCATAGAATGTACCAAGATAACTCACCCGTCCCAGGGAACCAACAAGTTGCGTACCACAGCTACTTGTGACTCCAAGAATGTCATTTACCTCCTTAAATGTCCATGCGTGGTAGCTCATGTGGGAAAAATGGAATAGAAGATTAAGATTAGGTTGATAGAACATAAGAGTAATATTCGCAACAAAAATGACAAGTCCACAATAGCCATACACTTCAATGCTTATGGCCATATTGTCAGCCAATTGAGATTTCTGGTCCTAGAAACTGTACCCATTAGAGATGAATGTGACAACAGAAAGAACTTACTTAGGAGAGAACTATACTGGATCAAAAGAATTGACACTGTCATTCCCAAAGGTTTAAATGACCACATGGAATTTAGTTGTTATCTTTGAAGATCTCTTATTTATTTATGTTGCTTAACATTTGATGTGTATCTTCAGATTAATGATTCACAAGTTAACGTTTTTACAGGTCAACAGATGCTTTGTCCTATCATGTGCTTGTGACTACATGCTCTGAATTTTTTTTTTGTGATTTTCTGAGGCTGGGAAGAAGTTATTTGATTCGTGAGCGTAAGGTCAGCTGAGTGTTGCTAATGGGGTGGGGCTGCATTTTGGTACCATTCAGCACCATGCACTTGTTAGACTCGATAAGCAGAGACAAAGCGCAATACATACAGTTTACAACAGGTGTATCCTTGTTTAGGCAATGTTTTGGATACATGGGCCATATATCACGCTACATCTACCCCGTTTAAAGATGACATGTATAATAAAACGTAGGATGGTTTGTTCTTTATGTTTACCTTCCTGGTCAATAGCAAGGACAATATGGCGACCATCATGGACACTAAGAGGGATTACACACATGCGGGTGCAGGTTTCCTTGAGGTAAGGGAAACAGATGGTAAATACTTTGGATCAGGCAGTGAGGAACAATAATATGCGCTGCTGTCAACATGTTACTAACAGCAGGAAAGCCACGCTGGCTTATTTCAGTTCACAAACTAGTTTATCAATAGTAAGAAAGCTATGTTCACTACGTTAATTTACCTTACACTGATTGCGTCCACCCAATCGTTCGGTGTAATGGGTCCTTTTAGCATCATGATAATCTTGTGGGTGTTTTTATACCAACGTTCATCAGACTTTGCAATTGAGATTGTCAACAGAATGATAGTTATGTTCACTATCTTATTCTATGCACTGGTGTTGATCGTTCAACTGTTAGAAGTGATTTTTAGTATTACGGTTTACTACCTAACGATTATCTGTATATCAATAAGTGCAATAAACAGAAAATGGCTGGTTTTACCACTGGTCTCACGTCTTATGTGATCCCACCTGAACACACAAACTTTAGGCAAGTGGCTGATCCCACATGGCTTGTTTCACGTTGGGTTTTAACTAAGCACAATTAGAGGCATTGTTTACATCTTGATATGTTGACAATCACGTAGCATGATCAACAGCTAGCTCACCTGAATATAGGCAATTCTTTTTTAAAGATATCATTTTGTATGGTGGTACGCGCTCCTATTTCTATAAACCAGTTGATTATGGATTATTTTACAGGAACCTATTCCCCTGATGAAGGGCTAGGCCCGAAATGCATTGGGAGAAGGGAATGCATGGAAAGATGTGACCTGAAACTTTGACCAGCCCAATGTAATGTTGTTATATTGTATACATCGGAAAGAAGACGAAGGTACCATGATCAAGGAATAAATATAACCTTTATTTGAAGCTCAGATCTGAAATGTGGAATACTGATTCAAAGAATTACATACAAATTTGAAATATCATGTGTGACTCATTGCCACCTTTTCAAAGAGAGTGCATTTAGGGGACGTCCTGCCGACCACGAGGAGTGCTACTCATATACTAGTGAGGAGGAGCGCAGGTGTCTTGTCGGTAGGTGGAAGTTCAGTCAATGATTGATGTAGGCCGGTCTTTGATCATGGAAAGCTTTGTAGGCATGCGTGAGGACCTTGAACTGGCATCTCTTCTGGATGGGGAGCCAGTGAAGGTTTCTGAGGTGGGGGGTGATGTGGGTCCTTTTGGGGAGGTCCAGAATGAGTCTGGCTGCAGAATTCTGTATCTTCTCAAGTCTTTTGAGGAGCTATGATAGAGAGCGTTGCTGTAGTTGAGGAGGCTAGTGACAAGGGCCTCAGTGACAGTCTTTCTGGTGTTGACTGAGACCCATCTGAAGATTCTACAGCACGTACGAAGGATGTAGAAGCAGGAGGATTTGACTCTGTTGATTTGCCGTTTGATGGTCAGTTCACTGTCCAGAATGATGCCTAGGTTGCCTGCATGGTCTGTGGGTCTGGGTGTCTGTCCAAGTTCTGCTGGCCACCAGCTGTGGTCCCATATGGAGGTATTCTTCCCGAAGATCAGTAATTCTTTCTTGTCAGAGTTGAGTTTAAGGCAGTTATCGCTCATCCACTTGGCTACGTTGCTCCTGGCATCACAGAAGTTGATTCTGGGGGTGGAGGGGTCTTTGGTGAGCGAGAGGGTGAGTTGAGTGTCGTCTGCATAGGAAACTATGTTGAGGTTGTGGGATCTGACGATGTCTGTGAGGAGGGTCAGGCAGGTGTTGAACAAGGTGGAACTGAAGGATGATCCTTGGGGTATGCCGCATAAGATGTCCTTGAGTTTGGCGGTGAAGGGAGGCGGCCAGATGCTCTGCGTGCATTCAGGGAGGTGATGCACTTAAGAATGTTTGCTGAATGCCGATGTTGTAGAGAGACTGTTGATGAGGGTGTGGTAGGAAACAGTGTTGAAAGTAGCAGAGAGGTCAAGGAGGATCAGGGCCACCCTCTCCCTGTGGTTGAGCAGGGTTCTGATGTCATCTGTAGGAGCGATCAAGGCAATCTCAGTCTGTGGTTGGCACGGAATCCTGATTGGGAAGCATCAGGTAGGTGATTTTGTCCCAGGTATTCGGTAAGCTGTTTGTTGACGGCCTTTTCAAGTAGTTTGGCGGGTTAGGGGAGCAGGAAGATAAGGTGATAATTTTTTAGTTCGCTGGGGTCAGCGGAGGGTTTCTTTATGAGGGGTCTGACCTGTGCGTATTTCCAACTGTCCCAGAAGGCTGCTATGATGATTAATGTGTTGATGATGGTGGTGAGTTCTGTGATAATAGCGTCTGTTCCAAGGATGAAAAACGGTGGGGGCAGGGATCGGTGGGTGTGCTGGAGTGAATGGATGACATGAAGGCCGTGGTGGTCTGGGTGTTGAGCGGGGACCAAGTGGTGATCATTTGGCTGGTGTGTGCTGGTTGGTTGAGAGCTGTTTTTTGGGGATCGAAGTTGTTGTAGATGGTAAGAATCTTGTCATTGAAGTAGTCCGAAAGGGTGTCACAGAGTTCTTGAGAGGGGTGGATTGTGTTCTCCGTGTCTGTAGGATGGATACTTCCTTGACTATTTTGAAGAGTTCTTTCATATGGTTGGCTACTATATCGATGCAGGCTGTGATGACTGTTCTCTTGGCTTCCTTGGTGTGCCAGTGGTAGTTGCCGAGGGCTGCTTTGTGAGCGGCTCGGACTGAGGAGTTCTGTGTGGTGAATTGTTGTTTCTTGATTTGGTAACAGTTATGCTTGGGTTATGTGCCAAAAGCAGTATAGGAGATAGGGTGAAATTGGTAAACAGATTGAGGGCTTCCAGGGGTGGAAGGTGGAGAGGAACCCTTACTAGGAGTGATTGACACAGAAGGGTAGCACAATAGAGGTATGTCAGAAGAGGAAGTGTTACAAACATACAACAAGACACAGTCTGAGATGTAAAGTAAAGCCTAGGACCAGAATTTCCTGGCAACCAAACATAAAGCTGTGTGCACTAATAAGCTAGAATAGGGTTGGGAACGCTTAAAATAGAGTTTCCCCTGAAAACCAGGTATTGTGGATTATAGGACTGAAAGACCAGAGCACCTTGTGGTTTGCCACTATTACCCATGAAATATAATTTTCTTTGCAGTGGTTTAACCAAATGATCTTCAGATATAAGACTACCCAGGTATAAATCTTGATGTGCCACACATCAGACTTTAATCCTGCTGCCTATAATGTTTCTCCTTTTATCATTAGTGTTGACTGTGGGTGTATGCCTAGTTGGTGGCAGTTTGACTGAGGAATAAGTATACCTTTTCTGTACTCTTGAAAAATGAAGATGTTTCCTGTTATTTTGCTGAGAGCAGGAATAAAGTCCAGCTCTTTCTTAGAACAGTTTCAGTGAACCAGTTTCAAAGAAAAGCCTGGCAATCGATCACTGTTCTCTTACGTTTAAAGCACAATTGTGAAAGTAGCATCTGTTCTGATTAGATCAGACCAGGGTCCTGTCCCCAGCACGAACTTTAAAGTGCTACATCACACCAGGACCTACATCAGCATTGTGTGATTCATCCTACCACTATCCTTTCAGATGGGTCAAAGCTAGGAGACGTTCCGCCCAAATGTGCTCAGTGACAGTGAAGAGTTTGTCCAAAGAGACAGAGGCACCCCAAGCATGATTTTGCGTGACCAGCCCAAGATTATCTGCTTGTTCTTCTTGGATATGTGGCTCTGCCTAAGGGAGAAACAAACAACTAGGAAGGTCAGAGCACAGGTAGAGGCCAGAAGGACAACAACAAGATACAAAAAAAAACATATTTGAGCAGCTGTGTTATTTTATTCTGCATATTAGATTTTTTTTGCAATGATCAAATAACTTGTTTGCTGTGTGTGCTGCTCTAGATCTCATGATGTGCACACTCCTGCCATCTGGGTTTGGATTTGAAATAATAGAACCCCTTGTCCTTCAAACAAGTGTTTTTGGTTGCGAGGTGACTCGTGACACCTCACTCAAAATACACAGGCCCATATTTATACTTTTTTAGCGCCGCATTTGCGTCACTTTTTGACGCAAAAACAGCGCTTGTATTTTGTACGTTTGCACCGCTTTTGCGTAAAAAAATTACGCAAATGCGGCGCTAAAAAAGTATAAATATGGGCCACAATGCGCTAGGGCACAGTATTCACCTCAAAGTGTTTTTTCCACCATGTAATTTGGACCTCCTGTCGAGTGTAGCACAAAGAGCTGCACATCAGAAAGATTTGCCGCTCTGGAGGACTAGGCACACCAAGAAGATCGGCAGCAGCATCTAGCAGCCTGTCCAGCATTATCCAGGACATGACTAGGCTAAATACCGGGAGCCTAGACCACTCGTTTATGAGGCAGTGGTGAAAAACACACAATTTGAATTTTGCCCCAGTTGCACCATCAAATTGATGTGGTTGTACCAACACAGGGTCAGTAAACTTGGTCGCTCGAGTGACCATAAGAGTGTGTGTTCAGCTTGCCAGGCCAGGCCTTGCAATCTAAAAAATACAGTTCGTCACCGAACAGACAGAAGGTGGGTGCACTGCTCCCTGATGCAGTGCCAAGATCCTGCGGGGTCTTCCACCTTGCTTGTTGCTGAAGACGTCTAGGAGCAACAATAATGTGGATTCAGCGGGAAGGAGGAACATTTGGACAACAACAATACTGGCACATGAAGAGGAGGAATATGATCTACCTATGTCACCCGATGACCATCAACTATTGATATTGCTATGGACACCACATCATAACAACCATTGGCAAAGCAAATAGGTCTCACTTTTGAGATCGATTGGCTCTGTCAAAGTTTTTTACTCATGATGTACACCATACAGTATGAATAAAGGGAGAAATAAATGTGATTAGCCAACCACTGATGACCATGTCATTTTGTATGCTCTCACAGGCATCATTATGCAAGAGCGTAAGGGTGACTATGCATGTGCGTTTCTAAAATGACATGAGTGCCTCTGTCATTTATTGTTCTTGTTTCAGAGTGGTAAATACAAGTAAAAAAAAGTAGCAGCGCAAAAGTTCTTTTTAAAAAAGATTAAGTTTAAACATATTTTTTTAAATGCAATTGAAAAAAAATAGGTGTGTGGGGGGTGATGGAAAAGTGGGTGGGATAGGAAGCAACAGGGAGTGGGCAAGGGAGCGGGAAAGCATCACACAAAAGAGAACAACACAGGATGGAGGGAGAAGCACATGAAAGAGCAACATGGACCACGTGGGAAGAGAGAGAAGTGCACAGTTGAAAGAGAGCAACACAGTGTGCGGGGGGAAGGGAAGCACACGGATGAAAGAGAACCACGCATTGCAGAGGAAACACAAGAGGGAGACAACTGGAAAACACATGCTGTCTCAGGGACAGGTTAAGAAAAATGGAAAAAGTAGTTCCCTAAAAGTAAGCAATGGATGCACACAAGTGAAAAGGCTATATTCCAGGGGAGGGACAAACAGAGGATGGACAAGCCAAGCCATCAAAAAGAAGCAAGTATGTGGGAGTGACAATATAGCCAGCCAATGCTAAGGAGTGGCCTGACCTTAGCCCCCAGTAAATTCATAGTAAGCTGACGGTAGGTATATTTCAACCAGGCAGTTGTGGTGTCATAGACTCCACCTAAAAACTACGTTCTTACAGTTGAGGAGGATAGATCTCATGACATTAGGGCTTTGGCAATTCCTAAAAATATAATACAACTACTGTCTCAGCATAAGCTTCCCCACAGCCAACTCTTCCTACAGAGAGTGACATGTCTATGGCTCCTCTGCACTACGAGCTAGAAGAGCTGAAGGGTGAGATGAACTATGGCATTGTTAAAAGGTCAGTCCCCAGCATGTGGAACCTTTGGGACTGTGCCCTATAATTACGTTTCCGCTTGATAAATCAGCAACATATCACGAAGTTATCCTCTTGGCAACACACAGACAAATATTCTACTACAAATGGAGGAGGAAGAGGATGAGTTTCTTATACAGACCCTCATACTGAAACGCTAATCATTTCTTGCATTTGCTTAAGAGAGTCTGCAAAGTGAACTTTTAAGATGCTGTCAAACACAAGTGATCACGCCACATGTTGAGAGGCGTTCAAGCCTGCTCCATGTGATATACTGTATCACATGCAATACTTAAACGCCCCACGCATCCCATTGCCGGTGCACAGCTCATTGGTGGTGCTCACAGCAATGAAAATGGCTTTGTGAAGGGACAGGTTACAGCCCACCTCTAGATAAAGGAAGCAAAAAAGCCAGTGCAGCTCACAAGCGGGTGCCATTGATGCCGCAATCAGTGGCATATTATCAACTCTTTGGCCCTGATGGTAAGATTCGATAGATATGAACAGATACCACTGAAAAAGATGGAGGAATTATTGCAGTGTATGCCACATGCCCACCGTATTACATGTCACAATACGTGAGTGAGCTCCCTTCGTACTAATCTTTGGGATGTCAGGGAACTCCTGAGTAGGAAGAGTGACAATATACCAATAAGCTCTTAAAAGAAGAGACCTAGGTCAGTTTATTAGGAGTACCACGCAGCAGGGCCCATATTTATACTTTTTTTAGCGCCGCATTTGTGCCGCTTTTTGATGCACAAATGGCGCAAATTTGCAAAATACTATTGTATTTTGCAAGTTTGCGCCGTTTTTTATTGGGGCGCTAAAAAAGTATAAATATGGGCCCATGTGTGTTAAAGACATGCCTACCGTACACAGGCTTAAAAGATTGTCCAGGATTGCAAAGCAATCTCCATTTGCTGCACATTGGATGCCTAATAACTGTTTCAGGGTTTTGCCCAGAAGCCCACCTGCATCTCATTGCTCTACCTTTTGATGATAAGCACATACTCACTAGTTGGACAGATTCTAGGGAAGATCAAGAAAGAAACAGGCAGTGAAGGCATTGGGTGCCCTAAACCAATAGCAGAAAGTTAATTGTCACCGCAACAAAACAACAGCTTACCTAGAGGTGGAACAGCCAGTCCGCTTGAGGCTTACAGCCTGAAACCTCCCTTTCCCGTGTAACTCAACAAGCATTATAAACAAGGGCAAGTCAATTGTGGTTATTTCCATGGTAATGGTTGTCCAGGCCGACAATTGACTAGAGTATGAGTGCCTTTACAACAAAGCAGCGACACATGCCCCTTGACAATAAACAACCTGTTCTGGAAAGGAGTCTACAAACAAACACAACAAACACGCACCTACTGCCACTTTACAATCCATTGGGTGCATTAACAGAATTTGAGGTTCATGGCAAGTGGAACAGATTATCAATTTAAAGTCCAACTTTTAGGGGGTCTCCACAACCCCAGCAGTAGTCACCAAGGCCCATATTTATACTTTTTTAGCGCCGCATTTGTGTCATTTTTTGATGCAAAAGCAGCGCAAACTTACAAAATACCATTATATTTTGTAAGTTTGGGCCGCTTTTGCGTCAAAAAATGATGCCAATGCGGCGCAAAAAAAGTATAAATATCAGCCCAAATGTCTAGCTGCAGTAAAATTAAATCTCTTCTACAAATACTTGTGTAATGCTATCTTGGATGACTGACTGTTCAAGTAGATGACTCGCAGTATCTCACCAACACGCAATAGTTTTTCTTCCCTACCATGTACGCTTCACAATCAATGTTTAAAAATCCTGGCTGTATCTTCAACAATCATGCATTTCTGAGCACCACACTCAATTTGTCAGAAATTCAGAAATCACTTCCAGTTTATCAGACGTTACGACGTCCTCTGACAATGATAATGAAACTTTTTCCAATGCTGGCATCATGCATGATGTTGTTGCCCAGTGGTCAATTACTCAAAGGTTTGCTGCAGAAATTTTAGCCAGTGGTGGCAAGCAATTTGCGACTTGGAGGATCTAGTGTTGATGAGTCCAGAGGTCATCATAAATTACAGTGATGGAACAGGCCACATCTTTCAATAGTTAGATTATTGTAGTCCCACATCAGGCTTCGCTATTTAAAGTCAGTGAGCGTGTCAGGATTGTCTCCACCACATCAATGTGTTGAAATTGCAGGCAGTTTAGCTAGCCCCTAAAGCTTTACATACAGAGCTGCACAACAAGGTGGTCTAAAGTTGAGCAGACAACCTTTCCGCTATGCAGTACATTCAATAATGGAGGTCACTCTGACCACAGCTGTCTAGCATAGCTTAAGCGATTTGGCTTGGCTGTTACAGCATTACATGCACTTTCCTGTAGAGCATTTGCCAGGAGTAGACAGTGACTTTGCCAATCTCATAAGCAAACATTGGGAGATGCATGATTAGGTGATCATTTATCAGATTCGACATCTACATTTTCACCATTGAGGGCTCCCAACACATATCTGTTTGCAGCTCATGTAAATGTCAAAGCTTTCCCTTCAAATATTCACTAAGCCTGGACACAATTTAAGTTACAGTATATAATTCACGTAATTTCCTGCATTTCGTCCTTTTACGTGAAATTGTGTGAAATAATAGTAGTTGTGTCACATGACGTTATCGGGGATCACTCAGGTGAACAAATCCCATTGCAGGAGAATTTGAACAAGTGTCTCGTGTTCATTTCACTTGTGTTTTTGTGCCTTTGCTGTGCAAAGTGCCTCCTTGTGTAAACTTTTACAATGACGATGCATTTTGTGCAAAACCTAAACAGTGTAAAATAACAGATTTGCTTTTCACATTATTTCACATAATGTTTCTCAAATTTCCACTATTTAGGCAAACAGAAATTACATGAATTTCGCTCACCCCTAGTCTCTGCAGAATGCACTATGGCTTGACTGGTCAGGGGCACCTGCATGCACTTTTCCCTCACATCCAGTGATCCCGTATTTATTGCAGAAAATGAGGCAAGCACCAGTGTCACTCATTCATATCTCAAATGTTGGCTTGTCAACAGTAGTACTCTCTTCTCTAGGAAAGGTCAATATAGCCAACTGCTCCATCTGAATCTCAAGACCCTCATTCTAGCAATTTGGTATCTGAGGACTTAGAATATGGTTATTTGCAATTTTCACCGAAATGTACGAAAATGTTAAAGGAAACTAGAAAGACTATCAAAAACTATAACTCGTGCCCTAAAGTGACTATAACTCTTGCTCCCGCCATGTACAGTGTTTTCATCAAAGATGTATTTTCAGATGTTGCAGTTATGTTATTAATGAGGGTATGAGTGATGTAATATGTGGGGTAATTAGCAGTGCATGGCGAGGGCACGAGTTATGGCTACCTTAGGGCACAAATTACAGTTACTTTAGGTAACTATAACAGGTGAATTTCAGTGGTTTTGTTAGTTTAAAACAGTATGTTTTAACTGACATTATGACCTGACTATAATGGCCCTTTAACTTTTTTGTGTTTTCAGTATTTTTTGAAGTATTTTTTAATGGAAAGTAAGAAATTATTACCATACCTAACTTTAACATCACTTTAACCTTTGTTTTTTTCAGTGAACTTCTGAGTTTTTTTTAATGTGAAGTAGTATTTTATTACCATACATAACACCAACCCCAACTCCTGGAAGGGCCTGCAACTAATCCTTTGTGGCCAGCCAACCACACCCCACACACAGCATTCGGCCATGCACCGCATAGCGTTGGCCGCAGGGCTTTGCCAACAGCCAGACCCTGCGATCAACCCCTCGTGGGCAGCCTACTCCACGTTGCACATGGCTGACCTTTGGCCAGTCCCTGTGTGCAACTCCTCATGGGCAGCCAACACCACCTTCGGCCGTGTGCGGGGAGCAGTTGGCTGAAGGCCATGTCCTGTGCCCAACCCTTGCTCATGCCCAACCCATCTGCAGCGCCCAAGCCATGCATAGCAAGAGATTGGGTTGAAGGCCTGGCACCCAAACTCCTGCGTATACACATAGCTGAATATAAGGGGTGTTATTTTACGTATGACAGAGCTACTGATTTTGTCAGAATACCAAAATATATAAAGTGGGTCTAATAGCTTTAGCGCCATTCCATGACGCCAGCCGGGCACCATATTTATGGAACGTCGCTAAGGCCCTGTTAGTGTCCTTGGAAAGGACGCTAACAGGGCTCGGGAAGGCTAGGGGGAACCGGGGCTTGTGCGCCAAATTATGGCGCTACACTGTTTAGAGGCAAAATAAAAAATTGCCTCTAAGCAGTGTAGCGTCATTTTCTGGTGCACAACCCCCATGGACATGGCTCCTGTCTTAATAAAGACAGGAACCATGCACACCACTCCAATGGCCATGCCCAGGGGACGAATGGCCAGCACCGTGCAGGGGGGCCCAATTCAGGGTCCCTGAGAGATGTTGTGTAAAAAAAAAAAAGAAAACTCACCAGGACTTACCTGGGATGGGTCCCTCATCCTTAGGTGACCTCCTGGTGTGGGTGGGGTGTGTGGGGTGTTTCTTGGGCCAGGGAAGGGCGCCTGGGAGCAATTTCCATGGTCAGAGACCATGGAAGTATACCTACAGGTCCCCTTATGCCTGCCCAGACCTAGGCGTGAAATAATGGCGCTAAGCAAGCTTACACCATTATTTAAGGCCCCCATTCCCCCGTGCTTGATTTTAGCACAGGGGGATAAATATGGCGTAAAGGCCATATCATCTTTTTCTGGCGGGAACGCCTACCTTGCATCTCATTGACACAAGGTTGGTTTTCCCCTCCAGAAAACGACATGAACTCCATAACTTTGGCACTAGACGTGTCTAGCGCCAAAGTATAAATATGAAGTTAGGTTTGCGCTGAATTAGTGTCAAAAAAATTATGCTAATTCAGCGCAAACTGAGTATAAATATGGGCCTTACTGTTTTTTTTAAGTTGCTGGGGGGTGCTGATTTCCCTGCAGCCCCCCACAACATTAACAAAATGCTTGGTATCCCTTCTAGGAGCAACATCAGGCTGTAAAAATGTTTTAACAGCCCTTGCAAGGCATTATGGAGCACCCCTGGCAAGATCTAGTGAAGTAATAAATGATCAAATCCTAATGCTCCTTTATTGTTTCTTTTTATTTTGGGTGACCCGGTGCTCACCTAGGGCACCCAAATCCTTACACTGTGTTGGGGACCATGGGGGAAGTCTCAGGGCTCCCGCAGCCCTACTAGCTCCCTTGCCAGCACCTATCCTTGGTGCTGGCAAGAGCCGGCAAATATTTTTTTTATTTTTCAAATTATGGAGGTGTGGGGGCTTGCAGCCACCCCAGGCCCTGGGGACCCCATCCCCAGGGGTTGTGTGTGTGTTTTTTAAGGAGAGAGGCGCACAGCCCCCAAGGGCAACACTCATTAAAAAGGAGAAGGGGACATGCAGCCCCCTCCCCATGCCTTTATAGGCCTCAGGTCCCCACACAGGAAAAGCACAACCCCCAATACCAAGCATTCATGGACCCTATTCCCCGGGGCCTAAAGTGAGTCCTGTGGTGCTCACCTGGGGCACCCAGAAGACACAACATTCAGGCTCCCGGGGGAGACCCAGGGCCCTTGGGAGTGCACACACCCTTGCACTACGGTGCAAGGTTGTGTGTGTTGGTGCAAGTTAGGCTAAAGTGCACCAAGGCATTGGGAGAAAAACAGTGCTCTTTTAATAGAAACTGCACTGTTTTTCTTTCACACTTTGACATAATTTTGGTCATTGCATTGCGCCAAAACATAGTCATTAGTACTTTGCTTCACTGTTCCACAACCGGTACATATGCATTGTCATCCCCATTTTCCCCACTTGAATGCATTGTGTGATTTTGAACAAAACACTTTGCCTCCCTTTTGCTTCTGTTCCATTTTGTAAGAATGTAGGGAATACTTAAAATGTGGCTGACCCCAATTGCCAGGGCTTTATAAAAAGTGGAAATGTGCATTAGCCCTCGTTGGCTTGCTTGGCTTGGGTTTAATGCCCTCTTTTCACTGTGCTTACAGGGCGTCTGGATGTTGTCATGTTCTTGATTGAAGGTTGCAAGGTGAACCCCTTCATGAAAGATAGGTAAGTGTGATGCTGTATTTGGCCTTATTATCAACTCTTGTATTGTTTAATCAGATGCTATGGGTGTCTACAAGAGTGGCACTAAAGATATCCTTCTTCAGATACACACCAGATGTCTGGACCTGTGGACCCCTTAATAAGGTGTCAGAATAATGGCCCAGAATTTGAGGGAGTCTGCCCTTCAAGTGTTGTTAGGCTTTTGTAGGAAAGACCACCATCCATGTAGATATCGTTAGTCAATGGCTACTACTAATCCACTTGTTGTCTGCCCTTTAGAGGACTGCTTCTCATCCAGATTTTGTTAGCCACATGTACTAAACATGGCTGACTATGCAAATGTTAACTCCCTTTGTTAAAAGGACTGCTGCCTATTTATTTTCTGGAACCCACCAAGATAGTTTGAGCTCCCTGAAGCAAAGGTTACTGCTGTTTTTCAGGTACAAGGCCAACATTTGGGAAATCTGGACTCCAATTCACCTGTCAGTGCTGGAGTGCAAATACAAATAATAAATCAATAAATGACAGAAAGAATATTGACAGGGTCACAATCAAAGATCATGAGTCAGAAAGGGAGGCTTGAGCACTGCAGCATGAGTCTCAATATTGTATTGTAAATAAATCACAACACACATCCAGTCCATAGGTCTCCACCTGACCTACATCTGGTGTAACTAGCTCTCCCTCACTAAGATCTTAAGCAGTCCACTGACCAGTATGAGAAGCTTATCTACGCTAGTGATGTCAGTTTGACACATGTCACATGTGACTATAGTTGTATAATATGTGGGATTCTCTAATCCCTGTATAAATGCCTGTCTTTAATTTCTTTATAATCGGCCACTTGTGACTCACCGGGTCACCGATTATAGGGAAAAGAAATCAGGACTCAACTGTTACAAGTAGGGCTCCCTGTCTTATGGTATTTATTTTTTCAACATTTGCATCTGTATTTATCATATATATATTTGCTATTTTGTTCTGTATTTATCCATTTTTATTTTGTGTATACGGTATAAATGAAGTTGCAATAGGTATGTTTCCAAATTTACTTAACTGATAAATGTATACTCGTATTTGAATGTCTAAAAGGTTTCAGCATCATATGGTGCAGTAACGTTATTTGCAAAACACTTGCATTGTATAATAACATAAATGACTGTAGATCTGCACATAAGCTTAACTAGGAAATGTATTTCCTGTTTTTCATCTCCCTTACTTTCAGTCTGTACACCTACAGTCCTGGCACTCATGATTGACAGTCAAAATAAATTATCTAGTGAAGCCCCATTTTCCGTATTATTCTGTATTTAAAAATAAATACAGACAGGGCAATATTTTTCTGTCTGTATTTATCAGTAAAAATCGGTAAAAGCAGAAAACTGGGAGCCCTAATTATAAGTTATTACAGTTGAGTTCTGATGTTACAATGCCCGCTGCCAGCAGTTCAGGTGAAAGGCAGGTCAAGTCACTGAGCATTATTAAAGCAGTTGTTTAAAAGCAACAAATACAGAATGTTGCTTTTCTTGCTTCTGCTCTATTTTTCTAGCTTACAATGACAAGCAGGGAGAACATGTTTCTTTTTTGCACTACTTAGATACACATTCCGAGTTACTGCAGCTTGTGTAAGCAAAAATGACTTGCATTGAACTGTTCCTAATATCTGTTTGCAACAAATATCTAAACCGTTTTTTATGTATTTAATTCAGCACTAGAGGTTTTACTTTTATTTTTCGTGTTTGCAAACATGCTTGGTCTTTCATGTGAAAGAGGTACCCACCAAAGTTTTAAGTAGTTTGTGGGAAGGTGATGGCGTGGCAATGCAATATATGAGATACAATACCCCTTGCCGTACAATATTGAAAGTTATCTTGAAGTTCCATAACCTTATAAAGGATCTCAGCCCTTAGCCTCATTCTTTTCTATGGGTATGGAACTCCTCAGTTATTTGCAATATTCTTATAATGTATTGCAGAGGGTGATTTATCCCTTATAGAATGTTTCTGTTTAATGAATGCCTGATGAGGTCTATGAAATGGTAATGTGTCTTCGAAATATTATTGTTGGGGGTGTGTGTGTGTGTGGGGTGGTGTGTGTGTGTATGTGTATATATATATATATATATATATATATATATATATATATATATATATATATATATATATGTGTGTGTGTGTGTGTGTTTGATGGCATGTGTAGCTGCAGATACACATGCTGTGCATTATTCCTACCATCTAGTGTTGGGCTCGGAGTGTTACAAGTTGTTTTTAATCGAAGAAGTGTTTTCGAGAAACGAGATCGAGTGACTCCTCCTTCGGTTCCATTGCGCATGGGCATCGACTCCATTGTTAGATTGTTTTCTTTCCGCCGTCGGGTTTGGATGTGTTTCCTGTCGCTGTGAGATGTCGATTCAGAAAAGCTTTGAAAAACTCCCTTTTCGTCGGTATTGTATCGATCAGGTTTATATCTTCCATTGACACAGTGGTACCGTCAGGAAAAAACAACTTTACTCGCCCCTCGGGGCGCACGCGCCCAACTCTGGCCTATTCGGGCCGACCGCATGGAAGCCTCATGGATCGGACTCCATTCTGGTTCTTTCCCTGGTGCCACGCGAAATACCCGTATACTGACCAGCATCTGGTTTGCAATCTTTGCCTTACCCCGGATCACCGGGAAGAAAATTGTGAGGCTTGTCGATCCTTCCGATCGAAAAAGACTCCTTGAGACAGGAGGGCACAACGACTGGAAATGGTGTTGAGAAGCAGCGAACATCTCTACGTGGAGGAGGAAGAAATGATGCGAACATCGGTCTCGGTTCAAGATTCCGAATCCGAACAGGAATCAGAAGAAGACAGACCGGTCACAGTGGGACAACATGTGAGTACGTCTGCCCCTGTACCCTCACATAAGCAAAAACATAAGGCCTTGGGTACGCCACTGCCAGAAGGCCATTGCTCGGTCCGAAAAAAGACTACCAGTGACCAACTTACCAGTTCGGCACCGAAAAAGGCCACTCCTCCTAAAACATTGAAGGCAACAAAGAGCTCCGTGTCCGACTCCACCAAACATCATTTTTCGGAGTCGAAAATTTGAAAATCACTTTCGGAGCTGAGAGCATCGACAGCATCATCTTTTTCGATCCCGAAAAAGCCTGCTTCGGAGCCGAAAAGGTCAGCATACACAGAGTAGCATGGACTTTCAAAAATACTTAAAGACCTCTGAAGAGGAGTATCAAGTACAACCAATACTTGAAGTTATGGATGAAAGGCAGTCCAGGATCCACATCCATAAAGAAACAGGCAGAATTCAGACAGCACCTCCTCTGAAACCAAAAAGAAAGCTAGCCTTTCAGGAGAAATTGGACACTATGCAGTCTCCAGCAAAAGTGCCAAAGCAGAAGGAGAAACCACCATCTCCTCAATCTTCTCCTCCTCATTCTTCTCCTCATTCTCCACATCTGCCTACCTCTCCTCCTACTAGTCCTACACCAGTGCAGTCACCCACTCACTCTTTTGACGCACAACAGGACAATGTAGATCCATGGGACCTTTATGATCCAGATCCCATTCCTAGTAATGACCCAGACAGCTATCCCTCTAAACCTTCACCACCTGAGGATAGCACGGTCTACAATCAAGTTATAGCTAGGGCTGCAGCATACCATGGGGTCACCATGCATACAGAACCCCTAGAAGAGGATTTCTTGTTTAACACCCTATCCTGAACACACTCTAAATACCAATGCCTTCCCCTGCTCCCGGGCATGTTAAAACACGCAGATCACATATTTAGTGAACCTGTTAAGACATGTATAATAACACCCAGGATAGAGAAAAAATATAAACCTCCACCCTCTGATCCTGATTACAGAACCCATCAGGTACCTCCAGATTCTGTGGTCGTTAGCGCTGCCAGAAAAAGAGCAAACAGTCAGTCATCAGGAGATGCGCCCCCTCCTGGGGGCAGGAAATTAGATGCTGCAGGGAAACAAGTGGTATCCCAAGCAGCAAATCAGTGGAGGATAGCCAACTCACAAGCACTGTTAGCTCGATATGACAGGGCCCATTGGGACGAGATGCAAGAGATAATCCAGCATCTCCCCAAAGAACACCAAAAGAGGGCACAACAAGTAGTGGAATAAGGGCAAGCCATTACTAATAATCAAATTCGATCTGCCCTAGATGCAGCAGACACCGCTGCTAGAAGTGTCAATACTGCAGTCACAATACGCAGGCATGCATGGCTCAGATCCTCTGGTTTTAAACCAGAAACACAGCAGGCTGTGTTAAACATGCCATTCGACAAAAAGCATCTTTTTGGGTCAGAAGTTGACACAGCGATAGAAAAATTAAGAAAGGATTCAGACACGGCAAAAGCAATGGGCGCACTATACTCCACACCATACAGGGGATCCTTTCGGAAACCTCAGTTTCGAGGTGGGTTCAGACCACAGACAACAGAGGCATCCACATTACAGGCAAAAACAACCTACCAACCACAATACCAACGAGGTGGTTTTAGGGGCACAAATAGAGGACAGTACCCTGGAACTAGAGGGAAATTTCAAACCTCTAAGCAACCTCCATTGACTTTTCTCAATCCCTTCCACTCCACACCTCTCCTGTGGGGGGGGAGACTACAACAGTTCCACACAAATTGTCAAAACATTACCACAGACAATTGGGTACTATCAATTATCCACAATAGTTATTGCCTAGAACTGATGCACACTCCTCCAAATATACCACCAAGGTCACACAAACTATCCACAGAACACATCAGTCTGTTACAAGAAGTCCAATCTCTACTACTCAAACAAGCAATAGAATTGGTACCACAATCTCAAATAGGGAAAGGAGTTTACTCACTATGGGGGTCATTCTGACTTCGGCGGGCGGCGGAGGCCGCCCACCAAAGTTCCCCCGACAGAATACCGCAGCGCGGTCAAAAGACCGCCGCGGTAATTCTGAGTTTCCCACTGGGCCGGCGGGCGACCGCCAGAAGGCCGCCCGCCCGCCCAGCGGGAAACCCCCTTCCACGAGGATGCCGGCTCCGAATGGAGCCGGCGGAGTGGAAAGGGTGCGACGGGTGCAGTTGCACCCGTCGCGATTTTCAGTGTCTGCTATGCAGACACTGAAAATCTTTGTGGGGCCCTGTTAGGGGGACCCTGCAGTGCCCATGCCATTGGCATGGGCACTGCAGGGGCCCCCAGGGGCCCCACGACACCCGTTCCCGCCAGCAAGGTTCTGGCGGTCAAAACCGCCAGAACCAGGCTGGCGGGAAGGGGGTCGGAATCCCCATGGCGGCGCTGCCTGCAGCGCCCCCATGGAGGATTCCTCAGGCCAGGGGAAAACCGGAGGGAAACCGCCGGTTTCCCTTTTCTGACCGCGGCTTTACCGCCGCAGTCAGAATTGGCCTGGATGCACTGCCAGCCTGTTGGCGGTGCATCCGCGGTCCCCGGCCCTGGCGGTCTATGACCGCCAGGGTCGGAATGACCCCCTATATTTCCTAATTCCCAAAAAGGATGGCACCCTCAGGCCAATATTAGATCTCAGGAACCTCAATCTTTACATCCTGTCGGAACATTTTCACATGGTAACTCTACAGGATGTTATCCAACTACTCCAAAAACACAATTTCATGACAGCACTAGAACTCAAAGATGCGTATTTCCATATACCCATCCATCCTGCACACAGAAAATATCTCATGTTTGTCATTCAAGAAAAGCACTATCAGTTCAAAGTGTTGCCCTTTGGGATAACACAAGCCCCAAGGATATTCACAAAGTGCCTAGCGGTAGTCACGGCCTACCTAAGAAGACAACATATACATGTCTTTCCATAACTGGACGATTGGCTAATAAAATCAAACAGTCATACGCAATGCAAAATCATACGCATTACGTAATACAAACCTTACACACACTAGGGTTCTAAATAAATTACCAAACATTACATCTACAACTGACAGAAATACAACAGTATTTGGGTGCAATACTAAATACTCAGCAAGCGCAAGCATGTCCAAATACACAAAGGATACAAGCATTCCAAAATGTAATCACACAAATAAAAACAAATCAACGATACACTGTCAGATTTGTCATAAAGATTTTAGGATTGATGGCATCATGTATTGCAATTGTTCCACATGCAAGACTAAACATGCGGCCCTTACAACAGTGCCTTGCACAACAATGAGCACAGGCACACAGTAAGCTTCAAGATCTAGTGTTGGTAGACCGCCAAACATGCATGTCCTGTCAGTGGTGGAATTCCACAAATCTAAGCAAAAGGCGACCATTTCAAGACCCTGTGCCTCAGACCATAATTACAACAGATGCATCAATGATTGGTTGGGGAGCCCACCTAAACAATCACAACATTCAAGGGCAATGGGACGCCAAACACAGACAGCTACATATAAATCACTTGGAATTGCTAGCTGTCTTCCTAGCACTCAAAGCCGTTCAACCTCTTCTCACAAAGAAGAATGTCCTTATCAAAACAGACAACATGACAACCATTTATCACCTAAACAAACAGGGAGGGACACATTCATTCCAACTCTCCCTTCTAGCCCAGAAATTTTTTAAATGGGCAATCCACAACCAAATTCACCTGTTAGCCCAATACATTCCAGGGATAGACAATCAATTAGCGGATATCCTCAGCAGAAATCACCAACAAACACACGAATGGGAGATTCATCTTCAAGTACTTCAGAAATACTTTTAACAATGGGGAACGCCAAACATAGATCTGTTCGCCACAAGCAAAAACACAAAATGCCAAAACTTTGCATCCATACACCCACATCCCGCATCCAAGGGCAATGCTCTATGGATCAATTGGTCAGGGAGATTTGCTTATGCTTTTCCCCTTCTCCCACTCCTTCCATTTCTAGTCAACAAGTTGCGACAAACTTCACTCCACATGATACTCATAGCACCAACATGGGCATGTCAACCGTGGTACACAACATTATTAGACCTGTCAGTAGTACCACACTCCAAACTACCAACCAGACCAGATCTGTTGACACAAAACAAAGGCCAAATCAGGCACCCAAATCACTCAATCTAGCAATTTGGCTCCTGGAGTCATAAAGTTTGGATATTTACAACTCCCATCAGAATGTATGGAAGTAATTAAACAAGCAAGAAAACCCACTACCAGACAGTGCTATGCAAACAAATGGAAAATATTTGTATATTACTGTCAATCTGAACATATTGACCCTCCTACAGCATCAATACAAGACATTGTATGCTATTTACTTCATTTGCAAAAATCACATTTAGCATTCTCTTCAATAAAAATGCATCTTACTGCAATTTCAGCATATCTACAAAATATACAGCACAGCTCTTTATTTAGAGTTCCTGTCGTTAAAGCTTTCATGGAAGGTTTGAAATGTATCATTCCACCCAGAACACCACCAGTCCCTTCTTGGAATTTAAATATAGTGCTTACGCGGCTTATGGGACCACCATTTGAGCCCATGCACTCTTGCCAAATACAATTCTTAACATGGAAAGTTGCCTTCCTAGTGGCAATTACTTCTTTAAGAAAAGTAAGTAAAATCCAAGCCTTTACTATTGAAGAACAAACCCAAAATTTATTTCAAAGGTTATATCACCATTTCATATAAATCAAACAGTAGAACTGCCAGTCTTCTTCCCACAGCCAGATTCTGTGGCAGAAAGAGCTTTACGTACATTAGACATCAAAAGAGCTTTAATGTACTATATAGACAGAACTGAGCCATTTAGAAAGACTAAACAACTCTTTGTAGCCTTCCAAAAACCTCATACAGGCAATCCCATATCAAAACAAGGTTTAGCAAGATGGATTGTAAGATGCATCCAAACATGCTACATTAAAGCCAAAAGACAACTCTTAGTTACTCCTAAAACACATTCTACAAGGACAAAAGGTGCTACAATGGCTTTCTTAGGGAATATAACAAAGGCCGAAATATGTAAAGCAGCCACTTGGTCAACACCACATACATTCACTAAACACTACTGTGTATACGTTTTATCATGACAACAAGCTACAGTAGGCCAAGCAGTACTCAGAACATTGTTTCAAACAACTTCAACTCCTACAGGCTAACCGCCACTATTTTTTGTGGGAGGACAAACTGCTTTGTAGTCTATGCACAGCATGTGTATCTGCAGCTACACATGCCATCGAACGGAAAATGTCACTTACCCAGTGTACATCTGTTCGTGGCATGTTCCACTGCACATTCACATGCACCCTCCCACCTCCCTGGGAGCCTGTAGCCGTGTAAGTTACAAACATTTGTACATATGTATATATATATTTGCATTAGCATGGACATCTCTCATCTTTTACCTATATACTCTATCACTCCTTCCTTACCCTCTGCGGGAAAACAATCTAACAATGGAGTCGATGCCCATGCGCAATGGAACCGAAGAGGAGGAGTCACTCGAGCTTGTGACTCGAAAACACTTCTTCGAAGAAAAACAACTTGAAACACTCCGAGCCCAACACTAGATGGCAGGAATAATGCACAGCATGTGTATCTGCAGCGGAACATGCCACGAACAGATGTACACTGGGTAAGTGACATTTTCCATATATATATATAGAGAGAGAGAGAAAGAGAGAGAGAGCGAATGCTGGGATGTTGGGGGGTGGTTGAAAAAGACATTTGGCACAGAACGCTGGTGGGTGAGGAGCTGGCTGCACTCTTGTGTAAGGACATTTTTCTATTAGAATAAATGTTACCTGAACTGATCACTGTGTGTCATCCATGATTATCAGCTTCCCGCAAATAACTCTCCCAGTCCGGGTATCTCAAGGTGCCTTTTGTCAAGTGCAAGTACCTCACCCAGTCCCTGTTTTTTAGTTGCATTTCAATACTCAAAGTATGTTGTCATGGAGAACAAGTGTTAAATATGCACCAAAAAATCTTGGACTGGATTAACTTCTCCCACCTGACATATTGGGGGGTAACTTGATATTTCTGGAAAGGGCATTTTCAAATGAGCAGTGCCCCTCATCACTATCCAGAAACCTCTTCTCCTTGTGCAGATGTCACAGTGTTGTCTTCTTTTCCACAGATGGGGTAACATCCCCCTCCACGATGCCATACAGTTTGACCATCTTGAGGTGGTGAAAGTTTTGCGTGATTACCAGGAGGTCTACACCAAGGAGCATTCTCTGCCCAAGCCGGAGGACCTTTCGAAGGAGAACCTCGAAAGCATGGTCTGAGAGGAATCCACTCCTAGATGATTAGGACTGCTGAACTCTTACCAGAGAGCGTTTCAGTGTGAGAGCAATCACTGCTGCATTTGCACAGCCTTCCCACTGGCATTTCCATCCACATATAAGACTCTTGAACACTGTCTTGACGAAACACATAATCTCGCCACTGTGTATATTGTATCTGACAGATCGACTGGAAACACATATATATACGCACAGTGCAACAAGGAGTGGCATCTAAATGCAGGCTTTAGCTACCATGCCTTTTTATCGACAAAGATGAACCTGAAATGAGAGCATGCAACAGGCAATCCTGGCAAGACCAGACTACAGGGAGATACAATTTAAGATTTTATTTGGACCCAGTTTATCTGTTGCAATCACCTAAGCTGGGAGGAGGTTTGTTCTATAATTTATATCTGTACTATGTAATAAACAGAAGGCACGATGTACCACATTTTAATCTGCTGAGGGTTGGAATTGGTGATTAATTTAAGTTGGTGGTTGTAGGTGGGGCCCACCAGCACTCTTTTTGGCAACCCCACTTATTTTTCCTCTTCAGACTTTGACCGAGAGCAAAGAGGCAAAACGGACACGTGGGACAGGAGGAGGAAAAGAAAGGTCGAAACTGTGACAAAGGGAGAAAGCAGGGATGAAGAGAGCCTGCAAGAGTCCAGAGAAGGGGCAGAGGATGTCTGGTGGTTGATTAAAGAACCAAGATGTGGAATGAAGACTCCCAATTTTTTATATTCGGCACTCCAATATACAGTAGTACTAACCACTGGCTTCTGAGCAAAGCTTTGGGCTACACACTGAATGGAATGGCTCAGACAGCATAGGGTGGCATCAAAGGTTAGATGGGTTTTTGTTGTAGGAACCTGTTACAGATTTACACGTGTGGGCGTGAGACCTTATATTATTTTATATTATTATGATAAGGTGGCACGTAATCTTTTGACTCAGACAGGAGTATGAAATCATCCAATTAAACAATGAGAATCAATAGCCATCAAAAAATCAAAATATGCAATGAGTCAGTAATTCAAACACACCATGACCTATGTGGCCATGAATCACCACACCAATTCAGTAACGTTTAAACATTTATTGCCCTTAAATTGACAATACTAAAGTCACGCAAATAATGCTCAAAACCAATTGATAACAATATAGAAACAACACAGGCTGGCCATAGCTTCTGATGACTCTCAGTTTATTAAGTACAATTACCATTAAACACTCCAAATGAATCATGCAGAACAAGAACAGAATTATTTGAAGAATAGGAGCAGAATACATTGCAGTTGAATCAAAAACAATTAATAAACATTTAAATTAATATTGTGTCAGACACCCTAACTACCAAATTCTAATTTGAAAAGCATGCATGGGCCTCATGCAAATATAAAAATAAGACCACATTTAATTTGGAAAACATCTAACTTTGGCCCTAATAAAACATGCAATTGGATTTTCTAAAGGGGAAAACCCGCAAAAGAAAAATAAATGCACATTGGTTATACCTCTCTTAAATGAGATATCAGCTTGCAGAGCCTTCATCAGCAGAGCGCAGGAGCAGCAGGTCCTCAGTCAGCATAAGGAACATGAAAGGGAAAACAGTTCAGAAATGTTGGGCCTAAAGTAAATGAACTGTTAAATAAGAGCAAACTACAAAAAGCTGAATGGAAAAACAGAACTACATGGAACTGAAAGAAAAGCTAAACTAAACTGACTTGCATCACCTAATGTTTTGCTATATTAAAGCCCCAAAACGTTACTAGCTAGGCTTTTATTGGGTAAGACTATGAGTTGGGTTAGTGCACAGCCAATAAAATATCATCTGTGCCTGAGTTGTATCTCTTCTTTGTTCCTTCCAAGATAGTTTCAAGATCACGCTCCTCTCCGGTCGACAGCTTCCATGAAAACATTACAATTTAAAACAACACAAAAAAATGGCATGTTGCTTCCTGCCAAAAATGAAAGCCTATTGTTAAAACTTACATTTTTTATCACAAGGAAATGCAGTACAAGGAGGACAGGGAAAGCACTAGCTTTCCACTGCAAGGATGTCTAATAAGTAAAATCAACATGACATTTAAACATTGTGCTCCTGGAAAATACTAAAACATGGGTCTTTTAACTAATGCTAAACACAAAGAATAAAACATTTCTTAATAATGTCCAGCCATTAGCTTTGTAGTACCTATTATTAATCATGTTTTGTCAATGCATGTAGTTATAATGAATCACAACTCATTTTCATTACCATTTATGATTTCTCATAGCACTTCTTTAAGGTGGCAACCATGACAATCAATTTGAAAGCTGCATGTTTATTTTTATAGCAGACGTTTTTCAGTTAGGCCTTTTAATACACGTTATTACACATTATATTTTAGTGGCACATTTTTATTAATAATGTTTGCTCTCTAAAACATGCTTTCCAAAATCCTGCCTTCCAGTGATGGGATACAGAATATTATCAATAAGTTCACACAAACAAACATGCCAGTGAATGTCAATTCCGCAGCATCTGTAATGAGATCCATGGACATTATAAGAACTCCCTGTCAATTCAAAACCATCTAATTACTTTGCTTTGTCTAGAGATACAATTTAGGAATACAAACAGCAAGCAATGCTGTTTTTGTATTTCATCGCAACTTCTAATGGGGGGGGTGTCTTCACCAAAGTTGTATACTGCAGCAGCCTTTTTTGAAGTTTTATAAAGCACAAACTTGGCACGAAGGCAGCAAACTGCTTTGCAAGAGAATGTTACTTCTACATATTTTCTAGGCAAGAGGAGATTCTGTGATTTGCCCAGAATCACAGGATGTTAAGCCAAGACCAAGATTCAAACCTGGCTCCCAACTTGAGAGCTTTCATGGTTGTGTATAAAAATAACAAAATGGTAGTTATTTCTTCATTAAAAATGTGTTCACATTACAAGTGCTGCAATGATTAATAGGCCTCTTCAACTGTGCTAATAATGTATTTTAACCAAGTGATGATGCAATCTGAGCAGACATCGATGACCTAAGTATGTGAGGAGGTTCTACAGAAAACACCTGGCCACAAAACAGACTGAGCCACGGAAGGTGGGTTTGGCTTTGAAAGCAAAGAAGAGGAAGATTAATGTATTAATTTAAACTGAATGATAAGTCCCAAAAAACTATCATACCACCTGATCTTCAGTTTAGAAACTGGATAAATGGGAAGAGCAAAGATGGCCACCGTCTCCAGACAAGCTCACATAAATGCTCCTCAACCCAGTAAGCAGATAGTGACCAAGGCTTCAAAGAAGAGGCACAAGTCTGCGTCCCTGATCCCGAAACACTTCTGTGCTTTAAATACAACTGTGAAATTGGAAAAAGTGACCTAACCTACAGAATGCTGGACTATGCGCATAACAGGTTCATGCTTGCAAAGTACACAAGTTTATTGATGTATAATATTTTTGAAGCTGGAGGATGTATAGTTTTTCACTTTTTAATCCAGTTTCCAAAAGAGGCTGAAAAATTGACACACAAAGGACACACATATACAGTGGCAGCTTCAAAACAAATCTGATAAAATGTAGCTGCCCCTCAACAACACAGAGACAATTACAGAAACTCCCCAATTGACAACTACCTTTACCAAAAAAACACTAAGATTAATATTGTAATAATTATTGATCCAACACTAAATAGCAGTATTATCCTCCGGCATCAAAAGACCACTCCACAACTAAATCAGTCAATGTCCTTACTAGACTCAAGGAACCTGGTGCTTAAGAGGAAGAAAATCCCACCTGGACAAACATCTGTACTAACCATGAATCAGAATATGAGGGTTTCAGGACTCCAGTCTGAATGGGCGGCATAGAGATTATTTCTGATCATGACGAACAGACCCTGACACTTCCTTAGGGAGAACTGACTTGCACACAGTCTATGGTGAGCATGGAATACGCAAACCTTATGATGTAGAATTTCTATGGTAATCACCATTTCATTATATCCTGTCACAAAAAGAGTCAGCGCACATATGTAGTTCACACATTTGTTTTAATGGAATGCCTCAAACCCACATGTAAAATTGCAGTGTTATTTCATGACACCAGCAACACATGTATGTGTTAAGTCATCCACACCCATACCAGGGCACCCAGACTAGAAAGAGTGCACGTGTACCACTAGACCACAGGTGTTCAATATAGTACCAAGAGAGGAAAATCTGCTCCATATTTTCAGGATAACGACAATGCAAATATTACAATGCATACGGATGTTATTTCATGTAGATATCCTGAAGATCAGGCATAGGTCAGGACATCCCTGCACTGGATCCTTGAAAGGCAGGGGACATTCTGCCCTGGTTCGGTTTTTCTGAGGATTGCTCATCCTCAGTTCCTTTGAAGCGGTACTACACACCCAGAGAAGTTTGTTTGTAACTCTATTTTCTCAGGACATGCCTAAAGTTGCAGATCCATTATGGCAGGGACCAAAGGTGCAAGATAGCTGCCCATGGACTTTCTTCATGGAAGAAAATGCTCCTATCCTCAATGAAGGCAAGAAATTGTCTTAAAAGATACGACTTGAAATGATTTCAATAGAAAATGTGCACCACGTGGAACTCTCATGAGGAAGTCTCACAGAAGACTTGTTTGTGCCAAGTACAACAAGCATTTGCAATGCAATAAGGCTCGCATTTGCTTGAGTTAGAGCTATTGGCGTTGTAAATGCGTACCTGGACTCTTCTTGCCACATAAATGTGTCAACCTTGACTCATAATTTGGTCACATAATTGTAGTGCCCCTGCATATAACTGAAGCACTTCCATTTACTGCAGAGAGTCTTTCCCCGATGACCTTGAACATTTCTTAGATTGCTTTTAGTACCGTTTTCTTGCAATTCATTTTTTATGTGGGTGATATGTGAAGGACTGTTACTGACATTTTCAGATAAATGTTGCTTGTTTCATGCAGCATCCATAAAAAAAAGGTACTTTAAGACCAGAACAGGACCTCACATATGAGAAATTGGTGGGTGTCACAGAGCTTATTTGCAGTATTAGTGAGCTGCTGAATATTAGATGTAAACACATTAAGAATTTGGACAGGTATGCCTGTGCATTGTCAGTGACCTGGCCAAAGGGGGTGAGAAAGCTGTAACTGGATCATAAGTTTAAATCTGTTACGAACAGGGGCCCCCAAAATCCTTAAGATGCCCCAGGGGAGAACAAGAGCAAAAGTATGATAAATGTGGTTGCACAAGTAGGGAAGTGGATTAGGCGGCAGTTGTTGGTAGCTGGGAGAGCTTATGAAGAGGGTTCTTCTCCTGAAAAGCATTCACCAAAGAGTTTACAACAGAAATGGAGCTTTACATGGGGCAAAATTGAGTCATGATGGCTAACATCTCCTCGCTGCTGTTACTAAAAAGAAGTTGGAACTGGAGGGGTGGCTTTTAATCAACGTAACAAGCACTAATCTGTGTAAACACACTCTTTCAATTCACCCTTTTCAGTGGCTGAAACATACTATTATAAGGTAAGCAGGGTGCACGAGAGGGGCTTAAGGGACAGCGGAAAGAGAAAGGAATGCAGATTTGTAGGTATAGTAAGTGGAATAAAGCGCATTACTTTATGAAATGACCAAAAAAATTTACGTTTTTCCAAACAGAGAGAGGGAGAGAGTTTGGATGCGTTTTTGCCTGTGTGTAAAAATTCCTGTTGAAATCCGACAGACACCGCACCATACCTGACTAAAAGCACCTTTCCATTCCACAAAAGATGACAGGGTATACATTTTAAAGCGACTTCAAGCTCTTTATCTATGTGAATTAGTGGTGCTGGACGACTTATAGCTTAAAATCTGCAACATTTACCGTTCTAATGTGCACGAAGCAGGGAAACGGTGCAGTACCACAGGTTGTCCCTAGGTGCCCCTTGGTACCTCTTTTGGGCGTATAAGGGACTGCATCCTGCAATCTTGAATTCACCTCATCACCAATTAATTTTGGGCACTGTGCTGAAAAATAAAGCGCGGCGCCCATTTTGTGAAAAGTTTTACGCTGTGCATTCAGATTATGAGGAAGGAGAGAAAAGAGTAATACACTGGCTGAAAAAAAATAAGTAGCAACATCCTGGAAAAAGCAAACACTCATAGAGAATGCTAGATTAAGTAAAGCATGTGAAATGTAAACAGGAACAATATGGCTACATTAGCTGAGAGCACGAATGCTCTGCAAATGAAAAGGGAAGCTTTGCCGAAGACGAGCAGGAAACCAAGAAAAAAAAAGTCCCCCAAAGAACAGATAAACACGACAAAGCGTAATTATACAGTAGATAGTTCCTGTTCCCAAAGAGAAAAAGGAGGGACACAGAGGCATGACTGACTACTAGCAAGCAAGGATTTTTAAATAACACTGAAACGAACAAATGAAATTACTTTAAGTCCACAGAAGTATACTAAAGTATACAAGAGGCTACTCGCTTACGCTCGACCTAAAAAGAAAATGCCAAGAACCAGTGACTCTTCGTCACAAAAATATTTAGTTTCGCTCTTGATTGCAATTCTGATTTCCACTGCAATATTCCTAAAGCTGCAGTTATTCTAAGGGGATTCTTTGTATACAAACATTTTTCATTTCTTTTTCATGCTCCAATGTCTTGACTCTCAAAAATAGTTCTTAGTGAACCACTTGCTTAACAAACATATGACATACATATTCCAGCTGACCCGATTCAGGTGGGAGACTCCCAGTTATTAAAGCAAAAATGCTTTTGTTGTAGCTATCTCCTCGCAAAATTGCCTATTTCAATATTAGTCAAGAAGGAAAATAAAATTCCCCCATTTTTATCTCTCTATCCCGTTTCGAAATGTTGGCATATATGGCATTGTTCTGTCGAGCAGTTTTTGATGGAAAGAGGGAATACAGAATAAACCCCACAACGCAATCCAAAAGACAGGTTTTAAAAAATATTGGGATGTGCAAAAAAAAAAAGGCATTGTTATTATTTCAAGAAATATGTACACTTAGGTTTGAGTTCTGCTGAGTGCAATATTGTATGGGTGGTACACAAACATGCCCCCGGAGACATGCAGTATTTGCAAAATGTATTTTGTAGCCTCAGGAGTTATAAATTTACAAACATTGACTATTCTGCCATCTAGTGGTGAAGAATGCACTGTTTGTGGTTTTTCACCTGAAGCTAACTTTCTGGGCCTTTTTGGTCATAGTCCCCTCCTGACACGGAAAGCCCAAAAAAATCTTGCATGTATATTTCTTGAGCTTTTGTTTTTTTAGGTCTCAGCTAGACACTGCATGTACTGCGCTGTCCTGAAGAGACTGTTTTATTCAATATGTGGGCTCCAGCCTGCCCACAGGCTTCCCGTTTGCTGGCTCCATGGTCGCTCTTGTGTACTTTCTCCACATTTGTCCATGGCATGCATGTATCATGCCACTTCCTCTGTTTAGCCCTCCCAGAGAGCATGGACCAATTACTACTATCCATCTACTACTCCCATTTTAGGAACTGTTTTAGGCACTACTTTTTTCTTTGTTTAAGAGCACTTAACATGAGCGCTGGTGTTTTCACTCGCTTTGATCTTGTTCTTATCTTGTCACTTTTGCTGTTCATCCAAACACCAAGGTCGAATGTCAAATGCTGTTTTCATGAGGGCACGTGTACTTTTCTTTCTCTGACTTCAAAGTGAGAGTATTCCTTCATTTAAAATAATGTCCCGGCATTGCTTGCTAGTCCCCACACCCCGTCCTTCATCACGGCTTGACCCGTCCCTCTACTTCCTCCCTCTTTGCTGCTTGTACGTATTCTACAGCTGTCATGGTTCCTTCCCCTTCTACTTGTTTTACTTTCCAGTGTAGCACTCCATAAGACATGCTGTCTTTTCACATCCCCCCCACATTACTCCTGTCATTGCAAGCCCCCTCCCAACTCCCATCGCTGCTTGCTTCCCTCTGACCCCCATCATATCTCGAATTGTAAACCCTCCCCCACACCACTGTCCTTGTTTGACCCTGCCCACCCCTTGTTTTCAAAGTATTGCTCTAAAATTGAACATTGGCGACATCATGCATGGTGTGCCACACAATTGAGGGGCACATCATACTATTATATTTATTTTTGTAATTTTAAACAGCACAAACGTGACCCAAAGGAATCATAGTGCTTTACATGACCACCAGTTACAGTACATGGGGATAACATACATTTTTGTTTTTTGCACAGAGAGATTAAGGGGCAGTTTTATGGAAAGTGGTGCTGCATCGAGTGCAGAGCAACTTTCCCTGCGCCCCTTAGCACCCCTCTACCACCATGTGTGCGCCGTATTTAAAATACGGCACACCATGGTGCAGGGTAGGGGGCAATAGCGTCAATTTTCATGACGCTATTGATGTACTATGCAGGAGTAGCGCCAAAATATTGGCACTACTCCTGCAGAATACAAATTGGCCCATTATAAATAATGGAAGCCCCCTTTTAACGCCTGCTCTGAGCAGGCGTTAAAAGTGCCATACAAAATGACGCAAGGAAATCTCTTGAATTTCCTTGTGTCATTTGTTCGTCCCCCTAAAGGGAGAACGCCCCCTTTGCATACATAATGCCTGGCAGGCATAATGTAGCGCAAAGGGTTACAAAGTGGTGCAATGCATGCGTTGCGCCACTTTGTAAATATAGCGCTAGCATTTTGGCCTCTTTAGGCCATATTTTCATTTTTTTAAATGACGCTAACGTGGCGCAAGGTGGCACTATGGGCTTATAAATATGCCCCTAAGTGATTTTCCCAGAATCACAAGAGGTTGCCAAGAATAGAACCTGGTTCCGCAGTTTCAATGTCGGCAACTCAGCCCATAAGGCCACATCCTATCCAAGACTGTTCCTAGTAGATAAATGTGTGGTATGCGCACAATGGAACAGTTCTGTAGTACATTTTTGTTCACCCTCTTTGTGAGAGGAGGCCTCTTTTTGCATGGTTAGCACACCACTTTTTGCCTGATGTTGATGTATCCTAGTGTCCAGGGACTATGCTAACCAGGTTCCCTAGGCCAGAGCTCTTTCCCTAAATCTGTTGGGATGCTTAGCACAGTTAAATGCACTCTTAACTATCAATGTAAGTCCCTAGTAAATGGGTACCCATGTACCCGGGGCATAGGGTATTAAGGGTAGGCTCCTGAGGGCAGCAGCTCCAGCACCTCCAGAGCCTTGCATCCAGATCCACTCAGCACTGCCATTGCAGGCTGAGTGTTCTGGTGCAAACCTAAAAAGACAATTTCAACATAGCACACGCCCTGTGTGACCTATCAACCCTAAACTGCATATGCTATGAGTAAGCCACCCCTCTAGTAGGCCTTTCAGCCCTAAGGCAGGGTGCACCATATTGAATGTGAGAGCAAAGAAGCAGGAGCACTATGCCCCCACTGTGTTCTTGCCAAACCTGGGACATAGTGACTAAACAGAGCAGCCGTTTTACATGCATGTGCTGGACACTGGTCAAAAACGTGTTCCCCAGCTACATGATGGTCAATCTGCACCCTGGGTAGTTTGGTATCAACTCAAAATCCAAATTGGTACCAGTATTGGATTTATCCCTAAATGTACCTAGGGCCACCTTAGAGGTGCTCAGTGCAAAAGCTAACCTAACTGGCATGGTTGCTGACTGTTTCCATCCAGCATGCCACCTCCAGACAGCCAATATACAAACCCTGGGGGAGAGCCCTGTCTCTCTGGTTTCTAAGACAGTGCCCTTCCTGGGTAGAGGAGCTAGCACCTCCTCCCCTCAGGAATGTGCATTCCCCTGGTGGTGAGCTTCAAAGGGCTACTGCCCTTGAAACCCGAGCCTCCAGGCCTGCTGCTAGCACCAGATGACTTCCCCATTTGTCAACCCCCACTTTTGGCTGGAGCAAAGGCAGGAAACCACTCAAAGGGTAGGAGGAGTGGTCTCACTGAGCACACACCACCCCTAGGGGCTTGCAGGTGAAGGGGACCCTCCATTTCCTTTCCCTCCATGTTGGATGACAGGAAAATAGCCAATGAGGTTTAGGGTAGTGACCCTCCCCAAAGGAAGTGGTCACTGTAGTGGATGTAGCCACCCAAGGGTAAGTGGCCCATTGGACACTACCAGGTTCCCCCTAAAAACGCCCACTATATTCAGTATTTAGTGGGCTCCCCTAGACCAAGAAATCAGATTCATCAGGAAGAAAAGAAGGCAGCACCAAAGAACCCGACAGCACGAGAACAGAGGATCTGTTGCATCAGAAGAGGCTCCAAGACACCTGCATTCTGCACCAGAGTCCCGACAATCGGCGCTGCGGAGGAGCTGACCACTGAACCGACCTCAAAAGACTCAGAGGACCTCCAGGCTTCGCAGATAGCCTGAGATCTCCCTCCTGAGTGGAGGCACCACTCAAGAAGCAAGAAAATCCCAGCAAGAACCAGCAAACCGGAGAGGGTCACTTCACCGACCGGCCGATATACCCACAACCGAAGTCGCACCCGGACCCGATGACACAACAACGACAGCCCAGAAGAGCCCTACAAGTGTGCCCACTTTGGTGGCACTGCACCCTCCCGTGGCTGAGTTGTGCCAATACCCCAGGTACTGGTCAGTGAACATCAGACTACAGTAAAAACAGCTCTCCCAGAGCTGCAACTGGACCAGAAGGAAGGCCTAGTGGAGGGACTTCAAAAACACACCCAAGACTTCCCACCAGAGCGCCTTCTTCATCCTGCAAGGCCCCCAGAAGAAGACTTACCTCTGGCTGCAAAGGGCTCCAGTGCGCACAGCCTCAAAGACCTCCAACTCGCCCTTCATCTGGTCGCCCTGAGCTCTGCATCGCAGAACCAGCTGTGTGCCACTGGTCCCTAACCCCTTTTGAACTCGACAGCCCAAGGGGACCCTAAGGCACCACCTTTAAACTTGCAAACCACCGCCTTTCCCAGGTGGCCCCTCCGAGTGGCTCTGTGCCTAGAGACTTTCTAGCTCCACTCCCACCGGAACCGGGAGCTGCTCCAGGCTCTCCAGCTGGCACAGTGTCCCCACCACCCTCAGTGACCATCCTGCAAAAGAAGAGACTGGTAACTCAACTACGATTTTTAATGCATTTTTAAAATTGACTGCCTATTGATTCCTATGGTGCGTAATTACGCACAGAAAGACTAACTTTATTAAAAGTTTGAAAAATCATAACTCAAAAAGTACTTAAAGTATCTTAACCATTTGGTCTTTAAAATTATTTTAAAATCTGAAGTATTTTTATAAATTCTTGTCTCGAGTTATTCATTAAGTGTGTGTGGTGCATGATTGATATTGTGAGTACAACAAATGCTTAGCACATCTCCTGGATTAGTCTAACTGCTCGACCAGCTACCTCAAAAATTGGAGCATTAGATGATCTCAGTTTTGCCTCTGAAAACCAATGTGTGGTTGCCTGGACCCCCTACACACTGTACCTAATTTTGTACACTACATAGAGGGCCAGCCTCCTACACTATTTTCAAGACTGCTTTATTCATGGCCTCGTAACTTAACAGCCCTCATAACTGTGAAGCAGAGAGGGGGATGGGGACATGTAGGCTGCTAAATAATTTACTAGCCTGCAGCTTCCAGCTTTATATTCATTAGTTATAGTATTTCGTTAAACACAACACTCTGCTTCTTTATTTTTTCTTCATTTCTTTTAATTGTTAAAAACGTTTTTCTTTTCTTTTGCAGTTATAACTTTTTTCTTTCATTTCGTCATAACTTTTCCACCAGTGTCCTCAAATGCAAATTTTCGGTCGCATGCCTTTTAACCGGAAAATGCCTGGTGAACAGCTGCTGACACACAGTCTTTGCTTTAAACAGTTTGTAGGCTCCTTCTTTGCTTTTCCCTTTTCCAAGAAGTTTGCACCATCTCCTGATTATGTTTTTTTCTTGCTCGCTCACTTTAGCTGGTAAATTCCATTAGCTGGTTTGGAGGTCTGCTGTTTGGGAGATATGCGTTTAATGTGCTGCTCGTGGTTTAAACACTTGATTGGTAAACTCGACATTCTGGTAGTTAATTTTTTGCATTTTGGGGGGAAATTATCTTTGAAATCGGTTAAACATTTTACTTGATGACTTGGAAGTTATATGAACTATAATATATTTTTACACCTTCTAGCATGCTTTTTAAGTCCAGGCAGGTTTTGATAAAGGAGCAAGTCACTTCTGTAGCATACCAAAAACTTACTTACACACTTAAGTTGTGTGCTCTTGGCTAAAAGGCATTAACATATACAAGGCCTATTGGCTTTGCCAATGCTTGTTTTACCTTTGCAAAGCAATAGCGAGAGCGGCTCTGTTAATTTCCTAGGGGAAACCAACAACAATACGATAAAAGCAACCGGAATTTCATAGTATTTTAACTTTTTAGAAACATCGTTTTTTGTACAACATTGGGACTGATTTTGTAACTCATATTTGTCAAACATGCCTTAACATCAAAATAATATGCAACATAATGTGCCAAATAATTTCCTTTAACTGCAAAAAATGCCTCAAAATTGCAATTTTCTTGCCATCAGTGGAGGCTCTTACAAGAAGACTAGCGCCTGCACGAATGATAAAGCACTTCGCTTGCTTCTATCCAGTCTGTCGGGAACAGTGACGTTTATTCCTACACTTATGAACAAGGGGGCTCAAAGGTAGAAAGGAGCATTAGGAAAGACGTTTGTACTCATGCTATTTCTATTCACTCAAATTTGCAGAAGAGGTGAGATGGCGAAGAGACGATTTTATTACTTGAACTAAAAGAATTGCAATATTTTTGTACAATGACAAAACACTTTTAGGCGTGGTTAGGTAACTGCAAACTGGCCACATTTTGTGACCAAAAATAGAAATCTTATTTTTAAGGTTTCAAAATTACTAATTAACATGACAAAGATGTCACCAAATATTAAATCATAGGTCACCTATGTCGGCATCCTAGCCAACTGGATCACGTTACTGGGGGGTGGCGCGTTGAGGTCTGGTACATGCTTAACGCCATAACGGCTGGTAACATATGCATTTCTCGATGTTTGTGGTCTTTTCTAGAGAGACCACGAATCATCACATAGCGAAAAATGTGTTTTGTGGGGCTGGGGGCCGCTGGCAGGTTAAAGTCTCTCAGGTAATTTGCATCTCGTCCTGATCATTCACAGGCCTTCATACTTCCTGGGCCTGCGCCACAGCCTGTGGCCCATGGTCAGCCCATGGGTGTGCGCTCAGCTACGACAATACGGCAAAGGCTTGAAACCAGATTAAAAACTATAATTCTTGACACAGAGACGAAACAGCTGTGAGGAACTGCCCGGGGAACAGCTGGCAGCAGTACCTACTTCTGCTAAGTGTTTTTTTGGATTTTTGTTAAAAGTCCTTATACGGGGGAGAGGAATTTAAACTAACAGAAGTGTATTGGAGCCTGAAACCGACCAGAAGCGAGTGGGAGTTTGGATGGCTAAATTGTGTCAAGCGTGCAACCCATTTAGCCTTCCTTGAATCACAAATACCCTCGTTTACAAGCACTTGACCCTGGGCAAGACAGTTTAACTGGTTCTGTCTCGGGTATTTTTTCAGTGTTATAGAGTCCAAATTTGGCTCGAGCACATAAGAAGGCTTTCTTTACAAAAGAACCAGACTAATTACACATTTTTCAGGCCCTGGGAGATAAAATGATTTCCCCAGAATCACAGGATGTTAGGCCGAACCAGGGATTCAAACCTGTTTTTCCAGTTCCATATTCAGCACTTTTAGCCACTAGGCCACATCTCCTCCCGATTCTCAGTTACCCCATCTGCCAAAATGAGGTGCATTTGGGGCGAAATGACAGTATGAAGTGTCAGGTACAAGTTAAAAAGGAAGACGCGACTAAGCCCCAACTAAAACACGTTTAATTAAAAATATTAACAAGGCGGTAACAAAACCGCCCCAAGGAGGGACAAATGTAAAGCATTTACCAATGATGATAAATATTTTTTTAAAGTCAAGACCATGAACGAGTGATAGTGATGGGCGTGCGGTTGGCGTGGTTAAAAGCCCACAGATAGATTACAACGGGCCAGAGCGCTAGACCTAAAAAAGGAACACCGTTTTATTAATAGTTTGATGGTTAATCACAAAACCAGTTATTTCAATACCCAAGGCGGACAATTTGAGAACGTACGCCCTGAAAGTTGCTATATACATTAACTGTCCACAGGCCTGCGTTGTGTCTGTAATATGTACACCCAGAAGTGGATGCATGTTTGCTTACCCAAAATAACAACATGGCTGCATGCACCGGTCATGTTCACACTTTACAGACTGTTGCATATCTGTTTATGTATTCTGGCACCAAGAATTAAACTGGTGGGAAAGCACTTAATAACTGATTATGTAGAAAACAGAACACCCTAGAAATGGCTGCTACATGCACCATGTAGATCTACGAGATGCCTACAAACCTGGGTTATATGCACCCAGAAAACACCTCATACGCACTATAGGTGTGGAGGCCTTCTTGAATTATGGTGACGCCACAAGTTGAAGAACAGTTATGTTATGTACACTGCAAAAAGGATGTCATTTAAATAGCTCACAATTGGGGTAGCCTTACCCCAGAAATAGCTTCACACCTCCTTTAGGTACATGCCAGAGGTGAGGGTTATCTGGGGGTTTGCTCTGTGATGATTCCTGTTAGTCCCTATTGAGAAGGGTTGCATATTGTTTTGAAATTTCTATTTGAATACATATTTGTTATTTTACAACTGTATGCATTATGGGTACCAGTTAATGTGAACTTTGAATTGGCCTGAGTTAGTCATGGCATCAAGCCACTTGTAAAGGCAATAGGCTTTATCGGTTAATTAAGAAACATTAAGCCAGATTCTTATGTCTGATCTCTGTATTGTAACATGTTATGACTAAGCATGTAGGCCCGATTTACGCATTGTGAAAACCATGTGTTAAGGAAATATAGTTTTAAGGATGGACTTTTATTACACTGCGCTAAAGCCTACATGCTCGTAATTTGTTACATGGAAGCCCACAGGTTACCATAATGGGTCAGGGTTTGGTGTTGGTGTTGGTGACCCACCTAAACAAACACTGGGGAGGATTGAAGATGAGCACTACAATAATCCTTATGACGCTCTCTTAGCAGTGATTTTATATTGTTTTAATAACTGCAATATTGTAATATTTGTAATTTTATTATGGTATTCCTGACGGTGCCTTGTGAGTAGCTTATGCCAAACATAGAAGGTGGTGACATGCCAATAATAATAGCTATAGGCCTGCTTGGTTCACTAGGAAACGGTATTTTAGATACCATAGTTCTGCTCTGTTTATTATGAATAGTTAAAACAAAGGCAGTAGGCCTGATTTATTTACTTTGTAACACATATGTTAAGTCCAGAAGGCCTTTGAGGCATGGATTGTTTTTGCAGTATGTTAATGTAGGAAAGTACCATCTTGCCTGGCATGTTACCCCCATATTTTCACTGTATGTATGTTGTTTTAGTCCTTGTGTCACTGGGACCCTGCCAGGCAGGGCCCCAGTGCTCATAGTATGTGCCCTGTATGTGTTCCCTGTGTGGTGCCTAACTGTATCACTGAGGCTCTGCTAACCAGAACCTCAGTGTTTATGCTCTCTTTGCTTTCCAAATTTGGCACTGCAGGCTAGTGACTAAATTTACCAATTCTCATTGGCACACTGGTACACCCATATAATTCCCTTGTATATGGTACTGAGGTATCCAGGGTATTGGGGTTCCAGGAGATCCCCATGGGCTGCAGCATTTCTTTTGCCACCCATAGGGAGCTCAGACAATTCTTACACAGGCCTGCCACTGCAGCCTGAGTGAAAAAATGTCCACATTATTTCACAGCCATTTTTCACTGCACATAAGTAACTTATAAGTCACCTATATATCTAACCGTCACTTAGTGAAGGTTGGGTGCAAAGTTACTTAGTGTGTGGGCACCCTGGCACTAGCCAAGGTGCCCCCACATCGTTCAGGGCAAATTCTCCAGACTTTGTGAGTGCGGGAACACCATTACATGCATGCACTATACATAGGTCACTACCTATCTATAGCGTCACAATGGTAACTCCGAACATGGCCATGTAACATGTCTAAGATCATGGAATTGTCATCCCAATACCATTCTGGTATTGGGGGGAAAATTCCATGATCCCCTGGGTCTCTAGCACAGAACCCGGTTACTGCCAAACTGCCTTTCCGGGGTTTCCACTGCAGCTGCTGCTGCCAACCCCTCAGATAGGATTTTGCCCTCCTGGGGTCCAGGCAGCCCTGGCCCAGGAAGGCAGAACAAAGGATTTCCTCTGAGAGAGGGTGTTACACCCTCTCCCTTTGGAAATAGGTGTGAAGGGCTGGGGAGGAGTACCCTCCCCCAGCCTCTGGAAATGCTTTGATGGGCACAGATGGTGCCCATCTCTGCATAAGCCAGTCTACACCGGTTCAGGGATCCCCCAGCCCTACTCTGGGGCGAAACTGAACAAAGGAAAGGGGAGTGACCACTCCCCTGACCAGTACCTCCCAGGGGAGGTGACCAGAGCTCTTCCAGTGTGTACCAGACCTCTGCCACCTTGGGAACAGAGGTGTTGGGGGCACACTGGACTGCTCTGAGTGGCCAGTGCCAGCAGGTGACGTCAGAGACCCCCTCTGATAGGCTCTTACCTTTCTTGGTAGACAAACCTCCTTTTCTGACTATTTAGGGTCTCTCCCCTGGGGAATTCGGCAGATAACGAATGCAAGAGCTCACCAGAGTTCCTCTGCATCTCCCTCTTCGACTTCTACCAAGGATCGACCGATGACTGCTCGAGCACGCCTGCAAAACCGCAACAAAGTTGCAAGACGACTACCAGCAACATTGTAGCGCCTAATCCCGACGGCTTTCTCGAATGTTTCCTGGTTGTGCAAGCTCTGGGGGTCACCTGCCTTCACCCTGCACCAGAAGCCAAGAAGAAATCTCCCGTGGGTCGACGGAATCTTCCCCCTGCTAATGCAGGCACCAAAAGATTGCATCACCGGTCCTCTGGGTCCCCTCTCATCCTGACGAGCGTGGTCCCTGGAACACAGGATCTCTATCCAAGTGACTCCCACAGTCCAGTGATCCTCCAGTCCAAGTTTGGTGGAGGTAAGTCCTTGCCTCCCCACGCTAGACTGCAAACCTGTGTACTGCGTGATTTGCTGCTGCTCCGGCTCCTGTGCACTCTTCCAGGATTTCCTTCGTGCACAGCCTAGCGTGGGTCCCCAGCACTCTGTCCTGCAGTGCTCAACCCTCTGAGTTGGCCTCCAACGTCGTGGGACCCTCCTTTGTAACTCTGCGTGGACTCTGGTTCATAAATCTTCTAAGTGCCTGTTCAGGTACTTCTGCAGGTGCTGCCTGCTTCTGTGAGGGCTCTCTGAGTTGCTGAGCGCCCCCTCGGTCTCCTCCTCCAAGGGGCGACATCCTGGTCCTTCCTGGTCCCCAGCAGCACCCAAAAACCTCTACCGCGACCCTTGCAGCTAGCAAGGCTTGTTTGCGGTATTTCTGCGTGGGAACACTTCTGCAACCTTCATCGCGACGTGGGACATCTTCCATCCAAAGGAGAAGTTCCTAGTCCTCTTCGTTGTTGCAGAACTCCAAGCTTCTTCCATCCGGAGGCAGCTTCCTTGCAACTTCATTTGGGGTTTCCTGGGCTCCTGCCCCCCCCTGGACACTGTCGCAACTATTGGACTTGGTCCCCTTGCTTTGCAGGTCCTCAGGTCCAGGACTCCGTTTTTAGTGCACTGTTGGTGTTTGTTGTTCTTACAGAATCCCCCTATCACTACTATTGTGCTCTTTTGGGGGTAGTAGGTGTACTTTACTCCTACTTTTCAGGGTCTTGGGGTGGGGTATCTTGGACACCCTGACTGTTTTCTGATAGTCCAAGCGACCCTCTACAAGCTCCCATAGGTCTGGGGTCCATTCGTGATTCACATTCCACTTTTGGAGTATATGGTTTGTGTTGCCCCTAGACCTATGTTTGCCTATTGCAACCCATTGTAATTCTACACTGTTTGCATTACTTTTCTGACTCTTACTTACCTGTTTTTGGTTTGTGTACATATAACTTGTGTATATTACTTACCTTCTTACTGAGGGTACTCAGAGATACTTGTGGCATATTGTCTTAAAAATAAAGTACCTTTATTTTTAGTAACTCTGAGTATTGTGTTTTCCTATGATATTGTGCTATATGATATAAGTGGTATAGCAGGAGCTTTGCATGTCTCCTAGTTCAGCCTAAGCTGCTCTGCTATAGCTACCTCTATCAGCCTAAGCTGTTAGAAACACCTCTATTCTACTAATAAGGGATAACTGGACCTGGCACAAGGTGTAAGTACCATTGGTACCCACTACAAGCCAAGCCAGCCTCCTACAGTTAAATACTACAGTAAGAAATTGTAATCAAATTCACGGATTACCTTTGTAGGGAAGGATTTTGGTGTTGGTACCCCATTTGACAAACACTGGGGGCAAAAGAACTGCACTGTACTAACGTTTTCCAGCATCTTCCAGGATATTGTATTAAAACAAATCATTAAACAACATTTACATATATATCCATATAAATACAGAGGGCTTTGGGGTCAGCTCTCTACTGACAATGGCCTAAGTATTATGTGCACTGTGCTTGCATCCATGACTGCCTACTACATTGGGTAATATTTCCACCCACATGCCTCATTGGCTCTCTTGCCTTGTGAATGACGTCATTTTATAATCACATGCACATCCACCTGAAAATAAGCATGCTTAGGTGTCAGGGTAGGTTGACCAGTCCTTTAATCTTACATTTTCTTCTTTTGCATTTCCCTTTTCCCTTATTTGCTTCTCTTCCTTTTATTTTAATTTTTCTTAAGAGGATAATACAACTCCCCAGGCAGAGCCAAGGGGTGCTTACTTGCGGCCCATTTCATCTGCAGTGCATCCCTTTTGGCCACTTCCTGTAAACCAGGGAATCATTGTGGAATGCTGCTGTTCATAGCAAATCATTGTTTTACCATTTCAAAATGGACAACACATTGGTTCTAAATGTGGAAGCCATACTGGAACTTTAAACACAGACTATGCACATTACAACTGCAAGACTGACACATGCTGCTTTGTTTAGTGTCATTGCAAGCATATGCCCACCATGTTCAGACAGCAGCATGTTTTCTTTTTTCTACATGTATTCTTTTAATTTATCTAGTATATGTTGTTGAGTTTGTGTGTGTTTTACTGTGCTTTTATCAGAGGGTGAATGTATGAATGAGTGGGTGGATGAATGGATGCATGAGTGAAAAGATGAGTGACAGAATCCACGTATGATAACTTGTTGAGTGCCTAAACCCATCAATGACACAAAAGTCACTTTCATTTATAAGCCAGACCATATGGCCTTACCTGTGTTTGTTCTAATTTGTATTATGCTGGCAGCTGTGAAGAGCTCGGTCGGTCCCTTTACTGAGCTGGTAGTTCATCATTTATGTTCTCAGTCTGATTTTCAATGCTGGTTGTGGTAGATCATTGTCCAGTCTGATCTTACACACCCACAAGAGGTAACATGTATCAATAAAGAGTAGACAGGATCAGAGAGCTTCCAAACTAGTCTGCATTACAGTCCTCATTTATTTGCATGCAATTGTGAGATGTCAACTGAAGATATTTGGCAAGATGAACTGCTTTATAATTATTCTTTTTCCCCATTATAGGATGTCATATTTCAGAGTATGTCACAGTTTGGGACCTTCAGGGGTAGTTTGTGACAAATCGCAGGTCTTGGCAGACCTGCCTGGTTAGTATTGAGTGGTAACTTAAGCAGTATAGTTTATCTTGTATTTGGGCCATCCAAGTTACCAGCAATGACCCACAGGTCATTTCTTAAATTTTACACCTGCCCCGGTGATGATGAGGGATCAGGTAAGAAACAGTTGTGGGATATTATATGGTGACATGTATTATGGAAAATTGATTGGGGTTGTTCAATAGCTCTGTAATATGTTTATATTCGTATACGTGTTATCATTGCAGGTTTGATCTCTCAGTAAGAGGCTGATGCAATTTTCTTGGGAACAACCATGTTTTCACCTCTCTTCTGAACTGTAAACGCTCCAAATCTTGACAGGTACTGAGTTCCAGTGTATATATGGACATTGAAAGCCTCCTCTTAATCTATGCATGTCCCATGCCAGATGTTCAGGCTAGCTAATGCTTACATCAAGCAAAATTAGTCCAATCTAGAAGGTCGAAAATACAAGCTGCCAATGTCAGGCAAGTAATACACCCACTGCTATTTTTGTTGCATTCTGGTACATGTAATCTGCATTGAAGGGATAAAAATGAAAATGGCTTCCACAGTGAAAGAAGACAAGCACTGGCCAAGCCAACAAGGATTGTGCTGGCTTGCAGCCTTCTACCTTTGTCAATGTCTGGTTTGTTCTTTTTATTTAAAAAAAAAAAAATCAACAAAAAATCATTGTTTGGGAGCTGCTGCAGTGCCGCATGTAGATTATATATGTATATGTATATATATATATATATATATAAAAAATTTAAAAAAACACACATATAAACTAAACACTGGCTAGAAACAAAAATATTTGTAGTCTCAAAAATCACATGTAGTTATAACAGAATGTCATCATACACAGTGACATCAATCAGTAGCTAAATTGGGCTGAACCACTGCCCCATGTTATAGTGGGATAAAGAAAAATGTGAAAAACAACAGCAGATCAATGAACGAAGATGGTTCTCTATAAGCATAATAATATAGATATTCCTTAACAGAAATAATCCGCTGCACTATGAACTGGAAAGTAATTTCCTTTTATTCCGGGCACAACACCAACACGATCCGACCCTCACAATCGTTGCCACTGTTGGCAAGTCCGTTAACTACGTCTCATTATGTACTCATGGCCAGTCATGCCTGCAGTGTGGCATTCTGGGACCTGTAGCAGTTAAAAATACATCAACAGAAATATACATAAATTAGTCGAAAATAAAACATCCACATTGATATACATTTCATAATATCATATTGAATCATTGTGCATAAACAGGTGGTCAGTCTCATGGCGAAGGTTCTATTTATGCAATGATCCTATACTAATCAACTCAGTCATGCAACTTCATAACACAAAGATTCAATATGAAATTATTTGTGAAGTCGATTCTGATGTAATAATTTGACAAATTTATGTATATTACTGTTTATTTATATTCAACAACTACAAGTCCCAGAAAGCCACGCTGCTGGAATGAGGGACCACGAATATATAATGCAACATAGTTGACTAATGCCAAACTTAAAAACCAAGACTGGACGACCTACCTATAATTGACATGAACATGTTCTGAGCCTAAGGGGACCTCACCTCTTCACATTACATAATAACAGATGATCCGGTGGCTCCATAGACAACCAGATGACATTCTGGTCAAATGTATGTTTTAGCTAGTGATGCCAAGGCAATGGAGAACAGAAGAAAGGAGAAAAAAAGGCAATGTATGCACACATGCTTCCTGAAATATCACTTTCCTTTTACATCTACAATTACGAGTGAAAATGAAAAAAAACTTAATTTACAATAGTGTGTATATATATATATATATTTTTTTTTTATTGATACGCATATTCCGCCGAATTTTCAACAGCCAACCTCTGCGATGACATCACTTTGAAGATAATGAACGTTGGACCACATAATACTGGTTACTAAACGGCACATTGCTTTGCTGTACTATTCCTACTACTGACGACTTTATCAAGCACAACGACGGAGCGCATGCTCTGCACACAAAAAGAGCAGCACACCACCAACAGCAATGAGCCCGCAGCCAGAAAAAAAAACAGTGTGAACAGGTGCTGGGATATTGTTAGTCAGTTGCCCTTTCTGCAGACATATTTAATTCTAAACAATGCTGGTAATGCGGAGGCACGGGGTTGGGTACTTGGATTGACGGCAGTGAAAAGCCAGCATACCAGAGACCTGGGAATCACTTCTACCACTGGAAGTAACTTAATGGAGACACAGTCAAGACCCTGCATTAATAACAGGCAGGAGTGTAGCGAATTCACTATTAAACCACAGTCCGCCTTTTTTGGGCTTGTGAATCTATGACAACTAAGCAACCATGAAAATGTCTGGATGTTGCTGCAGAAGATTATTGCTTTACCACAGACCACCAGCAGCTGAAAGTTTCCTGTTTAGTTGAACAGTCTCTGGGTTAAGTTTGGATGCTGCCAAGATTCAATAATATAAGCCTTGCTTGTTGTTTATCATTCTGAAGAAGGGCAGTGTAAACATGATTTCGAACCCAATCATGGCATCCAGGCGCCACCACAGAATAGGAAGCTGGGCGTACACAGTCCAGAACAGGGAGCGTCCAGCACATTCCTGGGCTGAAATCTCACGAGAAAGACAAGGAGCTGGATTGTCCAATACGTGGCATGCAAATATCAGAGATCCGGGGCTCTGAGAGGCAGAGTTATCTACAGTTTAAACTCACCCAGAAATGAAATCAAGTCTGCACTGTCTTTAAAAGATGTCTGCCAGCCCCCAGACCACGTTTAAGAGACGGATAATTTCCTTGTAATTCACCATGAGGACAATAAATCAGTACTCCCACAAGAAATCTTCCCCTACTGCATTTACTTAGAATAGCTTGCTGCAGCCATTCTGGCTCTTTAAATCTATCGATGGGAATTAGCTTAAAGTTATGAGACTCGGTAAAATACCGTTGATGAAGAACTACTGTTAAAGTTAAGTAACTTTTCCTTTTCATGGAATTTTAGCTATGATGGGTAATTAGCGCCTGAAGGAAAATAGGGTCTGCCTTTAAATCGTGGGATTGCTTAGTGTAAAGACACAGAGTCTAAGGGCAGAGTTTGCTGTTACATTTAATAGTAGTTATTTTTACCCTTGTAGCAATCGCCCAAATTACTTGAATATATATTATTTCATTTTTCTGATACAAAAATACACAACAAACATGTAAACATATTAATCACCCATACCCCGCTCAATTTAGAACTTTTGAAGCACAGTAGAGCTTTAGCCTTCTGTCAGATTGTTACTGGCTGTGCTCGAAGTTTGCCTGCTGCTGCTTGCATATCACACACCGCAAGGATTCTGGACTAAATGCCCGGTAACTCCAAAAGAAGAATGAGTGTGTGCTAACTCTCAGTGGCTTTTTTTCTAAACCTTGATGGCTCTCAGGATATGTAAGCATTGTCTCGAGACAATCACACAGAACATCAGCTCATAAGACAGTTTGTGTCTGCCATTGTCCATTTCACAAACATATGTTAATGCATGAATAATTGGGAGCTTCAGAACACTGCACACCACTACTGTCAAGTCAGCCCCACACAAAATAATGGGTCCAAGATTAGGATGCTGTAGAAATCCGACTATGTGGGTGATTTGAATACAATAATGCACTTCTCCCCGCCCCATTATCCTGCGAATTGGAAGATTTCCAAACAAAGCTTATCCGAACTTAAGTTAGGCCTTCCTAGGTGAAGAGGCACACAGTTGAAATGTCGACACCAATCCCTAAAGATTAGCCGGTACATCAAGTCCAGAGTGGGTGAGCAGCTCACCATCCCACAGGGCAAAGGCGGGCACCACAGGGCCCCGGAATGATGCCCCAACAGTGTGGACCAGCTGTTGCTTCTCTGCATCCACTAGGCTGAGCTTTCCTCCATCGAAATCAAGAAGCAGGCCCACTCTTTCCGGGTGGCCGATTTTGGTGATAGGGATGGTCTTGTTACCTAGCATGGCATGCCACTTCTGGTGGGCATGAGCGAAAACCCAGGAGCGGCTGCTGACACCGATGCACTCGTCACGCGGCATGTCAGCGTCTGCCACACCAACCCGGAACTCATTAGAACGTTTGACGGTCACTTCCCAGTAATGTTTTCCTCCACTCAAAGCCGTATCCCCTAAAATGACAGCCCAATCGCGGAACCGCTCAGGATTCTGGGGGACTTTGGTTGGATCAATCCCAATCATCCGATATACAACACCTGTGTCCTTTTTGATGAGATCAAGACTACTGTGGGCAGTTTTCTCGTCGAGTCTGAAACGGATGTCTGCAAAACAAAAGAAATCATCATAGGTAGAAATGCCAGTTTTATTAAGTTACATTTCCTAACTTCTTTCTTGCGCTGTGAGAGGCATAGGATTTCTTTCATCGAATAGCTGCTTTTGTCTACTCCATCTCCGGTTGTTTAATCCTTCGTAACACTTTCTCTGAACTGATGTTCTGTAATATCAGTTCCAGGTCCAGGCTACATAGTGATCTAGGTATGTTTTGTACTGTGCACTGTATAAATGTTAACATCGTCATTTTACACCTAATCATCTACTCTCACTCTGTCACCTCTTGCTCCTGAACATCCACTCTGTTTTTTTGTGATTCTTTACTTCAGACTATCTCTTAATGTAGTGATCGTGCCCTTAAATTTCCAGACCACCACACCATTACATCCCAGCCTCATCCTCAATGATCACCCAAATCTTATATTGTGGGTCCTCTAATATAATCTTCTGCTAGAAAATGCTGCCTTCTCTGTAGTTTTTATTCAAGCTACACATTTGATCCATTTGCCATTTATCTTTCATCTAGTATACAAATGGGATAGTCACATTTGACATATTGATTACTTGGTCAAATAGCTCAAGATAATCACGGAGGTCAAAAAGGATATAAACTGCAAATCGTGTACACATGCTATGTCAATCTTTTTCCTGCTAATTTCCTCAGTAGCGTGTGTGAATTAAAGCCACAAACGAACCTATTATCAAGCTTGTGATGTTAAGTTATAAAATGTATGTCTGAGCTAAAAACTGCTTTTTCATTTTAACTGCTGTTCCATGAGCACCTCCTTAGGAAAGGTCAAAAGAAAAGGAGTGGGAGAATATCTGAATTTTGGCTGAAGACCAATGGTTGTGCTAACAAAAGGCAAAAACGTGGCTTTTTTAGCAAGATTTTGAAAGGATTCTCCCACTAAAAATATGTTCACAAGTAATGAGAAAATATTACGCCTTGAAGGCTGTATTAGACTCACTCGGATGTCTTCAGTTATCTATGATGTTTAAATGTCATATGTCCAGCAATTATTGCAGTATGTACACAGAAGTGCAGAACTAGCTACAAACAACCGACCACTGCGCACAAAGGGGTAGGATTATAAATTACGCTGCAAGAGGATCCTTCTTCCCTGCAGTCAAATGCTGAGAGGCCCTGGACTCATATAACCGAACTTAAAAATAAGAGGTTAAAGGCACCTGTTCCAAAGCGGGGAAGTAGCTACCCTAAGTGGAGATCCTAAAATACCTAGGGTAGCAGGGTCATAAGACATATAGTAGTTGTGCATGTTACCTAGCAAGGAATCATCAGCAGTAAGGGGAGGGGGGAATTCATTATGACAAATGCAGTGACAGATTCGTCATGTTTTTGCGTAGGGAGAGCGGGATCTAAAAAAATAATCTCAACAAAAACAACAGTGCTAGTACAAATTGGTAGTGTTCTCTCTCTGTCCCATATGAGGAGCAAAGAGCCCTGCCCACTATGGTAAAATATTCATATTGGGGAAAGCAAAGCCAGCATGTCCGATGTGGTTCAGAGCAGAGATCTACAATTGCCACAGTCTACAATGGAAAGTATAAATACCGGCTTTTGACTTTAAGAATCGATGATTCTTTCCTTTTATATGCACGAAAACAACAGTTGCCAAATCCCACGCCATGGTCCAACCCATGTTTTTTACTCATCAGCACTTTGCATACTGGTAGGGTGATACGTATAACGTAAAAACACTACACATCCAATCCTGCACTGAACTTTGGCTAAAAAGACATACATAACTAGCTAAAAAGTGTACCCGACAAAATACTGTTATTGTGAGTCTTCTCTATGCCTCTTCGCAGTTTCCCAAAGGCTGTGCCTAAATGGTGCCAGCTTCTGTCTCTTCATTTTCGTAAAGTGACGCGTGCCTTTCAGCCCCTTCACGGTTCCTTCTAGTCGCTTCTGGGTCTATGCCACTGACTCTGTTGGGCTATGTGCTCCCATGCCACTGGTGTGATGACTCTACTTGCTCTACTCCTCATTCCTCTCAAAGCTCCATGCCATTGCCGTTTTCACAAGTTAATCGTATTGATACATTATCTTTTCTTCCTATGCCCCTTTACTGCACTCATCTTTTTTCTACTTTTGGCACCTTTACAGTCTGTTTTCAATGTCTTTTCCCGTTTGCCAGCTGCTTTAAAAATCGACTTGTTAGACCGCGTATGTCGGTGCTCTTGAAACGATAGGTCCTGTCCAGTACCCGCTGCTGCTTACCCCTTTTCGGGATGACCATGAGATGTCCCCCGTACAGCACCCTCCGCAGCCCTGAGCCTTCCCTGCACATCACACGACCCAAGGGCGTCGCCATTTTAGAATCGGAAACGATGGGGAAAAGGAAAAACGTACAGAAAAACTGACGTGCTGGCATTGAAACAAAAGACGGACTTTTTTAATTATCGGCTAGGCCACGACGCCATCTTGGGAGAGGGTAAGCACCAGGTATAAAGGAGGGCAAAAGGCTAGAAACCTGAGCGTCTAGGTCCAGATGGAAGGGCCTGTGATATTCTTTTGGGAAGACATAAGATTCTCTGAAGTGCTCCGAGTATTCGGTTAATCTGCTTTGCGCGAGGGGCCTTATTATGGGAAGAGTCTATCATTTTAACAGTTTTCAGCGTTTTTCGAATACATGCTCCAAATGGATGAAAGTGGAAAACAATGACTAGTGTCCGTATTTTATTACACCCGCGCTTCACTTCTGAACATGATGACAACGTAGAGAGGGATTGCTGAACGGCAAGTAGCATCCTACCTAGAGCCAAAAGTTAGTGGTCAGTCCATTGCCTATTGGGGTTAGAGTTGTATGCTAAATGAAACCACTCCATTTACTTTTACTCAAGTTTCTTTGTGGTGCATTAATGGCTTACTCATACATGCCAATAGGCTGGATACAGACGGGATACTCCTGATTTTTCAAGCCAAAGATAGCTTTATTTTGGCTGTCTCCTACCGAAAATCGCCCCTGCTTCAGTAGAAGTTAATGGGGAAATTACATTCTTCTGATTATTTTTTAAAAATCTCCCACTTTACTCGTCTAAAATGTTGGCATGTATGTTTAGGTGTGATCATTAGAGGGGGCTATATGGGAAGCAGATGCATGCGGAAATTAATAAATATTGTTAGTTTGCAGGGATGAGGTTTCACAAAGAGAAATTAAGACAAACAAGCAAATTTAGAGTATTCTATGTACAGAAGTGGCATGCTTAAGGTAGAAGGGGAGAGGTTCATTCAAAATAAAAAAGGGAGAGAAAAAGAAAGTTTATTCAAGGTCAATTTTTCAATGCAGGATTTTAAGAGAATGTATGAGGGGTGAAGATTTGTTGGTGATAGTATGTAATCTGTTGATGTAAACCTACGACATTCTTAAATTTTGCTCAAAAGGAAAGTGCCTTTTGCCAGTCTTTTTAGAGAAACTTAACATTTAAAGACAATGCAGATATTTGCTTCATGCAGAACCTAAGCCCAGTGCTTGTTGCGACCTCTTTGGGAGAGACCGTCAAGTAGTGTGAAATTTGGCCACATCCCAGTACCATTACAATTTGACACCATAGAGCCCCACTGTATACAATGCAAGCCATACTTCCAAACCCACAAATACCTCTATATATACCTACAAAACAGTATATTAAATACTGTAAAGTATTGTTACAGATTAAGAAAATTATTTTACATCATACATATCTACACATATAAAATAATCATGCTATGTAAACACCCACCGACTTGAAATGTAGTAAGGAGGTTGATAAGCAGTCATTCATCAGTAGTAAATTCAGTGCATGTTTCTGACCCATTGACTACCTGCTTCAGACGGTGCTGTCCCCTGCTCCCATCTGAAGAGCACCGGGCCTCACAGAAAAGACACAGTATTCTGCAGAACGGATGTGTCTGTGGTCCCCATGGCCCTCCAGCATCCACCTTGTCTCGTATGTTTTTATCCAGTCCCACTATAAATGAAGGACTGGATGCGTGCTCAGCAACGTCTGCAACTGATACAGACAGGAACTGCTGGGCTTCTTTAATAAAGAACACACAGAAAAGGTAATGGGTGGAACGCTTGTTATAAGTCAATCACTGTAATCACTCAGGGTAGTATTCCAACCCACCATTCTTTTGCCCATCATGCCACCTCAAGTTGGACCAGCTATGTGCAGTCTTGTGCATACTTCAATAGGAACAGTCCGGAGCGTACTGCCAGGCCACATCCTTTCTGAACCAGAACACTAAGAACCCAAGACTTGCTTTGCCCTAGATGGGGTTTGACAGTCAAGTGCAGCTTAGTTCCAGTGGCACAGTGAGAGCAGGACCCACGTCTAGGCATACCCCTGACCATGTAGGTTGTTACATCGAACGCACAAAAGGTGATGAGTGTTTAGTTGCAATAAGTTTAACTGCTGGTAATTGCTTAAGGGAGCATTCCCAACCCATTGTTGATTTACCCACCAGCCCAACTTAGTTTGGACCCAGCCATATGCAAATCAGTCTTGACCTTGCCTCTATAAGAACAATCCATCCTGAACTGCCAGGCAAGGTCCTCTCTGAACCCACAAACATCCCAAGTCTGTTTTTTCCCTCGTTGTAGCTCGCCAGTCAGATGCAGCTTGGTAATAAAGAACAATGGCAATATGATTCTTATTAATGTAAGGCAAGTTCAGCCTCACACAAGTCTCAAGTCAAAGCAGGTCTGATCTGAGCATTTTATTCACTCCAAACTTGTAAGCTCTGTTTGGCTCTAGCCCTCACCTTCTTACCACCTGTCTCCTTTCCTACACAAGCCAATCACGCCTGATGGAGACACAATAGTCAGATAAGGACAGTACATCCTACTCATCTGCTACATAACATTAAGTTAGTGAATATTTGTAATGAAACTCCCAGAAGCCTTAATGCAGCTCTTGAGATATGAAGGGTGACTCAGAAGTGGATTGTATAGAATGGTGGTGATGGAGGGAAAAATAGATGAAGAGGTAATGGATCAGGAACCAGAGAAGAATAAGTGTTGACAAAGCCGGTAGGTCTTGCCTTCGAGATCTACTGACTTTGTCAATGTTTTTTTTTTATAAACATGTTTTTCGTGTTTTCAAAAACGTAAATAAAATCTGTACCCCACAATCATTGCACTAGCAGCACAGTACACATGTCATAGCCAAAAGTTATAAATACAGACCCTAATATTCTCCCCATCCCCCCAGATGTTCTTGGGCTTTTGTGGGCAGCCTCGTGCAGCATATTTAGGCTTCTCCTACTTGGGGGCACCAGTCCACACTTGATCTCAACTCCGCCAAGGTGGGGTCCTGTGTGCGAGTCCCACCTACGGGCAATATCATGTTTGCCAACCAGAGATGTGACCATAATATATGACTGGTCTGCCTGCGGGCCACCAAGGCCATCCAGTATGCCCAGTAGGGCCACTCTACGGGAGAGGTCCAGAAGTTGATCCAGTACTCATGAGAGGTGTTGTTGTATTCCCTGCCAATAGCAACCAATCACAGGGCAGGCCCAAACCACATGATAAAAAGCGGCTTTGGGTGGAGAACAACTTAAGCAAGTGGGCCGGGGTATTTTCCAGGTGCAATCGAGTTATATGGGGGGGCATGTTCGTCAGTTGGAGACTGTTTAGCTGGGTCAGTCAAAAGTGTGTGGGATATCAAGCACCCGCGGGGCCATTGTAGCGACCCTCCAGTGTATGCCATCTATTTCCCCAATCCATTACTCCTAACGCTGTTTAAATGAGTTGAAGCGGCCAGGAGGGGCATTAGTAATTGGGGAGACATAAATGTAGTAAATGGTGCCTTGGGCAATACGCCTGGTCATAATCTGGCTTTTAGGGGACTGAACTCAGGGACCTCGATATTCAGAGGGATGTTGGCAGTAAGAGTTTGACACAATTGTAGATATTTATGAAACTGTGTTTGGGTGATTTGGTATCGGTCTTGCAACTCCTGGAATGTCAGTATATGGTCTCCTGCCCCCACGCTCCCAGAACAGTTATGCCTACACTATCCCATTTGTGAAACCCCTCCAGGCCTTCTGTGTGATGTAACCATCTGCTTTTCTTTAGGGAGGCTAGCTGCGTCATTTCTACAGTGCCAGCCAACAGAGCGGAGAGAAGATCTCCGACTCAAGAAGACCAGGTAGGTAATATCCGGTAGGGACTGAAATATGGGTGCACTGTATAGTACATCCATGATATTGGCAAGGCCCAACAGGAAGAGTTCACCTCAATAGGATGTGTCGTCCCACCCGCTGCACAACCATTAATAACTATCATCTGTGAGGCCCAGTAGTAGCAGTGGATATCAACCATCCCTAGAGCTCCCTCTTACAGGGACTGTTGACCATTGGCAAAAACGATGCGGGCGCAACCACCTGACCAGAGAAATGAACGAATGCTGGAATTGAGATCGTGAAACCACTTGCTCAGAATCAGGAGGGGACATTTTTGAAAAGTTTATTGAAAACAGGGTAAGATCATCTTAAAAAGGCTATAAAACTCAAAACGTGGAGCAGAAGCTGCGCCCAATTCTGAATGTCAAGTTTCATGGTTGTCACTAGAGGTGCCTAGTTAATGTGTGCACAAGCTCTGGAATCAGAGAAATATCGACCCCAGATACTTAAAGGAGAGACAGAGCATTGGAATGTCAGATTGCCAGGAGTGGACACTAGTGTTGCCCTTAATTGGAACCAGTAGGGATTTAGAGGTGTTCATCCAGAAGCCAGGGGGCCTTTTTATATACGTTGAGCTGAGCTAGACATCGGGGCCCTGAGGCCTGTGAGTCGGTCTGGAAAAGCAACACATCGTCGGCATACAGCGCGGTTCTTTCCTGTGGTCCATTATCCTAGGACCATCCACAAAACTGTGCATCAGAGCGAAATAGCCTTGTTCGAATACTAAGGCAAACAAAAGAGGGGCCAACCCTTGCAGGTGATTCTACAGATCAGGAATGGATTGGAATGGGACCCACTGACTTGGACCTGCACAGGGGGTTGGCAATAGAAGACCCCAGTGAGTTTACAAAGGTGAATCCCCAGCCAGGCACGCTTCAGGATACTATGTAGGAAGGACCAATCCACAGTGTCAAAGGCTTTCTCAAAGTCTATTGGGAGCAACATGGCCAGACGGCAGTAGTGGGATGCACATGAAAGTGCCACCTGGACTCTCCTGATGCAATGCTAAGTTCTGCAGCCCAGCATAAAGCTGCACTGATCGCTGTAACCAAGTAGGGCAGGATAACACTGAAAATGTTTTGCTAGAATTTTGGCAAATATCTTGATCTCAGAGTTAATTAAGGAAATAGCTCTACAGGAGGAGCACTGGCCGAAAGGGTGGCCTGGTTTAGGAATAACCACAAGGGAGGTCATGAGAAGCCCCAAGGGAAAGGCCCTTTTAGCAGCAAGGTCTCATATAAAGCAAGCAGGAAGGGTTTCAGTTCAGTGCAGAATTTCCTATAATATTCTACAGAAATCCGTAAATACTGTACATCTTGCCCATCGACATGCCACATAGTGCAGGCTTAAATCTAATCTACAGTAACAGGTTGATTGGTCTCAGGCTAGCAAAGGAGGGGTCGAAGGCAGTGAAATGTTCACCAGCAACAGATGCTCTAGTTCCTGTGGGGGCTGCGGTCTACTGGCTTAGAGATCCCTGTAGAAGGCAGCGAACGCCTGCAGAATGTCAGGAGTGCATGTTTGTCGATGGCCTCCCACAACTTTGATCTAGGGTGTAATTCCAGAATCTACATCCTGAGTGGCCAACCAATACAGGAATTTCCAGGATTTATCTCCGTGTTCCAATATTGTCCTCGTCCATGCCCCACACCGGCTGGTTTCGTCCAACTAAATCTGTTGCAGCTGGGTTGTAGCCACTGCCATACGCCTAGCGAACTCGAGGGAAGGTTGTCCCAATGCCCTGATGCTCTAGGGCACCATACCAGATCTCCAAAGCAGTAACTTGTGCCAATTCCTCTCTTTCTTAAACATAGATAAACCCTTTCACAAGCCCTCTAATTACAGGTTCACTAGCTGCCCAGAGCATTCCCACCGAGTCCACAGTTTCTTGGTTGATCTCAAAATATGAGTGAAGTTCGGACTCTAGGTAGGTTGTACAGTGTGAGTTAACAATGTACCAGGCATAGAGGTACCACATGGGCCTCTGGACACGGTCTGTGACTCCCCTTAGTCAGGCTGAGAGGGACAAATTCCCTGCAGGAGGTTATAAGGATTGGTCACTTGGTGGACGTCTAGGGAAGGTAGAAGGAGGAGGTCTATCCAGGACTCTGTCTTGTGGATGCAGAGGTGTGTGTAGGTGCAGTCACGGAAGTGACAACACGTCACAGAGCTTCAGGGCATCAGCCCAGGTTGCAAGCTGATGAGTGCAGGAGACACCTTCCCGGGGTAGAGGGGCCAGTCTCATCTACCTCTTGATTGAGCACTGCATTGAAGTCTCCACCCTCAACAGTAGCACTGAAGGGTAAGCTGGACAGCACAGTGGTCAGCGCAATCAGGGTAGAGGAGGATGGATATTTGGTTATGTATACTGATACAAAGTTGTGTTGTCTGCCTTTAAGGGTGTCTTTCAACCCAATGTATCTGCATTCGGGATCTTCCTGGGTACTAGTGACTGCCAAAGGGAACCCCCTGTGCAGTAGACTAGCCACTCCCTGGGGTCCTCGGACAAACCCAGTGTGATATAGTATATTGTAGCCGATCCATCTGAAGAAGGGACAGTGAATGCCTAATAGCTGGGTTTCCTGCAACATGAGAACAGGGCATTAGAAATGCTTGGCATATGGCAAAACTGTGGAGCGTTTAATACAGTCTAATAAGCCATTCACTTTCCAGGACATCAGCTTAAAGGGAGGCATGTGGGCCTTTATTGTGGTAGCCAGTGATCGACAATCTTAACCAGCCAGGGGTGATGAGAGCGCCATCGACAGCAGCTTCTGGTTAAGACTGTGTGTGCTGTAGCAAGGGAACTAACGTGGACACCTGTGGATATGGTGTAGTACAAGGACACACATTTCAACAAGCTCCCCACAACCCTCCAACTCCCCCCACCCCATACTTTCTCCCTCAAAGTATCCTTCACCAAAAACCATGAAAAGAAGAGATCAAACAAGAGTGTAGGCAATGTATGCGGACCTCCTCCATCCATGATATAACGCTTCAACATAGTATTCAGTGAGCTTTGACCATCACAGGACTGTAGCCACCCACACCCTGAGGAAGCACCAGTCAGGCATTCAACTTAGGTGGTTCCTAGAAACCTCGACCCCCAGACCAGGGGCAACCGTATTTCTGGAACTTTGCTCACCATTTATATTCCCTCCAATGATGGTATGGTCTGACTGTAAGCCCGAGGAGTCAGGTTGCCGTAGGCATGGGTGCGAGGTTCATAAGAGCATGTATGTTTCTTCCTTGTGGCTTCGGACTGTGGCCGGTGAGGCCATGGCATGGTCCTGCATCTCTCCAGGACTCACCCTCTTAGTTACGGCTCGCTAGCCCATTCTCTCCTCTGCCCACTGCCAAGCCTGCAGAGGAATCTCAAAAATGTAGGTTTGCTAGTTGAAAAACACCTTCAGTTTTGCAGGGAAAAGGAGCATGTACTGGAGATTAAGCACACATAGGGATATATTTATACTTTGTTTGCGCCACATTTGCATCTTTTTTTTTACACAAATGTGGCGCAAACTGAACTCCATGTTTATATTTTGATGCTAGACACATCTAGCGTCAAAATATTGGAGTTTGCACCATTTCTTGGCTGCGTGAACCCACCTTGCGTCAACGAGATGCAAGGTTAGCATTCCCAACCAAAAAATGACGCTATCCCCATAGCGCCATATTTATCCCCCCTGCTAAAATGACGCAATGGGTGGGAGGTGGACACAAATAATGGGACTAAGCTAGCCTAACGCCATTATTTAACGCCTGGGTCAGACCAGGCATTAGGGGACCTGTGGACCCATATCTATGGCTAAGCGCCGTGTAATGGGCCCATGGGTTGCCACACTAAGCCCAGGAACACCCACACCAGAGGGACACCAGGGGATGGGGACCCCATCCCAGGTAAGTAGGGTAAGTATAGGTAAGTATTTGTAAACAATGTTTTAAGTGCTGGGGGCCACTACATGGCACTCGGTGCAGTGGCCATGCCCAGGGAACCCTTGTCCCCTGTGCTGGCCAGTGGGGTGGTGGGCATGACTCCTGTCTTTTATAAGAAAGGAGCCATGTGTTATGGATGGTTGTGCAACAGGAAATGAGGCTAGGCTGGTTGGCAGCATTTTTTTTGCCTCTAACCAACCTAGCGTAATTTTTTGACGCTCAAACTCCATTATATTATAAAAGAGTTTTCGTAGTTGAGGTCAGTACGGTTAAGGGCCTCTCAGAAGATGGTGTCTCTGACATTTAGGGGGTCATTACAACCCTGGCGGACGGTGTTAAAGCGGCGGTAAGACCGCCAACAGGCCAGCGGTAAAAAAATTGGAATTATGACCGTGTCGGAAACCGCCAACAAAGACAGCGACTTTAACACTCCAACCGCCACAGCGGTACAAACAAACAGCGCGGCAGTCACCGCCAACAGACAGGCGGAAGACAATGTACCGCCCACAGTATCACAACCTACCAATCCGCCACCTTTTCCGGGGCAGATTCACCGTGGATAAAAAAACGCTCACCTCTACACACTCCCCGAGGAACGACGACACCATGGACCCAGAACTCCATATCCTTCCTGCACTAGTCTTCCTGCTCCTGTACGACGATCATCAACGCCGGCGGCGAAGACAACGGTGAGTACTGCACCTACGACATAGGGGAGGGGGAAGCAAAAGACAGGGACACACACACGCAACACCCTCACCACCCCCACCCGACCCTCACCCACTACAACATACACACCAATGAATATCCAAACATTACACTAACAACCCCCAACCCCCCCGGAAGAATGCAAAGACAAAAGCAAATGAGTGGAACCATTGTAATATATCAAAATACAGTAAGCAAATATATACATATATATATATATATATATATATATACATATATATATATATATATATATACACATTAAACAAAATATACACCACAATTAGTAGTGCAGGTAATGCACAAGTCATTGTCCGTGGACCACTGGGCCCAAAATGCATGGGCGAGGCCCACACAAGATACCTGATCAAAACGGAGAGAACACTGATGGGGCATCAGATACAAATACAACAGGCACCTCAGGGGGTAGGGAAGAGGGGGCACCTCAGCCGGATGAGTGCACCACGCCAGATACACGAGGGGGCTCCATGCCCATTGATGTATCCTGGGGAGTGCAAAGCCACAGTCTCTCAAGTCTCTACAGTGGGTGGGTTGCCCACTGTTCAATCCTGGGGAGTGCAAAGCCACAGTCTCTCAAGTCTCTACAGTGGGTAGGTTGCCCACTGTACCATCCTGGGGAGTGCAAAGCCACCGTCTCTCAAGTGGATGCCTTTCTCCACTGGTTCTGGAGGGGGACTGGTGCCCAGAGTGCTTCATCCTGTGCAGGACAGAGGTAGTGGATGCATATCTCCACTGGTTCTGGAGGGGGACTGGTGCCCAGAGTGCTTCATCCTGTGCAGGACAGAGGTAGTGGATGACTTTCTCCACTGGTTCTGGAGAGGGACTGGTGCCCAGAGTGCTTCATCCTGTGAAGGACAGAGGTAGTGGATGCATATCTCCACTGGTTCTGGAGGGGGACTGGTGCCCAGAGTGCATCACTCTCCCCGTGACGGTCCCAGTTGCGTCCCTGCCCCTGCCGCTCATGGGCTAGCGGTGCTTGCCATGGCGGTCTTTGCCCTGTTCAGCGGTCCTTGCCCTGTTCAGCGGTGCTTGCCATGGCAGTCTTTGCCCTGTTTAGCGGTCCTTGCCCTGTTCAGCGGTGCTTGCCATGGTGGTCTTTGCCCTGTTTAGCGGTCCTTGCCCTTTTCAGCGGTGCTTGCCCTGTCAGCGGTACTTGCCATGGCGGTCCTTCATTGCCCAGCTGGGCTGGGGCTGGCGGTCCTTCATTGGGCAGCTGGGCTGTGGCTGGCGGTGGCCTCCTGGCCACTGACGATCGGGCTGCCCTCCTGGGCACTGACTCTGGCGGTGGCCTCCTGGCCAGTGACGATCGGGCTGCCCTCCTGGGCACTGACTCTGCCGGTGGCCTCCTGGCCAGTGACAATTGGGCTGGGCACTGACTCTGGCGGTGGCCTCCTGGCCAGTGACGATTGGGCTGGCGGTGGCCTCCTGGGCAGCGGGGATGATGGCGGTCTTCTCCGCCGTGCTGCTCCTCCCAGACTTTGGTGATTTCTTCTGCCCCTTCCCCACCTTGGGAGGAGTCACAGCTGAGTGGACATTCCCCCCGGGACCCTTGTGAGCGGCTTTGCTGCCTGGAGTCTTCCCCCACTCCCGCCGGGCACTGTCCAACTTCTGGTGCTTCACAGGGGGGGGACTGGCTGTGCTGTGGCTCCGTGTCACACTGGCTGCCCTAGTGCCCGGTGCACTCCACATACCTCTAACAACAGGCACCACTGGTCCCGGAGATTTTTTGGCTGAGGTGCTAGTACGGGACCTATGAATTGAAGGGGGGGGGGTGGGAAAGAGGTCAAGCTTGGTCAGGAAAAGTTTCTTAGGAACACTGGGACGGGTAGCTGGAGGGGGTCTGGGAGTGGAGGAAGAGGAGGTGGTTGTAGGAGGTGTAACTTTTGTGGCTTTGAGTGCAGGTGCATGTGCTGGAGGCTGTCGTGAGGTGGATGTATGTTGGGTGGTTGTGTGCCTGCGTTTGTGTACTTTGGGAGGGGGCGTCACAGACACACTGGGAGAGGACACAGGGGACGTGTAAATGGTAGTGGGGGTGGTGAGTGTACGTGAACGGGGTGTGGTGGTGGGTGTGCTTGTGCGGGACCTAGTGGCTGTAGTGGTAGTGCATGCAGGTGAGAGTGTAGACGAGACTGGGAGGGAGGCAGTGGATGTTGGTGTGTCTGTATGTGTGTGATGCTTGCGTTAGTGCCTGTGGGATGTTTGGTGCTTATGTTTGCCTGAGCTTCCTTTGTGTGGTGAGGTGTGTGCAGGCTGGTCTGATGGTGTGCTTGGGATAGGCTGGGGTACAGGGGATTGGGTCTGGGTGGAGGAAGTTGGAGGGGGGAGGCTAGAGACAGGGACAATGGCTGCCATCAGTGCTGAGGCCAGAGTTTGCAGGGTTCGATGAAGGGCAGCCTGACCAGAATGAATGCCCTCCAGGAATGCATTTGTGTGTTGCAATTCCCTTTCTACACCCTGGATAGCATTCAAAATGGTAGACTGCCCAACAGTGAGTGACCTGAGGAGGTCAATGGCCTCCTCACTGAGGGCAGCAGAGGTGACAGGGGCAGGGGCTGAGGTGCCTGGGGCGAAGGTGATGCCCACCCTCCTGGGTGAGCGGGCATGGGGCGAAGGCAGAGGGGCTGCTGGGAGGGCGGTGCTGGTAGGGGGGGTGGCGGCTGTACCTGTAGAAGTGTGGGGCACGGATTTTGCCGCCACCACAAGGGAGCTCCCATCGGAGGACGAGTCCGTGTCGCTGGTTGCAGATCCTGTGAAGCTCCCCTCGCCCTCCGTCCCACTGGTGTATTCTGAGTCCGTGGTGTGGCCCTCCATGGCCATGTCGGATGCAGCTCCCTCATGCTCCGGTGCCACTGTACCTCCGCCTGATGATGCTGATGCACACAAGAACAGGGAGACCACAAAAAGGGGGGGGCGACAGAAGAAAGACAGGTTGAGTGCATGGCTTACCGCTACCGTTGGCGGACAATACAGACACAGCAGCCCCCTGCACTACGCCGCGCTGTTGGGCTCTACAGATGCAGTTCCTGGGATATGGCCTACATGGCTATGGTCAACATCTGCACACATAGATGACACAGGGGCATGTATACCTGTACTTGGCACTCTACAGAGGTGGGGTGGAGTGCCACATGGCCTGCATTACGGAGGGGCCTAGCCTACGGAACTCGTCCTGCCCTAGGGAAACCCACAGCCCTCCTCCCCCACCCAGACACCTTCACTGTGCGCAAAGTCCGCAGAAAGATGTTGTACTCACCCCCTTGTGTCTGCTGTGATGCCCTCGAGCGCCCATCCAACTCTGGGTAGGCCAGCGCCAGGATCCAGAACATCAGGGGGGTCATGGTGCGACGGGCACCCCTCCCACGTTGGGAGGCCATCCCCAGCTGAGCCTCCGCCGTCTTCTTGCTCCAGCGGCGAATGTCCTCCCATCTTTTCCGGCAGTGGGTGCTCCGTCTGTGGTGGACCCCCAGGGTCTGGATGTCCTTGGCGATGGCACGCCAAATATCCTTCTTCTGGTGGGCGCTGACCTAAATGAAATGTACAGGGGAAGAAGAGAAGTCATTAGCAACTGCACCGTCGAAGTGAGTGGCCCACATCCCTATCCTTCCCATGTGGCACATGCATTCACAGTCCATCATGCACGCAGAACCGTGGCCCCTTCCTTCTTACAACCAGCCCTCTCCACTCAGGCATAGCCCATACAACGTGCTCCCTCTGTACTTACCTGTTGGTCTGGAGGACCGTAGAGTAGCGTGTACTGCGGGAAGACCCCGTCCACGAGCTTCTCCAACTCCTGTGCAGTGAAGGCAGGGGCCCTTTCCCCAGATGCACAAGCCATTGTCTCTTCCAGACCGAGGTCACAGCAGCACTTGCAGTGTAGGTCCTCTCCTGTCGAAGATCAGGTATGGAGTGATTGAACAGATAGAAAATGGCGGTCATGCCCGCGGCGGTGACGTCCGCGGCGGTGTATACCATCACTGCCGGCGCACTTCGTCATTGGCTCCTGGGACCCATAGGGTCCAATGTTAACCAATGCAGCATTGCGCCGCGGTCTTCGACTGCCTACCGCGACGGTGTACAATGCCAGCGCAGTTACCTCACATCCCATTGTCCCAGTTTAGAGGTCAGGCAGCCGCCATTTCAGGGGCCCACATGGCTTCATTTTCAACTGCGTCACAAATACCTAGGCCTAGACTCAACACGCATACAGGCAACGTTTTGGATTATGTTTTGTGTTCTGTGTAGACTGTGGGTACATACCTCTGAGTTGTTTGACTCTGTGGTCGCTGTTGTCCTTCCTAGGCACTGTCCGCTGGGACATGTGAGGAGATGGCGGAATCCTCTGTTGTACCGACCGCTGGTGGACCTGTTGACAATGGAGGAGCGACATTTAATCATCACCTACAGGTTTGACCGTGCCACAATCCAGGAACTATGTACCCAGTTGGAGCCTGACCTGATGTTAGCAATCCGCCATCCCACAGGAATCCCCCCCTCAAGTGCAGGTGCTATCAGTGCTCCATTTCCTTGCAAGTGGGTCATTTCAAACAACTGTGGCCATGGCATCAGGGATGTCCCAGCCTATGTTTTCAAACGTGTTGTCCAGAGTGTTGTCTGCCCTGCTGAAACACATGCAGAGCTATATCGTTTTCCCTCAGGTGGAGGATTTGCCTACAGTGAAAGGTGACTTCTGTGCCCTTGGACATATCCCTAACATCATAGGTGCATTGATGGGACCCATGTAGATTTGGTCCCCACCCCCCACACAGGAGTGAACAGGTGTACAGGAACCGGAAGAGTTATCATTCCATGAATGTACAGATGGTATGTTTGGCAGACCAGTACATCTCCCAGGTAAATGCTATGTTCCCTGGCTCAGTGCATGACGCCTACATCCTGCGGGATAGCAGCATCCCTTATGTGACGGGTCAACTCCAGAGGCACCAGGTGTGGCTATTAGGGGACTCTGGTTACCCCAACCTGTCATGGCTACTGACCCCAGTGAGGAATCCCAGGACCAGGGCAGAGTAACGCTACAATGAGGCCCATGGGCGGACTAGGAGGGTGATCGAACACACCTTCGGCCTCCTGAAGGCCAGGTTCAGGTGCCTCCATATGACAGGGGGTTCCCTATTCTACTCACCAAGGAAGGTGTGCCAGATCATCGTGGCCTGCTGTATGCTTCACAATTTGGCTTTGTGACGCCAGGTGCCTTTTCTGCAGGAGGATGGTCCAGATGACGGTGTTGTGGCAGCTGTGGAGCCTGTGGACAGTGATGAGGAGGAAGCAAAGGAAGAAGACATTGACAACAGGGACTCAGTTATCCAGCAATACATCCAGTGACACACAGGTGAGAATACATTCCTGCCTACTACAGGTACTTTCACACTTCTACCTCTATCCTGTCTGTCGATTTCAACCAGTATATGGTAACTGAGCTGTACATTTCCATTACGGTTTCACAGGTGTGGTTTCCAACGTGTGTCATCTGCTTAGATTCCTCATGGACTTGAGATGTGTGACATAGGTATGTTGACATTACATTTGAGAACACATTTTGTCACTGTCATTGCTATAATACATTTTCTAAATCACAGACTGACTCCAAGTTGTTTTGTGCTTCAAGGGTGTTTATTTAAGTGCTAAATATTGGAGGGGGATTGTAAAATGGTGAGGGGTGATGGTGGAGGACTGTCCATGGCAGAGTCCAGTCTATGAGTCTCACAGGTGCATTGCCCATATGGGCATAGGAAGTGGAGCTGGGGCAGTTCCAATATGGACAGGGTTACAAAGTGGGACAGTAGGATGACAATCAGGCTGGTCTTATTTCTTGGCGGGGGTCTTGGCATCGTGCTCTGTCTTGTTCCTGGTTCTCAGGGACCGCTTGCGGGGTGGTTCTCCGTCTGCAGGGGGTGGGGTGCTGGTGTGGTGGTCCTGTGGCAGTGCCTCCTGTCCACTAGCGCAGGCGGAGGTGGTGAGCAGTTCATCGTCCTGGCTAGTGTCAGGGGCCTCTTGGAGTGCCACAGTGTTCAGTATCTCCTTCAGCACCCCTACGATGGTGCCCAGGGCGGTGCTGATGGTTCTGAGTTCCTCCCTGAAGCCCATATACTGTTCCTCCTGCAGGCGCTGGGTCTCCTGAAACTTGGCCAGGACCGTCGCCATTGTCTCCTGGGAGTGGTGGTATGCTCCCATGATGGAGGAGAGGGCCTCGTGGAGAGTGGGTTCCCTAGGCCTGTCCGCCCCCTGTCGCACGGCAGCCCTCCCAGTTCCCTTGTGTTCCTGGGCCTCCGTCCCCTGGACCGTGTGCTCACTACCACTGCCCCCAGGTCTCTGTTGTTGTTGGGGTGGTGGGTTATCCTGGGTTCCCTGTAGTGGTGGACACACAGCTGAATGACATGTCCTGGGGACGGAGGTATGGACCCGCTGGGTGGGTGCTGTGCTGGTGTTACCAGAGGGTGGAAGGTCTGTGGTGGGCTGTGCCTGTGTGAGGGGAACCGACTGTCCCGAGGCCCACGATGGTCCGGGCTGGTCATCTAGGTCCCGTTGGACAGAGCTGCTGTCATCACTGTGGGCCTCTTCTGTGGGTGGGGTGGAGATGTCTGGACCCTCCTGCCTGGTGACGTTGGGTAGTGGTCCTGCAGGGGTGGAAAGGCATGATTATTGCATCCGTGTGTTTCATGGTGTGCAATGGGTGGGTGACCGTGTACCCCAGTGCTGGCATTCCTGTGTGTGGGCTTGTGTGATGATGGTTGAGGGGGGTGTTATGGGTATGTGCAGAGGGCATGCTTTAGTGATGGGTGTCCATGCTTTGTTTTTGCATGGAGGGCTTGGTGTTGGGATGGGTGGTTTGTGATATTGGTACATTTGTGAGGAGTTGGAGTGATAGGGGTGGGGGCGAGGGTGGGGGTCTGTGAGAGCATGCAGGTAGGGTGGGGGATATGATAGTTAAGATTTGACTTACCAGAGTCCATTCCTCCACCGACTCCTGCGAGGCCCTCAGGATTCATTATTGTCAAGACCTGCTCCTCCCATGTTGTTAGTTGTGGGGGAGGAGGTGGGGGTCCGCCGCCAGTCCGCTGTACGGCGATGTTGTGTCTGGAGACCACGGAACGCAACTTCCCCCGTAGGTCGTTCCACCTCTTCCTGATGTCGTCCCTATTTCTTGGGGGCTGTCCCACTGTCTTGACCCTGTCGACTATTCTTCTCCATAGCTCCATCTTCCTGGCAATGGAGGTGTGCTGCACCTGTGAGCCAAATAGCTGTGGCTCTACCCTTACGATTTCCTCCACCATGACCCTGAGCTCCTCCTCCGAGAACCTGGGGTGTCTTTGCCGTGCCATGGGGTGGTGTAGGTGATGTGTGGGGTGGTGTATGTTGTGATAAGTGTGGTGATATGTAGTGGTGTGTGGTGTTTTGTGCGTGGAAGTAGTGTGGGTGATGGTGTTGAGTGCCTGTGGCTGCTAGTTTGTGGATGGTGGTGTCTCTCTCTGGCCTTCTTTCAGATTTTTTTGTCGTAGGGGTTTGTGGGTGATGTGGGTGTGTGTTTTATATAGTACTGAGTGTGTGGGAGTGGTGTGTGTATGTGTATCAGGTGTGTGTCTTTCGAATTGTCCAATGTGGTGGTGTTTTGGAGATGTGTGTGTATTTTGAGCGCAGCGGTGTGTACCGCCAATGGAATACCGCGGTTGAAAGACCGCTGCGTGGATTCGTGGGTCGTGATAGCATGGGCGTATTTCTGTTGCCGTGACGGTGGAGGTTTTGTTTTCACCAGTTTATCACTGACCTTTGGTGTGGCGGACTTCTGTGGGTGTCTGAATTTTGTCGGATTTCGGGATGTGGGTCATAATAGCTGTGGCGGAATTCCGAGGCCACGTCGGTGTGTTGGCGGTCTTCTGCACGGCGGTAAGCAGCTTTTACCGCCAATGTTGTAATGACCCCCTTAGTATTCTTGCAATCTGTGGACCTACTGGTGCTCTGTGGGAGGTCGCTAGGCCAAGGAGCTATGGGCCCGTTCTACCACAAACCATGGGGAAAGCACAGTCACCAGGTCCTAGGAATGTAGCCAGTCATCCAGGAATTCCAAGGTGTTTAAGGCTTTGGAACCCTGTAGGAACCCAACACACCAAAGGATATTGTGACAGAATCAATTTTTAGTGTCTTCTGCCCACTCTTCCTGAACTGCTGTGGAGGAAAGCAGAACAGCCAGTGGAGTTAGAGGAAAGCAACTCCAGTGACCTCCTGGTCAGCATCTGTTGCCCTCCCAGCTCCTCCTGCTGCTGCTTCCTCTGCCTTGCCTTGGGAACGAACTGAGAGCCTGCCTGACTCTCGGTTATAGGCCCTTTTCCACCCAGAGACTCCTGCTTGCGCCTCATCCCTGGTGGCCTAGTGGCCATCTACAAGTAAGTATCTCTCTCTCTGTCTCTCCTTTACTCCTGCTTTTATACTTCTGCCTTTTTTCACTTAATTTTGTCATTTTTTCTTTTTCTATTGTTTTTCTTCATTTTCTGTCTCTGCCTTGACCCTCTCCTGTGCTGCTGCGGCCTCTGCGGCCCCACCCTCCAGCTCCCCTCAAATCGCTTTTCCCGCCCTCCTGCCTCCAAGCTGACCAGACTCCCCCGCTCCCTTCCCTTCCCTTCTTAATGGCAGCCACAGCACTGTAAGAGGGCGTCTCACGGCTTACTGGTCAGCGTCTGTTGCCCTCCCCAGCTCCTCTGGCTGCTGCTGCTGCTGCCTCTGCCTTGCTTTGGGAATTAACTGAGAGCGGGGGTGTAAGAGACACTAAATTTCCTGGGGTGGGGGACACTGACAGCCTTGCAGATTTTTCACTGACCCTATAGAAAGTGCCCGTCATCTGAGAGCCACATGCTTCGATAAATGCATACTGTTGCATATTTCTGAAGTGAAATAGCAAGAAAGGATGGCACGTTGTCACAGACTGTAATTATGCTTTATTGTCAATTACATTCTGGAAAGTAATTAGAAAACATGTAAAAAACATGAAGCTTGCATCTTGATGCACCAGGCAAACAAGGGTGGGAGCAAAAGAGCTAGTCATTGGTAAAGTGCTTATACTCTCCCCTTTAAGTATGGTAAAATTGGCTTACATCAAATAGACACATTTAATTCATTTATATGTCCCTAGAAAAGTCGTACTACATTTCCCCAGGGCCTGTAAATTAAATGCTATAATTGGGCCTGCAGCACTTATTGTGTCATCCACTTAAGCAGACTTCTAAAACATGTCTCATGCCTGCCATACAAGTCTGTAGGGAAGTTTTAAAATGTCATTTCATCCTGGCAAAATAAACCTTTTGCCAGGCCTAAACCTTCATTTATAATGCAGGATAGGTGCAAAATGACTAATAGGGCAGGATGAAGTGTATTTAAAAAGTTGGCCATGTGCTTTCAAGTTTTACATGTTCTGGTACTGAAAAACTCTTAAATTTATTTTCCACTACAGCAAGCCCTGCCTCTCCCATATGATAACATTGGGTTACCTTGTTACATGTAATAAGTGATAACTTTCAATTGGGAACAGGTAGGAATTTCAAGTTTGGTGTCTAAAGAATTGTACTTTAAACCCCTTGTAAACTGTGACGTTGGATTTTAAGTCACAGTTCTGAAAATGCCACTTTTAGAAAGTTGGCATATCCGTGTCCTAACTATTTGGTGCCTACAACTTGTGTCCTGAGTCACAGGACTGGGTGTTGTTGGCAGTTGACCTTTGTGAATTCCCCTCAGACTGTGAGACAAAGGTGGATTAGGTGTTGGCAGGGTTGAAGGAGCAGAGCTGTTCCCCTGCCCAATTACATTTCAAAGGGGCTGTCTCTACACATTCACAAAGAACTTGACACCAGTCTATTATGACCCCAGAAACCTTGGAGACTGGGTAGGGGAAGGGAGGAAATTCCAGAACCAGAAGTGGGGGAAGTCTAGTGATTTCTCCCACTTCAAAGGCTGGTACTGGGTATAAATATTGTATCATCAGACGTGCAGAAGGACTGCCTTGTACTTCAGTGGGCCGCCCTGCTGCTTGAGGCTCGCCTTGTTTCTCAGAGGACTATCCTGCTGCTTCAAATTTGTTTTGATTCTTAGAGGAATGCCCTGCTGCTACCAGAGGACTGCTCTGCTGCTTGAGGCCTGCCTTCTTCTGCAGAGAATGGCCCTGCTACTTGAGGGCCTGCCTTGTTCTTTGGAGGACTGCCCTGCTTCTTGAGACCTACCTTTTTGCTTGAAAGAGAGAGGACTATCTCCTTGAACCCAGGACTACCAGAGTGACTCCAATGGTCAGGTAGCTGACCTTTTGTTCTGAGCTACAGAGACACAACTAGCTTCAGGGACCTCCTTGCAACTGTCCAGCTGATCTGCTGCAATTGGCCTTGCCTGGACCTGCAACTTGACATGTCTGGACTTGCCTGAGGCCTGTTGGTCTTTGCTGGAGTGTGCTCCTGATCCCCAAGAGGCGCCTCCCCAGTACCTGGACTCTTGGTTGCCATTAGTGAAATCCTGAGCTTTGAACTCTGTGCGTAGGACTTTGAAAAGGTAACCTTTTCAGCTGGACTAAACTAGTCCCAGTATCTGGCCCGCATTCCATTGTGGCTGGCCTGAACTTGTGACTTTGTCCTGGTCTGGTGACCAGATGGCCAGTTAAGCGCTTTCTACGTCTTGGCGCTATTTTTACTTAAACCTCTAAAATAGCATATCTCTGATTCTACTGATTGGAGGTTTGTCATTTTGGTCTCATTTTATTTATTAAAGATTACTGTATTTTCTATCTTGGTGTCGGGTTTTCTTGTGTTGAGTTTTCACTTTATTACTGTTTGTGTGCTGCATAAATACTTAATACAGTGCCTCTAAGTTACTCCTGGCTGCTTTTATGCCAGGCCATCAGAGGGTTAAGCACAAGTTAATTTAGTAACTTTTGTGATTCACTGTGATCAGGATTTGGTTGTCGCTTGAGACAGGTTTTCACTGCACTCAATCAAAAAAGCAATGTTTTACAGTGTCAATCATTCAGTAATACCAAAGGTCTCTAGAAGAGGCTTAACCATCTGCTTGTCAAGAATGATAGAGCTTAGAAACAATGCTATTAAAAAAAACCTTGACCAGATCCCCGGTTGGCAATTCACTGGAGTAACAGACAACACCACTCTCCTAAATGTGGTCCTGTGTGTAAATTTTAGTCAAGGAATTATTAGATTTCTAATCTCAGCTTCTTCTTTTCAATAAAAGTATGATGCAATAACCACTCCGTTAAAATCTGTACAGGGCTCCCAACAGTGCCATTTGTCTATGAAGGCAATATCTGGGCATTTTTATCAGAACTCACCCCACCATACCTGCAGTGCTGTGGGCAATGTGGAACCAGGAAAAATGATTATTATTCACATCCTCCCTGTTGGAAAACTGTGAGCCCGTGTTGAATTATATTTTCATCATATAACTGTGCTTCCATTTACTTTAGCATTGCACAGGGCTGGGAGGGGGGTTGAGGATATTAGTACATACTGTTAAAGTGTATTGCTTGCTCTCCTGTGGCTGGAAGGTGGACGCTGAGGCACGGTGTGCCCACCTAAAATATATAACACATTAAAAAAGCTTTAAACTTTTGCTGCCTAATCTGCAGGAAGAATAAGTGCAGATGAATGCCATGAGTGTAGAGTGCTCACAAAACGAATAGCTGGCGATGCAGACAAACATGACATAAAACATGCCTTCTGTATGAGATGCTCACGAAATGCGACGCACAGTGTCTGTTTTGGAGATAGATGCTTTACAAATGTGAAAAATCCTGATGTGAAAGAAACAGATAAATAAGGCATAGTATGTGAGATGTTTTCAAACAAGATGCTGTGTGTGTGTGTGTGTGTGTTTGTGGGTGTTCTGTGTGTAAAGTTTGCCAACACAAGATACAGTGTGTGTTTGACAAGACATACAAATGCATGAAGCTTGTTGTGTGAGACAAAGAGTAGCCTACATCATAAGATGCTTGAAACAATTAGAATTGTGGTACCAGCTTCCAAGATGCTCACAGAAATTCAGTCTAGTGAAATATGCAGAATGAGATGAGTGTGGGTGATGCTTAGTTAATAAGCAAATCTAAGGTCTTCTAAGGAGCCCGGCTTTAAATCATAGAATCATTTGAAGCTTTCTCGTATCAGGTATTCTTTCTTTGAAAAGCACTCTTAGGTTGTTAACAATCCTGGAAAGGTTTGCACTAGGTACAGTCTGAATGTGTTGTACTAAAAAAAATATTTTCATAACCACTGTAAGAATTTAAACATTGAGGGGCAAAGTTGTAATTTTAGATACAACTTAGCACAGTAACAAAAGATGCTTTCCCGCATCAATAGGAGGGAGTAGACCATATCTACTAAGTATGACATGGTCATGTCTTTCTCTGCACGTACCACATTTGGCAGACTGGGTTTTCCCACTCACCGTTCTTCCTGCCAACAGAAGCCCCACCCACCCCAGGACCTACTTAATGCAGGCCGCAGAATGATTGCACCAGTAGGCTCCTGGGCAAAATCTCAGAGACTAGCTGGGTGGATGTCTTCAACACCTCCAACCCCGCTACCGCCAATAACTTCAAACAGGGAGTGAAAAACTTGAACCTGGATCACCAATTGCACCAATAGCATTGTCCCCATCAAGAGCAACATCCAGAGAAAATCCTTCAAAAAGACCAGCAGACACAACCAGGAACTTGGAACAGAGAAACGAGACAGCAACAAGCTGAAGAGGAGATCGTGCACCAGCATGGACACCCCCAAAAGAGCACAGCCTTAAAGACCTCCCTCACCATCAACCACCGCCTGCTGAGGGAAACAAAGAAGACAGCCTTCCTGCATGCATCAAAACAGCGCCAACAATACCAAGGAACTTTTCAACATCATTAAGGAATTCTCCAACCCGACTGCCAGCAAAAACATAACACCCTCACAGGAACTGTGCAAATACCTCACCCACTTCTTCCATGACAAGATCGCAACCATATTCAGAATCTTTGATCCCAAACCACACCTACGGACTTCCTTGACAGATACACCACCACTGTAACTGACACAAACCACACGCTGACCACCTGGTACATAGTCTCCATCCAGGACATCACCTACACCATGAAATTCATCCACTCTGGAGTTCCCACTGACACATGACTGCAACATATCTTCAACTTTGGAAACCAAAGAATCAGCACCTCTATCACTACCTCAACAATTTCCCGAAACCTGGAAACATGCCGAAGTGAGACCACTAGTCAAAACCCCCCACTAACCCCAGCAAACCTAAAAACTACCGGCCAATCTCCCAGCTCCTATTCCCAGCAAAGGTACTGGAAAAGATCATCAGGAAGCAACTCATGACACACCTGGAGCAGAACCAGCTAACCTACGCTTCCCAATCCCGCTTCCACAGAAATCACAGCACCGAAACTGCCCTGATTGCAGCCACTGATGACAAACCAAACCATCCTTGAATGAGAAGAAACAGCAGCTTTGATCCATCTTGACATCTCAGCAGTCTTCAACATCGTATCCCACTGTCGCGTGGGCTCTCATTATCCTAAATGAGACTACTGGATTTCTAGGCAGAAGGATCGATCACGGTGTGGGGGACTGAGTCGGACCCACGTGTAAGGAACTCTGTCACCCTAAATCCGTTTTTTGCTCCGGCTAACTAGCAGGGCCTCATTTCTTCCAAGGGGAAGAGATGATTGGGCAGCCGAGCGCATGACATCTTTGGAACTTCTCAGGGAAGTCGTGGTCACTCAGATCCAAACCAACTCTCTCATTTACAGTATGATCTCATATACAAATGACAAAGGCAGTATAAGTTTTATATAATGTTTTAATAAAACGACTGCATTTTAGATAATAAGGCGTGAGCCGCAATAACCAGAACCATACAACACCGTAGGATTGAAATAGTCACCAGGAGAGTAAAACATAAGAACAAAGCTATCATGGTATCTAATAGTTTCTACTCTCCCTCTGCTTGGTCTATTTCGAGCACAGCATGTTAAGCTTCTAACTTGCCTTTCTGAATCCCTGGGGAGACATCAGCCCTCATACCTGAGCAAAGGCCTGTGATCTTGGTTCAGCATCTGCAACAAGGCAGTCAGCGTCTAGTTGTGGTTCCCTGGTCGGAATCTCCCTCTTGCGTGTACTGGGACAAGGAAGTGTTTTTATAACTAACATGTCAGCGTGATCACAAAATGTCCCTACGCAGGAATGCCAAAGACTAAACTCCTACCACGTCTATCGGCAATGTACCAGACTGTATCCTTGACTGAAGCACAGAGTGAACAGGAATGTGTTATGGAGAACTCCAGTGCTGAAGTAGGCTAAACAGTGTGATATGAATAAAAAACAAGACCGTAGAACTGGCTATTTGAAAAATAACAGTACGAAGCCTAATAAAAAGCATTTAGAGCAAAGTGCACAGAGGCTCTAAGCTGCAAGCAAATGAATAAAATACATCCAGGGCAAAGTGCACAAAGGCCTAAAGCCTGAAGCTAATGCACAAAGGATACGTAAAACTAACCACACTACACCACCACATGCTGATCGAAAGACTCCAACACATCGGCATCAAAGGGGTTGCGCTTAGATGGATCACCTCCTTCCTCACTGGAAGAACCCAGAGGATCCACCTCCCACCTTTTACTTCTGAAACTGAGGAGATCACCTGCAGTGTTCCCCATGACTCATCCCTCAGCACCACGCTCTTCAACGCATGTATGACCCCACTGACCAACATCGGCAGATCCCATGGTCTCAATATAATTTCCTACGCAGGCAACACCCAGCTCATCCTCTCACTCACCGATGACCCCTCCACAACCAGAACCAACTTCCACAGATGCATGACAAGCGTTGCTGACTGGATGAAAACAACTGTCTGCAGCTGAACACAGAGAAGACGAAAGTACTGATCCATGGCAACAGCAGCAACACATGGAACGACTCCTGGTGGCCATCAAACCTAGGACCGCACCGACTCCCTCCGATCACACCAGAAATCTTGGAATCATCATTGACAACAAGCTCACTGTGAAATCACAGATCAACACCATCTCCTCCACTTGTTTCCTCACTTTGTGCATGCTACATAGGACCCTCAAGTGGCTACCCCTACACACATGACGCAACGTGACACAGGCCCTCATCACCAGCCTACTGGACTACGACAATGTCCTCTATGTAGGAATCGCTGCATACCTCCTAGAGAACATACAGAACGCCACAGCCAGACTCAACCTTGGCCTTCCCCAACAAACCCACATCACACCCCACCTCTGGCAACTCCACTGGGTCCTCATACAGAAGAAATGCCAATACAAGCTGGTGACCCACTTACACAATGCTCTACAGAAATAAAGGACCCGCGTTCATTAACCACGTCTGAACTTCTACCAACCGTCAAGAAGACTACACTCTGCCTCCCTTTCACTTGCCCATACTCCTGCATCTCCTGAAGGAGAAGTGGAGGACGCTCTTTCTATCACATCGAAGCAAAAACCTGGAACGCCCTCTCCATGCACCTCCAGACCATCACCTCAGTTCAGGAATTCCGAATGGCCGTCAAGACCTGGCTGTTTGAATAAGCCTCAGGGACCTGCAAGCGCCTGGATAACCTAACGGGTGATTAGCTGCGCTTTATAAATCCTGATTGATTGATTGATTAGGGTACCTTGCAATGCAAATCAGGATGTGTGTTTGAAAGTAAATTCCAGCATAACACTTGGTTTTTGTCACTGTTTTTGTGGCACAAACTTAGTGAAAAAGTTTAGTAAATTTCCCCTTGAGTCTTTCTTCATACTTTCAGTCTATCTTATACTGTGTGCAGTAACACATTTTGAAATTGTCCTACATATAGGCCCTCATTACAACTTTCCGCCCGCCAAGTTGTATCCGCTGTGCAGCCGCCAATGCGGCCGCACTCCCGCGGTGGCAATTTCGAGATCCCCGCTGGGCCGGCGGGCGGAAACCTAGTTTCCGCCCGCCAGCCCAGCGGGGATGTCAGCCACAACACGGGAGCCGGCTCCAAATGGAGCTGGCGGTGTTGCAGCGGTGCGACGGGTGCAGTTGCACCCGTCGCGCTTTTCAGCAGACAGTGAAAAGCCCATGGTGCCGTGGCAGGGGCCCCTAGGGGCCCCGTGTCTCCCCTTTCCGCCAGCCTTTTCATGGTGGTTCAGACCACCATGAAAAAGCTGGCGGGAGGGGGACTCGTAATCCCCTGGGCAGCGCTGCAAGCAGTGCTGCCCTGGAGGATTACAACCGCCGGGACCAAAGTGGTGGGAAACCGTCAGTCCCGGCGGTGCGACCGCGGCACTTCCGCCGCGGTCGTAATTCCATGAGAAGCACCGCCAGCCTTTTGGCGGTGCTGCCGACGAAACAGCCCTGGCAGTCTTTGACCGCCAGGGTTGTAATGACAGCCATAGTGCTTTCACTCCCAGGATTGGACCTCATAGGTCTATGAACACACATGTCACTAGTCCCCAGTGCATCAACCAGTTATATATACAGATATCTGTAGTAATCATATTAACCTAGAGGTGTAGAAGTGGACCAGCCACAGATTGCTCAAGCAGGCTTGAGCCTGAAGCCTGGCTCAGATCGGGTTTCAGTTGGAACCTCAAGCCCATAACAAGATGAGCTTTCATGTGGCTTCTGCCTGCCAGCCTCACTCTACCCTCATGCATAGAAGGTAATAAGAAAACATTAATATTTGACGTAAAAAATAGACAAATACCAATTTAGTGCTGATTTGTACAAAGTGAAATAAGGAAACCTGGATTAATCATGGCTTCCTCACTTAACCAAATTGTGTGATCTTAGGGACTAGTTTTATTTTACCCATCTTCTTTTTCTTCAGTATCGCTTTGAAAGGACCTTCAGAAACATGAGTTCAGAGTACCAGCTGTATAAAACCTATTGTGTTTCATTTAACAGTCTGTAATGTTGCTCTATTAATAAGAATGTGGATTTTATAAAGGATTCGCATTACATGACACCTTTCAAGGCAGGAATGGTTCTAAGTTCATGTTTGAAAACTATCAGTTTTAATAAATACTTCTCAGTGCAGCGCTATACCATGACATATTGACGACAAAACTTCCACATGTTAATGAAATAAACTTTTTGGATTTTGAAGAGAATTTATCATGTTTTAAGTGATGTTTTCTGTGATTTTCATTGCAAACATTTTAAGGGCTCAGCTTGTGCACAAGCTCTAAGAGCCAAGCCTGGGCTCAGCTATGACTCTCTTGCCCTGGAAATTTGTTGGATCACCCATATCCATGTTAAACAACTGAGCTTTACTCTCCGAGCAATGCATTTCTCACAGATTAGTTTATCTTGCATTTATTTTTCTTTTAAGGTGTCTGCAATTATATTTTACATGTAGTTATTGCTGTAGTCAGGGCCACAGGGAATATGTGACAGGAAGACCTAATTATGTGACAGTACTGACTAAATTATGCAGCAGTAGAAAGCACATTATTCTGGATAATGTGATACTATTTGTGCTGGTATTACTTCATGATATAGCCAATTGTTCACATCCTAACACCGTATGGGCAAAGTTTTCACCTCATTAATACCAATTTAATGCTCAATGTGATATGAAGGCTACCAGCCTTCAGAGGAGCAAATCTAGGGATAGATTTAAGAAAAGTTGTGCTGCACCTAGTGCGGCGCCACTTTTCTTGTGCCCCCCCTAACGCCACCATGTGTGCGCCGTATTTAAGATACGCCGCACCATGGCGGTAGTCAGGGGTACTAGAATCATAATTTTTTACGCTAGCCCGGCGCTTCCCAGGATTAGTGTAAAAAATGATGACGCTAATGCTGCAAAGCACCCAGAGGCCCAATAAAAACAATAGGAGCCTCCCTTTAAAGCCTGCTCTTAGCAGGCATTAAAAATGCCAATAAAAATGACGCTAAGAAATATCTTAGATTTATTTTTGTGCTATTGTTTTGGCCCCCTAGTGCCGGAACGCCCCCCCTTGTATACATTATACCTGACGTAGGCATAATGTGGCACAAGGGGTCAGAAAGTGGTGCAATGCAAGCATTGCGCCACTCTGTAAATATGGTGCAGAGTTTTTAGCCTTCCAACGCCACATTAGCGTCAAAAAAATTACGCTAATGTGACATTGGAATGGTGCTAGGCCCTCTTAAATTTGGGCCCTAGTGCTTCAAGCAGGTAAAAGGCCTTTATATTCACCTCCAAGCATGTTCAGTTTAATGTGGGACAAGCTTCTAATGCAGTGTATTTGTCAAAGGGTGAAAGATATGCTAATGGAGCCATTTACCCCAGATTAGCGCGAGACCTGCAGGTGGCACAAGAAGCAATTAAATAAAAACACAAAGACTCCTCTAATTTTAAAGGCCTTTAAATGACCTGTGAAGTACTAGAATCCAGGTCACAGATCAGATAAGGATCCTCTGTGTTATGGAAGCTGCAGTAGCCAGAGCTACAACACAGCAGGCGGGTGGGGCAGGGGATCTGAGCACTTGTAGAGCAATAGGCGTTGCGCGCTTGGATTCGGGAAAAGAGCCTTGCAGTATTTAAGTCAGCAGCCCATTTAAACTTCATTCGTTTTTCAGTTTCTATGCTTTTGATGCACTGAAAAATGAATGGAGTTTAAACAGGGACTGCAGCACTGTCTCTTTTTAAACTTTAGGGTTGTCTGTCCCCCTTGTCCCCCCGACCTTTGTCCCCTGGGTCCCCCCACCTCCAAAATCTGGGGGGGATAAATACCCAGCGTCCCCCACACTTCCTACGTCCATGACTGAGAGCCTGCCTGACTCTCAGTTCGTGGCCCGCCTCCACCCACAGCCTCCTGCCTGCACCTCATTCCTGGTGGCCTAGTATCTCTCTCTGTCTCTCCTGCTTTTATACTTCTGCCTTTTTTCCCTTTGTTTTATTTCTTTTTCTTTTTCTATTGTTTCTCTTCTTTTTCTGTCTCTTCTTTGACCCTCTTCCTCCTGCATTGCTTCTGCCCCTGCGGCCTGCCCCTCTCCCCCACGAAGCATTTTTTTCCACCCTCCCAACTCCCAGCTGACCAGACCCCCCCCTCTCTCCAATTCTTAATGGCAGCCGCAGTTCAAGCCTGTCTGCGCCCATTCACGCCCAGCGCCAGGAACCCTGTATCTCCGACAAGCCATTCCCTGGCCCTCCTACATTATGACACCAAGACCCTCCACCACCTGAACACCGGACGTCTCAGCACCTGCCGCATCTCCTAAGGACAGCCACAGACCTTTTTCCTCCCGGAATTGCAACCTCAGGTTCAGCCACAACAAACAACCGGACGACCTCAAACCTGTAACCACTGACGCCCACCACAACCTCATCAACTACCTCCTTCTAAATATACGCTCCCTCCATAAGCACACCACAGAACTTTGGGACCTGATCAATTCCACATGTCCAGACATCGCATTCCTAACCGACACCTGGACCAACCCTAGTTACGGACTAGACATCACCATCTCAATCCCAGACGGATACAACATCCTAAGGATGGACCGGCCCTCCCGTCCGGGTGGAGGACTGGCCATCATACACAAGTCCTCATTCCGTATCACGGTCAACAAGGAGGAACACTGTCCCACAATGGAACACCTACACTTCCTGATCCACACCACTCACAACTCCTCCCTCCACGACATCCTGGACTGCAGACCGCCCGGCCACCGCCCAGCCTTCATCAACGCCATTGTAAACATCGCCACCCCCCATGCCCTGGCATCCACTAACTACCTCCTCCTCCATGGCGACTTGAATTTCTACCTCAAGGACCGCAACGACCAAAACACCATTTCCGTACTCGACAATCTCACCACCCTCAGACTCCAACAACTAATCACCGCACCCACGCATGCCGCAGGGCTCATGCTAGACTCCATGTTCACCTCAAGCAACCAGATTACCATCAAGAATTTCTCCATCCCGGACTGGACCAACCATCACTGCCTACTCTTCGCCATCACCACACTGATCAGCCGCCTCTGTGTCCCCAGGGCCCCCCCCACAGGAAATGGAACAAAATCACAGACGAGCAACTCACCACAACCATTGCCAAATCACCCACACCCCTCACCGACGACACAAACACAACAGCATGCAACCTCAACACCTGGATCACCGAATGCACCAACTCCTTCGCCCCTCTCTGATCAACTTCAGTCAAGCGCATCCCAAAAAGAGCCAGCTGGTTCACCACCGAACTCCAACAATCCAAGCACACTTGCAGGCCCCTCTAGAAGAAATGGAGAAACAGCAAAACCAGCAAAGACCTCATCTCCTTCAGAGCCGCCACTGCCACCCATCACCGATGCATCCAGAATGCAACAAAAGCTGTACTCCGGGAACACATCAACACCACCCCACACAACACAACACAAGAGAACTCTTCACTGTAAACAACTAATTCCCCAATCCTCCCTCCGAAGCCACCAACATCCCCCATCACAAGACCTCTGTGACAAACTGGCCACCTTCTTCCACCGCAAGTTTAAAGACATCTATGACAGCTTCCTCCCGCAGAACCCACGCAGCATCAGAACCTACAACTGACCCAGCCTCCCAGAACCCACCCAAACTGTCCACAGCTGGTTCACGCTCACCAGAGAAGAGACTGAAATCATCATGAACAGCATTCCCTCCAGAGCTCCCACAGACCTCTATCCTCACCACATCTACAACAGAGCCAGTGCATCCATCACCCCTGAACTCCACAAGGCACTGAACTGCTCTATCAAAACAGTCACCTTCCCTGATGAATGGAAACATGCAGAAGTCCACCCTCTCTTGAAGAGACCCACAGCCGAACCATCAGAGCTACAGAATTTCCAGCCCAGTCCAGCTACTACCCTACCCGGCCAAAGTCCTTGAAAAAGCGATAAACTCAGCTGCGACAATTCATCAAAGATAACAACTCTCTGGATACCTCCCGGTCTGGCTTCCGCAGCAAACACAGCACAGAGACAGCTCTTCTTGCAGCCACCAATGACATCCGCAGACTCCTCAACCGCGGCCACACCGCAGCACTCATACGCCTCAACTTCTCAGCAGCCTTCGACACAGTCTCCCACAACACCTTATGCACCAGACTCCACGACGCAGGAATCCGCAGAAAAGCCTTGCAATGGATTTACTCCTTCCTCACCGGTAGAACACAGAGGCCCTCATTCTAACCCTGGCGGTGTAACACCGCCAGGGCAGAGGGCAGAGGAAGCACCGCCAACAGGCTGGCGGTGCTTCCTGGGCCATTCTGACCGCGGCGGTAACGCCGCGGTCAGAAAAGGGGAACTGGCGGTTTCCCGCCGGTTTTCCCCTGGCCCAGGGAATCCTCCATGGCGGCGCTGCTTCCAGCGCGGCCATGGGGATTCCGACCCCCTTACCGCCAGCCTGTTTCTGGCGGTTTTCACCGCCAGGAATAGGCTGGCGGTAACGGGTGTCGTGGGGCCCCTGGGGGCCCCACCATGATTTTCACTGTCTGCTAAGCAGACAGTGAAAATCGCGACGGGTGCCACTGCACCCGTCGCACCCCTGCAACTCCGCCGGCTCCATTCGGAGCCGGCATCCTCGTTGCAGGGGCATTTCCGCTGGGCCGGCGGAAATGTAAGAATGGCCACCGCGGTCTTTTGACCGCGGTGCGGTCATTTGTCGGCGGGACTTTGGCGGGCAGCCTCGGCCGCCCGTCAAAGTCTGAATTAGGCCCAGAGAGTCAGGCTCCCACCCTTCATATCCAAACCAACAGAAGTCAGCTGTGGAGTCCCTCAGGGATCCTCCCTGAGCCCAATGCTCTTTAACATCTACATGGCCCACGCTTGCAGCCATCGTAAGAGGCCACGGAACGAACATCGTGTCATACACCAGTGACAGGCAACTCATCATATCCCTCACTGAAGAACGAGACAAAGCCAAGAGGAACTTTCACACCGTAATGAAAGCTGCCGCCACCTGGATGAGGGAGAGCTGCCTCAAGCTCAACTCAGACAAGACCGAGCTCAACATCTTCGGAAACTCCACTTCAGCCTGGGATGACTCCTGGTGGCCCACATCACTCAGCATCCCACTAGCTCTGACTGACCATGCCCGCAACCTGGAAATCATCCTCAATTTCTCCATAACAATGACCCGACGCGTAAACGCAGTCACCTCTTCCTGCTGGCACACCCTCCGCCAATTCTGCAAAATCTTGAAATAGATCCCAGACGACTGGCACAAGATAGTCACCCACACCCTAGCCACAAGCAAGTTTGACTACGGCAACGCACTCAACGTCGGCACCACGACAAAGAACATTAGGAAACTACAACTCATCCAAAACGACACCGCCAGACTTGTCCTGACCCTCCCCCACCAGGAACCCATCTCCCAACACCTGAGACTCCTCCACTGGCTCCCGGTGGAGAAGCGAATCAACTTCAAACTACACACCCACACCTACAAGGCCCTTCACAACATCTGACCAACCTACCTGAATCATTACATCTCTTTTCATAACCCCACCAGACCCCTATGATCCACCCAGCAGGCTCTAGGCACCATTCCACGTATCTGGAAAACTACCGCCGGAGGAAGATCTTTCATCTACCTCACAGCCAAGAGCTGGAACAACCTACCCACGCCCCTCAGAAAAAGCCCATCACTCACCAGCTTCAGGAAGAACCTCAAGACATGGAGTTTCAAATGAGGCCCAGACCCACCACCAGCACCTTGAGACCCTCACAGGTAAGTAGTTGCCCTTTATAAAAACTGATTGATTGATTGATTGAACAGAGACTTGCCATTTTTAGGACGATCACATCATCCTCCAAGGTGGACACTCAGCTTTAAGCTTCCGTAACATGAGTTGCAATATTTCTAAGATCTTAGCAGAGGCCTGAAACATCTACTTGCATTTCAACCACTTTAGTTTCCAGTGCAATCTTCGATTTTTGCATGGCTTGAAGGATGGTCACCAAGTCTGGGTAGGCACGCGGCCGGGGTGTCATCATCAAGGAGCAGGTCGGACCACCCCCATTAATTGGCGTCATGGTGTATTGGTCCATTTTGGTTTGGGTCCGCGTGGGTGGGGGAACCTTGTCGTTGCCCATGTTCAGTGCAGAGCGTCCAGGGGCCACAGCAAGGTGGTGGACCTACACACTGGCCCACTTACCCTCAGGCAGCACGAGCAGCCATTTCTCCTACAGTGAAGCATGTCCCACGACACGGTCCCAGCATCAGCCTCCAGGTCCAAGACCCCCAAACAGGGATTTGGGCAGAGTCGAGCTCTATTGGGGTTGGGAGGAAGCAGGAAGGTGTTTGTAGTCTAGAGTACTTCCCTTAGGGCACCCCAGTGCTCATTTACGATCCTCTACAGCCTCGGCCCCAGGATCCCAACACCAGGGGATACTGTGGGGGCAGAGCTCACACAACAGAACAGTATTCTCCCCATGGGGGCCAAACACAACAACAACTCACCATCTGGAGCCGGAGGGGTGAAAGGACGTCTTCAGGGTCCTGGACGAGGAGGGGGAGGATCCCCTTGTGTGTCAGCTCCTGGTTCGGATCTGTAACCTTGGTACCTCGGGGCGTCAGCTCTCTGCCCAGCCCCACCACGCCGTATAGCACTGTTATGTATAATTGGGCACTGGGCATCCTTTGTTTCCACGTGCACTTAGCACTGTTAACTTTGCCAGCACCCGCTAGCCACTCGAGGTATCGTCTAGGAGGCGGGGTCTTTACTATGCTGCCCAAGTAGGTTAAAGAGGGGGTCTCAGGCCTATGTAGCCCAGTGTGGTCACGGCCGGCCCCTCACTGATGTCGCGGTCCGGCCGGTGTTCAGGTGTCACACACTGCCATCAGGAGGGAATCAGCCGAGATACTCCCCACCTGGTGCCATACCTCTGTAGTCAATCCTGCCCAGGTAAGGCAGGGAAAGGCATGTGCCTCCCCACAGGAGGCCGGAGGGCAGACTGAGGCCCTCATTACAACCCTGGCGGTCAGTGTTAAAGTGGCGGCAATACCGCCAACAGGCCGGTGGTAACAAAAATGGAATCATGACCAAGGCAGAAACCGCCAACACATACAGGCACTTTAACACTCCGACCACCACGTCGGTAGCAACAAACACCGCAGCGGTAACCACCAACAGGCAGGTGGAAGACAATGTACCGCCCACCCCATTACAACCCACCTACCGCCAGCCTTTCCGGGGCGGTACCAACGCCATCAAAAGCACGGCGGAAACAGTACTTTGAAGGGAAACCACTCACCTCTCGACACTCAAGGAAGAACCAGGACGCCATGGAGCCCGAACTACAGGTGTTACCCATGCTGGTGTATCTTCTCATATACAAGGAGTACCAACGCCGGCGACGACAACCACAGTGAGTACTGCACCTAGTACACAGGGCAGGGGGGGAGGAAAAACAGAGTGGCACACACACGCAACACCCCAACCCCTACCCTCACCCCCATCGCCATGCACACAAACACATGCAACAACATTACATATACACCCCGTAACCCTCTGGAATAACACAAGGACAAAAGGAATGGAGTTAAATGAGTGTAATATTAGAAATTTTGAGAAATACGTTCATAAATAAATAAACAGTATGTACAATATATACAATATATACAAAATGAGGGACAATGTCCACACAAAAATAGTCTGTGGCCCACTGGGCTATAACACATAGGCCAAGCCCACACTTGACTCCTGCCTCAAAACGGAGAGAACACTGCAGGGGCATCAGGTTGAAAACACACAGGCACCACAGGGGGACGGGGAAGGGGGGGCAACTCAGCTGGAAGTTGGTACTACAACACTGCTCCTGGAGGGGGCTTCATGCCCACTGTTTAGTACTGGGGAGTGCAAAGCCACAGTCTCTCAAGTGGGTGACATGTTTCACTGGTTCTGAAGAGGGCTTTGTGCCCAGTGTGCTTCATCCTGCCAAGGTTTGGGCGAGTGGATGCCTTTCTCCACTGGTTCTGGGGGGGCTTGGTGCACAGTGATTCAGCACATGGGGGTGCCAGGTCACAGTCCCTCACCTGGGTGTCAGAGCCACGAGATTTGCAGTGACCAGGATGCATGATAGTCCATGGAGGGAGGCCTACAGTCCATCCGCCGGTGGCTACGGCTGCACAGTGTTGGTAGTGCCGGTGCTGGTGCTGCCGGTGGTGGGGGGAGGCTCCAACCTTTCTCCTGCTGCCTCGGACGGCTGCCAACTGGTGCTGCTGCTGCTGGCAGTGCTGCTACTGTCAGTGTTGCAGGTGGCCGTGCTTGCGGCGGTGCTGGCCGTGGTGCTGGTGCTGCCAGTAGTGGGGGGAGGCTCCAGCCCTTCTCCTGCAGCCTCAGACAGCTGACTACTGGGGCTGCTGCTGTTGGCAGTGGTGCTACTGTCAGCGGTGCAGGTGGCAGTGCAGGTGGCGGTGCTTGCGGCGGTGCTGGCCACGGTGCAGGTGCCGGTGCTGCCAGTGGTGGTGGGAGGCTCCAGCCCTTCTCCTGCAGCCTCGGACGGCTGCCCACTGGGGCTGGTGCTGCTGACAGTAGTGGTGCTTGCGGCGGTGCAGGTGGGGGTGCAGGTGGCGGTACTTGCGGCGGTGCAAGTGGCGGTGCTGGCCGCAGTGCAGGTGGCAGTGCTGGCGGTTCTGCTGGTAGCCACCAGGCCTTCACCTGCAGGCTCGGATGGCTGATGTGCTTTGGCTGGTGTTTTGTGCCCCTTCCTGCCCTTGGCAGATGGTGGTGTCACCTTGGGTCTGGCAGCTGGAGTCTTTGAGGTGGCCTTGCTGGGTGGTTATGGCTCCTTCCCCTTGCTGGATGCTGTTCCCTTCTTCACCTTGCCAGGTGGCGGAATGTTCTTGGCCTTGGCAGGGGTTGGTGGCACACTGACTGCCCCCTTTGAGGCTCTGACAGCTGCAGACACCACAGCGGATGTAGATTTGGTGGCGGAAGTGCTGGGCTGGGTTTTGGCCACCCTGGCCCGAGGTGAAGGACAGGGGTGGGGGGTAGGGAAGAGGTCAATGTTTGCTAGGAAGAGCTTCTTAGGGACATTGGGGCGGGAAGGGATTGAAGGTTTGGGAGTGGAGGAAGAGGGAGTGCTTGTAGGAGGTGTCAGTCTGCTGTGTTTGGGTGCAGGTGCATGAGCTGGATGCTGTTGTGAGGTGGATGGCTGTTGGGTGGGTGTATGCTTGCGTTTGCGTTTGTGTACTTTGGGAGGAGGGGTCACAGAAACAGTGGGAGAGGACACAGGGGACTTGTGCATGGATGTGGGGGTGGTGGTGCCAGTGAGCGGTGTGTAGTGATGAGCGTGCTGGGGGAGCTGCCATTGCTCCCATTCCTATGCCCCATTGGACAATGCACCTGTGATACCAATAGACTGGACTCTAACTGGACATTACTCCACCATCACCCAAGCCCATTACACATCCCCCTCAACCTCTTAGCACTTAAATAAACACCCTTGGAACAAATACACGTCTGGAATCTGTCAAATGATTGAAAAATTTATTCAACAATCTGTAAACATTGCAATTCATATGTACAGTTATATATTCATTGGTATGACCTGTAGTGGGCAGCAGTAAACACACCAGGAGCCAGAGTGGGGCACAGAGATCTGAAAATAGAGATGCCAAAGGGTACAGTAAGTGGCCATAGACATAAGGAAATCATGCTGCCATGTCTAATGTCCAACACAAAACTGCAATGTAAAGTGAAGTTACAGTGTCTTACCTGTGTGTCACTGGAAGTACTGCTGTATGAGAGAACGTCTGTTGTCCACATCTTCATCCTCTGCTCCTGTTCCTCACTGTCCACAGGCTCCACTGCTGCCACAAGACCATCTCCAGGCCCACCCTCCTGCAGAAAAGGTGTTGCGTGGGCTCTCATTATCCTAAATGAGACTACTGGATTTCTAGGCAGCAGGATCGATCACGGTGTGGGGGACTGAGTCTAACCCACGTGTAAAGAACTCTGCCACCCTAAATCCGGTTTTTGCTCCAGCTAACTAGCAGTGCCTCATTTCTCCCACGGGGAAGAGATGATTGGGCAGCCGAGCGCATTACATCTTTGGAACTTCTCAGGGAAGTCATGGTCACTCAGATCCAAACCAACTCACTCATTTACAATATGATCTCATATACAAATGACAAAGGCAGTATAAGTTTTATATAATGTTTTAATAAAACGACTGCATTTTAGATAATAAGGCGTGAGCCGCAATAACCAGAACCATACAACACAGTAGGATTGAAATAGTCACCAGGAGAGTAAAACATAAGAACAAAGCTATCATTGTGTCTAATAGTTTCTACTCTCCCTCTGCTTGTTCTATTTCGAGCACAGCATGTTAAACTTCTAACTTGCCTTTCTGAATCACTGGGGAGACATCAGCCCTCATACCTGAGCAAAGGCCTGTGATCTTCGTTCAGCATCTGCAACGAGGCAGTCAGCGTCTAGTTGTGGTTCCCTGGTCGGAATCTCCCTCTTGCGTGTATTGGGACAAGGAAGTGATTTTATAACTAACATGTCAGCGTGATCACAAAATGTCCCTACGCAGGAATGCCAAAGACTAAACTCCTACCACGTCTATCGGCAATGTACCAGACTGTATCCTTGACTGAAGCACAGAGTGAACAGGAATGTGTTATGGAGAACTCCAGTGCTGAAGTAGGCTAAACAGTGTGATATGAATATAAAACAAGACCGTAGAACTGGCTATTTGAAAAATAACAGTACGAAGCCTAATAAAAAGCATTTAGAGCAAAGTGCACAGAGGCTCTAAGCTGCAAGCAAATGAATAAAATACATCCAGGGCAAAGTGCACAAAGGCCTAAAGCCTGAAGCTAACGCGCAAAGGATACGTAAAACTAACCACACTACAAAGGCACCTGGCGTCTCAAGGCCAGGTTGTGCAACATGCAACAATGATCTGGCACACCTTCTTGGGTGAGTAGTACCGGGATCCACCAGTCAGATGGAGGCACCTGAACCTGGCCTTCAGGCGGCTGAAGGTTCTTTCAATTATCCTCCTTGTTTGCCCATGTGCCTCATTGTAACGTTCCTCTGCCCTTGTCCTGGCATTCTTCACTGGGGTCAGTAGCCATGAGAGGTTGGGGTCACCTGCAAATATCAAGGGATACCTGTTACCCACACACTCACCCTTAGGGACAACCCCATACACCAATATATACTGGGTGGGGACCTTGGGCTCACCTATTAGCCACACCCAGTGCCTCTGGAGTTGAGCCATCACATATGGGATGCTGCTGTTCCTCAAGATAAAGGCGTCATGCACAGAGCCAGGATACTTGGCATTCACATGGGAGATGTACTGGTCCGCCAAACACACCATCTGCACATTCAGAGAGCGATAGCTTTTTCTATTCCTGAACACTTGTTCATTTCTCCAGGGGGGACAAATGCTACATGGGTACCATCAATGGCACAAATGATGTTGGGGATATGTCCCAGGGCATAAAAGTCAGCCTTCACTGTGGCCAAATCCTCCACCTGTGGGGAATACGATGTAGCTGCACATGTGTTTCAGCAGGGCAGACAACACTCTGGTCAACACGTTGGAGAGCATTGGCTCAGACATCCCTGATGCCATGGCCACTGTTGTTTGGAAGGAACCATTTGCCAGGAAATGGAGCACTGACAGGACCTACACTAGAGGGGGGATACCTGTGGGGTGGCAGATTGCTGAAATCAGGTCTAGCTCCAATTGGGCACACAGTTCTTGGATTGTGACCCTGTCAAGTCTGTAGGTTAGGATAATGTGTCTGTCCTCTATTGTCGCCAGATCCACCACTGGTCTGTACACTGGAGGATGTCTCCCTCTCACATTCATCCTCAGCGGTTGAAGTCTGGGGAGGAAAACGGTGAGCAGAGGGTCATATTCACACATCTATTGAAATAAGGATGCATATCTTCATTTACAGAACCAGTATGTGAATCCGAGAGTCAGTTGATTTGCCAATGTCTGCTGTGACGCAGTTAGGCGCCATGTCCTGTGCCCCCCTGAAATGGCGGCTGCCTGACCTGTGAGGAGGGACAAGTGGAAATGAGGTAATTCTGCTGGCGTTGTGCGCCGTTGCCGTCGACGGTCGATGACCGCCACGCAACTTCGCATTGGTTAACATTAGACCCTATGGGTTTCAGGAGCCAATGGCGATGTACGCCGGCGGTGACGGTACGCACCGCCGCGGACGTGACCACCATTTTCTATGTGTTCACTCACTTGATACCTGACCTTCAACAGGAGAGGACCTACACTGCAAGTGCTGCTGTGACCTGTGTCTGGAAGTGACAATGGCTCATGTGTCCGGGGAAAGGGACCCTGCCTTCACTTCGGAGGAGTTGGAGAGACGGGTGGATGGGGTCCTACCCCAGTACACTTCACTCTATGGTCCTCCAGGCAAAGAGGTGAGTACACTGTGAGCATGATGAGTGGGCCATGAATGTATGGAGTGCTGTGTGTGTAAGCCACATGTATGGGGGGGGCTGAGGTGTCCTGGGCAGAGTGCTGCATGTATGGTGGTCAATGTATGTGCGTAAGGGGATGGGAGGGATATGGTGAGCCATGAGTATGACAGTCCGGACGGTATGACTAATCCCTTTTCTGCTGTATTTATCCTGCAGGTCAGCGTCCATCAGAAAAAGGGTATTCGGCGTGCCAACGCCATGGAGGTGCGGACTCTGGGGGTCTTTGACAGGCAAAGCACTGATTGCCGCAAACGGTGGGAGGACCTGCGCCGATGGGCAAGGGAGACGGCGGAGCCCCAGCTGGGGCTGGGCTCCCAAAGAGGAAGGGATGCCCGTAGTACCCTGGCCCCCCGGATGTTCCACATCCTGGCGTTGGCCTATCTGGAGTTGGATGGGCGCTTGAGGGCATCACAGCAGCCACAAGGGGGTGAATACAAATTCAGAATCATGACATTACGCTCGTTAAGGTTTTACCTGGGTGGGGGTTGTGGACTGTGGGTTCCCCTAGGCCAGGGCGAACATGGCAGGGTAAGTCCCTTTTTGGGCAGGCTCTGAAGCACTCCAACCCCAATGGTGTTAGTGGGCATCTCCTACTGTCAGGGCCCTGTTTGTTTCAGGTGTGCAGCTGATGGCGTTATGCTATGTACCCCATGGGCTGGTGACTATCTTTGTAACTGGTAGTGCATGGCCTAGTGCATAGGGCTGCTCCCTGTGTTTTGTGTACGCCAACAGTAGTGTTGTTGCTGGCATTGACCAAGTGTATCCTCTGTCTCCCCCCCCTTTTTGTTTTGTCACCCTGTCCTTGTGTGCATTAGCATAATCTGGCGGAGGAGCAGAGGCACCGGCGACAGAGGGTGCTGCATCCCACATGGGCCTGGAGGCCGAATCCACCGAGGGTGAGGGCACCAGTGGCTGGGAGGGCGAGAGGAGCACCACGACGGTGACAGGAGGGGACACTACAGACAGCGACGACTCCTCCAATGGAAGCTCCCTGGCGGTGGCGGACACCTCTGTGTCCACACCAACAGGTACAGATGCCAACCCCCCTACCAGCACCGCCCTCCCAGCAGCCCCTCAGCGTGTTTCCCATGCCCTCTCACCCAGGAGGGTGTGCATCTCCTTCGCCCAGGCACCTCATGCCCTACCCAAGTCAGCCCTGCTGCCCTCGATGAGGAGGCTTTTGACCTCCTGAGATCCCTCACTGTTGGGCAGTCAACCATACTGAATACCATCCAGGGTGTCAAGAGGCATTTGCAACAAACAAATGCATACCTGAAGGGCATTCACTCTGGCGTGGCGGCCCAACAGAGAGTATTTCAGGCTCTGGCCTCCGCACTGATGGCAGCCATTGTCCCTGTATCCAGCCTCCCCCTCCAACTTCCTCTACCAAGTCCCAATCCCCTCAACCCCAGCCTATCCCAAGCACACCTTCAGACCAGCATTCACCCAACTCAACACACAGAAGTGGCTCAGGCAAACACAAGTACCACACTTCATCTCACAGGCACTCACACAAGCACCATCCCCATGCAGACACACCAACATCCACTGCCTCCACTGTGTCTCCCTCCTCCTCCTCGTCCACCTCCCTCCGAGTTGCGTCTCCACTCACACCTGCATGCCCTACATCCTCATCCACTACCTCCATTAGGCTCCATTAGGGGTCTTGCCAATGTTCTCTGGCTTCTGCCTGGATCGCAGGGACCGTTTGCGGGGTGGTTCTTCTTCTGCAGGGGGTGGGGTGCTGGTAGCTGTAGGAAAGTACCATCTTGCCTGGCATGTTACCCCCATTTTTCACTGTATATATGTTGTTTTAGTTGTATGTGTCACTGGGACCCTGGTAACCCAGGGCCCCAGTGCTCATAAGTGTGCCTGAATGTGTTACCTGTGTAGTGACTAACTGTCTCACTGAGGCTCTGCTAATCAGAACCTCAGTGGTTATGCTCTCTCATTTCTTTCCAAATTGTCACTAACAGGCTAGTGACCATTTTTACCAATTTACATTGGCTTACTGGAACACCCTTATAATTCCCTAGTATATGGTACTGAGGTACCCAGGGTATTGGGGTTCCAGGAGATCCCTATGGGCTGCAGCATTTCTTTTGCCACCCATAGGGAGCTCTGACAATCCTTACACAGGCCTGCCACTGCAGCCTGAGTGAAATAACGTCCACGTTATTTCACAGCCATTTTACACTGCACTTAAGCAACTTATAAGTCACCTATATGTCTAACCTTTACCTGGTAAAGGTTAGGTGCAAAGTTACTTAGTGTGAGGGCACCCTGGCACTAGCCAAGGTGCCCCCACATTGTTCAGAGCCAATTCCCTGAACTTTGTGAGTGCGGGGACACCATTACACGCGTGCACTACATATAGGTCACTACCTATATGTAGCTTCACCATGGTAACTCCGAATATGGCCATGTAACATGTCTATGATCATGGAATTGCCCCCTCTATGCCATCCTGGCATAGTTGGCACAATCCCATGATCCCAGTGGTCTGTAGCACAGACCCTGGTACTGCCAAACTGCCCTTCCTGGGGTTTCACTGCAGCTGCTGCTGCTGCCAACCCCTCAGACAGGCATCTGCCCTCCTGGGGTCCAGCCAGGCCTGGCCCAGGATGGCAGAACAAAGAACTTCCTCTGAGAGAGGGTGTGACACCCTCTCCCTTTGGAAAATGGTGTGAAGGCAGGGGAGGAGTAGCCTCCCCCAGCCTCTGGAAATGCTTTCTTGGGCACAGATGTGCCCAATTCTGCATAAGCCAGTCTACACCGGTTCAGGGACCCCTTAGCCCCTGCTCTGGCGCGAAACTGGACAAAGGAAAGGGGAGTGACCACTCCCCTGACCTGCACCTCCCCTGGGAGGTGTCCAGAGCTCCTCCAGTGTGCTCCAGACCTCTGCCATCTTGGAAACAGAGGTGCTGCTGGCACACTGGACTGCTCTGAGTGGCCAGTGCCACCAGGTGACGTCAGAGACTCCTGCTGATAGGCTCCTTCAGGTGTTAGTAGCCTATCCTCTCTCCTAAGTAGCCAAACCCTCTTTTCTGGCTATTTAGGGTCTCTGTCTCTGGGGAAACTTTAGATAACGAATGCAAGAGCTCATCCGAGTTCCTCTGCATCTCTCTCTTCACCTTCTGATAAGGAATCGACTGCTGACCGTGCTGGAAGCCTGCAAACCTGCAACATAGTAGCAAAGACGACTACTGCAACTCTGTAACGCTGATCCTGCCGCCTTCTCGACTGTTTTCCTGCTTGTGCATGCTGTGGGGGTAGTCTGCCTCCTCTCTGCACCAGAAGCTCCGAAGAAATCTCCAGTGGGTCGACGGAATCTTCCCCCTGCAACCGCAGGCACCAAAAAGCTGCATTACCGGTCCCTTGGGTCTCCTCTCAGCACGACGAGCGAGGTCCCTCGAATCCAGCGACTCTGTCCAAGTGACCCCCACAGTCCAGTGACTCTTCAGTCCAAGTTTGGTGGAGGTAAGTCCTTGCCTCACCTCGCTGGGCTGCATTGCTGGGAACCGCGACTTTGCAGCTACTCCGGCCCCTGTGCACTTCCGGCGGAAATCCTTTGTGCACAGCCAAGCCTGGGTCCACGGCACTCTAACCTGCATTGCACGACTTTCTAAGTTGGTCTCCGGCGACGTGGGACTCCTTTGTGCAACTTCGGCGAGCACCGTTTCACGCATCCTCGTAGTGCCTGTTTCTGGCACTTCTCCGGGTGCTACCTGCTTCAGTGAGGGCTCTTTGTCTTGCTCGACGTCCCCTCTCTCTTCAGGTCCAATTTGCGACCTCCTGGTCTCTCCTGGGCCCCAGCAGCGTCCAAAAACGCCAAACGCACGATTTGCAACTAGCAAGGCTTGTTGGCGTCCTTTCAGCGGGAAAACACTTCTGCACAACTCTCCAAGGCGAGAGGGATCCGTCCACCAAAGGGGAAGTCTCTAGCCCTTTTCGTTCCTGCAGAAACCTCAGCTTCTTCTGTCCAGTAGAAGCTTCTTTGCACCTGCAGCTGGCATTTCTTGGGCATCTGCCCATCTCCGACTTGCTTGTGACTTTTGGACTTGGTCCCCTTGTTCCACAGGTACCCTAGATTGGAAATCCACAGTTGTTGCATTGCTGGTTTGTGTCTTTCCTGCATTATTCCTCTAACACGACTTCTTTGTCCTTAGGGGAACTTTAGTGCACTTTGCACTCACTTTTCAGGGTCTTGGGGAGGGTTATTTTTCTAACTCTCACTATTTTCTAATAGTCCCAGCGACCCTCTACAAGGTCACATAGGTTTGGGGTCCATTCGTGGTTCGCATTCCACTTTTGGAGTATATGGTTTGTGTTGCCCCTATCCCTATGTTTCCACATTGCATCCTATTGTAACTATACATTGTTTGCACTGTTTTCTAAGACTATACTGCATATTTTTGCTATTGTGTATATATATCTTGTGTATATTTCCTATCCTCTCACTGAGGGTACACTCTAAGATACTTTGGCATATTGTCATAAAAATAAAGTACCTTTATTTTTAGTATAACTGTGTATTGTGTTTTCTTATATTGTGCATATGACACTAAGTGGTACTGTAGTAGCTTCACACGTCTCCTAGTTCAGCCTAAGCTGCTCTGCTAAGCTACCATTATCTATCAGCCTAAGCTGCTAGACACCCTATACACTAATAAGGGATAACTGGGCCTGGTGCAAGGTGCAAGTACCCCTTGGTACTCACTACAAGCCAGCCCAGCCTCCTACATTGGTTGTGCAGTGGTGGGATAAGTGCTTGAGACTACTTACCACTCTTGTCATTGTACTTTTCATAAGAGAAAAATATACAAAACAAGGTCAGTGTATATACACATAGCCAAAAAGTTTTGCATTTCCTCTTTTCACTCTTTTCTAAGTGCTGAAAAGTACCTCTAAACTTTCAAAAAAGTTCTTAAAAGTTTAAAAAGTTTTTTTTCTGTCTTTCCAAAAAGTTCTGAAAACTTTTTTCTCTTTTTCTATCACTTTAACTCTCTCTAAAAATGTCTGGCACAGGCCAAAATGTTGATCTGTCCAAACTTGCATATGACAACCTTAGCTGGAAAAGAGCAAGGAGTCTCTGTATAGAGAGAGGTTTCAGTGTAGGGGAGAATCCTTCCTTGGAACTGTTACTTAACATGCTTAGAGAACAGGATAAGGCCATAGGTGCCTCATCTGTTGAAAAAGTACCTAATAGTTCTCAATCTGATTCAGGGACTCCCCCAGGAAAAGATTCAGGAAAGAAACTTCCTAGCCTGCCCATTACTAGACAATCTAGCATAGATGGTAATGATGATGAGCCACACCATATAAATAGTGTTGTCTCACATCATAGCAAAAGCATTTATTCTCACCATACTGGTAGTAATGTTTCTGTTAACCAAGCTGTTAGGGTGGCTTCTGTAAGGGACAGGTCTCCTTCTGTTCATTCCCATCATAGCTCTGTTTCTAGGAATCTCCCTCCCACCAACCCTGATGACAGAATGTTAGAGAGGGAACTCAATAAGTTGAGGGTGGAACAAACCAGACTGAAGCTTAAAAAGCAACAGCTGGATTTGGATAGACAGTCTTTTGAATTAGAGAAGGAAAGACAGAAGTTGGGTTTAGATACCCATGGTGGCAGCAGCAGTATTCCCCATAGTCATCCTGCAAAAGAGCATGATTCCAGGAATCTGCACAAGATAGTTCCCCCTTATAAGGAGGGGGATGACATTAACAAGTGGTTTGCTGCACTTGAGAGGGCCTGTGTTGTACAGGATGTCCCTCAAAGACAGTGGGCTGCTATCCTATGGCTATCATTTAGTGGAAAAGGTAGGGAGATAGGCTCCTTACTGTGAAAGAAAATGATGCTAATAGTTTCCAAGTTCTTAAGAATGCACTCCTGGATGGTTATGGCTTAACCACTGAACAGTACAGGATAAAGTTCAGAGAGACCAAAAAGGAGTCTTCACAGGACTGGGTTGATTTCATTGACCATTCAGTGAAGGCCTTGGAGGGGTGGTTACATGGCAGTAAAGTTACTGATTATGACAGCCTGTATAACTTAATCCTGAGAGAGCATATTCTTAATAATTGTGTGTCTGATTTGTTGCACCAGTACTTGGTGGACTCTGATCTGACCTCTCCCCAAGAATTGGGAAAGAAGGCAGACAAATGGGTCAGAACAAGAGTGAACAGAAAAGTTCATACAGGGGGTGACAAAGATGGCAACAAAAAGAAGGATGGTAAGTCTTCAGACAAGGGTGGGGACAAATCTAAAAATGAGTCTTCATCAGGCCCACAAAAACACTCTGGTGGGGGTGGTGGGTCCAAATCCTCCTTTAATCAGAACAAGGAAAAGAAACCATGGTGCTATTTATGTAAAATAAAAGGCCATTGGACAACAGATCCCAGTTGTCCAAAGAAAGGCACCACTGCTCCTACCACTACAACCCCTACTGCTACACCTAGTGTCCCTACTAATAGCAGTGGTGGTGGGAGCAAACCTACTAATAGCCAATCCAAGGGAGTAGCTGGGCTCACTTTTGGTAATTTAGTTGGGGTTGGCCTTGTTAGGGAGGCCACAGAGGCTGTGTTAGTCTCTGAGGGGGCTATTGATTTAGCCACCTTAGTTGCTTGTCCCCTTAATATGGATTAATACAAGCAACTACCCCTAATAAATGGTGTTGAGGTTCAGGCCTACAGGGACACTGGTGCCAGTGTGACTATGGTCATAGAGAAACTGGTCCACCCTGAACAACACCTACTTGGTCACCAGTACCAAGTAACCGATGCTCACAACAACACACTTAGCCACCCCATGGCTGTTGTAAATCTCAACTGGGGGGGGGTTACTGGTCCAAAGAAAGTTGTGGTAGCTTCAGATTTACCTGTAGACTGTCTATTAGGGAATGATTTGGAGACATCAGCTTGGTCAGATGTGGAGTTGGAGGCCCATGCAGCAATGCTGGGCATCCCAGGGCATATTTTTGCTTTGACAAGGGCTCAGGCCAAAAAGCAAAAAGGACAGGGAAGCTTGGATCCTGGAAGAATGGACCAAGTGCTCCCTAAAGCTAGGGCTAGTAGAAGCAAACCACTTCCTACTATCCCTCCCTCTACAGTGGATTCTACTTCTGAGGAAGAAGAATTCCCTCCCTGTGCAGAACCTACACCAGAGGAGCTGGAAGCAGACACTGCTGAGCTTTTGGGTGAAGGGGGGCCTGCCAGAGAGGAGCTGAGTGTGGCACAGCAAACCTGTCCCACATTAGAGGGTCTCAGACAGCAAGCTGTCAAACAGGCTAATGGGGATGTCAGTGACTCTCACAGAGTTTACTGGGAGGACAACCTCTTGTACACTGAGCATAGGGATCCTAAACCTGGAGCTGCCAGGAGATTAGTGATTCCTCAGGAGTACAGAAAGTTCCTCCTAACACTGGCACATGACATTCCCTTGGCTGGGCATCTAGGACAAATGAAAACTTGGGACAGGCTTGTTCCCCTGTTTCATTGGCCTAGGATGTCTGAGGACACAAAGGAATTTTGTAAGTCCTGTGAAACCTGTCAAGCCAGTGGCAAGACAGGTGGCACCCCAAAGGCACCCCTTATTCCACTGCCTGTGGTTGGGGTTCCCTTTGAAAGGGTAGGGGTTGACATAGTTGGCCCCCTTGACCCTCCTACTGCTTCAGGCAATAGGTTTATCTTAGTGGTTGTGGACCATGCCACAAGATATCCTGAAGCAATTCCTTTAAGGACCACTACAGCACCTGCAGTGGCAAAGGCCCTCCTGGGAATATTTTCCAGGGTGGGCTTCCCAAAGGAAGTAGTATCAGACAGAGGAAGCAATTTCATGTCTGCATACTTAAAGGCCATGTGGAAGGAGTGTGGTGTAACGTACAAGTTCACAACACCCTATCATCCACAAACAAATGGACTGGTGGAGAGATTTAATAAAACTCTCAAAGGCATGATTATGGGTCTCCCTGAAAAACTCCACAGGAGATGGGATATCCTTCTACCATGCCTCCTTTTTGCCTACAGGGAGGTACCCCAGAAAGGAGTGGGCTTCAGCCCCTTTGAACTTCTTTTTGGACACCCTGTTAGGGGTCCACTCACACTTGTAAAGGAGGGTTGGGAACAACCTTTAAAAGCTCCTAAGCAGGATATTGTGGATTATGTACTTGGCCTCAGATCAAGGATGGCTGAGTACATGAAAAAGGCCAGTAAAAACCTTCAGGCCAGCCAAGAGCTCCAGAAGCAATGGCATGATCAGAAGGCTGTTTTGGTTCAGTACCAACCAGGGCAGAAAGTGTGGGTCTTGGAGCCTGTGGCCCCAAGAGCACTCCAAGATAAATGGAGTGGACCCCACACAATTGTTGAAAAGAAGGGTGAAGTCACCTACTTGGTTGACTTAGGCACTGCCAGGAGTCCCCTTAGGGTGCTCCATGTCAACCGCCTGAAACCCTACAATACTATGACAGGGCTGATCTCACCCTGCTCATGGCAACTGATGAGGGACAGGAAGAAGACAGTGATCCTCTACCTGATCTCTTCTCTTCCACAGAACAAGATGCTCTTGTGGAAGGTGTAGTTTTGGCAGATTGTCTTACTGCTGAGCAGAAAGACCATTGCATAAATCTCCTAGGACAATTTTCAGAACTCTTCTCTACTGTGCCAGGCACCACTTCTTGGTGTGAGCACACTATAGATACTGGAGACAGTTTACCTGTCAAAAGTAAGATCTATAGGCAGCCTGACCATGTCAGGGACTGCATAAAGCAAGAAGTTCAGAAATTTTTGGAACTAGGAGTGGTTGAGCACTCTGACAGTCCATGGGCTTCTCCTGTGGTACTGGTACCAAAACCCAATTCTAAAGATGGAAAGAAGGAAATGCGGTTTTGTGTTGACTATAGAGGTCTCAACTTGGTAACCAAAACTGATGCTCACCCTATACCCAGGGCAGATGAGCTTATAGATACACTGGCATCTGCCAAGTATCTAAGCACTTTTGATTTGACTGCAGGGTATTGGCAGATCAAATTATCAGAAGATGCTAAACCTAAGACTGCATTTTCTACCATTGGAGGACATTACCAGTTTACTGTAATGCCTTTTGGTTTGAAAAATGCACCTGCCACTTTTCAGAGGTTGGTGAACACAGTCCTGCAAGGGCTGGAAGCTTTCAGTGCAGCATATTTGGACGATATAGCTGTCTTTAGCTCCAGCTGGGATGATCACCTGGTCCACCTATGGAAAGTTTTGGAGGCCCTGCAAAAGGCAGGCCTCACTATCAAGGCTTCAAAGTGCCAGATAGGGCAGGGTAAGGTGGTTTATCTGGGACACCTTGTTGGTGGGGAACAGATTGCACCACTTCAGGGGAAAATCCAAACTATTATTGATTGGGTTCCCCCTACCACTCAGACTCAGGTGAGAGCCTTCCTAGGCCTCACTGGGTATTACAGGAGGTTCATTAAGAACTATGGCTCCATTGCAGCCCCTCTTAATGACCTCACATCCAAGAAAATGCCTAAAAAGGTATTATGGACAGCAAACTGTCAGAAAGCTTTTGAGGAGCTGAAGCAGGCCATGTGCTCTGCACCTGTCCTGAAAAGCCCTTGTTACTCTAAAAAATTCTATGTCCAAGCTGATGCATCTGAATTAGGAGTAGGGGCAGTCCTATCACAACTTAATTCTGAGGGCCAGGATCAACCTGTTGCTTTTATTAGTAGAAGGTTGACCCCTAGAGAAAAGCGTTGGTCTGCCATTGAGAGGGAGGCCTTTGCTGTGGTCTGGGCTCTGAAGAAGTTGAGGCCATACCTGTTTGGCACTCACTTCATTGTTCAGACAGACCACAAACCTCTACTTTGGCTAAAACAAATGAAAGGTGAAAATCCTAAATTGTTGAGGTGGTCCATATCCCTACAGGGAATGGACTATACAGTGGAACATAGACCTGGGAGTAGCCACTCCAATGCAGATGGACTCTCCAGATATTTCCACTTAGACCATGAAGACTCATCAGGTCATGGCTAGTCTTATTGTCCTTCGTTTGGGGGGGGGTTGTGTAGGAAAGTACCATCTTGCCTGGCATGTTACCCCCATTTTTCACTGTATATATGTTGTTTTAGTTGTATGTGTCACTGGGACCCTGGTAACCCAGGGCCCCAGTGCTCATAAGTGTGCCTGAATGTGTTACCTGTGTAGTGACTAACTGTCTCACTGAGGCTCTGCTAATCAGAACCTCAGTGGTTATGCTCTCTCATTTCTTTCCAAATTGTCACTAACAGGCTAGTGACCATTTTTACCAATTTACATTGGCTTACTGGAACACCCTTATAATTCCCTAGTATATGGTACTGAGGTACCCAGGGTATTGGGGTTCCAGGAGATCCCTATGGGCTGCAGCATTTCTTTTGCCACCCATAGGGAGCTCTGACAATCCTTACACAGGCCTGCCACTGCAGCCTGAGTGAAATAACGTCCACGTTATTTCACAGCCATTTTACACTGCACTTAAGCAACTTATAAGTCACCTATATGTCTAACCTTTACCTGGTAAAGGTTAGGTGCAAAGTTACTTAGTGTGAGGGCACCCTGGCACTAGCCAAGGTGCCCCCACATTGTTCAGAGCCAATTCCCTGAACTTTGTGAGTGCGGGGACACCATTACACGCGTGCACTACATATAGGTCACTACCTATATGTAGCTTCACCATGGTAACTCCGAATATGGCCATGTAACATGTCTATGATCATGGAATTGCCCCCTCTATGCCATCCTGGCATAGTTGGCACAATCCCATGATCCCAGTGGTCTGTAGCACAAACCCTGGTACTGCCAAACTGCCCTTCCTGGGGTTTCACTGCAGCTGCTGCTGCTGCCAACCCCTCAGACAGGCATCTGCCCTGCTGGGGTCCAGCCAGGCCTGGCCCAGGATGGCAGAACAAAGAACTTCCTCTGAGAGAGGGTGTGACACCCTCTCCCTTTGGAAAATGGTGTGAAGGCAGGGGAGGAGTAGCCTCCCCCAGCCTCTGGAAATGCTTTCTTGGGCACAGATGTGCCCAATTCTGCATAAGCCAGTCTACACCGGTTCAGGGACCCCTTAGCCCCTGGTCTGGCGCGAAACTGGACAAAGGAAAGGGGAGTGACCACTCCCCTGACCTGCACCTCCCCTGGGAGGTGTCCAGAGCTCCTCCAGTGTGCTCCAGACCTCTGCCATCTTGGAAACAGAGGTGCTGCTGGCACACTGGACTGCTCTGAGTGGCCAGTGCCACCAGGTGACGTCAGAGACTCCTGCTGATAGGCTCCTTCAGGTGTTAGTAGCCTATCCTCTCTCCTAAGTAGCCAAACCCTCTTTTCTGGCTATTTAGGGTCTCTGTCTCTGGGGAAACTTTAGATAACGAATGCAAGAGCTCATCCTAGTTCCTCTGCATCTCTCTCTTCACCTTCTGATAAGGAATCGACTGCTGACCGCGCTGGAAGCCTGCAAACCTGCAACATAGTAGCAAAGACGACTACTGCAACTCTGTAACGCTGATCCTGCCGCCTTCTCGACTGTTTTCCTGCTTGTGCATGCTGTGGGGGTAGTCTGCCTCCTCTCTGCACCAGAAGCTCCGAAGAAATCTCCCGTGGGTCGACGGAATCTTCCCCCTGCAACCGCAGGCACCAAAAAGCTGAATTACCGGTCCCTTGGGTCTCCTCTCAGCACGACGAGCGAGGTCCCTCGAATCCAGCGACTCTGTCCAAGTGACCCCCACAGTCCAGTGACTCTTCAGTCGAAGTTTGGTGGAGGTAAGTCCTTGCCTCACCTCGCTGGGCTGCATTGCTGGGAACCGCGACTTTGCAGCTACTCCGGCCCCTGTGCACTTCCGGCGGAAATCCTTTGTGCACAGCCAAGCCTGGGTCCACGGCACTCTAACCTGCCTTGCACGACTTTCTAAGTTGGTCTCCGGCGACGTGGGACTCCTTTGTGCAACTTCAGCGAGCACCGTTTCACGCATCCTCGTAGTGCCTGTTTCTGGCACTTCTCCGGGTGCTACCTGCTTCAGTGAGGGCTCTTTGTCTTGCTCGACGTCCCCTCTCTCTTCAGGTCCAATTTGCGACCTCCTGGTCCCTCCTGGGCCCCAGCAGCGTCCAAAAACGCCAAACGCACAATTTGCAACTAGCAAGGCTTGTTGGCGTCCTTTCAGCGGGAAAACACTTCTGCACGACTCTCCAAGGCGAGAGGGATCCGTCCACCAAAGGGGAAGTCTCTAGCCCTTTTCGTTCCTGCAGAAACCTCAGCTTCTTCTGTCCAGTAGAAGCTTCTTTGCACCCGCAGCTGGCATTTCCTGGGCATCTGCCCATCTCCGACTTGCTTGTGACTTTTGGACTTGGTCCCCTTGTTCCACAGGTACCATAGATTGGAAATCCACAGTTGTTTCATTGCTGGTTTGTGTCTTTCCTGCATTATTCCTCTAACACGACTTCTTTGTCCTTAGGGGAACTTTAGTGCACTTTGCACTCACTTTTCAGGGTCTTGGGGAGGGTTATTTTTCTAACTCTCACTATTTTCTAATAGTCCCAGCGACCCTCTACAAGGTCACATAGGTTTGGGGTCCATTCGTGGTTTGCATTCCACTTTTGGAGTATATGGTTTGTGTTGCCCCTATCCCTATGTTTCCACATTGCATCCTATTGTAACTATACATTGTTTGCACTGTTTTCTAAGACTATACTGCATATTTTTGCTATTGTGTATATATATCTTGTGTATATTTCCTATCCTCTCACTGAGGGTACACTCTAAGATACTTTGGCATATTGTCATAAAAATAAAGTACCTTTATTTTTAGTATAACTGTGTATTGTGTTTTCTTATGATATTGTGCATATGACACTAAGTGGTACTGTAGTAGCTTCACACGTCTCCTAGTTCAGCCTAAGCTGCTCTGCTAAGCTACCATTATCTATCAGCCTAAGCTGCTAGACACCCTATACACTAATAAGGGCCTGGTGCAAGGTGCAAGTACCCCTTGGTACTCACTACAAGCCAGTCCAGCCTCCTACAGTAGCCTGTTGTTACAGTGGCGGGCCTCCTGTCCACTAGCGCCCGTTGGTGTGCCACTGCCTCCCTCATGGTGTTGGCCATGTCAGCCAGCACCCCTGCAATGGTGACCAGGATGGTGTGGATGTGTTTGAGGTCCTCTCTGATCCCCAGGTACTGTCCCTCCTGCAGCTGCTGGGTCTCCTGCAACTTGGCCAGTATCTGGCCCAAGGTCTCCTGGGAATGGTGGCATGCTCCCAGGATCCCTGAAAGTGCCTTGTTGAGAGTGGGTTCCCTGGGCCTGTCCTCCCCCTGTCGCACAGCAGTTCTTTCAGCTTCCCTCTTGTCCTGTGCCTCTGTCCCCTGAACCGTGTACCCACTGCCAGTGACCCCAGGTCCCTGATTGTCTTGGTTTTGTGGGGTTGCCTGGGGTCCCTATAGTGGTGGACACACTGCTGATTGACGTGTCCTGAGGACAGTGGTATGGTCCACTGGGTGGGTGCTGTGCTGGTGTTTCCTGAGGGGGGAGGGTCTATGGTGGTATGGGACTGGGCCTAGGTACCCGACTGTCCAGAGGTCCCTGATGGGCCAGGTTGGTCATTGTGATCCAGGCGTGCAGAGCTGCTGTCATCACTGTGGGCCTCTTCTGTGGGGGGACTGGATGTTAGAGGCACCTCCTCTCCGGTGACGTTGAGTGGGGGTCCTGTGGTGATGTAAATGCAGTGTTATTGTATCTGCATGTGCCATCTTGTGCATGGGTGGGTTTCCCTGTATGGTTGTGATTGCCCTGTCACCTTTGCCTTGTGTGCGTGGTGATTTTGTGGGCTAGGTGATTCTCTCTAATGGGCATGCTGTAGTGATGGGTGTCCATGCAGGTCTGTGATGAGTGTCCATGAATAGGTTTTGCATGCAGGGCTCGGTATTGGCATGGGTGGGTTGTGATAGTGGGGTATATGTGAGGTGGTGGAGTGATGGAGGTGAGGGTAGAGGTAGGAGTTTGTGATGGCATGCAGGTAGGGAGGGGGATGTATAATAGTACAGATTTGACTTACCAAAGTCCAGTCCTCCTGCTACTCCTGCGAGGCCCTCAGGATGCATTATTGCCAAGACTTGCTCCTCCCATGTTGTTAGTTGTGGGGGTCCACCGCCAGTCCTCGGTACGGCTACCTGGTGTCTTGCAACCACGGAACGCACCTTCCCCCGTAGGTCGTTCCACCTCTTCCTGATGTCATCCCTTGTTCTGGGGTGCTGTCCCACGGCATTGACCCTGTCCACGACTCTCTGCCATAGCTCCATCTTCCTAGCAATGGACGTCTGCTGCACCTGTGATCCGAATAGCTGTGGCTCTACCCGGATGATTTCCTCCACCATGACCCTTAGCTCCTCCTCTGAAAACCGGGGGTGTCTTTGGGGTGCCATGGATGTGGTGTGAGTGGTATGTGTGAGGGTGTGTGGGGTGATGTGTTGTGGTGTGTGCTGTGAGGTGCGTGGATGGTGTATGGGTGATGGTGTTCTGTGGCTCAGATTGAGTGGGTGCTCCTGGCTTGTCTCTCTCTTTGTTGGCTATCTTTTTTTTCGTTGAAAGGGTTGTGGGCAATGTGGGTGTGTGTTTTATAGTGTTGTGGGTGTGGTGTGTGTATGTGTGCCAGGTGTGTGTAGTTTGAATTGTCCAATGTGGTGGAGTTTTGTAAGTGTGTGTGTATTATGAGCGTGGCGTGTGTACCGCCAATGGTTTACTGGGGTTGAAAGACCGCTGCGGTGATTCGTGGGTCCTGATACTGTGGGCCTATTCCTGTTGGCGTAACGGTGTGGGTTTTGGTACCACCAGTTTATCACTGACCTTTGGTCTGGTGGACTTGTGTGGGTGTCTGTATAGTGGCGGATTTCTCTGTGTGGGTCATAATACCCGTAGCGGTATACAGCCACGGTCACAGTATGTTGGCGGCCGTCAGCACGACTGCCATCTTGGCTACATTGGCCAAACCACCTTGTCAATGGTTTTTAGCTATGCTGCACAGCATCCCTGATATGTCATTTTGTAGGGGCATGCACCACTCATATGTGCGCCTACAAAATGACACAGCGTTTTTTTCTTTTTATTTGCAGATCAAGCATAGATTGGCAAAAAAGAAAAAAATGTGCAAAAGAGGGGAGGATCGCAGAGGGCGCAGGTGGGGGGAGTAACATAGAGGGTACTGCGTGAAGAGAAACACAAAGGCACATGTGTAGTGAAGCAACATAGGAGTGGTGAAGAGAAGCAAAGAGTAACAGAGAACAAGGGCACAGGTGGGGGAAAACAGTACTAAGGGTGATGAGGAGAAGCAACTGATGAGAGCAACATGGAGCGAGTGAGGGAGAAGTACACAGGTGAGAAAGCAGTGGGGGAGGACACAAGAGCAAGTGCAACATGGAGGGGGGAAGCATGTGGGTGAGATGTTTCAACACAAAGTGCAGGGTGAGAGAAGGCCCCGCTCACTGAATGTGCTCCAAACATACACACATCAACATCTGCTCCACTCATCACTTCTCTCAACTATCTCTAAACCCCTAAAGAAGACACCACCTTTTAAGATTTTTTAAAAGAAAGAAATAATTGATTCAATCCCTGTGGTCTGACTGCAGAAGTTCTGTTCTCATACTTTTTCATGCACTTAAGCACACATAAATTTTCCTTTTCCTTGAAAAATGGATAGAAAATACATTTGTTTTTGTTCTTCTAATTAAATAAAAACACACACCCCCGGGTGGGGGGGAAATCTGCTTGTAACATCAAGAACCCATACATCTGATATCCTCTTGGATGAAATCAAGCACAGTAAAATAGTCAATTTTAAGGATATATACCCTAGAGGCAACAACTCATTTTAATCCCACCTGTCCAGAAAATCTAAAACCTTTGAAATGTCCCAAACAGAATTACACATGGATCCTGGTAGTTTTGTAATTATAATGCTTCTCATTAATCTTGATACCACGACATCATGCCCCATGGAGAGAATACTGATTAGCTCATGACCTGCAGCAATCGCTGATCTAGATACATTCACCAGCCTATAAGACATTCCGTCTTCATACCCTTCCAATAGGTAATTGACCACTTCTAAAGGAGATACTAAAACAGGATCAAACTCCATCTCCATGCACCAGCAAACCCACCCTGCCAATCTATAATTTTTTTTTGTTCCTGGAGCCCAGGATTCCTTAAGCGCCGACGCCTGTTGTAAAAGGCCTGGTACCTCCCAAAGTCACCTGAAATACTCCATGCCACCAGCCTCAATTGGTCAGCGAGAATCAAATCGTGTACTTCCCCTGATGGGCCCTGCAGGAGTTCTGGAAACTTTGGTATCAGAATTGCAAAGTCCATTGACAATTCCAGCAGAGTAGGGTAGTACCACACCTGTGCTCTCCAAAGTGGAGTTACTACCATGTTTATCTCGGTTCACTTGCGAACCATCATTGTCACATGAGCAATCACTGAGAAAGAAGGAAACACATATGGACCGAGACCTCTCCAATCCTACTGAAAAGCGTCTATTCCTGCTGACTCTGGACCAAGGTTCCAGCTGAAATGCCTGTTCACCTGAGCAGTCAGCCTGTTCACAAACAGATCCATCCCAAAAAGCCCTCAAATGCTCTCTAACCGTAAAAAAACTATCCTGTTCAATCTCCAATCGCTTGTATCCCTGAAGTTCTGAGAAAACCAATCTGCCACCGCATGACTCAGACCTGGGATATGTTCTGCCTGCCTTTAGACAATAATCCCTAAATACCTTTGCCAAATCTGCCAAGACTTTTGATTTCAACCCCCCAGTTTGTCCACATAATGAACCACCAGCACATTGTCCATCCTCAAAAGCATAGAAGATTTCACTTTGCTCTTTGTAAAACATTTTATCACAAAAGATCCTGCTAGCAATTCCAGGCAATTGATATGCATTTTTCTCTCTTCCACTGCTCAACGACCCCCCTGTTGAAACTGCATCACACTGTGCACTTCAAGCATCTAAGTTTACATCCAATTCTATGATTAATTCTAGATTTTGTCCAAAAATCGCTCTCTCCCATTCCATGCCTCCATATTCAAAAACCACCATTTGAGCTCCTCTCTCACTACCTCTGAAAGAACAACCTTTTCTGAATACCTCCAACCACTTCTCAGATGCATTGCACTCAATCTCTGTGAAGCACGATATTTCAAAGGTCCAGGAAAAATAGCTTGGATCGTTCAGAACAAAAGACCGGCCACGCGCGCTAGCATCCTCAGTGAAATCCGATCTGGATGCAACACTCTCCGAATTTGTCTCCTTATTCTTTTCAACTTTTTCTTCTGACGTTTCAAGACCCCATCTACAGTGCTCACCAAGAATCCCAGAAACCATGTTTCTTGTTTTGGAACTATACAATATTTGTTCCTGTTGACTACAAAAGTCCTGAAGTAAACTGACTGCTATCTTTGTGTAATACATCACTCTCACACTGCTTTGATCCATGATCAAAATATCGTCCAGATAAATGATCAACCAGAGACCTCTCTCCCTCAGAAAAGCCTTTGCCAGACATAGAATCTTTGTAAAACACCATTGGGCTGACAAAAGACCAAAAAGAAGGCAAACTGCCACATCTTTCCGCCACATCGGAATTTGAGATACTTCTGATGAGGCTCCCAAATTGGAACTGTCAGATATGCATCCTTTAAATCCAATTGGGTGAACCAATCTCCTGTTTGTGATATGTGTCTTAACGTGCATTTTCTCCATTTTGAAATTGTGGTGCACCACCCAATCGTTTGAACTTCTTAAATTTATGACTGGCTTCATGCCATTGTCGTTCTTCTCTACAAGGAATTAATTGCTTGCAAAATCTCCCTGTTCCTTAAGCACTTCCACAATGGCACGTTTCCCTCCTAGCTCCAGCACCTCTTTGTCCACTAACTTTGCTTGGTCTGTACTGAACTGAATCAAAGTTTGAACTGGACCCTTTATATAATCAGTGCGATAATTCTGCACCGTTTCTAGAACCCAAGGATCCCCTGATGTCTGAACCCAAATGTGGTAAAATTGGGAAAGTCTGTAACCCAATTTTATTGTAATAGCAGTAAGGCCCAACCTTACCTCATCCTTGGAACCGTCAATCACTATGGCCCTCATTACAACCCTGGCGGTAGGTGTTAAAGCGGCGGTAATACCGGCAACAGGCCGGCGATAAAAAAAATTGAGTCACGACCACGGCGGAAACCACCAACACAAACAGACACTTTAACACTCCGACCGCCACGGCGGTAGCAACAAACACCGCGGCGGTCACGGCCAACAGACAGGCGGAAGACAATGTACCGCCCATGCTATTACAAGGCACCAATCCTCCAGCTTTTCCGGGGCGGTACCAACGACATCAGAAGCATGGCAGAAACAGTCTTTGGAAGGGAAACCACTCACCTTTCGACACTCAACGAAGAACCAGGACGCCATGGAGCCCGAACTACAGGTCCTGCCGATGATGGTGTATCTGCTAATACACCAGGAATATCAAAGAAGGCGGCGATGATGACCATGGTGAGTACTGCACCTAGCACACAAGGGAGGGGGGGAGGAAAAAGAGAGTGACACACACGCAATACCCCCACCCTCACCCACAACAACATACACACAAACACATGCAGCAACATTACATGCACAAACTGTAACCCCCTGGAAGAACGCAAGGACAAAAGGAATGGAGTGAAATCAGTGATATTTAGAAAATGCAGATAAAGTTAACGATTGTAAACAACAGTATATACAAATATTTACAATATGTACAGCGGGCCGTACACTGTCCTTTGCAAATGTCCGTGGACCAGTGGGCAAAAAAACATGGGCAAAGCTCACACTTGACTCCTGCCTCAAAACGGAGAGAACACTGCAGGGGCATCAGGTTGAAAACACACAGGCACCTCAGGGGGAAGGGGAGGTGGGGGGCACCTCAGCCGGAAGATGGTACTATGCGACTGCACATGGAGGGGGCAACATGCCCACTGCTTGGTCCTGAGGAGTGCAAAGCCACAGTCTCTCAAGTCTCTCAAGTGGGTGGGTTGCCCACTGCTTGGCCCTGGGGAGTGCAAAGCCACAGTCTCTCAAGTGGGTGCTTTGCCCACTGCTTGGTCCTGGGGAGTGCAAAGCCACAGTCTCCCAAGTCGGTGGTTTGCCCACTGCTTGGTCCTGGGGAGTGCAAAGCCACAGTCTCTTTAGTGGGTGACATGTTCCACTGGTTCTGGAGGGGGCTTTGTGCCCAGTGTGCCTCATCTTGCAAAGGAGAGTCATAGTGGATGCATATCCCAACTGGTTCTGGAGTGGGCCTTGTGCCCAGTGTGCCTCATCCTGCCAAGGAAAGTGATAGTGGATGCATATCTCTACTGGTTCTGGAGGGGGCCTTGTGCCCAGTGTGCCTCATCCTGCCAAGGATAGTGATAGTGGATACATATCTCCACTGGTTCTGGAGGGGGCCTTGTGCCCTGTGTGCCTTATCCTGCCATGGAAAGTGATAGTGGATGCATATCTCCACTGGTTCTGGAGGGGGCCTTATGCCCAGTCTGCTTCATCCTGCCAAGGAAAGTGATAGTGGACGCATATCTCCACTGGTTCTGGAGGGGGCCTTGTGCCCAGTGTGCCTCATCCTGCCAAGGAAAGTGATAGTGGATGCATATCTCCACTGGTTCTGGAGGGGGCCTTGTGCGCAGTCTGCTTTATCCTGCCAAGGAAAGTGATAGTGGATGCATATCTCCACTGGTTCTGGAGGGGGCCTTGTGCCCAGTCTGCTTTATCCTGCCAAGGAAAGTGATAGTGGATGCATATCTCCACTGGTTCTGGAGGAGGCCTTGTGTCCAGTGATGCTGCACCTGGGGTGTGGCAGTTCCCATTCTCTTACCAGGGTGTCTGAGCCACGAGATTTACAGGGAACAGGAAGCATGATACTCCATGGAGGCAGAGCCACACTCCATCCTGCGGTGACTTAGGCTGCAAACTGCTGGTAGTGCCGGTGCTGGTGGTGTTGCTTCACGTGGTGGGTGGAGGGTCCAGGCCGTCTCGTGCATCCCCGGACAGCTGCCCACTGGGGATGCTGCTGATGACAGATGTAGTGGCACTGGCTGGGCATGTGGCGGTGCAGATGGTGGCGCAGGTGGTGGTGCTTTCGGCAGTGTCTGCAGCGGAGATGCTGCCGGTGCAGGCCCTGGTGCAGGTACTGGTAGTAGTGGAGGGAGACACCAGGCCGTCTCCTGCAGCCTCGGATGGCTGCCCACTAGGGATGATGCTGCTGACTGTTGTTGTGGCAGTGGCGGTGCAGGTGGTGGTGCATGTGGCGGGGCAGATGGCGGTGCAGGTGGCGGTGCCTTCCGAGGTACAGGTTGCTGGGCTGTCAGTACTTATGGTTGGCACCAGTCCCTCACCTGGAGGGTCTGAGGCCCGAAGTGCCTTGCCCTGGGTTTTCTTGCCCTTCCCCACCTTGCCAGACGCTGCTGGGACCTTGGCACTGGCAGATGCAGTTTTGGAGGAGGCCTTGCTGGGTGGGTCCTGCTTTTTGGCCGTGCTGCTTGCTGGCACCCTCTTCACTTTGGCAGGTGGCAGAATAGGTTGGTCCTTTTCAGGTGTCGCTGGCACACTGGCAGCCCTGACGGGTGCCCCCTTTGATCTCCTGGGACTTTCAGGTACCACTGCGGACGCTGACTTTGTGGCTGAGGTGCTGGCCTGGGATCTTGACATCCTGGCCCGAGGTGAAGGATGGAGGGGGAATGGGGGAGGCGTAGGGAGGTCAAAGTTTGCAAGGAAAAGTTTTTTAGACACAATGGGACGGGAAGGTAGAGAAGGTTTGGGAGTGGAGGAAGTGGGAGTGGTTGTAGGAAGTGTACGTCTGCTGAGTTTGGGTGAAGGTGCATGGGCTGGATGCTGTTGTGAGGTGGATGGCTGTTGGATGGGTGGGTGCTTGTGTTTGTGTACTTTGGGAGGAGGGGTCACAGACACACTGGGAGAGGACACAGGGGGCGTGTGCTTGGTTGTGGGGGTGGTGACTGCTCGTGAGGGGTGTGTAGTGATGGGCGTGATGGTGATGGAGGTAGTGGATGAGGATGTAGTGCATGCACATGTGAGTGGAGACAAGACTGGGAGGGGGGTGGACGAAGAGGAGGAGGGGGACACAGTGGAGGCAGTGGATGTTGCTGTGTCTGCATGGGCATGGTGCTTGTATGAGTGCCTGTGAGATGAGGTGTGGTGCTTATGTTTGCCTGAGCCCCTTTTGTGTGTTGATTTGGGTGAATGCTGGTCTGAAGGTGACCTTGGGATAGGTTGGGGTTGAGGGGATTGGGACTGGGTAGAGGAAGTTGGAGGGGGTAGGCTAGACACAGGGACAATGCCTGCCATCAGTGCTGAGGCCAGAGCCTGAAATGCTCTCTGTTGGGCTGCCACGCCAGAGTGAATGCCCTCCAGGTATCCATTTGTTTGTTGCAAATGCCTCTAGACACCCTGGATGGCATTCAGTATGGTTGACTGCCCAACAGTGAGTGATCTCAGGAGGTCAATAGCCTCCTCACTGAGGGCAGCAGGACTGACTGGGGCAGGGCCTGAGGTGCCTGGGGCGAAGGAGATGCCCACCCTCCTGGGTGAGCGGACATGGGAAACACGCTGAGGGGCTGCTGGGAGGACGGTGCTGGTAGGGGGGTTGGTGGCTGTACCTGTTGTTGGGGTGGGTACAGAGGTGTCCGCCACCGCCGGGGAGCTTCCATCGGAGGAGAATTCGCTGTCACTGGTCTCCCCTCCTGTCCCCGTCGTGGTGCTCCCCTCACCCTCCGTCCCACTGGTGCCTTCACCCTCAGCGGATTCGCCCTCATGGGCCATGTGGGATGCAGATCCCTCCATCGCGGGTGCCTCTGCTCCTCCCCCAGATGATGCTAATGCACACAAGGACAGGGTGACAAAACAAAAAGGGGGGGAGACAGAGGATATACTTGGTCAATGCCAGCAACACCACTACCGTTGGCGTACATAACACACAGGGATCAGCCCTATGCACTAGGCCATGCCCAACCAGTCACTAAGGTAGTCACAAGCCCATGGGGTACAATGGCTAACGCCAGCATCTGCACACCTGACACCCACAGGACCCTGCCCAGTAGTACATGCCCACTTACACCATTGGGTTTGGAGTGCTTCAGAGCCTGCACACAAGGGACCTACCCTGCCATGATCGCCCTGGCCTAGGGTCACCCACAGCCAACATACCCTACCCAGCTACCTCCTAAAGCGCGCAAATTCAGGAATCTGATTCTGTACTCACCCCCTTGTGGCTGCTGTGATGCCCTCAAGCGCCCATCCAACTCCGGATAGGCCACAGCCAGGATGCGGAACATCAGGGGGTCATGGTGCGACAGGCACCCCTTCCACATTGGGAGGCCAGCCCCAGCTGGGCCTCTGCCATTTTCTTCGTCCAGCGGCGCAGGTCCTCCCATCTCTTGCGGCATTGGGTGCACCGCCTGTGACCCCCAGGGTCCGCACCTCCTTGGCGATGGCACGCCAGATACCATTTTTCTGGTGGGCGCTGACCTAGAGGGAAAAGACAGGAGGAAAGGAAATTACTAACTCGTCCGGACCGGCATACTCATTGCCCCCCAGTTCCCACCCATGCCCTGACGCACATACACTGACCACCTCTGATGCAGCACTCAGGGCAGGATGCCTCAGCACCCCCCAACATGTGGCTTACATCCACACCACTCAAAACATGCATTGCCCACACATCATTCTCTCAGTGTACTCACCTGTTTGTCTGGAGGACTGTAGAGTGACGTGTACTGAGGTAGGACTTCATCCACCAGTTTCTCCAACTCCTCCGCAGTGAAGGCAGGGGCCCTTTCCCCAGACACTGTAGCCAGTGTTGCTTCCAGACTCAGGTCACAGCAGCACTTGCAGTGTATGTCCTCTCATGTTGACGGTCAGGTAGCAAGTGAGTGAGTAGTTAGAAAATGGCGGTCACTTCTGTGGCGGAGCGTACTGTCACCGCTGGTGAACATCGCCATTGGCTCCTGGAACCCACAGGGCCCAATGATAACCAATACGCCAGCGCACTTACCTCATTTCCACTTGTCCTTCCTCACAGGTCAGGCAGCTGCCATTTCAGTGGGGCACATGGCACCTAACTGCGTCACAGCAGACATTGGCCCATCAACTGATTCTCGACTTCACATACTGCTTCTGTGACCTAACTTCAGCAACAGTTGTGAATTCTATGTGGAAATATGACCTTCTGCTCACCGTTCTCCTCCATAGGCTACAACCGCTGAGGCAGATGATGAGATGGCAGCATCCTCCAGTGTACAGACCCCTGGTGGACCTGTCGACAATGGAGGACAGACACATTATCATCACATGCAGACCTGATCGTGCCACAATTCAAGAGCTGTGTGCCCAATTGGAGCCAGACCTGATGTCGGCTATCCGCCAGCCCACAGGAATACCCCCTTTAGTGCAGGTTCTGTCAGTGCTTCATTTCCTGGCAAGTGGTTAATTTCAAACTACAGTGCCCATGGCATCAGGAATGTCTGAGCCAATGTTCTCCAACTTGTTGACCAGAGTGTTGTCTGCCCTGCTGAAACACATGCGCAGCTACATCGTATTCCCCCAGGTGGAGGATTTGGCCACAGTGAAAGCTGACTTCTATGCCCTGGGACATATCCCCAACATCCTTGGTACCATTGATGGTACACATGTGGCATTTTTTCCCCCCCCGAGAAATGAAAAGGTTTACAGGAATAGAAAAAGCTATTCACTCGATGAATGTGCAGATGGTGTGTTTGGCGGACCAGTACATCTCCCATGTGAATGCCAAATATCCTGGCTCTGTGCATGAATCCTATATCTTGAGGAATAGCAGCATCCCTTATGTGATGGGCCAACTCCAGAGGCACTGGGTGTGGCTAATAGGTGAGGCCAAGGTCCCCACCCACTATAAGAAGGTGTCTGGGTATGGGGTTGTCCCTAAGGGTTAGTGTGTGTATAACAGTTGTCCCTTGATACTCACTGGTGATTCTGGTTACCCCAACCTCTCATGGCTACTGACCCCTGTGAGGAATCCCAGGACAAGGGCAGAGGGACGTTACAATGAGGCACATGGGCGTACATAGAGGATTATTGAGAGAACCTTCGGCCTCCTGAAGGCCAGGTTCCGGTGCCTCCATCTGACTGGTGGATCCCTGTACTAGTCACCCAAGAAGGTGTGCCAGATCATCGTGGCATGCTGTATGTTGCACAACTTGGCCTTGAGACGTCAGGTGCCTTTTCTGCAGGATGATGAGCCTGGAGATGGTCTTGTGGCAGCGGTGGAGCCTGTGGACAGTGAGGAAGAGGAGGCAGATGAAGAAGATGTAGACAGCAGAACTAACATTATACAGCAGTACTTCCAGTGACACACAGGTAAGAGACTGTAACTCAAATTTACATTACAGTAAACTTTTGGACATTGTACATGGCAGCCTCTTACCCTCTGTCTATGGACACTGACTGTTCCCTTTGGAATCTCTATTTTCAGATCTGTGTACCCCATTCTGGCTACTGCTGTATGTACTGCTGCACACCAAAGGTCATCCTGTGGTATATTTCACTGAACATAGATGTTGCAATGCTTTGATAATGTTGTAATAATACATCTTTCTAATCATTACACAGACTCCAGTATGGTTTCTGTTTCAAGGGTGTTTATTTTTTATGCAACATAGTATGGGGGTAAGTGCAAGGGGCTGGGGTGATGGTGGAGGAATGTCCAGTTAGAGTCCAGTCTATTGGTATCACAGGTGCATTGGCCAATGGGGCATTGGAAGGGAAGCAATGGCAGTTCAAGGTGGACAGGGTGACATAGTGGGACAGAAGGGTGACAATCAGGAGAGTCTTATTTCCTGGTGGAGTCTTGGCAATGTTCTCTGTCTTCTGCCTGGGTCGTTTGCGGGGTGGTTCTCCTTCTACAGGGGGTGGGGTGCTGGTGGCCTGTTGGTCCTGTGGCGGTGCCTCCTGTCACTAGCGCCGGCGGAAGTGGAAGGCTGTTCCTCGGTTTGGCTAGTGTCAGGGGCCCCATGTTATGCCACTGCGTCCCTCATGGTCATGCCCATGTCAGCCAGGACCCATGCAATGGTGACCAGGATGGTGTATATTTTAGTTAGGTCCTCCCTGATCCCCAGGTACTGTCCCTCCTGCAGCCACTGGGTTTCCTGTAGCTTGGCCAGTACCTGGCCCATGGTCTCCTGGGAATGGTGGTATGCTCCCATGATGTTTGAGAGTGTCTCGTGGAGGGTCGGTTCCCTGGGCCTGTCCTCCCCCTGTCGCACAGCAGTCCTCCCAGCTTCCCTGTTGTTCTGTGCCTCTGTCCCCTGAACAGTGTGCCCACTGCCACTGACCCCAGGTCCCTGATTGTCTTGGGTTTGTGGGGTTGCCAGGGGTCCCTGTAGTGGCGGACACACTGCTGATTGATGTGTCCTGGGGACAGTGGCATGGGCCCGCGGGGTGGGTGCTGTGCTGGTGTTTCCTGAGGGGGGAGGGTCTGTGATGGGTTGGGACTGTGCCTGGGTACCCGACTGTCCAGAGGTCTCTGATGGGCCAGGTTGGTCATCGTGATCCAGGTGTGCAGAGCTGCTGTCATCACTGTGGGCCTCTTCTGGGGGGGCTGGATGTAGCTGGCACCGCCTCTCCGGTGAGGTTGGGTAGGGGTCCTGTTGGGATGCAAATGCATTGTTAATGTATTTGTGTGTGCCATCTTGTGCAATGGGTGTGTTTCCCTGTATGATTGTGCTTTCCATGTCGGCTTGGCCTTGTGTGAGTGGTGATTTTGTGGGCTGGGTGAGTCTCTCTATTGGGCATGCTGGGATGATGGGTGCCCATGCAGGTCTTTGATTGGGGGTCCATGCATTGTTGTTGCATGCAGGGCTTGGTATTGGGATGGGTGGTTTGTGATGGTGGGGTATATGTGAGGTGGTGGAGTGATGGGGTGAGGGTAGCGGTAAGAGTTTGTGATGGCATGCAGGTAGGGTGGGGGATATAGTAGTAAAGATATGACTTACCAGAGTCCAGTCCTCCTGCTACTTCTGCGAGGCCCTCAGGATGCATGATCGCCAAGACTTGCTCCTCCCATGTTGTTAGTTGTGGGGGAGGAGGTGGGGGTCCACCACCAGTCCTCTGTACAGCAATCTGGTGTCTTGAAACCACTGGACATACCTCCCCCCGTAGGTCGTTCCACCTCTTCCTGATGTCATCCCTTGTTCTTGGGTGCTGTCCCACGGCGTTGACCCTGTCCATGATTCTCCGCCATAGCTCCATCTTCCTTGCAATGGATGTCTGCTGCACCTGTGATCCGAATAGCTGTCGCTCCACCTGGATGATTTCCTCCACCATGACCCATAGCTCCTCCTCAGGAAACCTGAGGTGTCTTTGGGGTACCATGAATGTGGTGTGAGTGATATGTGTGAGGATGTGTGAGGTGATGTGTGGTGTGATGTGTTGGGGTGTATACTGTGATGTGCGTGGATGGTGTATGGGTGATGGTGTTCTGTGCCTCTGAGTGAGTGTGTGTTCTTTGCTTGTCTTTCTGTGCTTGTTTTTTTTTTTTTCTCGTTGTAAGGGGTTGTGGGTAATGTGGGTGTATGTTTTATAGTGGTATGAGTGTGAGGGTGTGGTGTGTATGTGTGTAAGGCGTGTGTATTTTGAATTGTCCAATGTGATGTGGTTTTGTAAGTGTGTTTGCATTTTGAGTGCAGCAGTGTGTACCGCCAATGGATTACCATGGTTGAAAGACCGCCGCGTTGATTCGTCAGTCGTGATACTGTGGGTGTATTCCTGTTGGCGTAACGGTGTGGGTTTTGCTATTGACCTTTGGTGTGGCGGACTTGTGTGGGTGTCTGTATTGTGGCGGACTTCTATGCGTGGGTCATAATACCCGTGGCGGATTACCGCCACAGTCATGGTATCTTGGCGGCCGTTGGCACGGTGGTAGATGGCATTTACTGCCAGGGTTGTAATGAGGGCCTATGTCCTCTTCGCCCCCTAGGTCGCGGCCGTTGAGGGTAGAATCTGAAAGATCTCCATGACCCTTGACATTGAGAGGGGCCACATCCTTGGGAAAATATAATCCTCGTAATTCCCTGTCCTTGGCCAGGAAAACGACCCTTCGGTTGTCCAGCCCAACCACAAGCACAATCATTGAAGTCCTTTTTAATATCACATTAGGACTTCTGAATAGAGGAATATGCCTCTACAAACTTTGACAATGATTAATAAAATCATCACCAAAAAGAAGACCCTTAGCAGAAGGCCCTACTTCATTGTTTGCTAGATCCACCAACTTAGGATCTATCCTCAGTAGAATACTTTTCCTGCGCTCTACTGAAAGAGATGTATTTGCATTGCCCAACAGACAAAATGCCCGGTGGACCAATTGGCGTAGTTCTTCAATATCCAAAGGATCCTTGTTTATGTGTGCCTCCTCTACCATATTGAATATTGTTGTCACTGGTCCAGTTACATCCAACAGTCTATCCTGCCACATATGTAAACATTTGTCTAAACCCTAACGTGGATCACAACCTCCTTTCCCAATAAATGCCAAACTCTTTTAATCCAACTCAGGAGTCACCATGACCTTGTCCTTTAATGAAGGTAAAGGGCACTCAGATCTCAGCATAACCCTGACATCCTTAGGAATTTGTTTCCTGATCCAAGAATGTACATAATATGCAACATGCTGCATTGGAGTCCACTTTGGAGAAAGGGGGTGCCTAATCAAAAAAAGGATCGAAAATATAATACCCAAAAGGATTTGTGTATCCCTCTGATTCATTTACCTTCACCCTTTCCTTCAACTCCTTTTTTATTGTAACTTCCTAGTACTTTGTCTCATCTGAATCAAATTCAGATGAGCAACTCAAGTCAACCTCAGCACTTCCTGAGGACTCATCACATTGCACCACTGAGTGCTTACGACTCTTTTTTAAATTCCTTCAATCTTTCTCTGGGCCTCTGTGTTTTCGACACCTCCATATCTTGGGCTTACACAACCAACATGATTTGCCATTGCAGATTTCCTCCTTTTAGATTGTGAAAATTCCATTCCAAGTTAATTTATTTTCCTAGCCACCTTGCCCCACTTTTCCATATAGAAAGACTCTCCTGCCGACCAGAATTGCTCCTCTTCCAACAAACCTTTCTACTCAACATAATAGCTTCAAACTTTCTCTACATTATATGACCAATTCCAGAAGACCTCTTTCACATCTACCTTCTACCTCTCCTTTAACAGAACCTCATCACCCAACTGATTCCTATCTTTCCTCATCCTTTTAACTAATATGAGAAAACTACTTAAATAAAAAGGTCAACAGATCATTAACATGTAATTGGAGTGAAAAAATACACCTATTTGAATTCCAGAAAATTAACCACATACACGGGTAAATCCAAAATCCTCTCACCGTTATGGACATGCCACAACAACTGTCGATAGTGCCTCAGCTGCAGTGGTGGTCAGCAGTAATTGTTTTGCTTTTGCGGGACCCATTCTCAGCCCGTATCAATCACAATCCTGTATGGAATTCTATGTCAGGACCGGAGGCGAGGATTATGCATCATCTTTCTTCACTTTTTATTAACAGCAGGTTCAAAGTGCAACAATAGAAAAAAAACTACAACACCCATTGGACACGTCACCATGGCAACCAATGTCCAATCATAGCACCATCCGACAGTCTGTATATATATCAGTCCGTGCCGGTGTCCTTCCTCTTTCTTCACTGCTCATTCGTCAGTTAAGTGCTTTTCCCTTACTGTCTCTGAGTTGAGAAGAGTGACTTTATTCTGTATTTGTTAGAAACGTTATTACTCTGACTCATATTGCAAGTGTTTTTTCGCTTTGCCACTGTTGTTGTTTGGCTGCTTAGCAACAACGTCGCGCGGTAGGCAATTTATTCACCCGAGCGCAGATTTCTTTTGAATCTACGTCGGGTCCACCAGAGGGCGCTCTTTCGCGCTCTCCGGTGCCCGAAGCGTTCTCTTGCCGATCTGAGCCGCGTTAAGTGCTCGATCACCCCAGAGTAGCGCGCTAGGGTTCTTAGTGGGTCTACTGCTCACTGTGAACCCTCCAACCCCCGCAGTGACACCGCTCGTGCACACAGCGCGCAAAACCAACATGTGGTTTGAGCTCCTACTGCCTCACCAGAAACATAATCTCGGCCACCCCAAACGATAAACAAAAGCCGAATAAATAACATCAAAACAAACCAACCCACACAATTAATCAAGTCAAAACTCTAAAACAAGCATTGGCAAAGTCAATAGGTTTCGCCTAGATCTATTGTCTTTGTCACAGCGCAGGCTACCTTGCAGCATGACTGAAAATTAAGAAATGTTAGCGTTGTGAGGTGGCCAGTGCTGTGCAACATGTTTAAAAAATATTGACAAAGCCAATAGATTTTCCAGAGTGAGAAACCTATTTGCTTTGGCAATGCTTTGTTTTAAAGTCTGCCTGTTCGTCAAGAGTTTTTTTTAATTGACTAGAGGGAGAAGAAGAATGTGGAAGGGTGTGAGAAGGACAAAGGAGTGATAAAGGGAGTGCAACAAGAACAGTGACATACAGTATGAAAAACAGTATGATAAATCACTGTCTGTGCAAGCTCCTTTTGTGCCTGCGAGCACAGAGGCAGTTCATTTACATTGCTCACATATTTCGAAGCATACATGAACGCCAATAACCAACATGTTTATTACATTAATTGGTCTGAGTACAAAAAGGACAAACTGACACCTTCCCACCGGGGCTGGCCTATGCGAATTTGTCAGACACATCACCATACCTTTTGAAAATCATGTTTCTCTGCTTGCTCCATGAGGCTTCTACTAGCCAGTAGTTCAGTAGATGCAAGACACTCCGCATGATATATTAATTGCCACTGATAAACAACTCTAACACAGCCCAAACTTCTAACATGGATAGATACTGAACCTCCCTCCACACCCTCGCCTGCACATGTGAACGCCTGTTGCACACATGCCTCTGTGATACAACCTCTGCTGTTTTACCTCAGATGCCCGGGCTCCCTTCTTTTGCCCTGATACAGCAAATCTTCATGGACTTTCAGCTCAGGGTATCAAGCACGATCCTCTGGCGGAAGAAGTTGCAGCCTTTATAGCAGAAGTAGTGCGCAGCAGCCATGGCAAGGAGAAACTGCTGCTGGCCTCCACGGGCTTCACTCCAGCAGCTACAGACCTCGGCACGCTCTTGTGATACCTCAGCAGCCTGGCTGGGAGCTTTGATATTTATAATGCAAAATCCAGAATACTGATTAAATTATTTGATCAAAAATGTGTAACTTAATTTAAACCACAAACACCCATGTCTATTGACAGAAGATGACTACTAAACCTCAGTACACTGACGTCATCCAAAGATAGTCGTAAATCTTATGTGTGTCAGAGCAGCCTTATTAATGGCGTTTGCCGATGGTCATGCCCCAATGACTCATCAACAATGCCTCGCATAAAAGTGCTCTGGATTGTATTGATGACCCACCAAAAGCAGACATGTTGGAAAAGAACAGGAATTAAATAGAATGAAGTGAAAAAAAAGTACTTCAGAAGCGCAAAGCTAGTGGAAGGACACTGGCTGACAGCCACTGATCACCACCCGGAAAGGGTACTTGATTCAGGCTCCAAAGAACAGCCAAACCCGAAGAACGGTGAGAGGAAGTGCAGCCAGATGACATCAGAAGTTGTAGCTGACCAATGAGAAGCAAGAAAAGGAGAGTGACCTGGGAAGTCTACCATTTGTAAGTAATGGGACGCTGTGGGTGGTATATAAGCCCCTTTTAAGTTTTTTTTAATACAAAAGATTTTGCCATAGCGCAAGTGGTATGCAGGTGAAACCTAAAGACCAAATAAGATGCAATAACCCCTTAGTTTTCCTACAAAAGCTTCATAAGCACTAATTTCACATAAAAAGCCTCAAAGTAGTAAATAAAAAATATCCAAAGCTTAAATATGAAATATTACAAGTTTGACAAGTATTCATACTAAATAACTTTCATACTGCAATTTAGTATACCGTATCAACTATTTTACGGTCTCCTCACAAAAGTACTTATCTGCAGTAGCAGCAGCAAAAATGAAGAATGAGGGTTGAAGTTTCTGTGTTTTTATTGTGTTGGAATTGTTGTGTTCTCAATTCTTTAATGGAGCTGCTGTGAGTAGTGGCATTAATGGAGATTGCATAATGTTAGCCTGCAGGTCTTGCCATAAAATCCACCTCCATATAGTAAGCAATTTAAGCACAAGTAGGCCAAACTGATTACATATTAAATGGACTGGGATTGATCCTAACAAATATCTTTCTGATTTAATCTAAGAGAACAAGGGAAGCTTTAATATTTATTTAGCAAATTACTGTTGTCCAAGTGAGATAGTGAAGTCATTTGAAGATATTTGTCCTCCCATTAATGTAAAACTGACAAAACCTAGAACCCAAAAGGGTAATTGCGCCTAGGATTGGTTTGATGTTACAAGCAGGAAGGCACATTCAAATTTAAAGAAGGCATTGAAAGGCCACCCTAAAGATTGCACTGCAATTGCCCAATGTAGATTATACTATACCATACATTAAAAATGTGTAGGCTTGGCATCAGTGAAGAGGCATGGGATATTTTGACTAAATCTAGTATTTTAAGTGACCCAAGCATGTTTTGGTCAATTTTGAACCTGGCCCCTTTTGCAGGGTTACCCACAAACCTTTTGGCTTCTTCCTGCTATTTTGTTCGGACCTGTTTTGGTGGCTTTAAGACTCTGGGCACTTTACCACTGCTAACCAGTGCTAAAGTGCATATGTTCTCAGTATAAAATATACTAGTTATTGGTTTCACCATGATTGGCATATTTGATTTACTAGTAAGATTCTAGTATAGTGCATAAGTGTGCCCAGGGCCTGTAAATCAAATGTTACCAGTGGGCCTCCGCTACTGATTGTTCCTCCCACGAGTAGCCCTGTAAACATGTCTCAGGTCTGCCACTGCAGTGCCTGTGTGTGCAGATCTAAACTGCCATTTCGACCTGGCAATTGCACCTACTTGCCAAGCCCAAACCATCCCCTTTACTACCTCTAAGTCACCCCAAAGGTAGACCCAAGGCAGCCCCAAGGGCAGGGTGCAGTGCATTTAAAAGGTAGGGCATGTACTGGTGTGCTTTACATGTCCTGATAGTGAAATATTGCTAATTTCGTTTTTCGCTATTGCAATGCCTATCTCTCCCTTAAGGTAACATGGGGATTGCCTTGAAATATCTTTTAAGTGTAATTTCCCATTGGGAGCAGGTAGAGATATGGAGTTTGGGGTCTATGAACTCCTAATTTAAAATGACATCTTTTGGTGAATTTGGCTTTTGAACTGTGAGTTTGAAAACAACACTTTTAGAAAGTAGACCTTTTCTTGCTAAACCATTCTGTGCCTCTGCCTGTCTGCTCAATAAACATCTGGGTTAGGATGACAGTTGAGCTGCTTGTGAATTCACTCTAGACAGTCGCACAAAGGGAGCTGAGGTGCCCTGTATTTCCTTATGGGTCTTCCTGAGATAGAGTGGTGGGAAGAGATGATACTTACACCTGAATAGATCTGTACCTGTCCTCACACAATGCAGACTCCAACCCCTGGAGTGTGTTTGTGGCCAGGGCAGGGAAAGGCACGGTCTTGTGCACTACAAAGACTTCTCTTTGAAGTTTGCCTACTTCAAAGACAGAAATTGGCATAAGTACTGGACCTCTGACACCACATAGTTAGAATCCTTCGGGACTGAGGAAATTCTGCCAAGAAGAAGAACTGGATGCTGTAGGAGGGACTGCCACTCTGTCTGTTGCTTTGTTGTGCTGGCCTGCTGCTTGCTGCGTCTGTGCTGGGAGTGAAAGGACTGGACTTGGCTTTCTACATCCTGCTTCCAGTGTTTCTCCAAGGGCTTGGACTGAGCTTGCCTCCTGTTAAGAAGTCTCAGGGGCATCAAAGACTTCATTTGGCTGGACTCTTCTGCTGGCAGTACTGATTTGCCAAGTGGTGCCAACTCCAGTCCCTTGTCCCTTGGAAGTGCTAGCTGGTGATCTGAAGCAGAAAATCCATGCATCAATGCGCTTCACTGGAAGAATCAAAGCAGTGGCTGTCTCATGGCTAAAAAATCGACAAAATGCCTGCAGAATCGATGCAGTGCCTGTTTCTCCACAGTTCTATCATCACAGTGCGTCTGGATTTTCCATGCATCGTCCCTGGGTGTCCCTGTGTCATCAACCCCACACTGTAGTAAGGAACCAAGGTTGCATGCCCAGAAATCAACACATCACCTTTCCTGCAAGGAAAGAATCAACCCATCACCTCCCCTGCCTGTAAGTTACCAGTGTATTGTCTCACCTGCAAGGAAAGAATCAATGTATCACCTTCCCTGCGCAGTGAGTAACCAATGCGTTGTTTGCTTTTCTGGCCCCGCACTTCCCCTGTGGCCCGCATCATCTTTGTTTTTGACGCATCCCAGGTACTTTGTGCTAAAGAGACACATCCATGGATTCATATAGATTAAGACTTGCTTAAACCTTTAAAAAGTGATATCTTGACTTGTGTATGTTGGATTTATTGTCGTTTTGGTCTTGTTTTATTCAGATAAATATTGGATATTTTCTAAACTGGTGTGGAGTCCTTTTCTGGTGTTTTCACTGAGTTACTCTGTGTGTGTGTGTGTGTGTATACAAAACTTTACACATTGCCTCTGAGATAAGCCTGAATGCTTGAGCCAAGCTAACAAGGAGGTGAGCAGGGGTTATCTTAGCTGTGTGGCTCCCTTACCCTGACTAGAGTGAGGGTCCCTACTTGGATAGGGTGCAAACCACTGCCAACTAGAGACCCCATTTCTAACAGTCAATATGCAATTGCCCATATTTTAGGGAGGAGAATTACTCATCTCTGGATCAGGAGTTTTAGCACTGAGCAGGAGGATTGGCACTGAGCAGGAGACACAAGGGCAAAGCAGTGGGGCCCAATGTGTCTTGGTACGTTAGAACAATGCCTAAACTTGGAACTTCTTGTGTGTAAGTACACAAATGCTAGCAAAAGTTTTCTATTCCTAGCATTTATGGACCTCAGCAATGCATTTGATTGTGCTAAGCATATTAAGTTATTGCAGACAATGTTCACGATGGGCGTGGATCCTCAATTTATTCAAGTTCTTAGACACCTTTATCAGAATGTCACTGCTAGGTTACAGATTAGGCAGGGAGGGAAATGTGTTCTGGCCCAATTTTTATTTAGATTGTATATAAATGGTCTTCAGCAAGCACTCTTGTAATCTACTACTGATTTATTTAAGATTGGATCCCAAATGATACCTGCTTTACTATACGCAGATGATGTGGTGCCTTGGCCCACACTGTAAATGCTCTTCATTCATTGTTTGATTCATATACATCATATATGGGTGATCTGAATTTAAAAAAAAGACCTGTGTCACGGTTTGTGGGAAGGGTATTTCTAAAACTAGACAATTTGTTGTTAAAAATACTATAATTTGGGGTGTGTGGTCTGGACAGCCAAAATGGCAGGCGGACTTTTCTGAGCTACCCACACCCCGGTTTTTCATATCACCTTGGAGGGGCGGCAACACTGGCCTGGCCACCGCACTCGCCTGTGGATGCTGCCAGAGCCCTCTTTGACGGCTTCTAGAGGGTCCTTGAGGCTGAAGTGGCACAGGTGGTCGGAGGCATGGCCCGCAAGCAATGGCAGACTGGGGCTGAGCTCCCTTACCTCAGACCGCACTACAGTGAGCACGCAATGCACATGTAGGCCTGATTGCACTCTCCTGGTGGAGGGCTGTTGGGCCCCGGGCCACAGAAGTGCTCCTTTTTTATTGAAAGCACAGGGCCGAACCGCAACTGTTGCCGGATAGGAGGTGGCAGCCTGGACTCCTGTGAAGCCTGTGAGGAACGAGTGGTAGGCCACATAGGTGATAAGCCATCCCGGATAGCTATCGCTCAGCCCCGGCCCCCTGCAGGGTGGAGGAGCGGTGTTTTGTCCCAGGAGAGTGGAGGCTTAGGGCAGTAGCACCTGCTTAAATTCTAGACTGCACCTGGCACCCGATGTCAATGGGGCCCCTGGGCCAGCAGATCCTATCACATGATTTTGTTCTTCTTTAGACCGGATGCCCTATGTTTTTGCTTTGCCAAGTGGGATCCCTATACCTGGTGACTCCCGCGTTCTTGACTTGTTTTGCTGGGGGAGGGGGGGTTGGGGGAGAAGGGGAATGTGCTGGACGTACCGCAGAGTGCCTCTAGCGGGTGGGGGGTCAGCTAATTACCCTAAGACCCTGTGGATCTATCCTTGGCTGCCCTGGGCACCAGGGCCACTCCTCCTACACTGCACAGAGTGGGGCAGACCCTGGACTGCAGGCCAAAAACTGGCTATGTTGTGAGCACGAGTTGCCCCCCCGCACCCTGCTGCCTACTCTGTCAATCAATCAATCAATAAAAAAATTTGTAGAGCGCGCTACTCACCCGTGAGGGTCTCAAGGGGCTGGGGGGGTTCGGGGGGGAGGCAGGGAGGGTTACTGATCGAACAACCATGTCTTGAGGTTCTTTCTGAAAATCAGGAGGTCTTTGGTTTTGCGAAGTTCGGTGGGGAGGGATTTCCAGGTTTTGGGGGCGAGGTAGGAGAAGGACGTGCCTCCTGAGGTGGTGCGTTGAATGCGGGGGACTGTGGCTAGGACGAGGTCGGGTGATCAGAGGTTGCGTGTGGGAGTGTGGAAGTTAACTCTTTCGTTGAGGTAGGTTGGGCCGGTGTTGTGGAGGGATTTGTGTGCGTGGATGAGGATCTTGAATGTGATTCTCTTCTCTATGGGGAGCCAGTGAAGGGATTTGAGGTGTGGTGAGATTCGTTTGTGGTGGGGGAGGCCCAGGACGAGGCGTGCGGCTGTGTTCTGGATTCTCTGGAGTTTGCGTTTGAGTTTGAGTGTGGTGCCGGTGTAGAGGGCGTTACCGTAGTCCAGTCTGCTGCTGATGAGTGCGTGGGTGACTGTCTTTCTGGTTTGTGGGGGAATCCATTTGAAGGATTTTTTTAGAGTGCGGAGTGTGTGGAAGCAGGAGGAGGTTAGAGCATTGATTTGCTGTGTCATGGAGAGGGAGGTGTCAAGGATGATGCTGAGGTTGCGTGCATGGTTTGCGGGGTGGGTGCGGGCCTAGGGTGGTGGGCCTCCAGGAGTCATCCCATGTGGTTTTGTTGGGGCCGAAGATGATGATCTCGGTTTTGTTAGAGTTGAGCATGAGGTGGTTAGTGGTCATCCAGTTGGCGGTGTCGAGGAGAGCGGCGTGTAGGTTGGTTTTGGCGGTGGTGGGGTTACGGGTGAGGGAGAGGATGAGTTGGGTGTCATCTGCATAGGAGAGGATAGTGATTCTGTGTGCTCGGAGGATGTTGGCTAGGGGATCATGTAGATGTTGAAGAGTGTGGGGCTGAGGGAGGACCCTTGGGGGACTCCGCAGGTGATCTTGGTAGTGTTGGAGTGGAAGGGTGGGAGGCGGACTCTCTGGGTCCGGTTGGTGAGGAAGGAGGTGAGCCAGTCTAAGGCTTTGTGGTGAATTCCTATGTTGTGAAGGAGTGTGCGGAGTGTGTGGTGGCAGATGGTGTCAAAGGCTGCGGAGAGGTCAAGGAGGATGAGTGCGACGGTCTTGCCTTTGTCAACTTTGGTCCTGATGTCGTCAGTGCATGCGATGAGGGCGGTTTCCGTGCTGTGGTTTTTGCGGAACCCGGATTATGAGGGGTCAAGAGTGTTGTTTGCTTCGAGGAAGTGGGATAGGCGGGCGTTGACTAATTTCTCTGCAACCTTGGCGGGGAAAGGGAGGAGGGAGATGGGGCGGTAGTTGAAGAGGACCAGAGTTTGCTGTCCTTGGCCCCCTTTGTCTTGGACAGTGCTTGCTGCAAAGTGTTTTATATGGAGGGACTAAGGTGATTGCTGGGGGAAGGACTGGGACTGACTGCTCATGATGCTTGAGGGACCTCTCCTCCTCTTTTGGTCCTGTCTGGGGCAAGCGGGTCAGCTTCCCCCCACCGGCACAGGCACAGACCTCAAAGGGGTAGTTGTCCCCTTTACACTGCCCTGTGGTGTAGCACTTCAGCACACACAGGATCTGCTCTCGCCCCTGGAGACAGTGCCATGGGCTGCGACAAGAGACTTGTGGGTAAGGCCAAAATGGACAAACACACGGCCCCCACCAGGGGGTATGAAGGAAACTCCAGATGGTGCCCCTGGGGCTGACACCCCAGTGATTGCTGACACCACATCGCTTATTTTAGAAGATATCCACGAATCCAAAATGTTGCTGGAGTCAAAAATAAGAGGAGTAAGTGCGGATGTGTCCCTACACCTTCAAGGCCTTCGACAAATGGTTGAAAGAGCCTCAGAGGCCAAAGAAACTATGTCCACCCTGGAAGACAACGTTAAACACCTCTCAATAGAGCTAACCTGCCTAACCCGGGGCTCGAAAAGCCTGCAAGACGCTGATGATGCTGAAAACAGGGCCTGGCACAATAACCTCTGTTTTCTTGGGTTTGCTCAGAGGGCCAGTCCCTCGAACACTTCTTAGAGCAATGGCTTTGGTCCTGGATGGACTCTTCCATCCTCTTCAACTGTTTTGTCATTGAACCAGCCCATCGCTCCCTTGCGCAGAGGTTCCCCCACCCCCCAGAGCACCACCGGGGCCCCTCATAGCACGCTTTTGGAATTATAAAGATCAAGATGCCATCCTGAAAGGTGTGCGTCTCGCAAAAGACCTACCTTTCCAATCAGGGCGCATCCTGATCTTCCTGGACTACACCCAACAATCCCAGCATAAGTCTTTTGACCAAGTTAAAGCCAATTTGTGGTCCACGCCAGGCCCCTACATGCTCCTTTATCCCGCTAAGCTGCCGGTGGTCCACCAATCCAAGACACTCTTCTTTGAATCTCCAAGGAGGCCTGGACCTGGCATTTGAGCAACAACCGATTGCCCCCAATCTGCCCATTCCATGGGGTAACTCAAGTCCTCCACACACATCCAGCCAAGGATCTGAAAGACCAAAGGGTGAATGCCAGTGAAAGAATTCAAGAAGGCGACCAGTGGGCCAACCTGACATTGATCTTACCTCGGAGTCAAAAGGAGAAAAGGGGCATCAAACAGAAGACAACACCTCAACATGTCAGCGTGGCCATGGCATATATAGAAAGTGACACTGTAAAAAGTTTGCATGTTCATGATTCTGACACTTTCAGCACGCCAGCACTGCTGTATCCTGTTATGGTATTATTCCATAGTGATTTCAGGAGAGGTGAGGGGAGACTTCCTGACCTGCATTGATACATCTCACCCCTGCCATTGTTGAATAGTTTGATCTATATTATGTTGGGAGTAGGCAACAGATGCTTCTTCTGGGTGGAAAGTATAGGGAGGGGGAATTGGGGAAATGTGGTTCATTGTATGCGTTTTAATGATTTATTTTGCCTTGCATATGTTGGTTGGGTAAACTGCTCGATGTCTCCCATGGAGGGCTCCCTGCCATTGGCCTCTACCAAGAGCACCCATCCACCGGCACTACTGAGTTATCCCGAACCAGACCTTGCTGATTACTGGTTATTTCCATTCATCCTACCACGTCTCAGTCTTTCAAGGTCATGACTTGGAATGTCAATTGCCTATTGGACCATATTGTGAGCGGGCCATCTTTCAATTTCTTCAGCAACACTTTCCAAAGTTAGTGTTACTACAGGAAACACAGCTACAAGGCACCAACTGTCAATTCCTTGCTCGCAGGGGATATAACAGGGTATTCCACAGGGGCTACGCTAGGGGTGCCAGAGGGGTGCCCATCCTCCTGCAAAAATCCTTGCAATGGCTATAACCTAAGTCACAAGAGACACCCAGGGTAGATATATCCTACTGGAGGGCACAATAGAGTGCATCACGTAAAATATTTTAAATATATACGTCCCCCCTTACAATGCACCAGATCAAGCTGAAAGTCCTTGGGGGCCTTGTGGCTGCACTCCCACAGGGGACTACAATGCTAGTCGGAGACTTCAACGATATTATGGATCAGGGCGACTGGCACAAGCCGGAGAGACATGGCCCAGCTGTAGTCGGGTTTAGCAGACTGCTCGAAAGGACTTGGCCTCAGTGACACTTGGCGTGTATGGCACCAAGAAGACCCAGACTTTACCCATGCCTCAGCTGCCCACGGTTTACTATCCCACATTGATTATTTGTTCTTATCAGCCGCTTATCTCCTATGAAGCACGGGGTCCCAGATCCTGCCTCAGGCAATATCATATCATGCACGGGTTTTACTTCATTTTGACATGTCCCCCCGGGTCATCCACCTTATGTGACGCTTCAGTGCCTGGTTCCTGCAAGACGATAAATTTACAGAACATTTACTGGATGAATTTAAGTCCTTTCTTGGGGTGAACGAAGGCTCGGTCAACTTTGCTGGGACCTTATGGGGGAGTGGGCAAGGCTTTTATAAGAGGCATGGCTCACTCTTACATCCAAGGGGCTGACTGCTAAAAACACTTCTGAATGGTCAATGTTGAAACCTTGATAATACTTATGGACTGCAGGGAGCCTGGAACACTTAGGGCCAGATTTAGAGTTTGGCGGAGGGGTAACTCCGTCTCCGCGGTGACGGATATCCTTTCTGCTGAAATATAAACCTCATTATATCATATGGGATTTATATTTTGGCAGACGGGATATCCTTCATCCTTGTGACAAAGTAACCCCTCCGCCAAACACTAAATCAGGCCCGAGGTGACCCAGAGAAACTTCAACTAGAATTAGACAGGGCCTCACTATGCCAATTATGCCTGGACGAGGCCCGAAAGTGCTGGATAGCAACCATGTGCTGGGTTTATGAATGAGGTGACAAATCTAGTAAGCTACTACACTGGCCTCCACACTCCAGTCTGAAACCAGGGTGATACACCACATCATGTGGAACTCAGAGGTACTGTTGGAAGACTCCCAAGGCATTGCTGCTGTATTTTCCCAGTACTATGGGGAGCTATACGCTCGAAATATCTGTCTAGACACTGAAACAACGTCCCCTTTGGTGGAGGAACTCCCCTTGTCTTGATTGTCCCCCTTTAAAGGGCTGTCTTGGAAAGGGATATTCCCAGAGAAGACATAGGAGATACGCTGGCGGATCATAAAACACCAGGACCCGACAGATACCCCATAGAGTTCTATTACAAACTCTGCACCAACATTGTCCCGCCCCCTTCTTAAATTATACAGTGAAGCCGTTGACAAGGGCCACTTTCCCTCCAAGATTGACCATGTCACAATTGTAGTCCTTCCCAAACTTGGCCGCACACAATGGAATTGTGCTTCTTTCTGACCCATCTCCCTTATCAATAGCGAGGTTAAACCTTATGCGAAGCTTGTGGCAAACCGTCTGTTGATGGTCATTCACAAACTGGTCCACCCTCACCAGTGTGGGTTTATCCCATGGTGTAGAACCAGGCACTGCATCCGCAGAGTACACATAGCGTTGTCCCACAAAAGAGCTCTAGGAGGCCCTCGGCCCTCCTCTTAATTGATTTTGAAAAGGCGTTTGACATCGTTGACTGGTCCTCTCTTAATGAGGTGCTTAGTGGCAAGGGGTTCAGACCTCGGTTCCGAGTGTATGTTAGGGCCTTTTGTGCAGGCACCCAAGCCAGCATACGGGTTAATGGAGTGCTGTCAGATGCCTTTCCGGTGAAGAGGGGCACCAGGCAGGGGTGCCCACTGTTCCCGCTGGCCACTGAGCCGCTGGTAGTGTGGATCTGATGCGATGCCCAGGTATGGGGCTTTGACTGGGGATTGGCGCTGGAGGACTGCATAGCACTCTACGCAAACAACATCATCTTATTCATGTCTACACTGGCGACACTGCCCAGACTTCTTCAAATCCTAGGTATTTTCGGGGAAGCATGTGGGCTTCAGGTCAACTGGGGTAAACCTCTAGTGGTCCCGCTGAGGGGAGGCTGCCGAGAAGAGGCCTGGCAATCCCAGGATCCGGTGCGCCAGGTTATTTTTCAATACCTCACAGTTCACGTATCCTGGCAGCTGGAGTTGACTTGGAGTTTGAACCTTGCTCCTATGACAAACAGGGCCAAGGAGGACCTTTCACATTGGAATAATGTTCCCCTCAGCACCATGGGAAGGGTCACATTGTACAAGATGATGATCCTTCCAAAATTACTCTATGTGCTACAGAACTACCCTTTACACTTAACACAAGCCTGGTTTAACTCTGTGCTGGCTATGGGACATACATTTATCTGGGTGATCGGCACTCCCAAAGTAGCCTTTGAAAAAATGCACCAGGGTGAAGTATGATGGGGACCTTTTTAATGGTGGACATGCAGCTATACTATTCGGTGACACAGTTCCTCACTATCAATGACTGTCTGCATGGAGGATGGGATGGCCCTGCCTACAGAGGCAAATTAGCCAAACTGGGACTGGACAATGTACTCATATCCTTTACGGTGCCCCCATTCCCTCCAACATACCAGAGGTAATCCAAGTGGTGTTTAGAGTGTGGAGTGCTGCTCTCCGATTGATGGGATGGATCCACAAGCCTCCAAGGATAATCCTGCCGTGGGAGGGTAGGTGGCTGGATCAGGTGTCCACCCTAGAAGGGTTTATGGGATGTGACTCCATTGGAATATTGAGACTGGAAGACGTTTGAGAGGGACGCCACATTAAATCATTCCAAAATCACCAGGCAGAATTCCAAATGCCACCCTCCCAGTTCTATTGCTACTCACATCTTTGGCGCGCACTATATATGTTCCAAGACACACTACAGGATATTTTTGAGTATAGTCCATTGGAAAACAAGATTCCTATGGGCCATTTAGGCAAGGGAGGGGTATCCGAAATTTATAAATTCCTAGTGGTGCACTCACCGATGTCATTGACCCCTCTAACAGAGAAGTGGAAAGGTCGGTATGGGGATCTGGACAAGGAGGACTGGAGAGATGCCTGTATGGCCCGTGCACACACTAACAATATCCACTAGACTCCGCTTTATACAATTCAAGTACTTACACAAAGCATATATGACACCCCTCCCTATTTGGAGAGTGGGCCTCACTGACTCTTCAGAATGGTACATGTGTAAAGACCCTATGGGGGATTTTTTTCCATGTTGTATGGCAATGACCAGTGATACAGGTTTATTGGACTACCATCTTTACTGTTCTTTCTGCCGTGGTGGGTATGACTATTGACACTCACCCAAGGACTGCTCTGCTTGGTATCCTAGATGATATGGGAGGGTCCAGGGGGGATAGGACACTGGTGGGCCTGGTCATGTTAATCGCCAAAAGGGACATAGCCTGTAACTGGACCTCTCCGGCAGCCCTCTCGATCGAGGCTTGGACTCAAGGTGTAGAATGGTGCGGCAAACTGGAGGGGATGATTTACAAAGCCTGAGGATGCCTCGCAAATATGACGAAATAAATGGTAGTACTACAACAGACTGACAACTTAGATGAAACCTATGGAGCTACCCGAACCACTTGGAGGGACACCGTGCCAGACCAGTTCCGGGAATGCAGGATGACAGTGAAGCAATGTGTATTAGTCTCCATATTAAGCAAGGCAGTTGTTTTGTAGTTAACATGTAAAATGATAATAAAATGCTACTATAAAAATACTATAATTTTGAAAGTCCCTATGTCTGTGTATTTGGGGTTTTTATTTTACAACAAGGGGAAATCGACCCCCAAATGCGGATTATGACCGAACAACTAATGAAGACATCTACCTCTGTATTCCAATTTGCCTCCAAACTTGGGCCTAGGCCAGTTAGAAAGATGCTAACAATTTATAATGGTAAAAGTATCTTGGCCACTACCTATGGTTTTAGCATTTGGGGTTATGCAGATTGTGCACTACTATAGTGGGCCAAGATTAATATTTTTAGAAGACTTCTAGCTGTCCCTCAAGTCACCCCTGCATTAATCTGCCATAAGGAATTAGGATTTATAAACTGAAGATATTATTAGACTGCGTCTGATGTAGCTCTGGCATACAATTGGAACCAGAATCCACATTGAATAGGGCCTTAATTGTTGACTCGTCCCATCAAATTTCTTGCCTGGAATTTTTTAGATCGACCCATTAATTTCTATGTTTTTACTCTGGGCATTACTGAAGAAAGTATTCTTCCTACTGTTGTGACATTTTCAAAACTTGAATTTAAGCACAATTTGAAAGATTGACGAATGAGGCTGAAGAACAATGTGAAAGTGTTAACAGTTCAATGGCAGCCTATGCTCTAATCCTTCCCTGTCATAACTTTCAGTTTTATCTTTAGCTTGTTTTAAATAGCCATTAATGCTGTATTTTAACTTGTTTTCTTCTTGGTACAATCCATTTCATGGAGCACATCCCACATTAGGTCAGTGGATTAAAGGTAATATATGTTATGGACTATCTGCATAAAGAACTTTAAATTTAGTTTCTTTTCTGCAAGTTCTAGAAATTACTGAGAGTGATTTTAAAAACAATTTGTAATGTATTTTAAAAAGTTAGACTTGCTCTTTTATACTTACAATCTCTGAAATTTATAAATATCTATTTTGCTGTACTACGTTTTGTAAATAGTGCTGTGTGATTCAGAAACTCTACCCAATATGCACAATTATTGTATCTGATTTTAAAGTTTACTTCGTTTTCCTTATTATTGTTTTATGTTATTTTTTATGGTTGTGAAATACTAACTGAATAAAGATTATTTGTTTTATTTACGCTGTTGAATGTAAGACATGCATCTGGAGAGTTTGCAGACCTTAATTGGCGTTTCATTTGTTTCTTATTTGGATTTGCGAACAGTTATATATCATCTCTGTAACTTTAGCAATTGGGTGCTCCTTAGATATCTCCTCATATGTTTTCTTGAAACACCTCAGCAGCTAATGAAATGCATAAGCAGATGTGCTTGTATCTGAAATTATCATAGTGTGTTGCTGAAGTTGTTATGTTGCTTCTTTTTATTCAAGCTCACGTTACCCCTTGTTTAGATCCAAACTGGAGAAGACATGGGTGCCATGTAGTTGGTAAATCATGTCTTCTATTCTTGGTGACAAATCTCTTCTATTCTGTCTAGTCAGGTTTGGCTGGCACATGTCAATTCATAAACATATTTGCCCTTGACTTTGCACAGCAGGACAAGGGGTGAAAAACACAGCTTTAGCCACTCTACCTGTTCAATTATATCTTGCTCCAGTAGCTTTGGAATTTCTTACTCACCCTCTTTTTGTACAACGAAGGGGACACCTCTGAAATGTTGAGCCACTGGTTTAATGGTTTCATCTGAGTAAAGACAGCACTGTCTTTGAGTTAACCAATGTCTTGAAAAAGGGTTGGGAAGAGTGTTTTAACCTTTAATTGGTTTTCACCTGACACTTTGGTTACAGGTGGCATAATCTCTGCAGCTGGCTAAATTGGACGGATGGCAAGAAGCCAAGGAGGTATCAGTGAGGATAAAATAGCCTGAGACATTTCAGAGGAAGTATGGTGCCATATGCATACATCTGTTGACTTGAGGTCGGGTTTAAAGCATAGGTTTGCAAATGTACTTAGGTTTGCAAATGTACTATTAGTCATTACATTAACATAGCACCAGCGTTAACCAAGAAAGGGATCAATGTTCCTTCCACAACAATGATGAACTGCAGCTTAGATGGTCCATCATTATCTTCGGGCTGTATGCTGTCTCTAATGCAGAACACGTCTGTTTATAATGTTCTGAGTTTGATGACATGGGGCAAAAAAAAAGTCTTCTACTCAATGTTGAGGACAAGTCATGTGCTTTGTTTTCCTGTCAAGTGATGATCGGGGTTTTGTCACAGGAGAAATATTGATTGAAAGCTTCCATGATTTTCATCGTGTCTGAACATTTTGGAAATGACTTAGGCCCTCATTATGACTTTGGTGGTAAATCCCACTTACAGCCATGCTGACTGCCGCCAACATACCACCTTGCCGGCGGATATCCATTCACCATATTATGACACACACACACCAATCCGTCACTATTCAGCCACAGACACTAGTCCTCCACACCAAAGGTCAGTGATAAACTGGCGGTATCAAAACCCATACCGTTACGCCAACAGAACAACACCCATCACATTATGACCCACAAATCACCACGGAGGACATACAATGGTGGTAAACCATTGGCGGTACATACCGCCGCACTCAAAATACACACACACATATAAAACAACACTACATAGGTCAATTTAAATAACGCACACCTGACACCCATACACACACCACACCCACACCACTATAAAACACACACCCACATTACCCACAACCCCTTACGAATACAAACGATTGGCACGATACAGACACCACGACTACAGACAAAACCAGAGCCACACACCACCTACACCTATACACCACCCACACACCCAACATCACGCACCCCAACACATCACCCTTCACACACCCCAACACATCACCCTACTCACCCTCACCTACACACCTCACACAACACCCATGCACCACAAAGACACCCCAGATTCCCAGAGGAGGAGCTAACGGTCATGGTGGAGGAAATCATCCGGTTAGAGCCTCAGCTATTTGGAGCAGAGGTGCAGCAGATATCCATTGCTAGGAAGATGGAGCTATGGCGGAGAATTGTGGAAAGGGTCAACGCCGTGGGACAGCACCCCAGAACAAGGGAAGACATCAGGAAGAGGTGGAACGACCTACGAAGTGAAGGTACGTTCCATTGCAGCAAGACACCAACTTGCTGTACAGAGGTCTGGAGGTGGACCCCCTCCCCCCCTACAACTAACAACATGGGAGGAGCAAGTCTTGGCAATCATGCATCCTTAGGGCCTGGCCGGAGTAGCAGAAGGACTGGACTCTGGTAAGTCAACTCTATACTATTATCACACCCCTAACTGCATGCCATCACCTACCCCCACCCTCACCCTCACTTCCATCACTCCACTACCTCTCACACCCCCCACCATCACATCTAACTCATCCCAATGCCAAGCCCTGCATGCCATACCAATGCATGGACACCACTTACAGCCCTGCATGGACACCTATCACTAAAACATGCACACTAGAGTGAACTAATCATCCCACCATACACCAAAGTACACAAGTGAAAGTTGCCAGGGCAAATACAAACAAACAGGGCAACCCACTGATGCACATTATGTCACACACAGAAACAATAACACTGCATTTACATCCCCACAGGTATCCCAGCTAATGTCAGCAGTGAAGAGGTGCCAGCACTATGCAGTCTCCCAACTGAAGAGGCCCACAGTGATGACAGCAACTCTGGTCGCCTGGATCTGGATGACCAACCTGGCCCATCAGGGACCTCTGGACAGTCGGTTACCCAGGCCCAGTCACAGACAACCACAGAGCCTCCCACATCTGGAATCACCACCACAGCACCCACCCAGCATATCCATACCTCTGTCCCCAGGACACGTCAATCAGCAGTGTGTCCACCACTACAGGGACCCCAGGGCACACATCATACCCAAGACAATCAGGGACCTGGGGTTAGTGGCAGTGGGCACACGGTTCAGGGGACAGAGGCACAGGACAGTGGGGAAACTGGGAGGAGTGCTGTGCACCAGGGTGAGGACAGGCCCAGGGAACCTACTCTCCAGGAGGCACTTGCAGAGATCCTGGGAACCTACCAACATTCCTAGGATACACTGGACCAGATCCTGGACAACATGCAGGAGAACAGGCGACTGCAGGAGGTACAGTATTAGGCGATCAGGGAAGACTTGCAGGTCATCAACACCACCCTGGTCTCCATAGCAGGGGTGCTGTCAGACATGGCCAATATTATGAGGGAGGCAGTCTCATAACAGCGGGCCCCTGCCACTAGCCAGACATCTGAACTGCCTTCCACCTCTGCTGCCGCTAGTGGACAGGAGGCCCCGCCAAAGAACCAACAGGCCACCAGCACTCCCTCCCCTTGCAGAAGGTGAACCACCCCGCAAACGTTCCCTGTGATCCAGGCAGAAGTCAGAGACTATTGCCAAGACCCCTGCCAGGAAATGAAACTCTCCTGATTGTCACCCTTGTGTCCCACTCTGTCACCCTGTCCACCTTGAACTGCCATTGCTCCCCCCCTTACTATGTCCCCTTGGACAATGCACCTGTACACCAAATAGACTGGAACAATACCCTGGACTTTCCTCCACCATCATCCGATCCCAATGCACTTGCCCCTCTTCTTCTTAGCACTTCAGTAAAGACCCTTTGAAAAAATACAAGTATGGGGTATGTCAAACTTATTTATGTATGTATTTGTTTAACCAGGTTCAAACATTGCAATTCAACTGTACAGTAATGTGCACATAGGAAAGACCTGTAGTTGGCTGCAGTGATCACACCAGGAGCAATAGTGGGGCACCAACATCTGCAAAATGAGTTGCCAAAGGGTACAGTGAGTGGGCATAGATGTGGGAAATACCAGCAAGCCAGTGCCAAAGGTAATCTAAATAATGACAATGAAATGTGAAGTAACACTGTCTTACCTGTGGGTCATTGGAAGTATTGTCGAATCACTGCTGTTTTCCTCATCCTCATCCTCTGCCTCCTCATCCTCACTGTCCACAGGGTCCACTGCTGCCACGCGGCCATCTCCAGCCTCCTGCAGAAAAGGCACATGGCGTCTCAAGGCAAGGTTGTGCAACATGCAGCATGCCACGATTATCTGGCAGACCTTCTTGGGTGAGCAGCACAGGGATCCCCCAGTTAGAAGGAGGCACCTGAACCTGGCCTTCAGGAGGCCAAAGGTCCATTCAATTATCCTTCTTGTTTGCCCATGTGCCTCATTGTAACATTCTTCTGCCCTTCGCCTGGCATTCCCCACAGGTGTCAATAGCCATGATAGGCTGGGGTAACTCGAGTCACCTGCAAATATCGAGGGACAACATTTAGCCACACACTATCCTATATGGCCCACACCATACCAATACACCAACATCTACTGGGTGGGAACCAGGGCTCACCTATTAGCCACACCCGGTGCCTCTGTATTTGGGCCATCACATTTGGGATGCTGCTATTCCTCAGGACAAAGGCATCATGCACTGACCCAGGATACTTAGCATTGACATGGGAGATGTACTGGTCCGCCAAGCAGAATATCTGTGCATTCATGGAGTGGAAACTCTTTCGATTTCTGAACACCTGTTCATTTTGCTAGGGGGGGACGAATGCAATAAATACTCCATCAATTGCCCCAATTATGTTGGAGATATGTCCCAATGCATAGAAGTCAGCCTTCACTGAGGCCAAATCCTCCACCTGGGGGAAAACAATGTAGCTGCACATGTGTTTAATCAGGGCAGACAACACTCTTGTCAACACTATTGGGAGCGTTGGCTGTGACAGTCCTGCTGCCAAGCCCACTGTCACTTGGATAGAACCAGTTTCCAAGAAATGGAGCAAAGATAGGACTTGCACAAGAGGGGGGATCCCAGTGGGGTGACGGACAGCAGATATCAGGTCAGGCTCCAGTTGGGCACACAGCTTTGTGATTGAGGCCTTGTCAAGTCTATAGGTGAGGATAATGTGCATGTTCTCCATTGTTGCCAGGTCCACCAGAGGTCTGTACACGAGGGTATGTCTCCATCTCCTATTCATCCGCAGCGGTTGCAGTCTAAGGGACAAAAGAGTGAGGAGCCGGTCACAAACTGAACATCGGAGCCACAACAGTACAATGCATGATGTTAATTTGTAATGGTTAAGTGGTATTTGTCCTGTATGTCCTATTTATAACTGTGACACAGTTATTATCCAGGGCCTGTCCGCTCCACCCCAGAAATGGCATCCGCCTGTCCTGTGTGGAGGGAAAGGTGGAAGTGAGGTAATTCCGCTGACGTTTTGCGCCATTGCAGTATGCGGTCAGGAACCACTGTGCAACTCCTCATTGGTTAACTATGGGCCCTATGGGGTACAATGGCCAATGGTGATGTACGCCGGCGGTGACAGTATGCACCGCCGCGGATGTGACCACCATTTTTTATCTGATCACTCACTTGCTACCTGACCTTCCATAGGAGGGGACCTACACTGCATGAGCTGCTGTGGCCTGTAACTGGAACCTACAATGGCTCATGTGACTGGGGAAAGGGCCCCTGCCTTCACCTCAGTAGAGTTGGAGCGACTGGTGGATGGGGCCCTACCCCAGTACGGACTGCTGTATGGGTCTCCAGACCAACAGGTGAGTACACTGTGAGCACGATGTATGTGGCATGAATGCATGGAGTGGTGTGTGTGAAGGCCTTGTGTGTCATGTCCCCTGGGCGGCGTGCAGCTTGTGTGCTGGGCCATGTGTGTGCAAATGGCGATGTGAAGGGGTATGGTGGGCCATAAGTGTAACAGGCAGGATGGTCTGACTGATACCATTTCCTGTGTGTATTTCTCTGCAGGTCAGCGCCCATCAAAAGAAGGGTATATGGCGTGCCATCGCCAAGGACGGCAGACCCGGGGTCTACGGCAGGCAGAGCACCCACTGTCAGAAATGGTGGGAGGACCTGAGATGCTGGGCACGGAAGACAGCGGAGGCCCAGCTGGGGATGGCCTCCCAATGAGGAGGGGTGCCCGCCGAACCCTGATTCCCCTGATGACCCACATACTGGCAGTGGCCTACCCGGAGCTGGATGGGCGCTTGAGGGCATCACAACAGCCACAAGGGGCTGAGTACAGTGCCCATCATTAGAACTTACGCATGGTAGGGTGGTACCTGGGTGGGGGATGTGTGTCAGTGGGTGCCCCTAGGCCAGACCTTACATTGCAGAGTAGTTCCCATGTTGGCCAGGGTTCTGAAGTGATAATCCTGCTACCTAGCTCGTAGGCATCCACAACTGGTCAGGGCTGTGTGGGTCCCAGGTGTGCTGCATTTGGTGGTATGTGTCCCTCCCCATGCCTTGGTGGCTAGCATTATAACTGGTAGTGCAATGCAAAGTGCGTAGGGCTGTTCCCTCTGTGTGACGGTGGTGTATATGCCAACTGTGGAGTTGGTGCGGCCATTGACCCAGAGTATCCTTTGTCTCTTCCCCTCCCTTTTTGTTTTGTCACCCTGTCCTTATGTGCATTAGCATCATGTGGCGGAGGAGCAGAGGCACCAGTGAAGGAGGGAGCTGCATCCTACAGGACCCAGGATGCAGAGTCCACCGATGCTGAGGGCATCAGTGGGATGGAGGTCGAGGGGAGCACCACGGCGGAGACAGGAGGGGACAGTTCGGACACAGATACCTCCTCCGATGGAAGGTCCCTGGTGGTGGTGGACACCTCTGTGACCACCCCAGCTACAGGTACGGCTGCCACCCCCATACCAGCACCGCCCTCCCAGCAGCCTCTCATCGAGTTGCCCGTGCCCGTTCACCCAGGAGGGTGGGCATCTCCTTTGCCACAGACACCTCAGGCCCTGCCCCAGTTAGCCCTGCTGGCCTGAGTGAGGAGGCTACTGACCTCCTGAGTTCCATCTCTACAGGGCAGTCAACCATTGTGAATGCCATCCAGGGGCTGGCAGCCCAGATGCAACAATGTAATGCATTCCTGAAGGGCATTCACACTGGCTTGGCGGCCCAACAGAGATCAATCCAGGCTCTGGCCCCCTCTGAGATGGCAGCCATTGTCCCTGTTTCCACCCTCCCCCTTCCAACTTCCTCTTCCCAATCCCATTCCCCTCAACCCCAACCTATCCCAAGCACACAGGCAGACAAGCATGCACACAAGACAACACACAAGACTGGCAAACACAAGCACCACACCATCCAGCTGCAGACATACCAACATCCACAATTTCCACTGTGTCCCCTCCTCCACTTCCCTCCCAGTTGCATCTACACTCACACCTGTATGCACTACATCCCCATCCACTACCAGCATCACCACCACACGTAGAAGAACACATACCTTACTGACAGACACCTCCACAACAGCCATGCACACATCCCCTGTGTCCTCCCCCACTGTGTCTGTCACCCCCCTCCCAAGGTACACAAATGTAAGCACTCAGACACCCAACAGCCATCCACCTCACAACAGCATCCAGCGCATGCACCTGCACCAAAACACAGCAGACTGACACCTCCTACATCCACTCTCTCTTCCTCCACTCCCAAACCTTCTCCCTCTTCCCGCCCCAATGTCCCTAAGAACTTTTTCCTCTCACCATTGACCTCTTCCCTCCCCCTCCCTCCCGTCCTTCACATCTGGCCAGGGTGGCAAAAACCCAGGCAAGCACCTCAGCCACCCAGTCCATGAGCCCTGTAGTCTCCACGCCCACTCGTGGTGCACAAGGCAGCCTCAAGGAAAGGGTGACTGCCCCAGCTGCTTACCGGAAGGGCAAGGAGCCAGCCCCAGCTGCTTACCGGAAGGGCAAGGAGCCAGCCCCAGCTACTGCCAGGAAGGGCAAGGAGCCATCCCCAGCTGCTGCCAGGAAGGGCAAGGAGCCATCCCCAGCTGCTGCCAGGACAGGCAAGGAACCAGCACCAGCAGGCAGGAAGGACAAGGGGCCTGGTGCAGGGACTCAGACGGAGCCCCCACCACCAACCATGGTTGTGCATCCGTCCGAGGCTGCAGGGGATGGGCAGGAGCTTCTCTCCACCAGCAGCAGCAGCAGCACCACCACCACCACCACCACCAGCAGCAGCAGCACCACCACCACCATTGGGCAGCCATCCGAGGCTGCAGGGGATGGGCTGGAGACGTCCCCCACCAGCGGCTACAGCAGCAGCACCACCACCACTGAGCAGCCATCACTGCCGGCGGACGGTATGTAGTCCTGCCTCCATGGGCTGCTGTGCAGCCTGCCCCATGCAAATCCTGTGGGTATGACACCCACATGAGAGACTGTGACTTTGCACTCCATAGGATCAGAAGCACAGGGCTCGATGCCCCCTCCAGAACCAGTGGGGAAGACACCCACCAACCCCAGCCTCCCCAGGATCAGAAGCACAGGGCACGATGCCCCCTCCAGAACCAGTGGGGAAGACATCCACCAACCCCAGCCTCCCCAGGATCAAGAGCACAGGGCACGATGCCCCCTCCAGAACCAGTGGGGTAGACACCCACCAACCCAAGCCTCCCCAGGACCAAGAGCACAGGGCACGATGCCCCCTCCAGAACCAGTGGGGAAGACATCCACCAACCCCAGCCTCCCCAGGATCAAGAGCACAGGGCACGATGCCCCCTCCAGAACCAGTGGGGTAGACACCCACCAACCCAAGCCTCCCCAGGACCAAGAGCACAGGGCACGATGCCCCCTCCAGAACCAGTGGGGAAGACATCCACCAACCCCAGCCTCCCCAGGATCAGAAGCACCGGGCACAATGCCCCCTCCAGAACCAGTGGGGAAAACACCCACCTGAGAGACTGTGGCCTTGCACTCCACAGGACCAAGCACAGGGCATGTTGCCCCCTCCAGAGCCAGTGGACAAGTCACCCATTCAAGAGACTATGGCCTTGCACTCCCCAGGACCAAGCACAGAACCAGTGATCTTGTTCCATCTGTCCGCTGAGGTGCCCCCATTCCCTGTCCTCCTGAGGTGCCTGCCTTTTTTCCAACTGATGCCCCTGCAGTGTTCTCTCCGTGTTGGTGCAGGTGACATGTGGGGCCTTGGACTTTGGCCTGTGGCCCTGTGGCCCACGCACAATGAGGTACTGGGCAGTGTCCCTTGAACTGTACATATGTATGTACCATTAAACTGCATTTTCGTATTTCTACTGTGTTGTTATTATTACACTCACTTTTACACATTCCTGTTGTCCTTGCATTATTCCTCAGGGGTACAGGGTAAATATGTTTTATTACTGAGTGTGCTGGTGTGTGTCACTCCCTTTTTCCTCCCTTCCTCCTCGGTGTGCTAGGCGGCTGTACTCAGCGTGGTCGTCTTCGCCGTCGTTGGTGTTCATGGTGGAGCAGGACGTAGAAAATCATTAGAAATATTTGAAGTTCGGGCTCCATGGCGGCATGGTTCTTCCCTGTGTCTCCAAAGGTGAGTCCTTTCCCTTCTGTGCAGTGTTTCCGCCAGGCTTTTTATGTCATTGGTACCGCCCTCGAAAAGGTTGTGGTTTCCAGGGCCTTCATATGGTGGGCGGAACATTGACTTCCATCTGGCTGTAGGCGGCTACCGCTGTGGTGGCTGTTGTTTCCACCCTGGCAGTTGGTGTGGTAAAGTGGCTGTCTATCTGAGTTCTCAACGCCATGGTAATAATTTGGCAGTAGTTACCGCCAGCCTGTTGACGGTATTACCGCCACTTTATCAGGTTGTGATAAGGGCCTTAATATTTTGTTGTAATGAGGGCCTTAATATTTTGTCATTGTGACACGTGCAGTGTGATGCTGGGCACATTATTGAGTATGGGAGTCAGATGCTTGGGTCCCTGCTCTGCAAGGTGTATGCCGTGTCTACAGTTGTTGGATTAAACTGTCACATTCTTGAGCTTGTGTTGATCCATGACTTCTTCCTGGAGTGCAACTGTGCGAAACATTCTTTCCATGGCAAGAATATATGCCAGTTTTCTTGGTTTTTGCATTAGTTTTTGACAAAATGCATTGGATTCCCAACGTGCAGTGATCTGGTGTCTCTTCACAGTTGTACTTGTAGTGCATCGGTAGAGAAATGAGGTCTCTCTCATTTTCAATCCTGAGTGTGCCAGTAAATAAGTAAGTAAGTAAATTTATTTAAGTGCTCAGTTAATTAAAAATATTACACTAAAATTCAAGTATGACACTCATTTCCACATTAAAAAAATATCGCCATCAGGCAGTCCTTCAGTTCCTAAAATGCGGGGTATACCGCCTGCCCCAGTGCTTAAGAACCATTGCTAACATACAAATCATTATTAAAATTTTTAAAAAACTGTCAGCCCGACCCTCGAATCCTAAAGTGTGCGTGTGCCGCCAAAGGATTTTGACCACCAATCAGCTCTATTTTGTGAAGACACAGATCACGTCCACTGTTGTTTTATGTGCCCAGCCAGAGAGTGGAGGCCTTTGTTTTGGACTCTTGGATGGTTATGCCAGTCAGAGCACCCTCCCCTCCTGCCAAGTATCTCACCGTTTGGGCAATTAGCTTTTGGTTAGCTGAGCTAAGACAGCTTAGGACTGCGTGTCTGCACGTGCGGACCCCCAGTTTTACCCGGTAGTCTGCGGCGATTCCTCAAAGTGCTCTTGCACAAGCACAACATGTGGGACATAGTTCCAAGTGCAAGCCTGCAGAGCTGACAGGCCCCATCCTTTATGAGCCGAAGTCATGGGCTCTTGTGTTTGTCCACCGGGAGGACTCCCAACGATAGAGCAGGTATTTCCTCTTTATGCTATACTTTAGGGCTTCTCCCAGGTATGGCTGATGGGCTAAGTCCTTTTAGCTGTTTAAGACTAGCCAGGTGTGATGCCTTTTCTCAAGAGTTGTTTTGTCTTCTGTTTGCGACTGGTACTTTGTGGCTTTTTAAGTTAGTGATTCAAATAACCTGCGATTAAGCACCAATGACCATAGACTCTCCATTCCTAGCTGCTTAATTGAGGTGTCAAGGCATTTTCAGGCCGGGGAGCAGAGCTTCATTGTTATTTCCTCCCATATGTTACAGTTTATAGTATTCCCGGACGCACCTCGTTTTATGACAAAAGTTAATATAGGCCGGGCAGGCCAAACTCCAGCCTGAACTGTGCTGTTGAGGTGTGTTGTGGGAGCTTAAACAGCTGCCTGTATATGCTCACTATGGTGTCATCCAAGACCTTACATTCTCCACCACGGAGGGCAACACTTCCATAGGCCAGCATAGGGACCACCTTGGCTTTGGCTCCTTCTAGCAGTGGGCTAAGGGTATGCTTGTTCAATTTGGATGACAGTGTGTGAAGCCCCAAAGAGAGGGCAGCCCATTTCTGTCTTGTTTCCTCTTTGTGTTTGAAAAAGGAGCTGTGACAGTCAAACAGGAGAACCAGGTATTTGTACGTAGCCATTTCTTCAAGCTTATTGCCACTTAATCCGCAGGTTGCAATCCCCTTTAAGGATCTCTTACCTGAGATCATGATTTTGGTCTTTTTATGGTTTATTTGCAGCCCGTTCTTAAGGACGTAATCTTCAGTGGCATTCAGGAGGTGTCTCATGCCTACCCTAGTTCTGCTGAGTAATGCGACGCCATCAGCAAATAGAAAATTCAAAAGATGTGCCATGCCTAACCGTGGTGCATGGGAGTTAATGGAAAATAATGCTGTTGAGTAGTCGGCCCTAAAAAGATTAAATAAACTTGTGGCAAGGACACAGCTCTGTTTCAGGCCTCTACTCATCGGAATCTTCCTGAAGAGGTTTGATCCATTGTCCAGTTTGATCCTGAAGTCGATGATAGCGGAAGGTTAGCAGCCTGTGAGGAGTCAAGTATAAGAGATAAGGCCATTATATTGGTATCCGTGCCTGTGTTACTTGTGAACCCAGTTTGGTTTGGGGGAATTATTGATTTTCGGCCGGCTCAATCAATGAGATGTTCAAGGAGGACCCCAGCAAAATATTTTGCTTTGTTGTCAATCAACACTATCAACCGGTAGTTTCTAGGGTCCAATTGATCCCCACCTTTGTATGTTGGAGAAATGATGGATCCTCTCTGAGATTACGGGATCGATTCACCAGCCAACACATGGTTATAAAGAGGAGCCCTGGCTTCTGCCAACTTGTGCGGGTCTGATTTGCAAATTGCCTCCAGGACCCCATTTGGACCAGGGGACCCTGTCTTCGTCCCTTTGACTATTAGCTGTTGGAATTCTGCTGGGGTGACATCGTATTCATTAACTGCATTACTGATTTTATGGGGGTCTGAGTCATCAGACTGGCTAACCCAACCTGGGGGTCTGGGGTGGGAGGGGGTCCTCTGCACTTTGATTCTAATTTAGGGCTGTGTGGATCGTTTAGGGCGTTTACCGCATTCCAAAACTTGCTATCATTTTTATGTTTAGTGTCCCACACGAGTTTTGACCAGAATTCCTCTATGTTTTGCCTCCTGATTCCCCATACAGACTGCTTGTCTCAGGTTAGTGAAATAACATTCTTGGTCTAGAAACTGACAAACAAGCCGGAGCACTTGGTTGACATTCCTCTTTAACTGCCTCAAGATGCAAGAGGTAAACAGCTTTTTTGAGGCTGGTGGGATTGTGCTTACGTTGTTCCTAGAAGTTTCGACTTTCCTGGCAAATTGCAGGGTGTATGAGTGGATGAATACTTCCCATTTGTCTTTAGCTGACCCTTCCATTCGTAGGGAGGATTTTAAATGATCAGCTGCTTCCTGGGCCTAAATACCTAGGGAAGCAGATGTCCATTTGACTCTTTATAGCTGGCACAGGTATTCAGAACCGGCAGCTTCGACAGTGCCCTTATTCGCTGCAGGACGAGGGTAAAGTCCAATTCTTGCGTTAGATGGTTGCTTTCAGTCCTTAGTCCCAGTTTGAAGGAAAGTAGCATTTGAGGGTGTGGTAAAGAAACCCAAGTAAAGTCTATTAGTGAGTTGCCATTTGTGGTGTGAAATGACAAAGAGGGTGGAATGTCTTCACTATACCGGCTGTTTAAAGCTCTAAGGCCTAGGTGCTCTAAAGATCCCAGTATGGATCATCCTATTGGGCTCCTTCTTGCTACTTTGATCAGCAATTGTTTGAGGATAAGCCACTGGTGTTCCTGGACCTCAATTACCTCATTGGTTTCAGACTGGCCAGAAGGTTCATATTGAAATCTCCTGTTACGTTTAGTGGAAGGAGCGGGTATAAGTTGGCAAGTTGTATAATATGGTCCACAAGTTGTTTGGACATTGCCTCCTGGTTCTTCCGCCTTGAGGGCAATTAAATATTGACTATGTTTAAACCCTGTTCTTTCCTTCTATGCACAAATGTCAGTAGCACCGTAAGAAATGTATCGGCATCAGATGAAAGCACCTTGCAGCTGGCAATAAGGGCGGTTGACAGGGACACCCCAAAGCCACCTTTCCCGCAGTCAAACTTGCCTTCCTTGATGGCGGGTAGGATGGCATGGAAGTAGTCTGGGATGGGGATTGGTTCCAAGGCCCAGGTTTCTTGTTAAGCCATTACTGGAAAGCTTTGGTGGTAGCTTAGTGTATCAGAATCTTCCAACTTAACCTTTAGTCAGTGAATATTTTAAAAGTAAAGCCTTATATTGGGTCGCTCCCAAGCCCTTTTGTCCCCTGGGACAGAGATTCAGTTTGTTGCTTACTGCTGGTTGAGGGTATGAGCTACCTACCCCCAATTGTCTCTCTCACTACAATCCCTGTGTTTAAGTATGTGATGTGTGGGCCAGACGCTCCTTGTAGCATTGGAGGGCCCTTTGGCACCCCGTAATACTGAATAGGAGGCCATAAGCTGTCATGCATTATCATCCTGAATTACTTTATGTGGCTTTAGGGTGTACGGGTATGTTAGTTCTGGTACCCTTTCCAGGTTAATTCTCCATTTCTTAAAATGTTTGCTTTCCTTGAGAACTGCCTCAGCCATTTTTGTAGACCGCCATGTGACTTTGGTCATTTCATTGACCTTCCCTGGCCCTCGCTCTATGAATTCCACTGATTCGATCATTTCTGAGGTAATCTGTCCTAGGGCTGGAATCTGCCCTAAGAGTTTTTGTATATTTCCTCGATTGAGAATGTGCTTGTTTCCAAGCGATCGATATTCAGGGTGGAATAAGATTGTGTGGCACAGGCCCTCCCCAGAAAAATGCTTAGTATGGCTTTCTTCAATACTGGGATTTTCCTCCTCACCATATGGGGAAGACAGAGTATTGATATTTTCTGCAAAATTGATAAGAGAGGTTACTTTGGGTCCTGGTCTAGTCACCCGCTGCACCAGCGGGGGGGATTCCAGGTGGAGGGTGGCAGGAGAGTACCCTGTCTAGCAAACCCAAAGGCCCTTGCTCTTTCTGGAACTGCTCTTTCTGGAACTTGGAAAGTCTGCTCCATCGTGTTTACTGTGTTCAAATGTGGTTATGCTCACGCTTTCCAAGGCATTGTTTACAAGTCATCGTTGAACATACCCCAACTTTTTACCACTCAGTGGAAGAGGTTTGATTTTATGCTGTGAGGGTCCTAAAGCCGCATGAAAGAAAAATCTTCCTAAGCGGGCTGTCATGGGGATGCTTTGGTAAAGATTTATGCAGCACCCAGACAATTTTAACAAGGACTTCAAGCGAGACAGAGACATGATAAGATAGTTAAAGCTTAGCAGAGGTTCAATTTCATACGGATCTCACGAAAATAGAAAGTTAGCGCAGTTTTACGTGTAAAAGTATAGCGCTGGCAAGCGCCATTTCTGGACGCCGGCCGGGCGCCATATTTATGGAATGGCGTTAAGCCGGCGCTAATGCCCTGTTAGTGTCCTTGTAAAGGATGCTAACCGTGTGGGGGAGGCATAGGGGAAACCGGAGTTTGTGCACCGATTAATGGTGCTACACTGTTCAGAGGCAAAAATATGCCTCTAAGCAGTGTAACGCCATTTCCTGGCCGAGTGGGGAAAAAAGAAAAATACTTACCGGGACTTACCTGGGATGGGTCCCCTATCCTGTGGTGTCCCTCTGGTGTGGATGAGGGTGTCCCTGGGTCCAGTGAAAGGCACCTGTGGGCTCTTTCCATGGTCAAGCTTAGCACCATTATTTAAGGCCCCCATCCCCTGTGCTAGATTTTAGCACAGGGAGATAAATATGGCGCTAAGGCCATATTGTCATTTTCTGAACGGGAACGCCTAACTTTCATCTCATTGACGCAAAGTAGGTTTCCATGTCCAGAAAATGACGTAAACTCCATAACTTTGGCGCTAGACGTGTCTAGTGAGATAGTATAAATATGGAGTTAGGTTTGTGCTGAATTAGCGTAAAAAAATGACGTTAATTCAGCGCAAACCAAGTGTAAATATAGGCCTAGGGCCTGATTTATGACAAGTTAGTGCCGCCTTTATATCCTTTTTTACGCAAAAGTGGTGCAAACTTAGAAAATATAATTATATTTTGTAAGTTTGTGCCGCTTTTGTGTCAAAAAATGACGTAAAGGAAACGCTAATTTTTCATAAATCAGGCCCTTAATAAGGTGAGCCAAAGGGCTAACATAAAGGTTACAAAGAAGTGGGGATATGATGCATCTGTGAGGCATCCTGCAGGAATAGTCTCTCCGAATACTCCAAAGAGGCCAGTGACACCTCGAACGATCTCTGGGCTGGATAGCTTGCAATCCAGAGTGATGCCAGACAGTGATGCCCAGTTCTGAAAGCCTGGTCAGTCAAACACCGAGATTGAACATATCAAAGACCGTTTTGAGACCTAAAATGATTAAGGCAGTAGAAACACCAGCATCAGCTGCGCAATGCAGCTCGTCCAGCACTAATACAATGGCCGGTTCAGTGCTGTGGCCTGCTTGGATGCCTAGCTGAGTGGAATGAAGTGGTCTATTGGTTATTTTTAATCTTTCTTTATTGTTCTTCATAAAAACAGATACAACCGAATGCACATGAAAGTGCTAAAGAGTGCTGGATTTATGGTGAATACTGTTTAATTCCAACTAGTTATAAAGCAACAATCAAACAATGCTCTCATCTACATGGTGGACATATATCTTGTAAACAGTTGTGCCTGAGACAGCTGAATAATAAACTGTACAGAAGATAGCATGTGACAGCTGGGGCTATTCTCAAGGATCTGGGACAGGAAGGGGGGCCACAAGAAGACACAGGCCACGGTGACCCTGGGACAATCCTCACAGTTAAAATGAAAGCAGGAGGCAGCGACCGACCATCAAGACCACCATAACAGGTCAGTCATAGCGCATTCAATTGCGTCTATCGTAACACCAAACCACTACTCATGATGCAACCGGTGGCACCAACCACACCTCAGCCCCCGACAACCGCCCAGCACAGCAGCAGAACATCCCAAAGCTAACAGTCTCCTCCTCACAGTAATGTCAGCCTGTGTCTCGGTGGGCTTTCATCGGTTTTCGCTCCCAGTTGCAGTAGGTACATGTCCCATGTTGAGAAAACGGAGCTCCCAACATCCTATTTAGAAAGAAAAGGAAGGGTGTCTACTTTGGCCAAGAGAAAATCCAGGGCATGGCAATGTGGAGTTATAAACAAAAAGAGCGCCAAGTCAATAAATCCGAGTGCCTACCTATCTTTCTTTGCCCTGGACATTAGACCCAGCAGAAATACCTCAAGGTCTTGAGAAAGAGTTCAATCCATAAAATCTGCCAAAACCTTCAGAACTGTGACTCGTGTCCTCAATATTGAAGAGCTCGACCAGAACATATGATGGGAAAGCCTGTCCCCAAGCCAGAACATAACCGAATCAGCAAACCTTTGCCGTGATCACGTGACTGCCCAAATCGGGTACCGTACATTCAGGGTCCAGCAACTAGGGGCAGTTCCTGCTTGAGGGTGCTGGAGCGTTGCCCCACCAATATTTTGCCCCTTTGTGCCTCCATCACATGTTAGTAATAAAAAACAATATAAAGTGAAAATCATTTATTTTTTACTCACGCCCACCTGCGGCAGTTCCAGCGCTTAGCCCCGGTTAGCTCTGAAGGGGGTGAGGCTTCAATTTCTTAGCCTGAATGAATGCTTACACATACAGACAATGCGGGGTGCACCTAGTGCGCACGTCTGGGGGGACGGCTGCCTTCCTCCGGCCAGCCCGACATGCGCACTAAAGGCATCCCTTCACCTGCACATAAGTGATCAGGGGTTGCTCAAAGCTGCAACCCAGATCTCATAATGAGTGGTGAATTTGCCTACTCATGCCAATCCTGGTGCTGCTCTCATGCTGTGTAACACCAAGGCAGCAGCGTCTGGATTGGCTGAGTCGCAGTTGCTAGGCTTAGTGTAGGCCTCTGGTGCAGTTTGCACCATTAGCACCACAGGGGTGTAAGGCTTTGCCTGCCAATGGAGCAGCAAGCCTTCGGATAGAAAGGGGCTGGCCTACTACTAGGCCGTCCTGTTTTAATAATGTTACTATAATCCGAAGCAGTGCGTGCATGCACACACGGCAACCAAGGAAGGTATGTGCTCACACACACTGCTTTGGATTATAGAAACATTATTAAAACGGCTGGTCTACTATTAGGCTGTCCCGTTTTAATAATGTTTCTCTAATCTGAAGCAGCGCGTGCATGCACATACCATGACCAAGGTCTGAGCATGCACTGCTTCAGGTTATAGAAACATACATTATTAAAATGAGACACCAGGGCTACATTACTGCCCAAGGCTAACACCGACTGTAGGGCATATAAACACGTCGGTGCCCCACAGGAGGGCCTAGCCTGTGCTGCCTTCTCCACCTCCTCGGTAAATTTCACTTGTACAGGTATAACAATAAATAAGGAAATCTGTGTGGTACTCAGCAATGTTACCTCAAAGTCTGCTATGAAGTTCTGTGGTTATAGGGAATAAGCAGCTAACTCCATCATTATCATATGAAATTTCTTTATTGATATCATAACTACACTTTCACAATTGCCTTATTAACCTTCTTGCTTTCTTAAATTAACTTTGAAAATACACCATTTGGCCACTCTTTTTTCAAAATTTTCTCTGGGAGGATTATAAGAGCGAGCACTCTGCCTCTTTCACCCAAGCAGTGAGCTTCATGAACCAAAGGTTTTCAGGTCATTATGGTTAAGAAAATGTAGTGTGATCCATGCAAGTTTGACCACTATGGACTCCCCTGGGTGTCTAGTTTTTGGAATGTTCTGGTTATAGCTGGTTTCCCTAGGTGGCACCCAAGTCTGATTCCAAATCCAGCCGCTTCCCACATCATCAAAATTACTTTCTTTTTACTAAGATAAGCACTCGGCCGAACAGTACATTATTGTGGCAGTTGTTTGACTGCTGTTTGGAACTCTTGATCACCCCAAACTCGACTTTCGCAATAAAATGAGAACCATTCACAATTAACATCTGGAATCTGTCAATAGCACCAAGGGGAGATACTCGGGTAGGAACATGCATTCTACATATATGTCTGTCATGTCTATGTTAACATATAAAAAAGAAAAAATGTGTACTCAAACACAACTTCCCCACAAACAATAACTGTAGCAATGGTGTTATGTTACCATACACAGAGAAAACAGGCACATCACAAGACCCCAACACAGAAAAAAGTTGATAAAAAGAGGTTGTTGATGTTCACAACATTAGAAAATCTGAGGCCAGATGTATGTACAACTGGTCACAAAATAATGGTTGCAATGTGCTACCAGAATTGATTCGACCAGTGTGGCCATTTGCAAAGCAACCTATGTACTAACAGGTTTGGTTTGCAAATTACTGATTCATAGTGAGTTGTAATTCGACCTACCTCATGATTATTAGGGTCGCAAATTGTGACCCACTAAGAATAGCAGGCATCACTGGGATGGTGGTCTGCTGTGGTCAGCAGACTACCATGTCTGTGATTGTTTTTAAATAAAGCAATATTTTTCTCATTAAATGTAACCCGGTTTTCTTAAATGAAAATGGGATGAGTTTAATCAAAAAAATTAAAAGTGTAATTTAATTTTTTTTAAGATTAGGCAGTGGTTTTTCAACATTTACATAGGGGAATAGGTATTTGGAAGCAACACCATAAACATGCCCCTTTCCAATACTGAATTGGTATTTGGTCGCAACCCCAAATTGCGATTTGGGCCTTTGGCGACCCTACCCCATTCTATTTTGCATACATTTTGCACCACAGATCCTCAGACTCCAGCCATAGAACCATGCAGCTCTGAAGTTACTCCTGGTACCCCAGCCCTGAGCACCCACCCAGCTAGCTATGTGACTGTGAACTGACTGTTGGCACCATGGGGCATAGCCCCAATCCAGAATGCCATTCAGCTTTGAACTGACTGGTGCCACCTTTGCTGCAGAGCAACTCCTCCGCTGAGATCTAAATCAGGTCCTAAGTCTTCTTAAATACATTCCAGCTTTTCAGTAAGGATTTGAGTTTTCTTTTACAGTTAATATTTGTAAATGATGAACAAGATTTCACATACACTGATAATTTCACTTTTTACATATTGTTTTAACCAGTAGGCAAGGTTTCACAGAATGTAAGTAAGTGGATGGCTGGCAGGACTTTATTGCTAATTGTTTATTCTGAAACTGTTGAACAATTTTCAGGTACAGTACATTAACTAAGAAGAGAGTGTAACTAGAGAGAAAGAGGACCTTTGTACCAGTGACTCAAGACTGGGGGTCATATAGTACTATAATCACCTTCCTTTAACTGAAGACTGCTCCTGCGCCACAGTGTCAAAAGTGACATCTCACTTGATTCTCCCCCTTGTGACTTACATTTTGCTGTTTGGCCTGAGCTAAAGGAAGAAATGTAAGGAGACAGGAGAGGCTGGGACTCTTGGAGCACTGGGATAGTGTGGGGAAGGTGGCAAATAGGGAGGGGAAGGGAGGAATGAGAGGGTTGAAGTAGTCAATTAAAAGTTGAGGAAAGCTGGCTCTTTATACACTATCTCAAAGTGAGAGATAGTGTGCCCAGAGTCCAGGGGTTCCCCTTAGAGGTTGATAGTGGCAAACTTAGATAATACTAATGCTCAATTTTGTGGTAGTGTGGTCGAGCAGTAGGCTTATCAGAGGGTAGTGTTAAGCATTTGATGTACACACACAGGCAATAAATGAGAAACACACACTCAAAGACTTAACTCCAGGCCAATAGTTTTTATATAGAAAAATATATTTTCTTAATTTATTTTAGAACCACAAGATTCAAGATTTGAGGTAAGTACATAAAATGCAAGGTACTTCACACAGGTAAGTATAGAACTTTGATTCAAAGCAGTAGTACACACAGTTTTAGTTAAAATGGCAAAAAGCTATTTTATAAGTGGACCCTGCAAAAATCAACAGTTCCTGGGGGAGGTAAGTTTGGTTAGGTTTCTCAGGTAAGTAAAGCACTTACACAGTCAGTCTCCTGGGCATAGGCAGCCCACCATTGGGGGTTCAGGGCAACCCCAAAGTCACTGCACCAGCAACACAGGGCCGGTCAGGTGCAGAGGTCAAAGGAGGGCCCAAAACACATAGGCGCCTATGAAGAACATCGGTGCTCCAGTTCTAGTCTGCTAGCAATTAAGTACCTGCGTCCTCAGGGAGCAGACCAGGGGGGTTTTGTAGAGCACTGGGGGGGACACAAACCGGCACAGAAAACACACCCTCAGCGGCACAGGGGCGGCAGGGTGCAGTGTTCAAAGTAGGCGTTGGGTTTGCTATTGAAAGCAATGGAGGGACCTGGGGGTCACTTAGGGGATGCACGCAGGGAACAGGGGGGCTTCTCTGGCCAGCCAACGACTGGGCTAGGAAGAGGGCCACCTGCTGGTCACTCCTGCACTTGTGGGTGGTTCCTCTCGGTCCTGGGGGCTGCAGGTGCAGTGCTTGGTCCAGGCGTTGGGTTCCTTGTTACCAGGCAGTCGCGGTCAGGGGGAGCCTCTGGATCCTCTCTGCAGGCGTCACTGTGGAGGTGCAGGGAGGTCGACTCAGGTTACCCACGTCGTCGTAGTCGCCTGGGAGTCCTCTCTGCGGTGTTAGTTCTCCTGAACTCGAGCCGGGGGCGTCGGGTGCAGAGTGAGAAATCTCACGCTTCCAGCGGGAAGAGAGAGTTCTATTAAAGTTGCTTTAAAGTTGCAAAGTTGTTGCAGTTTTTGAACAGTGCCGCTGATCTCTGGAGTTTCTTGGACCTCTGAGCCCTCAGAGGTCGCTGGTCCCTGTCAGATGCGTCGCTGTGCAGGTTCTTTGAGTCTGGAGACAGGCCGGTACGGCTGGGGCCAAGTCAATTGTCATCTCCGTCATCTCTGCGGGGCTGCTTTTTAGGTCAGCCGACCTTCTTCTTTCTTCAGGTTGCAGTAATCTGATTTCCTGGGTTCAAGGTCACCCCTAAATACTAAATGTAGGGGTGTGTTTAGGTCTGGGGGGCAGTAGCCAAAGTCTACTGTCCTGGAGGGTGGCTACACCCTCTTTACGCCTCCTCCCTGAGGGGAGAGGGGCACATTCCTATTCCTATTGGGGGAATCCTCCAAACTCAAGATGGAGGATTTCAAAAGGCAGGGGTCACCTCAGCTCATGGCACCTTAGGGGCTGTCCTGACTGGTGGGTGACTCCTCCTTGTTTTCCTCATTATCTCCTTCAGCCTTGCCGCCAAAATTCAGGGCTGTGGCCGGAGGGGCAGGCATCTCCACTAGCTGGGATGCCTTGGGGTGCTGTAACAAAAGGCATGAGCCTTTGAGGCTCACCGCCAGGTGTTATAGTTCATGCAGGGGGAGGTGAGAAGCACCTCCACCAAGGACAGGCTTTGATCCTGGCCACAGAGTGACAAAGGCACTCACCCCATGTGGCCAGAAACTCGTCTGGTTGTGGCAGGCTGGCAGAAACTGGTCAGCCTAGCACTAGGAGTCGGACTGGTATTCAGGGGGCATCTCTAAGATGCCCTTCTGGTGTATTTTACAATAAATCCCACACTGGCATCAGTGTGCATTTATTGTGCTGACAAGTTTGATACCAAACTTCCCAGTTTTCAGTGTAGCCATTATGGAACTGTGGAGTTCGCAAATGACAGACTCCCAGACCATATACTCTTTATGGCTATCTTGCACTTAAAATGTCTAAGGTTTTGCTTAGACACTGTAGGGGCATAGTGGTCGTGCACTTATGCCCTCACCTGTGGTATAGTGCACCCTGCCTTAGGGCTGTAAGGCCTGCTATAGGGGTGACTTACCTATGCCACAGGCAGTGTGAGGTTGGCATGGCACCATGAGGGGAGTGCCATGTCAACTTAGTCATTTTCTCCCACCAGCACAGACAAGCTGTGAGGCAGTGTGCATGTGCTGAGTGAGGGGTCCCCAAGGGTGGCATAAGACATGCTGCAGCCCTTAGAGACCTTCCCTGGCCACAGGGCCCTTGGTACCAGCGGTACCATTTACAAGGGACTTAGCTGTGTGTCAGTGCTGTGTCAATTGTGGGAACAAAGGTACAGTTTAGGGAAAGAATACTGTTGCTGAGGCCTGGTTAGCAGGGTCCCCTCAAACGTTCAATCATAACTGGCATCAGCAAAAGGCAAAAAGTCTGAGGGTAACCATGACAAGGAAGGCATTTCCTTACAAAAGTGTTTTAAATGGGCAGAAGGGAGAACATGTTAGCAGGAGGGCAGTGATTAAACAGAAAATAATAAGTGCAGGTATTTACTTTCTTGGAGAACCTGATTCCTGGTAAGAATAGTTCATTCTCTACCTCTTAAAATCAACTGAGGTTGGGTTGTGATTGAACTGATCGAATGTTAGCTTGGTTGTTAATAGCCTGTCATACAAAGCAAAGTGGTATTGTATGTCTGTAAACAGGATATGAACAATTAATATCTAGATGCTTTAATCACTATTGAACCAGGCCCAGTGTGTTTTAGAAGACATCTGCCAATTTCACCCAGAAACTGGAGCACAAAATAACACATCCTGCCAAGTATAATGACCCAATGAGTATTAGGTGCAACATTTAACAATAAATGGAGCCCACACAAGTAATTCTTTAGGCTAGTGCCACTGCTTAGGATTGGTTGGACACAAAAACAGTTTATGGAAACATTTTAAAAACAATAAAGTGGGGAATTGTGCGTTTGAAAGCACTTTGGGCTGGTAGTTATATGGATAGTTGTATTTATTTCTGGGTGATTTACAAAACACTATGGCCCTCATTATGACCCCGGCAGTGGGTGGAACACTGGTGGTAACACCGCTAACAGGCTGGCAGTGTTCTGCCAACGTATTATGACTGTTGCGCATTCGCCAGGGTCATACCGCAGGTCCCTTCAATATACCGCCAGGCTTCCGCCGGGTGGGCAAGCAGCGCTGCCCTGGGGATTATGAGTCCCCAACCCCCAGCCTGTCCAGGCTGGTGGTAAGGGGGACTCGGGGTGCCCCAGTGGGCCCCTGCACTGCCCATGCTCTTGGCATGGGCAGTGCAGGGGTTCCCAGACACAGCTCCATCGCGCATTTCACTGCCCGAATTACAGGCAGTGAAAAGTGCAACGGGTGCTGCTGCACCCGCTCAACATCTACATTGCCGCCGGCAATGTTGATGTGACTTTTCTGCTGGCTCAGCGGAAATGTCATAATAGGGGGCCAAGCATACCGCCAGCACATGCAGCATATTGGCTCCCTCGGCTTCGGCGGTCTTTTTCCAAGACTGCTGAAGTCGTAATGAGGGCCAATATGCCGCAGAGGTCTTCAAAATGTTGTAGAGCGGGTTGGTGGGGAGTGGTGGGAGGTGGGGTGGCCCGATATGGAAAGTAGAGGAAGGAGCATTGAAAGGAGACATAAGCAAAGTAAGCCAGCGATGCAAGTGGGGTCAGGGTCAATTCTCAGACCAAGCCTAATTCCAGTACAAGAAAAGGACAAAGGGTAAAAATATTCCTTACAGTTGAAAGAGGACTCCCAAAGCCAAGGTGGAGCAAGGGAGAAGAAAACAAGAGTAAGAGAGACCTAGGGCACTGAACGAGGATCCAGGCACGTCATGAAGTGCATTCTCAGGAAGGATCGGGCAGTAAAGTATGGTTTTAATTTTTTTTCCTGAATTTGAAATGGTCTAGCTGATGCCTAATTTCAGATTGCAGATTGTTCCATTATCTGCAAATGCTCAACATTTTTTTCCAAGTTGTTTATTGCAGAATAGTGCAATAGTAATCTTTTTTGTCCACTTAAGATCTAAGTGGGCCTTATAACTTAATAGTTTAAACAAGTATTTTGGGCAATGGACCCATTATGCTATAAGGCTCATGCAGAGCATTCTGACGGTTATCCTTTCTTTGATGAGAATCCATTAATGCTTGCCAGTGTTTGGGGCAATGTGCTCTGATGCTTGCTAGCTGAAGCTTGATTTTGGATAAGCTGGAGTTTTGGTTCTTTTTTGGGGAGGGCTTTTTGTGAAGGCCAATGTATATGCTCTTGCAATAGTCAAGATGAGACAATACAAGTACGTGGATAACGTCTTCTTTATGTTCAGAGCTTAAGAATGGTGTAGTAGTGGTATAATTATGTGGCTTAGAGATCACTTTACTGAAGTTTTATCATAAATCCCTGTGTTGATGATTAAGTGCCGGTGCTGAGCACCGGAAACCACCGGCTCAAATTAGGCACTAAACTTGATATGAATGTTTATGGATACCTTTACAGCACAATGGAAACTGGGGATTTCTTTCTTAAAGGGAAATTTGAGTTATTACACAGTAAATTGTGTTTTTAAAGCATATTGGAGTAGTAGATGTACTGCCTCTTTTTACTGCTTTCTGTGCATATTTCTACCTGCCCATGGTACACAAGTGAAGGCTTGCCAAGAATTGTGGACTTTGCTTGCCTTAAAAACACTTTGATTGAACAGGTCATTGTATTTTTCCTCCCATCGTGACTTTGCGGTTAGAAGTAAGAAGAGACTGATAATATAACTCTGCTTCAAGAGTGGTGGCTGAGTGTATCATGGGTTTTACATCTGCTGTGTAGACCAAGTTGAAACTAAGCACATGTGCAGTAGAAACTGCAAAACCACAATCAACCTGAAATAGGAGGAAGTTCTGTGTAAGCACTATAACCGGTGCTCTCAGGTACCAATAGGACTGAGTAAGGTCGTGCTCCTACAGTCAAACCACTTTAAGTTCCAAAGCACACCACTGGACGTCAGTTCTCCTGCCTCTCTACAAAGCAAGGTGGGCAGGTAGTAAAGTGTCTCTAACTGAGCTAATTATTTAAGCTCAGTACTTCTTCCAATTCACCCCACTCTCCTGTCTTTCTGCACGTCTGGATTTTATTTACCTCCATCTTCCCCAGATGAACAGCTACTACACTATCCTATATGACAACCGCAATTTACAGGTGAGCTGGCAGCTCTGTACTTTGTTTGCATGTATACATTTTGCATGTATGGTGTGAAAGAGGTGATAGTGTTGTGTAAGCTCTATTATTCTAATGAGACTACTGGATTTTGGGCGGCAGAATCGCCTGTTCTGTGGGAGACTTAGTCTAACCCATTGCGGGTGACACCTGTCGCTGTAATCCGGGTTTTGCTCCGGCTAACTGGCAGTGCCTCATCTCTACCCAAGGATAGGGATGACTGGGCAGCCGAGCGCATGACATAATTGGTTTCTCAGGGAAGCCGTGGTCACTCAGGTCTCATCCGTTTCTCTCAGTTACATTTAGTCTCATATATAAATGACAAACAGAGGCAGTATATGTTTCAATAATGAGTTTAATAAATCGACTGCATCTTAGATAGCAAAGCGTGAGCTGCAATAACCAGGACGACACAACATGACAGTATTAAAATTGTGACGAGAAGGGTGAAGCATAAAAATAACGCTATCATATTTTCACTATTGCCAATAGACCAACTCCTACCTAGGCTATGATACAGCAGAGCATGTTAAGCTCTAATTCTGCCCTTCAGGTTCCCCTGGGAAGACATCATCCCCCATACCTGAGCAAAGACCTGCTGTCCGCGTTAGCATCTGTAGCAAAGCATTCGGCAATCAGCAATCAGCATAGAGTTGTGGTTCTCTGGCTGGAATCTCCCTGTAACGTGTAAGGGACAAGGAAGTGTTTTTATAACAACACAGCTGATGTTCTGGGAAAATGTCCCTACTTAAGGATGTGTGTTTTCTAGGAATGTTGGAGACTAAACTTCTACCACGTTCACCGGCAATGTACCGTGCTGTAGCTTTGGAAGAAACACAGAGTGATCAAGAATGTCTTGTTTGAGAACAGAGGGCTGGCCTAAGCAAAAACAGTTAGATAAACAGAAAATAAAACAAGACTCTAAAAGTGGCTATTGTAACAATAATAAAATGAAGCCGAATAAAATATATCTAGGTTAGGGTGCACAGCGGTTTGGCCTAGTGTGTTAAAATAACGTGCATGGAGCTATGGCTAAAAATGGCTACACAACACCCTCCCCTTGTCGATTGAAGGTGGTTCAAAGCCTAAGGACAGATAAAATTACTACTAAAAGCTCAACCTAAGATATATATGTAAAAACAATGTCAATTATGACAAGTCGAAGGGACACGTGAGCATATAAAAGGACAATTTAAAACATGAACATGTGGCATAAAACCAAATTTCAAAAGGCAAAGTTATTTATGAAAAGTTCCAATCGATTCTGGGACCATAGAGGACAGGAAATCTTTCACTTCAGCCGATGTAAAAGTTGGAAAGTCATCGCCAAGAAGGATCAAGGAGCAGTTGTGTTCCATAGCCTCAGCCAAAGCGGCATTCGGTGTGGTGCCCAATGAAGGGCAACTCATAAGTAGCCTCCCGTAGCAAACGCAAAATCAACGTGCATGTCTGGTAATGAACCCTCAGCGAGAACATCAACAGATCAGCGTTCAATGAAAGTGAGAGAGCGTAGCTTATATAATCTATATTAACATGAAATGTTTATGAATTAATGTGTGATGATGCCGCCTAGAAACTATAGTAATAGCAATTTTGCTTAGACGTGCGCTTGAATTGTGAACACAATGAGTGGCCACCAATGTATACGCGAGCTAATAATGATGACCAAAATGTTTATGTTACGTTCAATTAAGCTTATACTAACATTTGCGTTATTAAATCTGTATTGAAAACCTCATAGGCCTTAAGTTAGCATGGGCTGCAGCTTAGCTGTTTGGCTCTCATATTAAATGCATTTTTCTATTTTTCAGTGTGCTGACTCACAAGGGGCCATGACCCTGTTTATTCTTTTCTTCGACTTGGAAGATGAATGTAACCAGGTTAGATCCGTTCTCAAGCATATTTTCTATGCCAATGGAATAAATGTTATAAATGAATTGAAATAGTGTAGATTAATGTAATGTACAAGGTCATTCAAACTGGTGAAGACAATGGAACTGCTGACCAAAAGATGTGCAAAGAATTACAAAGGGATGAAGTCACACCGGACGTGCCACCTCTGAAGACGTCAATTATGAAGACCGATCAAAGACTTGTAAAAAATTATGGGGTGCAGATTAGGATTACCTAATGTGTTATACGATAGGTTAAAGATAGTGGGGTATAGCAAATGTCCAATAGAATTTTGGGGGAATGTACTACGAAAAAGGGATAAAAACCCACATCACGGGAATTCAGGAGAATTAGGTAGGGAATGCTATTGATTTTATCCAGAAACTCTGTCACTCAGTTTGGTGACTTGAGATTTTATTAAAACCATCCTCACCCTTAGACTGCCCATTTACACTTTACCTCCTTATGAGGGAAGTGCCCTTTTGTCCCAGAGCTGAGTTCTGACTGATGGCGATTTGACTGATGTCCTGAAGACGAAGACTGAACCTGTGCGCTGACCTAACCTTAGGAGGGTAATTATGACAATGCATTTGTAATTTGTCTGTTTGCTTTTCCTTTCTAGGTACCAACTGCTTACTTTTGACAGAAACCTTAGCTAAATGTTTTTCAAAATTGGTGTTCTAAATTGTTTTGCATGAAGCCCAACATGCTAATGCTAATCAGTGGTTAGGACAGGTGTTCACCTAAACTGACGCAAATAGACAAACGACCGAAACTATGCTTTATTGACACTCTGCCAATCTTGATCTATGTTCACACCGTGTTATGTTCTAATGTTTGTGATTCTTGCTTTAATGAAATCTTATCAAAGTTGGCATATTGTGACTATGCTATTATGTTTCTTGGTTTTGAGGTTAACGCATCTAGTCTTAGATTGTAACTAATAGGGAATAAAACTCATACAATTCTACTAAACTGGTGTTGTTATTCATGGCTGCAAGGTCATGGTAGAGTTTTGAATTGATTAATGACTTTGACTAAAGTGAAATGCATTGTCGTGATAAAAATTGATGACATTATTGATGTATTGATTGACATATTGATTAGCTATCTCGTCCTAAGGTGTCTCTCAACTGGGTCAAAAGATTCATTGGCCTAAAACGAATCCTGGTGTGTAATAAAATATCATAAAGGGACGCATTAGCAAAAGCAAGCGCTGCGTAGAAAGACAGACTTCCAGTGTGTGTTCGAAAGAACACCAGAGGCACCGAAACATGGGCTGCACACAATGTAAAACCGGTCTGAATGACAAAGACCAGCCACACTCCAATTGCTCCAGGAGTGTTGCTCCAAAATACTGCATCATGCGTTCACGACACAGCTGCATTGATGGGAGCGCTTTCATTCCTCCTTGTTGCGGTGGGACAGCCATTGCGCACAAAAAATAGCAACAGCAGGATGCCATCTAATAAAGCCAAAGTTATTGGAAATCCCCCGAAAATACTAGAAAAAATTGAGTGGATAGCTGATGGTTTTAAACCGAATATGGAGGAGCAGATATGAATGAAACCAGATCCAACAGCTTTAAAGAAATGTGCAATTCCAGTTGTACTGGACGCATTAAATATCCGTCCCACAAGTTCACCAAAGTGTTGAGGAAAGTTTGTACTTAAAAGGGACTGTATTTCTGCTGATGACCTTGCCACCTGAAGTGCGTAGGTCTTGCGTGCAGATATAAGGGCCACATGCTTTTGAAACAATAAAGCCTTGAGTCTGCTCAACTTGTCAAAATTCCCATTTGAAGTAGCAATGTGAGGCCAAATGTCAGCTACTTCTTTTATCTTAGTGGGGGGAAAAAGTACGTTCCCGCAGCATGTAACGACCTTAGAGACCGAAACAACATAAACTATTCCAGCTCGCATCGCACAACAGTCTTCACCGTTGAGGAGGACATAGCTGCTGTTTGAAAGCACCTGGAACGTAGGTCTAATCAAGGGGACTGGAACTCCCTTCAGATAACAAGCCAAGTTCGCTGCAGACGCGTTACATGCCCCATGCAAGGACAGCTGTTTACAAACCAGTGAATGGCTGACAGAAGTCTTGCATTCACTACCGCTAAGAAAGACTTCTTTTTTTAATGCCACTAAGACATTTGTATGGGAAGGGAAGCTCACACACCTCATGGATGTAACTATCTCCCAGCCTTTCATATCTGCCTACTGGAATGTGTTTTAAACAGGAGGTGAATTGAAGTGTAGAAATAGGCAGATTGATGACCCCGTGTATTAGCCACTCAGCAGATGGTATTTCAGCCACAGTAAAAGGCAACTTTTCTAATTTCTCGATGTGTAGCATGACATAAGTCGCTTCCTTCTTAGCCGTTAGTTGTTGTCGTCGCATTAAATTAAAGGAAGAAAATATTTCCCTTGCGCTGACATGCTGCCAGGGAACGCTACCTGTCTTCTATGTTTGAAGTGTCCAACTCAACTGCATAATGGACCTTAGCTGACTCTCTCTATGGTGTAATGAAGACATATCTATTTGTATGATGTCTATAGCAGAAGAGACGATGTTTTTTAAGGTGTACATCCGGTCGGACAGGGTATTAATCCCATTATCTACAACAGCCAATGCCTTTTTTAGATTTTCTTGGCCTTAACCGGGCAGCTGCTTCTTGTTGGGAAAGCTTCCAAATGTCATTATATACTTCATATGAGAAACGCTTTCTGCTGTGTTTTCTGGGGCCTAACAGGAAGTCCTGTAAGTCAGTATTATTAGACAGGAGATTGAGGTGTTCTCTTACCGCATCTAGTGAGGAAGTTCTTAACCATGCCTGGCATAGTTTCCCTACACTATGGCCCTCATTACAACATTGGTGGTAAAAGCCGCTTACCGCCATGCAGAAGACCGCCGACACACCGCCGCGGCCGCGGAATTCCGCCACAGCTATTATGACCCACATTTCGGAATCTGCCAAAATTCAGACACCCACACAAGTCCGCCACACCAAAGGTCAGTGATAAACTGGCGAAAACAAAACCTCCACCGTCACGCCAACAGAAATACGCCCACACTATCACGACATCCAAATCCCCGCAGCGGTCTTTCAACTGCGGTATTCCATTGGCAGTACACACCGCCGCGCTCAAAATACACACACACATACAAAACACTACCACATTGGACAATTCGAAATACACACACCTGATACACATACACACACCACTCCCACACACCCATTACAATATAAAACACACACCCACATCACCCACAAACCCCCACGACCAAAAATTCCGAAAGAAGGCCAGAGAGAGACAGCACCAGCAAGAACAACAGCATCCACAGACACACAACACCATCACCCACAGAACTTCCACGCACCTCACACAACACACCACTACATATCAGCACACTTATCACCACACAATCCACCCCGCACATCACCGACACCACGGTACAGCACGGCAAAGACACCCCAAGTTCTCGGAGGAGGAGCTCATGGTCATGGTGGAGGAAATCGTCCGGGTAGAGCCACAGCTATTCTGAGCACAGGTGCAGCACACCTCCATTGCAAGGAAGATGGAGCTATGGCGAAGAATAGTGGACAGGGTCAACGCAGTGGGACAGCACCCAAGAAATCGGGAGGACATCAGGAAGGTGCGTTCCGTGGTCTCAAGACACCACCAGGCGGTTCAGCGGACTGGCGGCGGACCCCCACCTCCTCACCCACAACTGACAACATGGGAGGAGCAGGTCTTGGCGATTCTGCATCCTGAGGGCCTCGCAGGAGTAGCTGGAGGAATGGACTCTGGTAAGACAAATCTTAATTATTACATCCCCCACCCTACCTGCATGCTATCACATACCCCCACCCTCACCCCCAGCACTCCAACTCCTCACATATGTCCCAACATCACAAACCACCCATCCCAACACCAACCACTGCGTGCAACAACAAAGCATGGACACCCATCACTAAAGCATGCCCACTGCACATACCCATACAACCCCCTAAACCATCATCACACAAGGTCCCACACAGGAATGCAAGCACTGCGGTACACGGTCACCCACCCATTGCACACCATGACACATACAGATGTAATAACCATCCTTTTATACCCCTGCAGGACCCCTACCCAACGTCACCGGACAGGAGGGTCCACACATGTCCACATTACCAACAGAAGAGGCCCACAGTGATGACAGCAGCTCTGTCCAACTGGATCTAGATGACCAGCCCAGCCCATCGGGGACCTCAGGACAGTCGGTTCCCCTCACACTGGCACAGGCCATCACAGAGCTTCCCCCCTCTGGAAACACCAGCACAGCACCCACCCAGCGGGCCCATACCTCCGTCCCCAGGACACGTCAATCAGCAGTGTGTCCACCACTACAGGGAACCCAGGATAACCCACCACCCCAATAACAACAGGGACCTGGGGGCAGTGGTAGGGGGCACACGGTCCAGGGGACAGAGGCCCAGGAACACAGGGGAACTGGGAAGGCTGCTGTGCGACAGGGGGCGGACAGGCCAAGGGAACCCACTCTCCACGAGGCCCTCTCCTCCATCATGGGAGCCTACCACCACTCCCAGGAGACGATGGCAACGGTACTGGCCAAGTTTCAGGAGACCCAGCGACTGCAGGAGGAACAGTATATGGGCTTCAGGGAGGAACTCAGAACCATCAGCTCCACCCTGGGCACCATCGTAGGGGTGCTGAAGGAAGTACTCAACACCAGGAGGGACACTGTGGCACTACAAGGGGCCCCTGACACTAGCATGGACGATGAACTGCCCACCACCTCCGCCGGTGCTAGTGAACAGGACGCCCCGCCACAGGACCACCACACCAGCACCCCACCCCCTGCAGAGGGAGAACCACCCCGCAAACGGTCCCTGAGATCCAGGAAAAAGTCAGAGCACGATGCCAAGACCCCCGCCAAGAAATGAGACCACACTGATTGTCATCCTTCTGTCCCACTTTGTCACCCTGTCCATCCTTAAACTGCCCCAGCTCCACTTCCTATGCCCATTTGGGCAATGCACCTGTGAGACTAATAGACTGGACTCTGCCATGGACATTCCTCCGCCATCACCCCTCACCATTTCACTACCCCCTCCAATATTGAGCACTTAAATAAACACACTTAAAGCACAAAACAATCTGGAGTCTGTCTGTGACTTCAAAATAGTGTATTAGCAATTACAGTGACAAAATGCTCTTTCCATTGTAATGTCAACATACCTATGTCACACAGCTCTAGTCCATGAGGAATCAAAGCAGATGTCACACAGTGGGACCCACATCTGTGAAATTGTAAGGGAAAGTGACAACTCAGTGACCATACACTGGGTGAAAACGACAGACAGTAGAGAGGTAGTAGTGTTAAAGTACATTTAGTAGGCAGGTCTGTACTCTTACCTGTGTCTCACTGGAAATATTGCTGGATCACTGAGTCCCTGTTGTTCATGTCTTCTTCCTCTGCTTCCTCGTCTTCACTGTCCACAGGCTCCACAGCTGCAACAACACCGCCATCTGGACCATCCTCCTGCAGAAAAGGCACCTGTTGTCACAATGCCAAGTTATGAAGCATACAGCAGGCCACGATGATCTGGCACACCTTCTTTGGTGAGTAGAATAGGGATCCACCTGTCATATGGAGGCACTGGAACCTATCCTTCAGGAGGCCGAAGGTCCGCTCGATCACCCTCCTAGTTCGCCCATGGGCTTCATTGTAGCATTCCTCTGCCCTTATCCTGGGATTCCTCACTGGGGTCAGTAGCCATGACAGGTTGGGGTAACCAGAGTCACCTGCAAATGGTGAGGGACAACTGTTAGACACACACTAACCTGTAGGGTAACCCCAGACCCAGACAACCATTCCCACTGACTTGCCTCCAAGTGCTCACCTAATAGCCCCACACTCTGGATTTGACCCATCACATAAGGGATGCTGCTATTCCGCAGGACGTAGGCGTCATGCACTGAGCCAGGGAACTTGGCATTCACATGGGAGATGTACTGGTTTGCCAAACATACCATCTGTACATTACTAGAATGATAACTCTTCCGGTTTCTGTACACCTGTTCACTCCTGTGGGGGGGGGACCAAAGCCACATGGGTCCCATCAATGGCACTTATGATGTTGGGGATATGTCCCAGGGCATAGAAATCACCTTTCACTGTAGGCAAATGCTCCACCTGAGGGAAAACGATGTAGCTCCGCATGAGTTTCAGAAGGGCAGGCAACTCTCTGGACAATACGTTGGAAAACATAGGCTGGGACATCCCTGATGCTATGGCCACTGTTGTTTGAAATGACCCACTTGCAAGGAAATGGAGCACTGACAGCACCTGCACTTGAAAGGGGATTCCTGTGGGATGGCGGATTGCTGACATCAGGTCTGGCTCCAACTGGGTACGCAGTTCCTGGATTGTGGCACTGTCAAGCCGGTATGTGATTATGACATGTCGCTCCTCCATTGTCGACAGGTCCACCAACGGTCGGTACACCGGAGGATGCCGCCATCTCCTCACATGTCCCAGTGGACGGTGCCTATGAAGGACAACAGCGAGCACAGGGTCAAACAACTCAGAGGTACGTACCCACAGTTTACCCAGAACACCAATCATACACAAAAGGTGGCCTGTATGTGTGTTGAGTCTAGGCCTAGGTATGTGTGACGCAGTTGGAAATGAAGCCATGTGGGCCCCTGAAATGGCGGCTGCCTGACCTCTAAAGTGGGACAATGGGATGTGAGATAACTGCGCTGGCGTTGTACACCGTCGCGGTAGGCAGTCGAAGACCGCGGCGCAATGCTGCATTGGTTAACATTGTAACCCTATGGGTCTCAGGAGCCAATGACGATGTACGCTGGTGGTGACGGTACGCACCGCCGCGGACGTGACCGCCATTTTCTATCTGTTCAATCACTCGATACCTGATCTTCGAAAGGAGAGGACCTACACTGCAAGTGCTGCTGTTACCTCGGTCTGGAAGAGACAATGGCTCCAGTGTCTGGGGAAAGGGCCCCTGCCTTCACATCGGAGGAGTTGGAGAAGCTCGTGGATGGGGTCCTTCCCCAGTACACCCTACTCTACGGTCCTCCAGACAAACAGGTATGTACACAGGGAGCATGTTGTATGGGCTATGCCTGTGTGGAGAGGGCTGGATGTAAGAAGGAAGGGGGGAGAGTGCTGCGTGCATGAAAGACGGTGAATGCATGTGCCACATGGCAAGGGTAGGGATGGGGGCCAATCACTTTGACGGTGCAGTTGGTAATAACTTCTCTTTTTCCCCTGTACATTTCATGTAGGTCAGCGCCCACCAGAAAAAAGATATTTGGCGTGCCATCGCCAAGGACGTCCAGACCCTGGGGGTCTACCACAGACGGAGCACCCACTGCCGTAAAAGATGGGAGGACATTCGCCGCTGGACCAAGAAGACGGCGGAGGCTCAGCTGGGGATGGCCTCCCAACGTGGGAGGGGTGCCTGTCGGACCATGACCCACCTGATGTTCCGAATCCTGGCGGTGGCCTACCCGGAGTTGGATGGGCGCTTGAGGGCATCACAGCAGCCACAAAGGGGTGAGTACACTCTCATTCTGCTGACTTTGCACGCAGTGGAGGTGTCTGGGTGGGGGAGGTGGGCTGTGGGTTTCCCTAGGCCAGGGCAAGTTCCCGTAGGCAAGGCCCCTACGTAAGGCAGGCCATGTGGCACCCCAGACCACCTCTGTAGAGTGCCAAGTACACCTAGTCATGCCCCTGTGTCATCTATGTGTGCAGATGTCATCCATAGCTTTGCAGGCCATTTCCCAGGAATTGAACAGTGGAGCCCAAGAGCACGGTGTAGTGCAGGGGGATTCTGTGTCTGTCGTGTCCGCCAACGGTAGCGGTAATGCATGCACTCAACATGTCTCTATTCTGTCTCTCCCCCCTTTTTGTGGTCTCCCTGTTCTTGTGTGCATTAGCATCATCAGGCGGAGGAGCAGTGGTACCGGAGCACGAGGGAGCTGCATCCCACATGGCCCTGGAGGGCGACACTACGGAGTCTGAATTCATCAGTGGGACGGAGGGCGAGGGGAGCTCCACGGCGGGGACAGGAGCTGAGACCAGCGACACGACTCGTCCTCTGATGGGAGCTCCCTTGTGGTGGCGGCAACATCTGTGCCCCCCGCATCTACAGGTACAGCCGCCACCCCCGTACCAGCACCGCCCTCACAGCAGCCCCTCAGCCTTTGCCCCGTGCCCGCTCACCCAGGAGGGTGGGCATCACTTTCACCCCAGGCACCTCAGGCCCTGCCCCAGTCACCCCTGCTGCCCTCAGTGAGGAGGCCATTGACCTCCTCAGGTCTCTCTCTGTTGGGCAGTCTACCATTTTGAATGCCATCCAGGGTGTAGAGAGGCAGTTGCAACAAACAAATGCATTCCTGGAGGGCATTCATTCTGGTCAGGCGGCCCTTCAGCAAGCTTTTCAGACTCTGGCCTCAGCACTGATGGCAGCCATTGTCCCCATCTCTAGCCTCCCCCCTCCAACTTCCTCCACCCCGACCCAATCCCCTGTACCTCAGCCTATCCCAAGCACACCTACAGACCAACATGCACACGTCAACACCCAATGGTAACTCAGGCAAACATAAGCACCACACATCCCACAGGCATTCACGCAAGCATCACACACATGCAGACACACCAACATCCACTGCCTCCACTGTGTCCCCCTCCTCCTCGTCTCCCTCCTCCCTCCCAGTCTCGTCTACACTCACACCTGCACGCACTACCTGTACAGCCACTACGTCCCTCTCCAGCACACCCACCACCACACCCCGCTCACGTCCCCTTTGTTCTCTCCCAGTGTGTCTGTGACGCCCCCTCCCAAGATACACAAACGCAGGCACACACCCACCCAACAGCCATGCACCTTCACCCAAAGTCACCAAACGTACACTTCCTACAACCACCACCTCTTCCTCCACTCCCAAACCCCCTCCAGCTACCCGTCCCAGTGTGTCCAAAAAACTTTTCCTGTCCAGCCTTGACCTCTTTCCCACACCTCCCCCACCCCGTCCATTTCATAGGTCCCGAACTAGCCCCTCAGCCACAACATCTCCGGGACCAGTGGTGCCTGTAGTCACCGGAATCTGGAGTGCCCCGGCCACCAGGGCAGCCAGTGTGGCACGGAGCAACAGCACAGACAGTCCCCCACCTGTGAAGCATCAGAAGATGGCCAGTGCCTGGCAGGAGAGGGGGAAGACTCCAGCCACCAAAGCCGCTCCCAGGGGTGCAGGTGGGAGTGTGGAGTCAGTTGTGACACCTTCCAAGGTGGGGAAGGGCCACAAGAAACCCGGCAAGTCTGGGAAGAGCAGCATGGCGGAGAAGACCGCCATCATCCCCGATGCCCAGGAGGCCAGCACCAGCCCAGCTGCCCAGGAGGCCACCCCCAGCACCATCCCAGCTGCCCAGGAGGCCACCGCCAGCACCAGCCCAGCTGCCCAGGAGGCTACCACCAGCACCATCCCAGCTGCCCAGGAGGCCAGCACCAGCCCAGCTGCCCAGTCGGCCACCGCCAGCACTAGCCCCGCTGGGCCATGAAGGACCACCAGCACTAGCCCCGCTGGACCATGAAGGACCGCCAGCAAAAGCCCCGCTGGGCCATGAAGGACCGCCAGCACTAGCCCCGCTGGGCCATGAAAGACCGCCAGCAAAAGCCCCGCTGGGCCATGAAGGACCGCCCGCAGCTGAAACCCTGCAATGGAGACCGCCATCTCAAGCACCGCTGAACAGGGCACTGCCGCCTCAAGCATCGCAGAACAGGGCACTGCCATCGCAAGCACCGCTGCACAGGGCACTGCCATCTCAAGCACCGCTGCACAGGGCACCGCCATCTCAAGCACCGTTGAACAGGGCACTGCCAGCTCAACCACCGCTGAACAGGGCCCGCCATCTCAAGCACCGTTGAACAGGGCACAGCCACCTCAAGCACCACTGAACAGGGCACCGCCATCTCAAGCACCGCTGAACAGGGCACCGCCATCTCAAGTACCACTGCACAGGGCACCACCATCTCAAGCACCGCTGAACACGTCACCACCATCTCAAGCACTGCTGAACAGGGCACCGCCATCTCAAGCACCGCTGGCCCATGAGCGGCAAGGGCACTGACGCACCTGAGTCCGTCATGGGGTGAATGATGCACTCTGGGCACCATGCCCCTTCCAGAACCAGTGGAGAGATACATCCACTACCTCAGTCCTTAGCAGGATGAAGCACTCTGGGCACAAAGGCCCCTCCAGAACCAGTGGAGAGATACATCCACTACCTCAGTCCTTAGCAGGATGAAGCACTCTGGGCACAAAGCCCCCTCCAGAACCAGTGGAGAGATACATCCACTACCTCAGTCCTTAGCAGGATGAAACACTCTGGGCACCATGCCCCTTCCAGAACCAGTGGAGAGATACATCCACCACCTCAGTCCTTAGCAGGATGAAGCACTCATGGCACAAAGCCCCCTCCAGAACCAGTGGAGAGATACATCCACTACCTCAATCCTTAGGATGAAGCACTCTGGGCACAAAGCCCCCTCCAGAACCAGTGGAGACTGTTATCCACTTGTGAGACTGTGGCTTTGCACTCCCCAGGATTGAACAGTGGGCAAACCACCCACTTGTGAGACTTGAGAGACTGTGGCTTTACACTCCCCAGGATTGAACAGTGGGCAAACCACCCACTTGTGAGACTTGTGAGACTGTGGCTTTGCACTCCCCAGGATTGAACAGTGGGCAACCCACCCACTGTAGAGACTTGTGAGACTGTGGCTTTGCACTCCCGAGGATTGAACAGTGGGCAAACCACCCACTGTAGAGACTTGTGAGACTGTGGCTTTGCACTCCCCAGGATTGAACAGTGGGCAAACCACCCACTGTAGAGACTTGTGAGACTGTGGCTTTGCACTCCCCAGGATTGAACAGGGGGCAACCCACCCACTGTAGAGACTTGTGAGACTGTGGCTTTGCACTCCCCAGGATTGAAGAGTGGGCATGTGGCCCCCTCGTGGATTTGGCGTCTTGCACTCAAGCGGCTGAGGTGCCCCCCTTTCCCTCCCACTGAGGTGCCTGTTTAGTTGCTGTCTGATGCCCCTGCAGTGTTCTCTCCGTCATGGTCGGGGACCTTGTGTGGGCCTCGCCCATACCGTGTGGTCCCAGTGTTCCACTGACTTTCTTAGAGCGCTACCTGGACTACTATGCTTGGTATATATTATGTACATGGTGTATATATATATATTTCTGCCTACTTGCTTTTAATATATTCCAATGGTTACACTCATTTTCTATTGTCTTTGCATTCTTCCGGGGGGTTTGTGGGATGTAACTGTGATGTATTGATATGCATTAGTGTGTGTGTTGTAGTGGGTGAGGGTGGGGGTGAGGGTGTTGCGTGTGTGTGTCACTGTTTTTTCCCTCCCCCCTCCCCTGTCTCGTAGGTGCAGTACTCACCGTGGTCTTCGCCGCCGGCGTTCGTGCTCCTGGTAGAGTAGCAGGAAGACTATTGCAGGTAGAATTTGGAGTTCCGGGTCCATAGCGTCCTCGTTCCTCGTGGAGTGTGTAGAGGTGAGCGTTTTCCCTTCGGGATTCCTGTTTCCGCCGTGTTTTTATCCACGGCGAATCTGCCCCAGAAAAGGTGGCGGATTGGCCTGTCATAACAGTGTGGGCGGTACATTGTCTTCTACCTGTCTGTTGGCGGTGACCGCCAAGCTGTTTGTTTGTACCACCGTGGTGGTCGGAGTGTTAAAGTGGCTGTCTTTGTTGGCGGTTTCCGCCATGGTCGTAATTCCAAATGTTATATCGCCGGCCTGTTGGCGGTCTTACCGCCGCTTTAACAGAGACCGCCAGGGTTGTAATGACCACCTATATGTTGTAACTATACCCGCAAGTTCGGATGATATATAGCGAGGGTCCGGCCTATTAGTTCTAAAACCCTCCGAAGAGTTGATAAAACGTTGGTGACACCCATTGGTATCTACTGGCCACAATAACCACCAACCAGGACGTGTCAGTGAAACATTAAATGTACCATTCTGGACCCATTCGTCAAGCTGATTTTCAGTTGCATTTATATATTTTTGCCATTTATAAAACTTTGCAGGGGCAGGTGTACTGGGCGTGTTTAATTCTTTGATCTTTGCTAAGTCTAGACAACTTATTTTTTGGACAGTTTCATTCAACAATATCATTTGTACAGGTATCAGGCATGCTCTGAATAAAGCCTCCTTCCCCCTTATTTGCCAATGTCTAGTTCCCCATACACTTTTCAAGCCAATCGACTTCAGCCAATATTCATAGCCTTCTATAGACAACCAGGAAACAAAGGATTCCGAATATATAAATTTTGCATTCGTCAATAATATATGTATATCCTTTTTCACAGCGACCTTTTCACATACTAGATCCCCAATTCTGGGAATCCAGCCGGTAGGCGTTACAGGTACATCCTTCATTCCTGTGGAGGCAGCCCTGATAGAAGAATTGTCATCATGGATCTGTTGCAATTCCTGTAAGACTGTGACACGTTCATTTATGTCAAAAGGTGTTTCTGCCTCCACGCAAGGACCATCAAGATCAGGAACATACATTTGAGTTCCGAGCAGGCACTCATATGAAGTACGACCCCCCAAGTACCTTCTAGGCAGATTCTTAAGTGCTCTCTGAACTCCATACAGGTGATTAAGCCAATTATGACCCGTACCTAAGGCTCTGGCTGTTAAGGATAGCTTTAAATCACTGTTTAATCACTCCACAACACTATTTCCCTCAGGATAAAATGGAGACGAGTACTGGAGTTGGACCACGAATGAAGCCATGGCATCCCTGAATGCCTATGAGGCGAAAGTAGGGCCTTGGTCCGGGTGGAAATTCGCAACTGCATATGTACTGATAAAGACCCGCAAATCTTTAATAACAGTCCGAGTGTCAGCCGAGCGTTGTGGCCACACCCATAAAGATCTGGAGCAAGAATCAACAGCGACTAATATATACTTGTATGCACTATTCGGTGATAGGGAACCGCAATGGTCCAAGTACACACATTGTAATGGTTTATTTGAAATTAAGAAGGGTGTCTGCGGCAGGCGTTTGGCAGTGGAAACTTTGATTTGTTGGCAGATGTCACAGCAAAGGACATACTGCTTGGTCACTTTGTAGAGGCCTGGCCACCAATAGCGTGCTTGTAAGATTTAAATTGTCGCCGCCACACCAGCATGGGCAGATGCCACCACTTCATGCGCTGCTTTAATTAATTAATTGTGATCTTATATCTCTGTTGGGAATATCTTGTACCCCTACGCCTGGTATGTTAACCTAAGTGATCAGCATACCTCCCATGCGGTAGGAATATTTGTCAGGAAATCCTTTTGGATAGGGCGTACCATCCGACGTAGCTGTCACAGCAGCCCATATGTCTGCGTCCAGTTTTGAAGCCTGTGTTTAATGGTATGGCCTTTAGAATCTCTGAACCCATTCTGGCGCCAGTAGTGCAGGTATTCATTGAAGGACTGGACACAATAATATGAATCACAAACAATCAGCGTTGGCTGTGCAGGATCCGTATATTCCAGTGCCACTAACAGCACTTTTAGCTCTGCCAATTGTGCTGTGCAATCCACTAGGGTTTGCGTAAATGTATGTAGGGAACAGAATTTATTGTACTCCATATAGCCACTTACGACAGTGCAAGCAGCAGAATATTGGTGTTTTGTGCCAATTGCAGGTTGTGCAGAGCCATTGGTGACTCTATGATATTGTTCGATTGGCAGTGTATTTTCTGGAACTGGGTATTCTAGTTCATACTGCAAAAATTCTTGAGTTTGTAATTTTGGGTCAAAAATGTAGTCTACATCAGTGGCTGTCAAAGACGTGGCCCATTGTATCCAGCGTGGATGTAATGCTTTTGGGTTTGGAACGCTGGCTTTTGTAACAGCCTCCAAGGCTGGGAATGGAGAAACAACAATTATGCGTTTGCCTTGAGCTAGGTCTTTCTATAATGACAGCCATTTGTACAGCAGGGAGGATTTTTTCAGTGGGAGCAAAGCATTGTTCTGCCGCTGAGTACTAGTGTGATTTGTATGCAATGGGGACTGTCTCACCTTCATTAAATGTCACATAGGTGAAACCGATGGCACCAGCAATTACTCCGATGACCAAATGTGTTTTGTTGTCCCTTGTGTGTAAAGGTTGTGCTGCAAGCATGTCTGTCTGCAGATCTCTAAGAATTTGTGTATGTTCAAATGTCCATAATTTACTTGAGAAATCAGGACGTATCAAATCATATAAAGGTTTTATGCTTGTGGCATAATCTGGAATGTAAGTTCTGCCAAAATTTAGAAAACCCAATAGTGAGTGGAGTTTTCTGATCGTATTTGGAGGTTGCAGTTGTGCGCATTTTTCTAAGAATTGTGGTGCTAGGCTCTTTCCTTCACTTGACAGCTCATATCCCAAAAACAGGACGCTGAGGAAGGCAATTTTTGTTTTTTTGAAGTTAAATTTGTAACCAAATTCAGCAAATCTGACAATAATGCGGGCTACCCGCCTTAAATGTTGTAGCAATTCAATATCCGTAAGATAAATATCATCTACATAGGACAATGCTTCAGGGTCAATCTCGTGCAAAATTGCAGTAACACGAGCTGCGAACAGTCCTGGGCTGTTCTTATACCCCTGGGGTAAACAACAGAATTTTTTCTGAGAGCCTAGTGCACTGAAACTTGTTAAGTCTCTACTCTCAGGCGCTATATTCTGGCAGAAGAAACTATTGGAAAGGTCCAGCGTTGTTTTGTATTTCTTACGCACTATGTTGTTCATTAGTGCTGTGCTATGTGAGTTTTGTATAGCATATGTGCGTGTGTGACTGCTTAAGTGTCTGTAGTCTAAGACTATTCTGTATGAATGGTCTGGTTTAGCTACTGGGAATAATGGATTATTCATTGGGGAAACACAGGGTTCAATCACGCCCTGGTACTCTAATTGTGTGAGTATTTCCCTCATGGGTGCCTTTGCATTATGTTTTATTGGATACTGAGGTTGTGGTTGGGGTTGATTTTAAATAGGAATTACATGGTAGGGGGATTCTTTATCCCATCCTACGTGATTGCGGTATTATGCAGGTGCCTGTGCCAAGCCCAATCAATGGCATAGGATTCAGCGAGTTCCTCTGGAACAAGGGGTGAGAAACAAGGTTTAATAACATCTTCTCCATATGGGCAGGCATGGACAAATTCAGGTGGTCAATCTTGTTCAGCCAACATAACATCATATATACTTACTACGTGATCCCAAAAGATTGCGTCTATTATGCACTCAGTGTCTCCTTTTAACTGTAGCGTTACTTTATACACCCTATCAGGCGTGGAGACACGCATGTCCACAGTTTCTACTTGTATAAAGTCATCAGTCGCTTTCACCTCCAGATGCTCTAGAAGACTCCAGCGAACTATTGTGACCTCTGCCGCGCTGTCTAGCAGTGGTAGTTCCCACTTCCTGTTCTTCAAGAGGAACCTCTTCCTGTGTGGCATGTTGGACTGCGACTGCGGCCACTTTTTTCTTTTTGAATTTGGGTTTTTGTTGGGCAGGTTTCTACTCTTTTTTAACAGAAAACTCCAATGAGCGTTGTGATTCCTGTCTCGGTTTCACGTACTCTGATCTTCGCTCTGATCGCCCACCTCTCTCATTTCGTTTTTCCGATCAGTCCTGAAAGGAACGAGATTGGCGTGTACCAGTATATTGATATCTATCAGGCGTTTTTATATTATCTCTATTTCTGAGATTATATCTATTCTGTGGGGTCTCCACACGTGGAGATTCTCCCCTCTCTTTTTTAGGAGTTTGTTGTTTTTTATCCCAGCGTTTCTTATTACCCTCAGGGGCTTGCTTGGAAAAATCTTTATTAGATTGGCCCTGAAATTGTGGTTTAGTTGGTCTGGCCCCTAAACTATCTTGACCACTTCTAGAATAGGTCCCTGTGATAATCTTAGGCAGCTCGCGTTCCTGATCCTGTTGAGGAACGTCACTGAGCCGCATGCACACTGCTAGTACAACTGCATCCCCTTTAAGATGACTTAAAATAATTGAGGATACTGTGGCAAAATTGCCCATTAGTTGCATCCCCAAGTCCAGGGCTGGGGCAGCCCTTTATTAATCTTGAATTTGTTTCAACACTTCCAGCAAATTGGCAAGTGTTGGTGTACCGTGTGGGACTTTCGGATACTCTCTTCATTTTCTTATGATAACATTGTCTGGTAAAGAATTACATATATTGTTCTTAAGTTTAGGGCCTGGACCCTTTTCTTTTAGGATGATAAATTAGGGGTGTTCCTTTCTTCCACAGGGTTTTCCATATAGGATTTATAGTGGTGGTTCAGGGTCAGTCCATGTGTCCTGCAGCGAGAGGAAAAGAGCCTTGCTATTACACCTCTGCAATCCGGACTGTGTTCTCCCAGACAATGTGGTTGGTGGACCTTATGTGAGAAGATATGTCCTTCTCCCTTACCTTGTAGACTCTGCATATGGATATTGCTCCTGTCCTGCTTGCTTGTACCTGAACCTACCAATAAGATGATGGATGGATGCTAGAATTAATCTCAGTCACTGGTGATGGGTCGGAGATGCATTTCAGTCCATTGTTTTGCTTCCACCGTGTCACTCTAAACAAAATACCATCTTATTTGAATTGCTTCTAACCCTACGCTCCATGGAAACAATCCATTCCAAACTGGAGTTCCAATTTCAGCAACTAGATTTCCTCATGGAAATGTCATAAAGAAGGACGTCCATTCGTAGTTACCCTCACCAGAGATGGAAATTCTCACAGATGTTAACTGAAGATTTAGGGGCATATTTATACTTCATTTGCGCCGAATTTGCGTCGTTTTTTTTTACGCAAATTCGGCGCAAAACTAACGCCATATTTATACTTTGGCGTTAGACGCGTCTAGCGCCAAAGTATGGGCAAATAGCGTCATTTTTTTGCGTGAACGCCTTCCTTGCGTTAATGAGATGCAAGGAAGGCGTTCCCGTCTAAAAAAATGACGGCGACGCAAATGCGTCGTATTTATACTCCCGGGCAAAAATCACGCCCGGGAGTGGGCGGGGCAAAAACCCCCGCATTTGCGCCACTTTTTAACGCCTGGGTCAGGGTAGGCGTTAAGGGGCCTGTGGGCTCAAAATGAGCCCACAGGTGCCCTCCCCTGCCCCCAGGGACCCCCCCTGCCACCCTTGCCCACCCCAGGAGGACCCCCAAGGATGGAGGGACCCATCCCAGTGAAGTACAGGTAAGTTCAGGTAAGTATAATTTTTTATTTTTTTTTATTTTTTTTGGTGGCATAGGGGGGCCTTATTTGTGCCCCCCTACATGCCACTAAGCCCAATGACCATGCCCAGGGGACACAAGTCCCCTGGGCATGGCCATTGGGCAAGGGGGCATGACTCCTGTCTTTACTAAGACAGGAGTCATTTAAATGGCGTCTGGGCGTCGCAAAAAAATGGCGCAAATCGGGTTGAGGCGATTTTTTTGCCTCAACCTGACTTGCCCCATTTTAAGACGCCCTAACGCCATTTTCCCCCTACGCCGGCGCTGCCTGGTCTATGTGGTTTTTTTCCACGCACACCAGGCAGCGCCGGTCCGCTAGCGCCGGCTAATGCCATTCCATAAATACAGCGCCCGCATGGCGCTTCAGAATGGCGTTAGACGGCGCTAAATTTTTTGACGCTAAACTGCGTTAGCGCAGTTTAGTGTCAAAAAGTATAAATATGGGCCTTAAGGTTCTAATACTACTGTCAGCAACTAGATGTTCACACAGCAATAATATTTACTGCAAGTACCTTCATAACTTTCACTTGCTGCAAAGAGGAAAAGGTACCTCTTTGTGTTGCTTCAACGTGTCGTTAATGATGTCAGCTGTGATGTGACCAGTGACGTAATTTGTGATCACACGTGCGAGGTCGTGAGCAGTGGACGAGGGGCATTATGTTTGCATAGCTAAACACAGGTGGGACATTTTTGTGATTTTTAAGCTCAGGGTCTTAACCATATTGCCCCTTCACCGTGTTTTTTAAAAAAATAGGAAGATGGACATTTGCACCAGCTTCTGTAGAATTCCACTACACAATATACATTCTGAGCAATAGAAGAACATATGCAAAGCCAAATCACCATTCATAAGATCAAATTATCAGGAGTCAATTAATCAATAAACTGTATTTCGGTTTGATATACAAAGCCATAAAACTACAATGTACATATATACAGTTCAATCATAAAAACATAATTCATTGCAATTAAAAATTGCAAAAAACGTTGTCACTATCTTATGTATTCTGCATAATCAGGCTACCAGCCCCTTCTGAATTCCTCAAATCATGGAGCATGCCATAAATAACAAGCATTTTCAATGCAACGGGTCTCGCATTTGCTCGAGTTAGAGCTATTAGTATTGTAAACTCCTAACCGGACTTTTCTCGCCACACAAATTAAAAGAAAAAAAAAGTCGCATGATCGCACAATGTAAAATGCAGCGCGGTTGCGCTGCGTGGAATATAAACAGATAAAGTAGTCCGGGAACCATGCTGAAAACAGCAAGCCTCGTATGTTTTTAGTATTTTACCGGTACTGTGTATATGGGCTAACCACCGGAAAAGGCATGACGTATGCATGCCTTTCAGAAATGAAAGCAAGCGGATTTTAAAAGGCAAGCCCACAAACCAATAAAAGTGACTGACGTGACATGGGCATGGTTGGAAGCCCAAAGAGAGATTACATCATGGGACGGAGCGCTTTGCGCTCGCCCATAAAAAACATCACGGGTACAGATTATGTATATACAGCAAAATCGTAAAAACATACAGTTTGTTACAGTAAAACCTTTAAGGACAGTGTCACCTCCTTATCAGTGAGATGTAATCAAAGCCTTATTCCCCCACAGATTTCCTAATACTAAGGCATGCCATGGATGAGTTGATACAGAGGTACATGTTATTGGGGATTGCAGTTGTTGTAAAAAAAAATCTGACTTGCTAGATCTGATGTTGTAGTAAATGTAGTATCCTAAGGACTTTATAAACACCATAAAACAGAGTGAAATGTAGCATCCTTGCAAAGAATGTTTGTCGCGGGAAACCTTTGGCCAAGGTTTTTGACCAGTCATTCATATGCGGAAACGTAATGTGTATATGTAGGTGCACCATATTAAGCATAAAAAAACATGTTAAAAAAATAGCAACACAGAGTATTCAAAAGTGAGGATAAGTAGGGTTGTCGTCCCCTCTTCAGTGTAATTCACTATATGCTTTAAAACTCGTTTTATGACCAATTCTTGACAATCTCTCTTACTCATAAAAATGAAGGCACGTGTGTTTGAGATCCACCTTACTAATGTTCAACAAGGATTCTGGGTCATCAAATAAATGTGGCCTATCTATTACATTACATGAAAAACTTTATATTTTTCATCCGGGGTATTCCCAATTCCTGTTCGAGTAGTAGACAGTCCCCCACTCCTATATCGTGCCATAAGAGTAAAGATTATCTGTGTGTGGCAGCCCTAATTCAGAATGGCACATGGCAGACATACAGCTGGCAGGCACTGATCACAATCACTTAAAACATGCATTCTCTTGCGCGATTATTTTCTTCACATTTGCACGTCCCCAGAAACTAACTTCATACCTTTGCTGAAGATTTGTTATTGGTGCAATATATCTCACACAATTCCTTCAAGGGTTTTAAATCAAGGGCTTCATTTACATGGCCCTAGTGCACACTGTGCTACCGGAGCGCTGTTTTCTTTTATGCCCTGGCAGAGTGCAGACTCAGATTTACAATGCCACACAAAGCCACCTTGCATGGCTTTCCATGGCCTTCTAAACATGGACCCCTTTCACGCATAACACTGCCTGAAAGGGGCGTTCTATGGGTGTTGCTTGGGGTGTTCCCACGCAACACCCATGAAACCCCAAGGAATCTGATGCATTCCCAGATTTACAAGTCTGGAAATGCATCAGACTCCTCCTCCACCTCAGTGGTGGCATAAGAGTGATGCAAGAGAGAGAAATATCTGTATTTATCCCCATTTTTTCCTCTTTCTATGTGTGCTGCATTCTGAAGAAAGATGAAAACACCTCTACACAAAAACAATCATCCCCACAACGCAGGCACCCTTGCACTACGGTGCAAGGGTGTCTGCGATGGTGCATGGCAGCGATTTGTGCACCAGCGCAGGGGTAGAGGACAGATAGATGAGACTAGTTTGACTGAAAAAAGTGCATTAATTGCCTTTGGAAATTGTTCACATCTCTGCCTGTTGCTTTCAAGTCCCTATCGGGTTAAAAGTGACACCTAAATTAGAGAACACGTGTTTGTTTTAAGGTTCTGCCTTGAATACTACAGCCTTTCTTTATTGAGATAGATGCCCCAGTATCATTACAAAAGATTTTGTAATGTTAACCTTTAGGTCCAGATTTCCAATGTGGGCTGTAAACTTGTGTAACAAAAACCGAAGCGTATTATTGCCCAGATTTACTGGAAAATTACACAGCGCAGTGCAGCAGCCGCAAAAGCTGCGCCACGCTGCATGAAAAGAAGAGAGAAGGAGAGCACCATATTTACAGAAATTTGGTGCTCTCCTCCCCTCTCCCGGTGCAGAAATGTGCTGCCGTGCTCCATGCGCACACCTTGGCATCATAGTGCAAGGGTGTTTACGTGAGACTAGCATAGGTTTTGTACTGGAAGGATACCCTTCCAGGACAAAATGCTATGCTTAGACTAACCTTAAAACTTTTCCCACCTTGCATGTGTGCTGAACAGTGCAGCACACCTGCAAAGTCGGAAAAGAAGGGAGAAATGAAAGCATTTCTCTGTTATAGCGCCTGGTTGAAGTGGGCGCTGTTTTCTGATGCTAAACCTTGTCTACTTTTTTAAGTAAATAGGGTTACGCATTAGAAGCCTTGGGTGCTTGCACCCCCTATGGGACGACTCCTGGGGGATAAGTAATGCAAAGCAGCGCTATGTGCTGATTTGCACTACTTTCAAGTGATTTTCCAAGGCTAAACAAGTTGAGCGCTGGAACATAAATTAGTAAAACAAAAATTTGCATTGATTTGCATCACTTTTATGATGCAAACACGGCACTAAAACTTAGTAAATATACCGCTCTGTGTGTGTGAGCATGGGAACTTGGTCGATGCCAACCTGGGGCATGTCCCTGCCACCCACCTCTCATACCATCTTCAACTTCTTCATGTGTAAGGTGAAGAGGAAGGATGCAAGGACACACTCCTGCCTCACAAACCTGCTATAGGGAAATCTTCTGTGCATTCTCCCTCTGGCTAGACTCGGACTGTAGCGGTCGTCCCCAAGTAGATTTATCTAATTATATTGATTACATTTGCATCCCCCTCCATGTCCTCCATCACATGCCACGATTTACAATGGGAGACAGAGTCTAAGCACTTAATAGATCCATAAAACCTAAAAAGATGGAGCCCCTTTTAGTAGTTGTGTACTTTGAAATTATTAGCGACAGATTGAGGCATTTCTACAGTGCCTAGTGCCTCTGCTAGATCTATATTGGATATTCGTCACACTTAGGGGCATATTTATAAGCCCCTAGCGCCGCCTTGTGCCACATTGGTGTCTTTATTTTACGCTAATGTCGCCCAACAAGGCCAAAATACTTGCGCCACATTTACAAAGTGGCACAATGCATGTGTTGCCCCACTTTGTAACCCTCTGCGCTACATTATGCTTGTGCCAGGCATAATGTATGCAAAAGGGATGTTACCCCATTAGGGAGGGCCAAAAAAGGAAGTCTAACAGATTTCCTTGTGTCATTTCTTATGGCACTTTTAATGCCTGCTCAGAGCAGATGTTAAAAGGGGGCTTCCACTATTTATAATGGGCCCCCATGTACTCTGCAGGAGTATCACCAATATTTTGGTGTTACTCCTGCACAGTACATCAATAGCGTCATGAAAAATGATGCTATGGCCCCTTGCCCTGCGCTATGGTGCGCCGTATTTTTAATACGGCGCACACATGGTGGCGGTAGGGGGAGCGTTGAATGGCGCAAGAAAAGTGGCACTGCATACAGTGCAGCAACACTTTTCTTAAATATGCCCCTTAGTGCCACAAAAACCAAATCTCTTCCCTAGAGGAGAGGGTGCATGAAAGGACATTAAAATCCGCTCCCTCAGTTGTATGTAAATCATACCCTCTCCTGTGTAGTGCGCTTAAATCTCTATCCAGCTTTTCAATCACAGCGCTTCTTCCTTTATCAAAGAGGTTGTTATATAAGTTAACACATACTATTAGCAATGCCCTTGGGGCTTCAATTCCCAAAATCTGCTAAAAATGGTCACCAGTCTGGTATTTATAGACATGACATTCCATTATTGTAGAAATATAAATTACCAGACCACCCATTTTCGAATTGGAGCGAACTGCATGTAGATGGTATATCACATTGCCATTATTATCTGAGGGTTCCATCAACCATGTCTCCTTGGAAACACACTATCGAAAATGTCTGAATTAAATGTATCTATTCATGGTTCTCCAATTTATTACGAAGATCAGCTACATTCCAAAACATAAAGTTCGGGCAAGAGCAAAGGCAATGTAATGATGGACCCAATAGTGATACGTCTGAATCGCAATTGCCTTCTGTATGATAAAGGGAATCAACTACTCTGTTCCCCTCACACATCACTCTGTCAGTGCTCACATCTCCCCCATGGCATGGTTGTTAACCTCCTGGGAATTCCCAAGTCAGTCAAGGATCACACAGTTATTAAGACAGCTGAAACACTTGACAGTGGGAACAGCACTCCAATAAGGGAGTTGTTATCAGGGTCGAACTGACAGGGCTGGGTCCTGTTAGGCCTAGAGGGGCGTGTATGGGTAGTAACGAAAGTATATAAAAAAAACAATGGGAAGGGTAAAATCTAATTATCATCTATATAGAGGGGCTCAAGTCTTGTCAGTACACTTGGAAACAAATTGTGAGTACTAAAGTTGAAGTTAATGACCACACAATCTCCTTGAAGAGATTTGACCATGACATCCTTCTAACAAATATGATATTGTTGTGTACGTGCCTACCTAGAGTCCTGCGCTCACGTTCCATAAGTAAAATGTGGTGTGCGGTGGGATCGTGAGTAGAGATGGTTGAAGGAGACCTTGGGGGTGGTTGGGTCATTCTTGGTCTCCCTCCCTTTGTAAAGAGTGTTCTTAAAATAAACCTTACCTTCACTGGAAACATGCCTGCCTTGTCTTGTCAACACTGGCAATGAACGAGTCATGGCAAGATGCAGGTCCGAGCCCTGTTTGTGCTGTGAATATTTGTTTTTTCTCGAGTGCCGGAGCCCGTGTTCAGAGGCTACCGGCTGCTCCGTCTCTCCCTCTTACGGGCTGAGACATCTTAGACCGCCATCTTTTTTGGTGTGCGGTCTAGTTGCTCAATTTTTTGAGTCGGCTGGGTCTCCCCGCACGCCCGTATTTAATGACGGACGGGTGCCGGCCGCGCAGCGGACGCGCGCAGCGGGCACACCGCTGGCGCGCCAAAGGCGCACCAAAGGCAAGCCCGTCTGCGCCCGTCTGCGCCTGTCTGCGCCCTGAAGCGCCCAGAGGTGCTGCCCTTTGCACCTCCAACAGGTTAGTCTATACTTCTCTGCAGCTACAGGCGCTCAGAATTATTGAGCCATGTCCTTCCTCCTATAGCAATGCGAGGCCCCTTGCCCTCCTCCCATGCTCAAACTGTTCATGGACTGCCTCGCAATTTACGCCCTCTGATGTCCCCCTTTTTCACTCTGGCAGAATGCTGCTGCTTAACTGCCGCTCCTTACCTGCTCATTCTTTAAACATCCATACTCTTTTGGAAGAACTCCTGCCCGATGCCCTGTTTCTTACGGAAGCTTGGTTGGGCGATGATTCCACAGTGGATATCTGTAACTCTTTGCCTTCTACATACTCTATGCTACATTTGGGCAGACCTGTTATCAGAGGTGGGGGAATAGCTATTATTCATAAAACCTCCATTAAGTGTGCCATTTCACCCTCTGATATTCCTGACTGTGAGAGCTTGTTGTTCTCACTATACTTGTCCTCTACCTCTACTTTTTCTGGAATCTTGCTCTATTGGCCTCCGGGACCTGTTACCTGTTTTTTGGATACTTTACCTGAGGTCGCAGCCAGCCATATTTGGAAATTTTCCAATTTAACTATCTAGGGAGATTTTAATATCCACCTTGATAAAGTGGACTGTCCCTCGGCCAAACTATTATTAACCTCTCTTTTGGCACTTGAATTAACCCAACACGTAACTGGCCACACGCACCTTAAAGGCCATACTTTGGACCTTATTTTTAGTAATGTTGCTGACCTCATTGCTGCACCCCCTTTGCCGCTAGTATAGACTGGTCATTTCCTGCTATCTTTTACTTTCCCTTACGATGTTGTCCAGGATCTGTCCCCTAGTCCCTTAACGTCTGGGCGTATTTGGTCAAAATTGGTCCCGGATGAGTGGCGTAATGCCCTCCGGGTCCTCCGTACGACCAACAATCCTCTCATTCCAGAATCTGCAGACTCATTTGACAAATGGGTTTCGTCCTCCCTGGATGCCATTCTGCCTGTCAAATTTAGACCAAAAAATTCTCTCATAAACCTAAACCCTGGTTTTCCCCTTCCCTTCTTGAACTTAGGAAGAATTGCAAAAAGTTAGAGAGGCTGTGGCGAAAAAACTACAGTCTCTCTGCTAGAGATATTTATAGACAATCTATCAGAGTATACCACCACAATATTAAAATTGCCCAGTCCATTTATTATGGTGCTAAAATAGAGAACTCTTCTTGTCCCCAGAAATACATTTTAAATTTTTTTAAAGAACTCACCACACTTCCCACGTCTGCCTCTACGATTGAGGCCTCTATCAATCAAAGTAATTTACTGGCACTACATTTTCAGGATAAAATCACCAGTATTTACTCTGGGTTCCCCATTTCGTCGCAGGTGCTCCCAAACTGTCAGGTCCTGGATCCCCTCTTTGAAGGGATCTCACTAACCACTTTTACTCCTCTTACTGATGCGATAACTGCAGATTTTCTGTCTAAAATTAAATCTGGCTCTCCCTTGGACCCTGCCCCTCCATCTGTTCTCCTACGGGTATCGGATACCATTGTTCCTCCGCTTACTAAAGTTTTGAATCACTCTCTATCCTCTGGCTCCCTCCCTCATTCTTTTAAACATGCTATTATTAAGCCTCTTCTAAAAAAGCCTAAACTAAACCCTACTCTACTAGAAAACTATAGACCCATTGCCCTCCTCCCCATTGCAGCTAAGATCCTGGAGAAGCATGTTAATTCTCAAATAACCTGCTATCTCGAGAGCAATGATTTCCTACATCCCACCCAAATGGGCTTTAGAGCCCAACATAGCACTGAGACGGCCCTTCTCACAGTAACTGAGTCTGCTCATCAGCTTTTGGATCAAGGGGCTCATGTGGCTATTATTTTACTCGACTTGAGCGCAGCCTTCGACACGGTCGATCACGATCTTCTCTGCTGCAGACTCTCAGAAATAGGGATGAGAGGCTCTGCCCTGTCCTGGCTCTCTTCTTTTCTTAAAGGTAGATCCTTTCAAGTTCTGGATCGTACATTTTTCTCTAAAATTCTCCCACTGACCTGTGGACTTCCCCAGGGCTCTTCTCTCAGCCCAACTCTTTTTAATGTCTATCTGTCCCCGTTAGCCAAAGTGATTGCTCCCCACAACCTCTCATTGGTCACTTATGCTGACGACACTCAATTAGTGGTGTCCCTCTCCAGCCTTGGAGACCGTCTGCTGCTAATCTCTCCTATTGCATGAAGGATATTGGTGACTGGAGGATTAAATCCAAACTTAAATTCAACGATGGGAAGTCGGAAGTCATGGTCTTAGGCAATGGCCCCCCTGCTCTTCCCCTTTCGTCATTCTCAGAAACATTTAACAATCTTCCCCCTCCCAAAGCACATGTTAAAAGTCTTGGCTTTTGGCTTGATCCTCGACTTACTATGGATTTTCAATCTAACAAAGTCTCCTCCATTTGCTTTGGTCTCCTAAGAGCTCTCAGGAAGATTCTTAATCTTCTACCCTTTATGGCCAGAAGAATTCTTATTCAAACCTTAATTCTCTCCCGGCTTGACTACGGGAACTCTTTGTTTCTTAGCTCCCCGCTTTATGTAATAAAGAAGCTGCAGAGAGTGCAAAATGCAGCAGGCTTCTCATTCAGTTACCGAAATATTCTTCTGCGAAGCCGGCTATCTCGACTCTTCATTGGCTCCTTATTAAGGAGCGGATCCACTTTAAAGCACTCTGCATTGTTCACAGGGCCCTACATGGTAGGAGTCCAATCTTTTTCAGAAAACAGATTTTTTTCTATACTTGATCTAGAAGTTTGCGGTCATCTTCTCTTCGGAATGTTCATATATCCTGGCCCAAGAGAGCCTGGGGAAGTAATTCCTTCTCCAGCAAGGCCGCCCATCTCTGGAATGCTCTCCCCTCTGAGCTCCACCATGAATCCTCAGAGCGACTTTTCAGAAAAAAACTAAAAAACATTCTTTTCTGCAACTAATTCACTCCTTCTCTTTCCTCACGTAGTTCATGTTGTTGTTAGCGCTGGGATGCCCTTGGGTAACTATGCGCTCTATAAATCTATAAAACTAAACTAAACTAAACTAAACTAAACTTCCGACATCTCGGCTTCAGGTGGCAGCATGATTTAACTGGACAGACTCGGCAGATGTGGTGAGATGCACAGTAGCATAGAGCACACCTCATCACTTTGTGCTTACTGACTAGCCAATCTAGAACAAAAGATTATCTGCTGCCCATCAGACTTATGCAGACGTGTTTGGAAAGGAGTATGATGATGTCATCACGCAGGGAAACTGGGTAATGGTGGCCATTTTTCCACTTGACCTGCTCCTATTGCAAGGCAAGGCATCTTTATTGTGGTTCATTTGCTGTTTTTAATATTTATTGTTGCTGGTGGCCATCTTTATTGCCTCCCCTGTTCTCATTGCAAAGGACAGGCATCTTCACTACTGTTTAAAAAAAATGTAAAATGTGCTTTTTCTGCCCATATCAGCCTGGACAGCCATTGATGATTGGGCTTTAATCTGAGCGTGTGGCTGCATTTGCCGTACGAACTTTGAAACCTCAGGAAAGACCTTATTCTGTGATAGACCACGAAATCCTTGCTTGCACTTGGGCAGAGGTACGCTTTAAAGCTTATGTGTGAGGTAATAAATGTGCGCACAGATCGGTCATACACCACTAGTACCCATCATCAGTGATTCCAACATCCATTCAACAAAACCTACTACAAGATTGGTCAGCGTAAGTGTAAAGCTCTTGGAATATCATTTTGATGTTGAACACACCTGGTGGAAGCAAGAAGACCGATTGTCTGTCTAGGCTTCCTTGCCCCCGGGATTATGATGAAATACAGCTGATCCAAAACCTGCTGCAAGTCTCCTTCTCCACCTTCACTCAAGAGAACACATGACTCTAGACCTGCAATCACTCCACTGGCAATTTTCAAGGCACTCTGCAATGTTCACAGTGCCTCCCAAGAAAAAGAAAAACTGTACTTGCAAGATGAAAGCAAGGAGTACAATCAAAACAAGACACCATAGTCCAGACTTGCACTATGCATCATCATGCCACCTTACTAAAAGAAATCCATAGGAGGCGCTACTTTCTCAGTACAATCCACCAAGCTCTGGAACTCACTGCCTGCCAAGATTTGAAGCACTCAGAAGCATATACAATTCAGAAGACAGTTGAAAACTGTTTCCAAGATAACTACATCATATAACAACCTTGGGACGGAACACAAAAATATAACTGCATCGTCAAGTACAAATTATGGTTTACAGCCCACATATGAAGCAGCCCAACCAACACGTTACTTTCTATATCCAAGTGTGTTAAGAAGGATTGCTGTACGGTTAGCATGTATATAGTACTGCCAAGTCATGTATAACCCAGCCCACACTAATATTAGTACCATAAACTTCAGCACTCACTCAGCTAAGCATAGCTGATACAGCCTGCATAATTACTCCTTTTTACTGCTTAATCCTCTTACACTTTCATAAGACACATGCTACCGGTGTTGTCCAACATCCAGTACTATACCAGCCCATATTCAGGCTACCACCATTTGGACAGGCATTAAATAACTGAAGAGATTTGACACATACTGATGGCCAATCAAGGACTCTTGTCTAGTCCACCACTGCAAGTCCCAACAAGCCACATACTTTGACCACTTTCTGCCATCTCACAATGGCAGTCAGACACAGGGTGATCGTTACAAACTCAAACTCTGCACATCTATCAACCACTTCTCTCTCCAACTATGCCTGTCTGGGACCATAAACTGCAATTAAAATATTAGATTTGACAAACCAGCACAGTGACAAGCTAAACAGAGTATATCATAAGCAGTAATATAAGGAACCTGCAGAGCTGTTCAAAGCTGCCAGCTTACTGAAAATCCTAAAACTTTGTGTGTGTCTTTTACAAGTCATCATCCACCACACTGCTAAGCTCTGACACCCATGACATCATTACCACACTGGCATACACTCACAACATGGAAACACTTCCCACATAGATTCAGAAAACACCCTTCCATCCAGACATCCTACATGGCATTGCCTGCTGCCCACCTAGGCAAGCATTTCAGTGGCCCACATAGGGGTAGTAAGTGCTATATAAATGTTGCAACACAATACAATTCACACTCAACTTTAATTCCTGTGTTTAGTTTCTTTATTACCCACATCTCCTTTATTGCTGCTTTTCTGACAACAGGGGGCGGTGGTGTGATGTCTTTTGATGGAAACCCATCTCAGCGTTTTAATTAGACACTTGTTTGTAATAAAGTGAGCATTCCAACTGCACACTCAGTGTATCCTCCGTGTGAGACCTTCTGCAACCGATTGGCACATTCCAGTATCCAACATTATCCTAAATTGTGCAGATTGTTAGAGAACATATGTTACCCAACCACAACAGATGCCCTCTTTCCGGGTAAAACTATTTAACAAAACATGACAACACGTGGCATCACGAGGCAGAATAATTCAAATGCAGCTCTTGGCACAGTCGTGTATTTAAATTTTGTCAATTTGTCAAGTTAGGAATTTGTATTTCAACTTGGAATTACATATTTTTGATTATGATGATTGGATAATGTGATGGGTCGCTTAGTCATGATTATTTCGGAACTTTTGTTTCTTTGTCTTGCAGTTTGTGTATCTGAATACGAATCTCGGAAGTAATTTCTTCCTAAAGGTCAGCAAAGCTCAGCTGAGCAAGGGGGCGTGGCCAAGGACCCGGAGATGGCGCACGCCTGAACTTCTCGCTCCGGAGGAGCCGGCGAGAAAGTGCTTGAAATCGTGCCCTCTCCGGGCCTGCCGAGGTCCGAGCGGAGGGACTGGGCCGGAGGAAGTGGCCAAGAGGGCGCGGACCCTTCCGGCGACCACGGAGAGTGCCGGGGGGCGAAACCGGCCAGCTGTTGGGCTCGGGGCCCGGAGGCCTGAGAGCGCGGCCGAAGCCGCGGCCTCGCGCTGGGCCGAGGCCCGAAGCGGCGTGAGGGCAGACGGAGTGGAGAGGCGGGGGACCCCGGACGGGTCTCCCCGCGGCGGCGCGGGTTCTGGAGGGGGCGCCCGAGGGCGTCTAATCGGGGTGTGGCAGGGCAATGCTCCTAGAAGCGGTCGGCCCCAGATGAATACGGGGGCCGGCCTACGAACGAGGTTTGTGGCCGCGGGCGAAACTGCGGGCCGAGGCGGCACGAGGGCGATCGGCCCAAGAGCAGCGAGGGACGCCAAGGGAGTCCCCCCCGTTGCGGCGGGGTCGCCGGTTGGGGCCCGGTGGCCCAATAGTGGACACGCTTTGAGGCGCGGCTCTTAGACAAGAGCATGACCCCAGAGAAGAAGAGTGGGGACGACGAGTGGCCGATAGAGAGAGTAGGAGCAGCGCGACACCGGGGTGACGGTGCGGCCCGGGAGCTGGCCACGAGGCCGCTTGACTGGAGGTGGAGCTCGGGGCCCCGGCAAACTCCGAAGAGGTGAAATGATTAGAGGAAAGCGGACCCTGGTGAACCCCTGTAGACATCGGTGAGTTCGCAGTGCGACTGGTGGCCCCTTGGGGTAGGGTGCCAGAGAAGAGTGGCCCGGGACCGCGCCTGCCTGAGCCCCCTGGGGGCGGACTTGGAGCCCGGGGCGGGAGGATCCAACTGACAGGATCAAATCAACTGGGCAAGAGGAACAGCCTGTGGAACCGGTGAGTGGCGGATCGCGCCCTGGGGGTGAGCGGAACGTGGAAGGACCAGTGGATGGACTTGTGGATTCCCTCGGGCGCCCTAGAGGGCCGGAGACCCCTAAACGAGTAGGGCAGGAAACAGTACAAGGGGGATTAGCCCCAGAGGGGTGAAACAGGGTGCCCAGAAATGTTATTGGTGCAATAAGGAAGCCAAGTGGGACGCAAAGCGGAGCCGCGAAGAGGGGAGACAGACGTGAGCCCACGACGTGCCAAAGGGCCAAGAACTGGAGAAGCTAGCGGCTAAACAGGAAAAGTCGGCGTAAAGACCCCCCGGCGCCGCGGCCCGAAAACAGCGGGTCTGGACGGAGCGCAGGGGCCCAGCTGAGGATCAACCAGGAACAAAAAAGGTGCCGCTTATGGTGAGTGGAAGTGACGCCCTGGAGTGGAACTATAAACATTGTTGGGGCCACTGCTGGGGCCCCTAGGGCAAGGCCGGCAGCCAGTCTGATGTCCCCCAAGAGCCGCTGCAAGACCAGAACCATGGACACTGCGGCTCCGGCTGAGAGCGGGGGACCGGGCACGCAGGACCACATGCAGCTCAAAGTCCAGGATACTCTAGATAAAATACTCGGAGCGATTGAGGACACAAAAGCAACGCTGCAGCGGGAGATAAGCCAGGTTGAGTTGAGCCTACTGAGAGCGGACCACCACAAATTGGTGGACAGAGTCAAAGAAACAGAAACTGCACTGGCGGACATTGCACCAAAACAGAAAGACTTGGCGGCCGAAGTGACCTCCCTGGTTGACAGAGTGACGCGCCTCGAAAAGAGAGCTGAAGACGCGGAAGGTAGGAACAGAAGGAGCAATGTACGCGTAGTGGGCCTCCCGGAGGGGGCCGGGGGGGCGAACATGGTTGAATTTCTGGAGAAGTGGTTCAGCACAACAGTGGCGCCCGGGCGCCTGACTCCTTTCTACACGCTGGAGCGGGCGCATCGAGTGCCGGCGAGACCCCTTTCTCCGGGCAGGCCCCCCGGGCAGTGATAGCTAAATTGTTACACCACAGAGACAGGGACACCCTCCTGCAGAGGGCCAGGGAGTCGGGCCCGTTCAAAGTCGCAAACGGGGAGGTGACACTATTCCCGGACTTCACCCTGGAGGTGCAAAATAAGCGAGCTTCATTTTTGACAGTCAAGAGAGCCCTAAGGGATGAAGGAATCCAGTACTCGCTACTCTACCCAGCCAGGTTAAGGGTAATGCTGGAAGGGAAGACAACGTTCCTCCAATCCCCTGAAGAGGCGTGGGTATGGCTGGAGTCACACAGTTCACGGGCGGGAGGGCCAGCAGGAAAGGGCGCGAATGGGGGCAAGGCTCACCGAGCTCCGAAGGGAAGGAAATCCAGAGACCGCAGACGACTGGCGCCTACGCAAACACAGAAGGAGAAAGGAAGGAAGGAAGCACTGGAAGCAGCAGCACGCATGGGTGGCGAGGCATCCCCCCAGGAAGGCTCTGGGGATGAAACGGATGACACGCTGGTGTCCTCTGCGGGAGACCTGGAACACTCAGCCCGGGCCCCGAAGGTAACCCCACAAACGGCTGACGAACTCGGCTAACATGGACCTGCGGTGGGCGCCGGAGATAGAGCGTGTCATGGGAACTAACGGCCCCTCCGGACTTGGCCACCCCCCGGACCAGAATCTCGCCTATCCAAAATGGCGAGTACTGTTGTTAAGAGACTAAACAAGTTGCACTGTTGCACAATTAGCTGGGCAACCTACAGGCTTAGAGGCGCCCTGGGGATCGGGAGTTGGGATACACAGTTAAAAGTTAATATGGCACAGTGGGTGGCGGAATTAGTTTGCGGCAAAGTCATGAATATGTGGAAATACAACTCTGAGGCTTGGGAGGGCCGGGGACAATGTTACCAGTCTGAAATCACAAAATGGCAGATTACAATCTCTTGACCTGGAACGTTAGGGGAATGGGTACACCAGCTAAAAGGCACAAAATACTCTCCTATTTAAAGAGAAGGGGTGTACAGGTGGCACTACTTCAGGAGACTCACCTGGCGCCTGGAGAGGGAGAGAAGCTAAGACGCAGGTGGAGGGGGCAGGTGTTTGCATCAGAATACTCAGCCTATGCAAGAGGTGTATTAATATGGATCAGAGCGGGGGTCCCCTTCACAATGATTTCTTCTAACATAGACCGAGAGGGAAGATTCGTGATATTAGAGGGGAGGCTACACGGTATACCAATGGTCTTGAGCTGCATTTACGCCCCCAACCAAGACCAGGTACCCTTCATATCGGGCCTATCGAGACACCTCACACGCCAACACGCCGGAGAACTATTAGTGGGAGGTGATTTTAATGCAGTGATAGACACAAACATGGACAGATCCACCCCACCTCTACAAGGGGCACCTACAATTAGAACAGCCAAAAGATTAGGCGAGTGGTTGGACACGTGGGGGTTGTCGGATGTCTGGCGAGTGCATCACCCAACTACTAGGGATTACTCTTACTACTCGGGTCTTCACCGGGTGCACACTAGAATTGACAGGGTAGTTTGTACTGCAGGCCTGATGAATAACATGACACGCTCTGAATACTTAGCCCGCACCTTGTCTGACCACAATCCCTTGCTAATAACGATGAGGTTGTCGGAAGATAGACCCCCCATACCATCATGGAGACTGTCCCCCTCAGCACTTGAGGACCAGGCGTAAAGAGAGGCCCTGCACTGTCACCTAGCAGAATATATTGAGACGAACAGTGGGTCCACCCCATCTAGGGCCTTGGAGTGGGAGGCACTCAAGGTGGTGACGAGGGGCTTCTGTTTGGGGCAGTCAGTGGGGGTGAGGCGCACGCTAGAAAAGGAACTGGAAGCCCTAGAGAAGGATATGCATGATGGGGAGTTGAGACAGGGGAAGGCAGTCCAGGAGAATGGAGAATACAGCCGTGCCCGCAGAGAACACTCCCGTATTGAAGAGCAGCTCAGATGTCATGATAGGCAAAAATACATAGCATCCTTGCAGGCGGAGGAGGGCAGATCGGGAAGGCTGCTGGCATGGCTGGTCCGCCCAGGGGGGCAGGGTGAGCCGGTCACATGTGTACTAGATGGGGAGGGATCGCGCAGACTCAGACCGGGCCCCATAAATGACGCATTCAGGGAATACTACACGCAGTTGTACGGGAAACCCAGTGAGCTGCGGACGGAGGTCTTTGATAATTACTTACTACAAACTCCACTGCCTACACTGAGTGCAGAGGAGAGAGACGGCTTGGGGGGTCCAGTGTCGGTAGAAGAAGTAAACGAAGCAATAGCACAGTTAGCACCTGGAAAGACTCCAGGAACAGACGGCCTCCCCATGGATTTTTATAAAAAATACAGATCACTGCTGGCTCCCCAACTGATGGAGATGTATGCGGAGGCACTGAAACAAGGAGAGCTACCGTGCACACTGCGGAAAGCCTTGGTGGTGCCACTCCCCAAGACAAAAGACAGGGAAGCTTCGGTGGCGGACTTTAGGCCTTTATCAATGCTAAACAGCGACTTCAAAATTCTTAGCAAGATCATGGCTGCTCGGCTACTCCCCCTTATGACCAAGCTAGTGCACGCTGACCAGAACGGTTTTGTCCCCGGCCGTAATACCTCCCTGAACCTGAGACGGGTTTTTACGGTTCTGCACATGCCTAAGAACCTGAGGCCGACGGCGGGGGTCTTGCTCGCGGTGGACTTCGAGAAGGCCTTCGATTCCATCAGGTGGGACTACTTAAGAACTGTGATGCTTAAAATGGGGCTGGGGGAGGAATGGGTGAAATGGGTGGATCTGTTGTACTCATCCCCACTAGCAAGAGTTAAGACCGGAAGGACGATTTCTAGTGCATACCCAGTATACCGGGGAACTAGGCAGGGCTGCCCCTTGTCCCCACTGCTGTTTGCTCTGGCAATTGAGCCCCTGGCCTCGCGGCTGCGATGTGAAGGCATGGGTAGGGGAATTGTGTGGGGTCCGGATGAGCATATTGTTTCTCTGTATGCTGATGATATACTTATCTACCTGAGAGACGGGACAAGCGGACTCACGTGGGCACTGGGGACACTGGAAGACTTCGGAGACATATCTGGTCTCCGACTTAACCGGAGGAAAACATTTGTATTCCCGGTGCTGTCAGACGGCATGCGCCCTGATGCGTGCCCAGCGGATATAAACTGGGCCCCGCGGACTTTTAAATACCTGGGCATACAGATATTTCACAAATTGAACGACCTTAGAGACGGGAATATTGGCAGGACACTCGGATCCCTGCGCACCTCGATGGGGTTCTGGAGATCATTGAAGCTAACAATAATGGCCAGAGTGGCGCTCTCAAAAATGATCATGCTTCCGCGCCTCCTTTACTACTTTGCTAACTTACCGCTACAGGTCCCCTCTGCATGGTTCCGAGAGCTGAATGCTCTGCTCAGAGAGCTGATATGGGATGAGGGTCGCAGGAGAACAGCGCTTTCGACCATCTGTAGACCGACACACTTGGGGGGGCTGGGTGCTCCTGACTTCGAGGCTTATTACTTGGCATCCCAGCTACAATGGGTGGCCGGCTGGCTAGCGGGCAAGGGACGGCTGGACCTAGCTACCGCGCACGGAGTAATAGACACAGCTCGGATAGCAGCAAGTATGGTGGGCAGGAAGATTGCCCCCATAAGAGACAACATAATGTGCAATGTGGCGATGAAATGCTGGAAACGGTGCGAGAAAAGGACTGGGGTGGGGCCGCCGTACTCTCCCACTCTGCCGCTGGCGGCCGTCGATCTGGACCCGGGAGTGGGGGAGCGAGGGGGGCTGGGATTGGGACCATGGACGAGAGCAGGGATAGTGACAGTGGGGGGGCTATTCAAGGAGGGGGTGCTGAGGAGCTTCGCTGATGTAGCAGGGGGGGGAGTGCCGCAAGGACAATTTTTACTCTTCAGGAGGTTGGTGCACACCCTGAAAGAGCATTGGGACACGATCAACGCGGAACCCACGATTCACGGGGTATTGAACCTCCTGTTGACAGCAGGAGAGGAACCTCACTTGATTGCAAAAATATACTGGGCCCAAATAGAAGCAGCAGTGGACCCCCTGCATTCCCTAAGAGAAAAATGGGTGAAGACAATTGGGCGGGATCTGTCTGAATCCGAGTGGAACACAGCACTAGCTTATCCCAGGATGATCTCGCGCAACACGAGGCTGAGATACATCCAATACAACTATCTACACAGAACATACCTCACTCCTCAACTGCTGCACCGCATATATGGGGGGGTGCCCAGGACATGCCCAAGATGTGGGGACGGTGAGGCCGACTTTGACCATATGGTGTGGGGATGCACGATACTCCAGAGGGGTTGGGACGCGATGATGGCAATCCTCACGGAGCTGTTCGAGATGGAGCTCAGGCCAACCCCTGTCATGTGTCTATTGGGCTTTAGAACCGGCATCAAGTGGAGTAGGGTAGGGGTCCGTTTCCTTGACCTGTCCCTAGCCCTATATAAAAGACTGATTACGAAGGGTTGGAAGTCTCCCACTCACCCATCTCTGACAGAATGGAGAAGCGATGTCACAAGATGGTCCAGAGCTGAGCTGCAGGTCTTTAAGGCCGAAGAGGCCAGGGGGGTACGCCAGACTCCCATCGCCTCGGAGTGGGAAAGCCTAGTGACAAACTGGGACGACCTAACGAAGAGACCAAAAGCACCTGAGGGGGTGGGATGAACTAATTGAAATGGCCAGCGGATAGGATCGTGGGGGAAGGTCCCCGTAACTATGACAGGAGGAATACTAGGCACCCCTCCGAGCCAGACGCGGAGAGTGAGAGAGCGGGGGGACAGGACACAATAACTAAAATGATAGAGGACGGAGGGGTGCGAAGCACAGGCCAACCCTACATAACAAGTAATGCCCTGACAATTGCCCCATTAAGAAATTAAGCAGATCCACCCACTTAAGCCAATAAGTTTATTCAAAGTTTGAAGTTGAGTTAAGTCTGTTATTAGGTCACAATATCCAAGAGGTAACAAGGGGTTATTATAATATCATTGAAATGTACAAGTAATTGTAACACGCATCGCAAGCAAAGTACAACAGAGTTGCGGCTCAGTGAGCAGAAATGTACCATAAGGACAAAATGTTACAGTAAACAGACCTACATATGTAAAACAGCAAACAGTTAATAAAAATATATTTGAAAACAAAAAAAAGCTCAGCTGAGCAAAGCACTGAGGCTGAAACACAGAAATAATAATTATTTTCCTGTTTAAAATATCTTCTTAACATTTTTAGCTGTTTTATCTTCCAAACGACATACAGACACATTTATGAGGCTTTTAACCAATCCTCTTTTGCTATTGGGTAGTTCAAATATCTCTGACATTATGGTCCCTCCTACCACAAAGGCCCATATTTACAAAAAAATTCACGCAACACAGTGCAGCACCTAATATTGCGGTGCTGCGATGCGTTGCGTTAAGGGGGAAAGAGCAGAATAGCGCAATATCCACTAAGATACAGAGCCGTTTTGCTCTCTACCTGTGCTGGCGCATTCGAGGTTGCCATGCGCCAATGCACACACCACTTTTCCTGTTTTGTATGTGTGCGGTACAATGCAAGTAGGACAAAGGAGAAGAAAAATAAAAATTTCTCCTTGTTACACCTACCTCAAGAACGCGTTATAGTTTGTCTCCGATCCCTAGCTACAAATGTTTGTAGTTAGGGAGTTGTGTTAAAATGCATGAGTGGTTGCATGGGAATGCCAATGTCCCACCCATGGAGGACCCCCATGAAGTATAGCAGCGCATTGGGCAATTTTGCATTCCTTTGAAAAATATCCAACGCAATTCCTTATTTGTGTTTGATAGTAAATCCCACCATAATACTTTGCGTGAGGTTTGAGTTACAAAAGTAAAGCAAACCGTAAATCTGGGCCTTAATATAAGTCAGTCAGTAAGTCATCCCACTTCATCCACTGAGTGACTATATTTTGCCCCTGCTCATGTATACAGTTGCCATATAAAATAGCTCGCTCAAGAAAAACATTTAAGACACTTGGTTTTACCAGTGACTGGTAGTGCCTATGTATAGTATCAAATCAAATCAAATCATTAACATTTATAAAGCGCGCTACTCACCCGTGCAGGTCTCAAGGCGCTAGGGGAAAAAAGGGGGGGTTATCGCTGCTCGAACAGCCAGGTCTTTAGGAGTCTCCGGAAAGCGGAGTGGTCCTGGGTGGTCCTGAGGCTGGTGGGAAGGGAGTTCCAGGTCTTGGCCGCCAGAAAGGAGAAAGATCTCCCACCCGCCGTGGAGCGGCGGATGCGAGGGACAGCAGCGAGTGCGAGGCCAGAGGAGCGGAGGAGGCGGGTGGGGACGTAGAAGCTGAGGCGTCTGTTGAGGTATTCCGGTCCCTTGTCGTGGAGGGCTTTGTGTGCGTGGGTGAGAAGTCGGAAGGTGATCCTTTTGCTGACTGGGAGCCAATGCAGGTGTCTCAGGTGTGCGGAGATGTGGCTGCTGCGGGGTATGTCGAGGATGAGGCGGGCCGAGGCGTTTTGAATGCGTTGCAGGCGGTTTTGGAGTTTGGCTGTGGTCCCGGCGTAGAGGGTGTTGCCGTAGTCCAGGCGGCTCGTGACGAGGGCGTGGGTCACGGTTTTTCTGGTGTCGGCGGGGATCCAGCGGAAGATCTTGCGGAGCATGCGGAGGGTGAGGAAGCAGGCGGAGGACACGGCGTTGACTTGCTTGGTCATGGTGAGAAGAGGGTCCAAGAAGAAGCCGAGGTTGCGGGCGTGGTCTGTGGGGGTCGGTGCGGTGCCGAGGGCAGTGGGCCACCAGGAGTCGTCCCAGGCGGACGGGGTGTTGCTGAGGATGAGGACTTCCATTTTTTCCGAGTTCAGCTTTAGGCGGCTGAGCCTCATCCAATCTGCGACGTCCTTCATACCCTCTTGTAGGTTGGTCTTGGCGCTGGCGGGGTCCTTGGTGAGGGAGAGTATAAGTTGGGTGTCGTCGGCGTAGGAGGTGATGATGATGTCGTGCTTGCGTACGATGTTGGCGAGGGGGCTCATGTAGACATTGAAGAGTGTCGGGCTGAGTGATGAGCCTTGGGGTACGCCGCAGATGATCTCGGTGGGTTCAGAGCGAAACGGAGGGAGGTAAACTCTTTGGGAACGGTTAGAGAGGAAGGAGGCGATCCAGTCCAGGGCCTGGCCTTGGATTCCGGTGGAGCGGAGGCGGGTGATTAGGGTGCGGTGACAGACGGTGTCAAAGGCAGCCGAGAGGTCGAGCAGAATGAGGGCGACTGTTTCACCGTTGTCCATCAGGGTTCTGATGTCGTCAGTGACTGAGATGAGGGCGGTTTCTGTGCTGTGGTTGGTTCGGAATCCGGTTTGAGAGGGGTCGAGCAGGTTGTTGTCTTCCAGGAAGGTGGTCAGCTGTTTGTTGACGGTCTTCTCTATTACTTTGGCTGGGAAAGGCAGAAGAGAGATGGGGCGGAAGTTTTTCAGGTCGCTCGGGTCAGCCGTAGGTTTCTTTAGTAGAGCGTTGACTTCGGCGTGTTTCCAGCATTCGGGGTAGGTAGCAGAAGAAAAAGAGGAGTTGATGACGGTCTGGAGGTGCGGGGCGATAATGTCGTCGGCTTTGTTAAAGATGAAGTGCGGGCAGGGGTCCGAAGGGGCGTCGGAGTGGATAGAGTTCATGATGGATTTGGTTTCTTCCGTGTTGATGAAGGACCAGTTGATGAGGGTGATGGCCGTGGATGCCGGTTCGGTGGTGTTTGGTTGGGTCTGGTGTCCGAAGCTGTCGTGGAGGTCGCTAATCTTGCGATGGAAGAAGGTGGCAAGGGATTCGCACAGATCCTGTGAGGGCGTGACGGCGTTGGCGTTGGCGCTGGGGTTGGAGAACTCCTTGACGATGCTGAAGAGTTCTCTGCTGTTGTGTCTGTTTTTGTCCAGTCTGTCGGTGAAAAAGTTCCTTTTGGCGGCGCGGATCAGGTGGTGGTGTTCGCGGGTAGCGTTCTTGAGGGCGGTCATGTTGTCAGCAGTGCGGTCCTTGCGCCAGGCTTTCTCAAGGGCGCGACAAGATTTCTTTGATTCTTTGAGGGTGTCAGAGAACCAGAGAGGTTTTTTGGTGTTGGTCTGTCGATGCGTGCGTTTGAGGGGGGCAAGGATGTCTGCGCAGTTGGAGATCCAGTTTGTGAGGTTGAGGGCTGCGTCGTTGGGGTCGTGGTGAGGGTGGGTTGGTTGGTGGCGAGTGCGGAGAAGAGTTGCTCTTCAGGGATCTTGTTCCACTGTCGACGAGGGATGGGTTGGGTGCGGAGGTGGCGGGTATGACAACAACTATTTAAATTACAATCAAGATGTTTATTGAAAGTTGTAATGTTACCAAACATCACAAACCAGTTTTGGCATAATTATTTAACCAACAGAAAACAAGGGCAAATCATTAGATTATCAGTAGTGAATATGCATATTTCCAGGTTAAGACCACACTGTCTGAGCATTATAAATGAAATTTCAAGCAACTGCATCTGCCCTTAGAGGATCACATACTGATGACTTGAGGTGCTTCATCTTTTTGAACATTTCAGAAAATTTTATCTGACTCGAGGGAGGACACCAACTAACTTCTAAAGTTTTGTGCGACTAAATTGAGAAGCTAACTATAATGTCCCTGTAACCTTTGTTTTTTTCAGTGAATTTCTATGTTATTTTTACCATGCACAGACGTGAATAAAAGCAGCGCCGCGGATGGCCTTTGGCCAGATGGCCCCAACCCCACTGAATGCACCCAAACCCAATGCCGTGTGCAGCATGAGTTTGGATACAGTGGGAGTTTTTTTTCCAATTTTCTCTGCATTCGTGAATCCTCAAGTGTATTCACAAATCCGGGATCCATGGATCCATCCGTGGATCCATGAATCGCACAGAAAAAAAATTATTGGGCAATTTGTTTCCACGAGGACCCCTCTATGTGACCTATGGGGTCAGGATACCTGTATCCTGACCCCTTACGTGAGTTGCAACAAACAAAATGGCGACCACAACTTTTCTATCAGGTTGTGGCCAGGCCCGAGCAGGCCAACCCCTATAACCTCCCAAACCCATGCTGCACATGGCCTTTGGCCATGCGCAGCGGGAGTTGGCTGCAGGGCCTGCAGCCAACCCCCTTAACCACCCAACCCCGCACCAGGCACAGCTGAACAATATGTCTCTCTTCGTGTGACAGTAGGTATGAAAGGGTGTTTCTAAGTGTGAGAGTGTCTAGCTGGGTGTGAAAGTGGGTGTGTGAGGGTTGGAGTGGTTTGTGAATGGGTGCATCAGTGTCTGAGTGGCTCTGTGAGTGGGTGCATGAGGGTGTGAGTGAGACTGTTAGTGGGTGCATGAAGGTGTGAGTGCGTCTGTAAGAGAATACATGAGGGTCTAAGTGGCTCTGTGAATGGGTGCATGAGGGTCTGAATGTGTCTGTGAGTGGATGCGTGAGGTTATGAGTGAGTCTGTGAGTGGGTGCGCGAGGGTCTAAGTGGGTCTGTGAGTGGGTGCATCAGTGTCTGAGTGCATCTGTGAGGGGGTGCACGAGGGTCTGAGTGGGTTTGTGAGTGGGTGCATGAGTGTCTGAGTGGGTCCGTGAGTGGGTGCATGAGGGTCTGAGTGGGTCGGTGAGTGGATGTGTCAGTGTCTGAGTGGGTCTGTGAAGGGGTGCGTCAGTGTCTGAGTCGGTTTGTGAGTGGGTGCATGAGCGAGTGAGTCGTTGAGTCATGCGTGAGGGCCTGAGTGGGTCTGTGAGTGGATGTGTCAGTGTCTGAGTGGGTCTGTGAGTGTACACATGAGTCTCTGAGTGCATGTATGAGTGAATGAATTAATGTATGAATTAGTCTTAATTAAAAATGTTTTTTTTTGCTTATGTGTGATTATTCTTGTATTATTCTCAATTAATCTCGAATATCGTGCATGGTGAAGAAAAATCATTTTAAACCCATAATTTGACCCACAAACACACCTATATTACACTCCTGGGGTCAGGGTATCTTCACCCTGACCCCTAATGCTACTTTTCATTTTGTTTTTCAGCCTCAGGGACTGTGTTCCATTACCTAAAGTGGTGGCCGCAACTTTCAGTTCAGGTTGTGGCCAACCAATTACAGAGCTTCTATTTATGCATGCATTTACAAAAATTCTTGAATATTTATGAATTATTCACAATCACAGATATAAAAATTGGGATTTCCTTTAATATCTCAAAAACTACTGAACAGATTTACACAAAATAATCAAAAGCATAATCTATGTACCGAAAGCTAGCTTTCTGCCAAATTTGGTGTAATTCCGTCCATTGGTTCAGGCTGTAGTTGTGTCTAAAGCTCCTATGGGAATTAACATGGGAAACACAACTTTTTTGAGTCTCCTTTTTCTGGGTCCCCGCTTGATGGATCACCCCCAAACTTCCCAGGCACAACAAGAATCACCAGGGCACTTTTTTTGGAACATTTTGTGAAGATTCGTCAAAAGGTGTCAAAGATATAGGCAAATCAAAGAACACCTTTTCTATGGAAACATGGTCCTAACTATAACTATAACTACCTAGTGGCAACCGTCACTAGGTATATATATTCACTGAAAAAAACAAAGGTTACAGGGACGTTATAGGTAGGCACACATTTTAAATGCACAAAACCATAGAAATTCACCAGTTATAGTTATCTCAAGTAACTATAACTTGTGCCCTAAGGTAACTATAACTCGCGCCCTAGCCTTGCACAGTTTTTTCATCAAAATTTTTACTGCAAATGTTATAATGATACTATCAGTGATGTTATCAAAGATGTCATGAGTGCCGTAATTTGTGGGGTAACCAGAATGTACTCGTACAAAACCCAGTGGCGGCCGGCAGTTTTAGGAGGGAGGGGGGCGGGCGGGAAGCACACTCACACTCATTCTTTCACACACACACACACACACGCACCCACATCCATTAACAAACACTCATCAACATTCAAACATGCACGCAGGCACCAAACATTAATTGAAAAAGATCACACACACACACTTACCTTCAGCCTTGTAGGTCCCAGGAGGGTTGGGACTGCTGCAGCAGTCCCAACTTCGTCACAGAGTAGGATGGGGTCAGAGAGACTGCTGACCCCTCCCCACTCTGTGGCAAGGTGTCACTGATTGACACTCGATCTGGGAGCTTCAGGGCTTAAACCTGAATCGCCCAGGACGAAGTCAATGGGTGACGCTTCCCTTGTTACCCGGGGGAGGGCCTTGAGGCACCTTTGCTGAGCCATGTAGGTCACGCCCACAGAAGCTGTGACCTCTTCAGTCCAGCAAAGTTCAGCTCCGACAGCCAGGAGTCTGCACAAATCGCGCATGTCTGCTCCTGACTGCCTGACCTGAACATGAAGAGTGTCTGTCAGGCTGACCTTTGTTCAGTCTATGGAATCTATGGAAACTAGGTCCTAACAATAACTCCCTAGGCAATATGGGTAGTGGGTAGTATGTGTGTATATGTATCTATATCTATATATATAGATCTCTCTCTATATATATATATATATATATATATATATATATATATATATATATATATATATTACACAGTGGTTTCGTTTTGCTTATAATTTTACCACAGTTTGACAAGTCTTCATGAAACTTCCCAAAAAAACAAAAAAAAAGTTAATCCACCCAACTACTTCCTAGAAAGTTTCTGGGCGATCCATCAAGAGGAGACTGTGAAAAAAGGGGTATTTCGAAACACAGTTTTCCCTTGCATTTACCATTGGTAATTCTGGACAGCACTAAAGCCTAAACTGCTGAACTACACCAAATTTGGCACAAAGCTAGATATTTACCAAGTAAGCATGCCCTTCATAATTTGATGTAATTCTGCTCAGAAGTTTTTGAGAAATTAATATTTAAAATGTAAAGCTATCTGGGTGCTTGGGCTGAAATTCGAAAATGAAAGACTTCTAATTGATTGAGGAGGCTTTTCTGGAGCAAGAGTTCTGATTGGCTGGGTGAACTTGAACAGAAATGTTGCCGTGCCTATTACAGGACTCTAGAATTTAGTCCCCTGTCCTGAAAATGTTTTAAAAAAGGACATAAGGGGACAGTGGAGGGATACCATGACCCACAAGTCCTTGTGCCAATATTATTATTTTTTGTAGTGTGGTCCTGGCACAAAAAAAAAGTGTTACAACTTATTTTGTTTTTTAATTCCACAGGGTTGGCCTTGGCCCAGGGGTCAGGGCATCTACAGTTTTTTTTCATTACGGGGACAGGGCATGGTTGGGGGCTCCTCTTCCTGATATGGCTTTCAGCCCCTGGGCCCCACACCCCGGGACCTGATGTGATGTAGTGCTAGCCCAGGGACCTATCTGCAGGGTCAGAATGAGTTATTAGCCCCATCCCCGCAGGGCAGGCAGTGGAAACAATGATTTGCTCCTGCCGGCGGAAGCCAGGAAAAAAAGCTGCTCCCACAAGGAGGGAGCACACAGGAAATATTACTGGCTTCAGAGTGGCCCCATCGGACAGAGGCTGCATGCTGGGAGCTGGTATGTCAAAAGGGGCTCACCTCACAGACCCCAACAGTGAGATAATTAGTGGGTCACCCGGGTTAGACCGGCACCCAAAAAGAAAGTGGAAAAATATAATAATAAATGAGAAGTTGGAGACCCTCATTTATTATTCACTCCTTCCAGCAAGTAGGACCCCTTAATGCCCTTCGTGGCCAAATTTGCATACTATTTTTCCTGCTTTGTGGTGCCCCAATCTGGGCAGGGTCACCACTACCATATTACAAAAGTATTACGTGGGCTGAAGGGAGAGCAGGAGCTCCCCAAGAAATAATTTATTAAAAGTGACTCTCTGTTTCCTATGATGTCACCCCAGCAAAAGTTTATGTTGTTTTACATTTTTCTGAGCTGGTACTTTTGCTCTTTAGTTCAGAATTGCAATGACCTCTTGTGGTTAGTTTTATGGCTCTATGATATGCCCTGAGGAGAATAAATAAAGACTCTAACACATGTTTAATATTCCTGACAAAGCCAATAGTGTTGTCTTTATATCTTGGTGTGGTGATCCCTTCGGCAAAGCCAATACGTTTGTCTTGTATAATGATGTGGTCATTCCTTGACAAACCAACAGGCTTGCTTTGTATAATGATGTGGTTACCTCTTACAAAGTCAATAGGCTTGTCTTCATATAATGATGTAGTGACCCTATGACAAAGCCGAAAGGTTTGCCTTGTGTATTGATGTAGTCAACCCCTTGACAAAGCCAATAGGTTTGCCTACAATAATGATGTCATGACCCCTTGATAAAGCCATAGGCTTGCCTTGTACATTGATGTGATCACCTCTTGACAAAGCCAATAAGCCTACCTTTTATATATTAATGTGGCGCCCCCAGGAGAATGCCAGTAAAATGGCATTATTTAAAACAACACCCCCTTTATTTAAAACAACATTATTTAAAACAACAGTGATTGGCACTCTCATTGGCTGTAACATTATAGTTAGGCACAGTAATAAGATCATATTTTGCATTAAACAACCTCTGAGTAATGTAATATGTGAGGTCATTAGCAGTGCATGACTGGGGAGCAAGTTATAGTAAGCTTAGTAAACTATAACTGGTAAATTTCAGTTTTTTTAGTTTAAAATGATAGTTTAACTGTCATTTTTACCTAATTATAATGCCACTTTAACCTTTGTTTTTTTCAAAGAATTTCCAAGATTCTTTTTAACGTAACATAAAATATTCTTACCAGACGTTACTTAAACCTTTGTTTTTTCAGTAAAACTCATTCTATCTATCTATCTATCTATCTATCTATCTATCTATCTATCTATCTATCTATCTATCTATCTATCTATCAGAACAGCCTTGCTTTACCAAAACTTACTGTAATTGACTGGCAAGCTTCAATAATATCCTTTAAAATACACGTTCCTAAAAAGAAGCTTGAATTAATTTGAAAATACCAAAGACTGCTAGTGCCTACTTACGGTTTCTTAAATGTTGCATAATAAGCAAGACATTTATTGTTTTAATATTGACTAATTATCATAAACCAGCTTTCAAATATTTATTTATACTGGAGGAAGCAAGAACAAATCATTAGGGTAGCAATAGTGTATGTGAACTTTTCTAGGTGGAAACCACCGCCTGGGTTTTGTGAATGATATTTCAAACAATTGCATCTAGACTTAGAAGGACACCTAGAAACCACATCTTTGAAAATTCTTGAAGCATTAGATCTGAGTTATTTTTTTGTTTGAATCTGTTTATTGAGTTTTTAAGTATGCACCTTAATGATAAAACAAGGAGTGTGGCATAAGGCAAAAACATAGGTACAGTGTGCCATGCTTTGCATCATATAACAATATGAAAACTGATACATGTTTGCTCCAGAACTGTGAAATTGTAAGTTCCCAATCAGAGACGCAAAGAGGGAGAAAGGGAAAGTGATGTAGCAATGTACAAGAAATATAAATTAGCATACGGTATCTTGCAATGAAGGTGACATAAAATTGAGCTAGTAGTACTACAGAAAGGTTGGTGTGTCCGACATCAAAAATAAAAGAAGATTGAGTTGACAAACAGTTTAATTTTGCATTCTTTTTCGGGGAGCACTAGGTCATAACATTGAAAGGAGACAGCTGTGATAAATCCCCCAAAGAAACCCAACATCCCCCTCCACCCATTACATGCCCACAGAACCGTTAATTTTACCAGTGCATTATTTATGTTCAAATTCCTGGATCAAAATGTCTCAATAGGGAAATTATCTGTCTCAAATCTGTACAGATGATGCAATCTCAGTGTGTATGATGTTCCATGACAGCTGTACTTAATCAGCAGTGAGTGTCTGGGTGTAGGTGAGTCTGAAATTCAGATAAAATGGTGTCCCAGTAAGAGGCTAGTGGGTACTTACGGAGCCCAAGGTTGTCCTCTGTGTGTGTGTATTGTGCACTTTCTGCCTGGGCCCATGTGAGGAAAGAGGTAGTTCACGGTCTAGTAATGAGGCCTTATGGCCTTTAGGAAACCCAGGTCCAGAAAGTGAGTGGTGGTTCTGGTCTTCTTGTGTCTATGGTAGTTAGATCTGTGTTTTTAAGGACACCTATAAAACCAGCTGCAGCTCCTCCGCTGTGGGGGAGGAGCGCTCCTTCCCCCAGCCAGCAGCAGCTGCAAATTGAAAAATAAAAACAATAATAACAATGTTTATTATCGTTTTTATTTTTCAAGGGTCAGGCCATAGGGATGTGGTGTGCACTCTCCTCAGTGCGCGTGTGTGTTAGGCCAGCCGTCTCGGACTTGCCAAACACACATGCGCACTGTGCTCTCTCCAACTGTGTGGCTGGGTTGGAGACAGCAGGCAGAGTCTCCCAGTCTACCTCGGAGCACCAAGCCAGGGCGCTCCGGCCAATCCTAACACTGCTTTTATGCTGCCAGCAGCATGAGAGCAGCATTAGGATCGGCCTCAGGGCAGGCTGGAGTCTGTGCCTGCTGTGAGTGAGAACCAAGGAGCAGCGCGGTGGAGGAGGTGAGTAAGGTAAGTTCTTTTTTTTTTATTATTTTTTCATTTGTAATTTTTTTTGTGCCCCTGGCCCCGCCCCCTTGCTCAATCTGGAGCCGCCCCTGCTATTTACCCATTGAAGTGCTACAGGTTTTTGAAAAACTTCATACTTTTAAATGTTACTGAAGAGAGACATCTAGTAAGGACTTCCCAGATTATTTATTAATAATTCATAGTAAAAGTACATATAAATGTGGATTTAGAAAAATTTGCAGTGTGTTTTATTTTTTAGCCATTGGTGTACTCAACTGACAAAGGTGTTCTATGACAATACACAGAACAGTAGTGTAGGAAGTTGGCTCTGTATGTGCTATTTCAAAGTAAGGAATAGCATGCACAGAGTCCAAGGGTTCCCCTTAGAGGTAAGATAGTGGCAAAAAGAGATAATACTAATGCTCTATTTTGTGGTAGTGTGGTCGAGCAGTAGGCTTATCCAAGGAGTAGTGTTAAGCATTTGTTGTACATACACACAGGCAATAAATGAGGAACACACACTCAGAGACAAATCCAGCCAATAGGTTTTGTTATAGAAAAATATCTTTTCTTAGTTTATTTTAAGAACCACAGGTTCAAATTCTACATGTAATATCTCGTTTGAAAGGTATTGCAGGTAAGTACTTTAGGAACTTTGAATCATTACATTAGCATGTATACTTTTCACATAAAACACAATAAGCTGTTTTAAAAGTGGACACAGTGCAATTTTCACAGTTCCTGGGGGAGGTAAGTTTTTGTTAGTTTTGTCAGGTAAGTAAATCACTTACAAGTCTCAGGTTTGGGTCCAAGGTAGCCCACCGTTGGGGGTTCAGAGCAACCCCAAAGTTACCACACCAGCAGCACAGGGCCGGTCAGGTGCAGAGGTCAAAGAGGTGCCCAAAACGCATAGGCTGCAATGGAGAGACGGGGGTGCCCCGGTTCCGGTCTGCCAGCAGGTAAGTACCCGCGTCTTCGGAGGGCAGACCAGGGGGGTTTTGTAGGGCACCGGGGGGTACACAAGTCAGCACAAAAAGTACACCCTCAGCAGCGCGGGGGCGGCCGGGTGCAGTGTGCAAACACGCGTCGGGTTTTCAATGTTGTTCAATGAGAGATCAAGGGATCTCTTCAGTGTCACAGGCAGGCAAGGGGGGGGCTCCTCGGGGTAGCCACCGCCTGGGCAAGGGAGAGGGCCTCCTGGGGGTCACTCCTGCACAGAAGTTCCGTTCCTTCCGGTGCTGGGGGCTGCGGGTGCAGGGTCTTTTCCAGCCGTCGGGACTTTAGGTTCAGGCAGTCGCGGTCAGGGGGAGCCTCGGGATTCCCTCTGCAGGCGTCGCTGTGGGGACTCAGGGGGGACAACTTTGGTTACTCACGGTCTCGGAGTCGCCGGAGGGTCCTCCCTGAGGTGTTGGTTCTCCACCAGTCGAGTCGGGGTCGCCGGGTGCAGTGTTGCAAGTCTCACGCTTCTTGCGGGGAGTTGCAGGGGTCTTTAAGTCTGCTCCTTGAAACAAAGTTGCAGTTCTTTTGGAGCAGTGCCGCTGTCCTCTGGAGTTTCTTGGTCTCTTGGAAGCAGGGCAGTCCTCTGAGGATTCAGAGGTCGCTGGTCCTGGAGAAAGCGTCGCTGGAGCAGGGTTCTTTAGAAGGCAGGAGACAGGCCGGTAGGACTGGGGCCAAAGCAGTTGGTGTCTTCTTTCTTCTTCTGCAGGGGTTTTCAGCTCAGCAGTCTTCTTCTTCGGTAAGTTGCAGGAATCTAAATTCTTAGGTTCAGGGAAGCCCTTAAATACTAAATTTAAGGGCGTGTTTAGGTCTGGGGGGTTAGTAGCCAATGGCTACTAGCCCTGAGGGTGGGTACACCCTCTTCGTGCCTCCTCCCAAGGGGAGGGGGTCACATCCCTAATCCTATTGGGGAATCCTCCATCTGCAAGATGGAGGATTTCTAAAAGTTAGAGTCACTTCAGCTCAGGACACCTTAGGGGCTGTCCTGACTGGCCAGTGACTCCTCCTTGTTTTTCTCATTATTTTCTCCGGCCCTGCCGCCAAAAGTGGGGGCAGTGGCCGGAGGGGGCGGGCAACTCCACTAGCTGGAGTGTCCTGCGGTGCTAGCACAAAGGGGTGAGCCTTTGAGGCTCACCACCAGGTGTGACAGCTCCTGCCTGGGGGAGGTGTTAGCATCTCCACCCAGTGCAGGCTTTGTTACTGGCCTCAGAGTGACAAAGGCACTCTCCCCATGGGGCCAGCAACATGTCTCGGTTGTGGCAGGCTGCTGGAACCAGTCAGCCTACACTGAACAATTGGGTAAAATACAGGGGGCATCTCTAAGGTGCCCTCTGTGTGCATTTTTTAATAAATCCAACACTGGCATCAGTGTAGGTTTATTATTCTGAGAAGTTTGATACCAAACTTCCCAGTATTCAGTGTAGCCATTATGGAGCTGTGGAGTTCGTTTTTGACAGACTCCCAGCCCATATACTCTTATGGCTACCCTGCACTTACAATGTCTAAGGTTTTGCTTAGACACTGTAGGGGCATAGTGCTCATGCACATATGCCCTCACCTGTGGTATAGTGCACCCTGCCTTAGGGCTGTAAGGCCTGCTAGAGGGGTGACTTACCTATGCCACAGGCAGTGTGAGGTTGGCATGGCACCCTGAGGGGAGTGCCATGTCGACTTACTCGTTTTGTCCTCACCAGCACACACAAGCTGGCAAGCAGTGTGTCTGTGCTGAGTGAGGGGTCCCTAGGGTGGCATAAGACATGCTGCAGCCCTTAGAGACCTTCCCTGGCATCAGGGCCCTTGGTACCAGGGGTACCAGTTACAAGGGACTTACCTGGGTGCCAGGGTTGTGCCAATTGTGGAAACAACTGTACATTTTAGGTGAAAGAACACTGGTGCTGGGGCCTGGTTAGCAGGGTCCCAGCACACTTCTCAGCCAAGTCAGCATCAGTATCAGGCAAAAAGTGGGGGGTAATTGCAACAGGGAGCCATTTCTTTACACAAGCCCCCCCCCAACCTACAGGCCAGGAGACTCAGCCAAAGCTGGGAGAGTCTTCCTAGTCTGTCAGGCGAGGAAGAGTAGAGGAAATAGGCTGGTTTGTTGCAGGGCCTACTCTGCCTTACATCCTCCTGTCCAGGTCATTCCCTCTGGGGGAACTGACCCACTTCCACAGTGATAGGACCTAGTCTGAATTGCCTCTTGTCTGTACTTTTTATGTCTCCACCCATTCTCTCTATTTTGGGGTTAGAGGTATCCACCTCTGCTAATCTTATCTTAGCCAGGGTCACCCCTAGCTTACCCAAAGAGGTTACCCAGAGCTGGAGTAACCCCACCATGACCAACAGGGTCAGGGGGCCTAACTTGCTATTTGGCATGGGGTCAGACCACCATGCCAAGGATAGTGCAGCCATAAAGGCTAACACCCAGCAGAGGCCACTGACAGCTGTCAGTGCCCAGAACCACACCTTTAGCTCTTCACCTACAAGGGAAGGGGCTAAGTTACAGGCTTCTTTGGGTTCAGGGTGCCTGTCTGCTGTATTAGAGTGGGGGGTTACCACATCTTGTAGTAAACACCCTTCTTCCACTCTTTCTTCTGTTAGCTGAGGAGCCACCCGCTCAGACTTAACAGTTGCCTGACTAGCCAGGACTTCTTGTGGGTCAGGTTGGACTTTATCAGAGCCACTTTTGGAGTTCTCCCCTACTGGAGCAGAATCTCCTTGGCTTGCTGGAACCTTGGCTAAAGGTTGTCCACCTTTCCTACTCTGTTTCCTTTTCTTTTTCTTCTGGGGCCTACTTGCATTTACTGCAGAGGCAGGAACTCCAGAATCCTTGGGAGAGGACTGGCACTGGACCAGTTCCTCTCTTGGGCTCTGACTAACCTCTGGGTAGTCATTTCCAAGGAGACAATCAAGGGGGAGGTCTGTACTGACTACCACCCTTCTCCAGCTAAAAGTCCCACCCACATCTATGGGCACAAAAGCCACAGGCCTATCAGTGACCCTGTCTGGGCTAACTCTTACTCTGGCAGTCTCACCTGGAATGTACTGGTTTGAGAATACCAGCCTGTCATGCACAATAGTGTGATTGGCACAAGTGTCTCTCAGGGCAGTGGCTGGGATTCCATTCACCAGTAGGTGGTGGAAGTGTCTACTTCCCTCTGGAATCTCCAACTCACCTGTTGGGCCCTTTTTCCAGTTGAAGGCTATGAAGACCTCCTCATCTGAGGAGTCATCCCCAATGGCTACACTGGTGACCCCTGGGATTTTGCTAGGGGGTTTGTTTTTGGGACAAGAAGTGTCCTTGGTGTGGTGCCCTGTCTGTCTACAGTTATGGCACCATGCCTTAGTGGCATCCCAGTTCTTACCCTGGTACCCACCTTTGTTTTGGGTTGTGTCTCGGGGCCCACCCACCTGGTCTGGTTTTTGGGGGCCTACAGAGGACTCTTTTTCTTTGTTTCTAGAGTCACCCACTTTCTCCTGAGGAGGTTTTGTAACCCCTTTCTTTTGGTTACCCCCAGTGGAAGTTTTGGTTACCCTAGTCTTGACCCAGTGGTCTGCCTTCTTTCCCAATTCTTGGGGAGAAATTGGACCTAGGTCTACCAGATACTGATGCAACTTTTAATTGAAGCAGTTACTTAAAATGTTTTCTTTCATAAACAAATTATAAAGCCCAACATAGTCATGCACTTCATTTCCAGTTACCCAACCATCCAGTGTTTTCACTGAGTAGTCTACAAAATCAACCCAGGTCTGGCTCGAGGATTTTTGAGCCCCCCTGAACCTAATCCTGTACTCCTCAGTGGAGAATCCAAAGCCCTCAATCAGGGTACCCTTCATGAGGTCATAAGATTCTGCATCATTTCCAGAGAGTGTGAGGAGTCTATCCCTACACTTTCCAGTGAACATTTCCCAAAGGAGAGCACCCCAGTGAGATTTGCTTACTTTTCTGGTTACACAAGCCCTCTCAAAAGCTGTGAACCATTTGGTGATGTCATCACCATCTTCATATTTAGTTACAATCCCTTTAGGGATTTTCAACATGTCAGGAGAATCTCTGACCCTATTTATGTTGCTGCCACCATTGATGGGTCCTAGGCCCATCTCTTGTCTTTCCCTTTCTATGGCTAGGATCTGTCTTTCCAAAGCCAATCTTTTGGCCATCCTGGCTAACTGGATGTCCTCTTCACTGGAGTTATCCTCAGTGATTTCAGAGAGGTTGGTCCCTCCTGTGAGGGAGCCAGCATCTCTGACTAGTATGCTTGGAGTCAGGGCTTGAGAGGTCCTGTCTTCCCTAGATAGGACTGGTAGGGGGGAATCACCCTCCAAGTCACTATCATCATCCTCTGTGTTGCCATCCTCAGAGGGGTTGGCTCTTTCAAACTCTGCCAAAAGCTCCTGGAGCTGTAGTTTGGAAGGTCTGGGGCCCATTACTATTTTCTTTAGTTTACAGAGTGACCTTAGCTCCCTCATCTTAAGATGGAGGTAAGGTGTGGTGTCGAGTTCCACCACATTCATCTCTGCACTAGACATTATGCTTCTAAAAGTTGGAATACTTTTTAAGAATCTAAAACTAGTTCTAGGTTCTAATTCAAACTTTTACCAAACTTTTAAACTCTAAAAGAAATGCTAAACAGGATCTAACACAAGGCCCTAGCAGGTCTTTAAAGAATTTAGAAAAATTTCAAATTGCAAAAATCAATTTCTAATGACAATTTTTTGGAATTTGTCGTGTGATCAGGTATTGGCTGAGTAGTCCAGCAAATGCAAAGTCTTGTACCCCACCGCTGATCCACCAATGTAGGAAGTTGGCTCTGTATGTGCTATTTCAAAGTAAGGAATAGCATGCACAGAGTCCAAGGGTTCCCCTTAGAGGTAAGATAGTGGCAAAAAGAGATAATACTAATGCTCTATTTTGTGGTAGTGTGGTCGAGCAGTAGGCTTATCCAAGGAGTAGTGTTAAGCATTTGTTGTACATACACACAGGCAATAAATGAGGAACACACACTCAGAGACAAATCCAGCCAATAGGTTTTGTTATAGAAAAATATCTTTTCTTAGTTTATTTTAAGAACCACAGGTTCAAATTCTACATGTAATATCTCGTTTGAAAGGTATTGCAGGTAAGTACTTTAGGAACTTTGAATCATTACATTAGCATGTATACTTTTCACATAAAACACAATAAGCTGTTTTAAAAGTGGACACAGTGCAATTTTCACAGTTCCTGGGGGAGGTAAGTTTTTGTTAGTTTTGTCAGGTAAGTAAATCACTTACAAGTCTCAGGTTTGGGTCCAAGGTAGCCAACCGTTGGGGGTTCAGAGCAACCCCAAAGTTACCACACCAGCAGCTCAGGGCCGGTCAGGTGCAGAGGTCAAAGAGGTGCCCAAAACGCATAGGCTGCAAAGGAGAGACGGGGTGCCCCGGTTCCGGTCTGCCAGCAGGTAAGTACCCGCGTCTTCGGAGGGCAGACCAGGGGGGTTTTGTAGGGCACCAGGGGGGACACAAGTCAGCACAAAAAGTACACCCTCAGCAGCGCGGGGGCGGCCGGGTGCAGTGTGCAAACACGCGTCGGGTTTTCAATGTTGTTCAATGAGAGATCAAGGGATCTCTTCAGCGTCACAGGCAGGCAAGGGGGGGGCTCCTAGGGGTAGCCACCACCTGGGCAAGGGAGAGGGCCTCCTGGGGGTCACTCCTGCACAGAAGTTCCGTTCCTTCCGGTGCTGGGGGCTGCGGGTGCAGGGTCTTTTCCAGCCGTCGGGACTTTAGGTTCAGGCAGTCGCGGTCAGGGGGAGCCTCGGGATTCCCTCTGCAGGCGTCGCTGTGGGGACTCAGGGGGGACAACTTTGGTTACTCACGGTCTCGGAGTCGCCGGAGGGTCCTCCATGAGGTGTTGGTTCTCCACCAGTCGAGTCGGGGTCGCCGGGTGCAGTGTTGCAAGTCTCACGCTTCTTGCGGGGAGTTGCAGGGGTCTTTAAGTCTGCTCCTTGAAACAAAGTTGCAGTTCTTTTGGAGCAGTGCCGCTGTCCTCAGGAGTTTCTTGGTCTCTTGGAAGCAGGGCAGTCCTCTGAGGATTCAGAGGTCGCTGGTCCTGGAGAAAGCGTCGCTGGAGCAGGGTTCTTTAGAAGGCAGGAGACAGGCCGGGAGGACTGGGGCCAAAGCAGTTGGTGTCTTCTTTCTTCTTCTGCAGGGGTTTTCAGCTCAGCAGTCTTCTTCTTCGGTAAGTTGCAGGAATCTAAATTCTTAGGTTCAGGGAAGCCCTTAAATACTAAATTTAAGGGTGTGTTTAGGTCTGGGGGGTTAGTAGCCAATGGCTACTAGCCCTGAGGGTGGGTACACCCTCTTCGTGCCTCCTCCCAAGGGGAGGTGGTCACATCCCTAATCCTATTGGGGAATCCTCCATCTGCAAGATGGAGGATTTCTAAAAGTTAGAGTCACTTCAGCTCAGGACACCTTAGGGGCTGTCCTGACTGGCCAGTGACTCCTCCTTGTTTTTCTCATTATTTTCTCCGGCCCTGCCGCCAAAAGTGGGGGCAGTGGCCGGAGGGGGCGGGCAACTCCACTAGCTGGAGTGTCCTGCGGTGCTGGCACAAAGGGGTGAGCCTTTGAGGCTCACCGCCAGGTGTGACAGCTCCTGCCTGGGGGAGGTGTTAGCATCTCCACCCAGTGCAGGCTTTGTTACTGGCCTCAGAGTGACAAAGGCACTCTCCCCATGGGGCCAGCAACATGTCTCGGTTGTGGCAGGCTGCTGGAACCAGTCAGCCTACACTGAACAATTGGGTAAAATACAGGGGGCATCTCTAAGGTGCCCTCTGTGTGCATTTTTTTATAAATCCAACACTGGCATCAGTGTGGGTTTATTATTCTGAGAAGTTTGATACCAAACTTCCCAGTATTCAGTGTAGCCATTATGGAGCTGTGGAGTTCGTTTTTGACAGACTCCCAGCCCATATACTCTTATGGCTACCCTGCACTTACAATGTCGAAGGTTTTGCTTAGACACTGTAGGGGCATAGTGCTCATGCACATATGCCCTCACCTGTGGTATAGTGCACCCTGCCTTAGGGCTGTAAGGCCTGCTAGAGGGGTGATTTACCTATGCCACAGGCAGTGTGAGGTTGGCATGGCACCCTGAGGGGAGTGCCATGTCGACTTACTCGTTTTGTCCTCACCAGCACACACAAGCTGGCAAGCAGTGTGTCTGTGCTGATTGAGGGGTCCCTAGGGTGGCATAAGACATGCTGCAGCCCTTAGAGACCTTCCCTGGCATCAGGGCCCTTGGTACCAGGGGTACCAGTTACAAGGGACTTACCTGGGTGCCAGGGTTGTGCCAATTGTGGAAACAACTGTACATTTTAGGTGAAAGAACACTGGTGCTGGGGCCTGGTTAGCAGGGTCCCAGCACACTTCTCAGCCAAGTCAGCATCAGTATCAGGCAAAAAGTGGGGGGTAATTGCAACAGGGAGCCATTTCTTTTCACAAGCCCCCCCCAACCTACAGGCCAGGAGACTCAGCCAAAGCTGGGAGAGTCTTCCTAGTCTGTCAGGCGAGGAAGAGTAGAGGAAATAGGCTGGTTTGTTGCAGGGCCTACTCTGCCTTACATCCTCCTGTCCAGGTCATTCCCTCTGGGGGAACTGACCCACTTCCACAGTGATAGGACCTAGTCTGAATTGCCTCTTGTCTGTACTTTTTATGTCTCCACCCATTCTCTCTATTTTGGGGTTAGAGGTATCCACCTCTGCTAATCTTATCTTAGCCAGGGTCACCCCTAGCTTACCCAAAGAGGTTACCCAGAGCTGGAGTAACCCCACCATGACCAACAGGGTCAGGGGGCCTAACTTGCTATTTGGCATGGGGTCAGACCACCATGCCAAGGATAGTGCAGCCATAAAGGCTAACACCCAGCAGAGGCCACTGACAGCTGTCAGTGCCCAGAACCACACCTTTAGCTCTTCACCTACAAGGGAAAGGGCTAAGTTACAGGCTTCTTTGGGTTCAGGGTGCCTGTCTGCTGTATTAGAGTGGGGGGTTACCACATCTTGTAGTAAACACCCTTCTTCCACTCTTTCTTCTGTTAGCTGAGGAGCCACCCGCTCAGACTTAACAGTTGCCTGACTAGCCAGGACTTCTTGTGGGTCAGGTTGGACTTTATCAGAGCCACTTTTGGAGTTCTCCCCTACTGGAGCAGAATCTCCTTGGCTTGCTGGAACCTTGGCTAAAGGTTGTCCACCTTTCCTACTCTGTTTCCTTTTCTTTTTCTTCTGGGGCCTACTTGCATTTACTGCAGAGGCAGGAACTCCAGAATCCTTAGGAGAGGACTGGCACTGGACCAGTTCCTCTCTTGGGCTCTGACTAACCTCTGGGTAGTCATTTCCAAGGAGACAATCAAGGGGGAGGTCTGTACTGACTACCACCCTTCTCCAGCTAAAAGTCCCACCCACATCTATGGGCACAAAAGCCACAGGCCTATCAGTGACCCTGTCTGGGCTAACTCTTACTCTGGCAGTCTCACCTGGAATGTACTGGTTTGAGAATACCAGCCTGTCATGCACAATAGTGTGATTGGCACAAGTGTCTCTCAGGGCAGTGGCTGGGATTCCATTCACCAGTAGGTGGTGGAAGTGTCTACTTCCCTCTGGAATCTCCAACTCACCTGTTGGGCCCTTTTTCCAGTTGAAGGCTATGAAGACCTCCTCATCTGAGGAGTCATCCCCAATGGCTACACTGGTGACCCCTGGGATTTTGCTAGGGGGTTTGTTTTTGGGACAAGAAGTGTCCTTGGTGTGGTGCCCTGTCTGTCTACAGTTATGGCACCATGCCTTAGTGGCATCCCAGTTCTTACCCTGGTACCCACCTTTGTTTTGGGTTGTGTCTCGGGGCCCACCCACCTGGTCTGGTTTTTGGGGGCCTATAGAGGACTCTTTTTCTTTGTTTCTAGAGTCACCCACTTTCTCCTGAGGAGGTTTTGTAACCCCTTTCTTTTGGTCACCCCCAGTGGAAGTTTTGGTTACCCTAGTCTTGACCCAGTGGTCTGCCTTCTTTCCCAATTCTTGGGGAGAAATTGGACCTAGGTCTACCAGATACTGATGCAACTTTTAATTGAAGCAGTTACTTAAAATGTGTTCTTCCATAAACAAATTATAAAGCCCAACATAGTCATGCACTTCATTTCCAGTTACCCAACCATCCAGTGTTTTCACTGAGTAGTCTACAAAATCAACCCAGGTCTGGCTCGAGGATTTTTGAGCCCCCCTGAACCTAATCCTGTACTCCTCAGTGGAGAATCCAAAGCCCTCAATCAGGGTACTCTTCATGAGGTCATAAGATTCTGCATCATTTCCAGAGAGTGTGAGGAGTCTATCCCTACACTTTCCAGTGAACATTTCCCAAAGGAGAGCACCCCAGTGAGATTTGCTTACTTTTCTGGTTACACAAGCCCTCTCAAAAGCTGTGAACCATTTGGTGATGTCATCACCATCTTCATATTTAGTTACAATCCCTTTAGGGATTTTCAACATGTCAGGAGAATCTCTGACCCTATTTATGTTGCTGCCACCATTGATGGGTCCTAGGCCCATCTCTTGTCTTTCCCTTTCTATGGCTAGGATCTGTCTTTCCAAAGCCAATCTTTTGGCCATCCTGGCTAACTGGATGTCCTCTTCACTGGAGTTATCCTCAGTGATTTCAGAGAGGTTGGTCCCTCCTGTGAGGGAGCCAGCATCTCTGACTAGTATGCTTGGAGTCAGGGCTTGAGAGGCCCTGTCTTCCCTAGATAGGACTGGTAGGGGGGAATCACCCTCCAAGTCACTATCATCATCCTCTGTGTTGCCATCCTCAGAGGGGTTGGCTCTTTCAAACTCTGCCAAAAGCTCCTGGAGCTGTAGTTTGGAAGGTCTAGGGCCCATTACTATTTTCTTTAGTTTACAGAGTGACCTTAGCTCCCTCATCTTAAGATGGAGGTAAGGTGTGGTGTCGAGTTCCACCACATTCATCTCTGCACTAGACATTATGCTTCTAAAAGTTGGAATACTTTTTAAGAATCTAAAACTAGTTCTAGGTTCTAATTCAAACTTTTACCAAACTTTTAAACTCTAAAAGAAATGCTAAACAGGATCTAACACAAGGCCCTAGCAGGTCTTTAAAGAATTTAGAAAAATTTCAAATTGCAAAAATCAATTTCTAATGACAATTTTTTGGAATTTGTCGTGTGATCAGGTATTGGCTGAGTAGTCCAGCAAATGCAAAGTCTTGTACCCCACCGCTGATCCACCAATGTAGGAAGTTGGCTCTGTATGTGCTATTTCAAAGTAAGGAATAGCATGCACAGAGTCCAAGGGTTCCCCTTAGAGGTAAGATAGTGGCAAAAAGAGATAATACTAATGCTCTATTTTGTGGTAGTGTGGTCGAGCAGTAGGCTTATCCAAGGAGTAGTGTTAAGCATTTGTTGTACATACACACAGGCAATAAATGAGGAACACACACTCAGAGACAAATCCAGCCAATAGGTTTTGTTATAGAAAAATATATTTTCTTAGTTTATTTTAAGAACCACAGGTTCAAATTCTACATGTAATATCTCGTTTGAAAGGTATTGCAGGTAAGTACTTTAGGAACTTTGAATCATTACATTAGCATGTATACTTTTCACATAAAACACAATAAGCTGTTTTAAAAGTGGACACTGCAATTTTCACAGTTCCTGGGGGAGGTAAGTTTTTGTTAGTTTTGTCAGGTAAGTAAATCACTTACAAGTCTCAGGTTTGGGTCCAAGGTAGCCCACCGTTGGGGGTTCAGAGCAACCCCAAAGTTACCACACCAGCAGCTCAGGGCCGGTCAGGTGCAGAGGTCAAAGAGGTGCCCAAAACGCATAGGCTGCAATGGAGAGACGGGGGTGCCCCGGTTCCGGTCTGCCAGCAGGTAAGTACCCGCGTCTTCGGAGGGCAGACCAGGGGGGTTTTGTAGGGCACCGGGGGGGACACAAGTCAGCACAAAAAGTACACCCTCAGCAGCGCGGGGGCGGCCGGGTGCAGTGTGCAAACACGCGTCGGGTTTTCAATGTTGTTCAATGAGAGATCAAGGGATCTCTTCAGCGTCACAGGCAGGCAAGGGGGGGGGGCTCCTCGGGGTAGCCACCACCTGGGCAAGGGAGAGGGCCTCCTGGGGGTCACTCCTGCACAGAAGTTCCGTTCCTTCCGGTGCTGGGGGCTGCGGGTGCAGGGTCTTTTCCAGCCGTCGGGACTTTAGGTTCAGGCAGTCGCGGTCAGGGGGAGCCTCGGGATTCCCTCTGCAGGCGTCGCTGTGGGGACTCAGGGGGGACAACTTTGGTTACTCACGGTCTCGGAGTCGCCGGAGGGTCCTCCATGAGGTGTTGGCTCTCCACCAGTCGAGTCGGGGTCGCCGGGTGCAGTGTTGCAAGTCTCACGCTTCTTGCGGGGAGTTGCAGGGGTCTTTAAGTCTGCTCCTTGAAACAAAGTTGCAGTTCTTTTGGAGCAGTGCCGCTGTCCTCGGGAGTTTCTTGGTCTCTTGGAAGCAGGGCAGTCCTCTGAGGATTCAGAGGTCGCTGGTCCTGGAGAAAGCGTCGCTGGAGCAGGGTTCTTTAGAAGGCAGGAGACAGGCCGGTAGGACTGGGGCCAAAGCAGTTGGTGTCTTCTTTCTTCTTCTGCAGGGGTTTTCAGCTCAGCAGTCTTCTTCTTCGGTAAGTTGCAGGAATCTAAATTCTTAGGTTGAGGGAAGCCCTTAAATACTAAATTTAAGGGCGTGTTTAGGTCTGGGGGGTTAGTAGCCAATGGCTACTAGCCCTGAGGGTGGGTACACCCTCTTCGTGCCTCCTCCCAAGGGGAGGGGGTCACATCCCTAATCCTATTGGGGAATCCTCCATCTGCAAGATGGAGGATTTCTAAAAGTTAGAGTCACTTCAGCTCAGGACACCTTAGGGGCTGTCCTGACTGGCCAGTGACTCCTCCTTGTTTTTCTCATTATTTTCTCCAGCCCTGCCGCCAAAAGTGGGGGCAGTGGCCGGAGGGGGCGGGCAACTCCACTAGCTGGAGTGTCCTGCGGTGCTGGCACAAAGGGGTGAGCCTTTGAGGCTCACCGCCAGGTGTGACAGCTCCTGCCTGGAGGAGGTGTTAGCATCTCCACCCAGTGCAGGCTTTGTTACTGGCCTCAAAGTGACAAAGGCACTCTCCCCATGGGGCCAGCAACATGTCTCGGTTGTGGCAGGCTGCTGGAACCAGTCAGCCTACACTGAACAATTGGGTAAAATACAGGGGGCATCTCTAAGGTGCCCTCTGTGTGCATTTTTTAATAAATCCAACACTGGCATCAGTGTGGGTTTATTGTTCTGAGAAGTTTGATACCAAACTTCCCAGTATTCAGTGTAGCCATTATGGAGCTGTGGAGTTCGTTTTTGACAGACTCCCAGCCCATATACTCTTATGGCTACCCTGCACTTACAATGTCTAAGGTTTTGCTTAGACACTGTAGGGGCATAGTGCTCATGCACATATGCCCTCACCTGTGGTATAGTGCACCCTGCCTTAGGGCTGTAAGGCCTGCTAGAGGGGTGACTTACCTATGCCACAGGCAGTGTGAGGTTGGCATGGCACCCTGAGGGGAGTGCCATGTCGACTTACTCGTTTTGTCCTCACCAGCACACACAAGCTGGCAAGCAGTGTGTCTGTGCTGAGTGAGGGGTCCCTAGGGTGGCATAAGACATGCTGCAGCCCTTAGAGACCTTCCCTGGCATCAGGGCCCTTGGTACCAGGGGTACCAGTTACAAGGGACTTACCTGGGTGCCAGGGTTGTGCCAATTGTGGAAACAACTGTACATTTTAGGTGAAAGAACACTGGTGCTGGGGCCTGGTTAGCAGGGTCCCAGCACACTTCTCAGCCAAGTCAGCATCAGTATCAGGCAAAAAGTGGGGGGTAACTGCAACAGGGAGCCATTTCTTTACAAGTAGCCATGCTTTTCTAAAATCAAATGCAGTTGACTGACACACATTTATGTATACACTCACAACAAGCATTGACAAAGCCTATAGGTTTCACTTTTGGGACCTATTGGCTTTGCTCTACAGCATGGGTACTCACAAACTTTTTCTCGGGGGCCAAAATTGCAGTATGGTTTGCGGCCGAGGGCCGCACTGAAGTGACAGCGGGGGGCGGGGCTTAGAGGGGGCGGGGCTTAGAGGGGGAACAACCACCCCACCCCCTTTTTCAAAACATCGCCATCTGCTCTCACCCCTACCCCAGTAACACACACAGCGCCATCTGCTCTCACCCCTACCTCAGTAACACACACAGCGCCATCTGCACACAACGCCATCTGCTCCCACCCCTACCCCAGTAACACACACAGCGCCATCTGCTCTCACCCCTACCCCAGTAACACACACAGCGCCATCTGCACACAGCGCCATCTGCTCTCACCCCTACCCCAGTAACACACACAGCGCACACACAGCGCCATCTGCTCTCACCCCTACCCCAGTAACACACACAGCGCGCACACACACAGCGCCATCTGCTCTCACCCCTACCCCAGTAACACACACACACAGCGCACACACACAGCGCAATCTGCTCTCACGCCTACCGCAGTAACACACACTACATTAAAAACAAATAAATAAATAACCAAAGAGCCTTACCTGACTCAAAGCACTGTAAAGATGCCACAAATGTGGAACAGCAGGCAGGCAGGCGGGCAGCAGACGTGGAGCCGGTGACAGGAAGCAGACGACCAAAGCCCCATAAAAGTTAGCTGCAAGCGCTGACTTTTATGGGGCTTTGGCTTCCAGGATCGTCAGGGCAACGCCATAAACAATGGCCGCCATATGTAAACATAGAGGAGGGCCGCGGGAGCATGCTCCCGCGGCCCTCTTCTATGTTTACATACTGCTGCCATTATGATATGGCGTTTGGTGTGCGTCTCGCGGGCCGCCAAGCTAGGTCCGTGGGGCCGCTGGCGGCCCGCGGGCCGTACTTTGTGTACCGTTGCTCTACAGCGTCTGGTTTCTTCCTGACGCTGTGTAGCATCGCCAAAAATAAATAAATAATATTTTTTAAAGGTGCAGTGCCGCAAACACTACTAATGGTCAAATAATTCCACTGACATGCACCTGCATGATGAAGTGTACATGAGTCAGAATGCAGACGTGCACCTGCGGAATTATGTAGGAGGTATTTTTAAAAAAAAATTATTTACCGACCCAAGATGGTGGCTGTCTTTTGGCCCAATAAAGTAAAAAAAATAAGTTTTCTCTAGTGCACGTGAGTAAATAAAAACAAAAAAAGGACCCCAGGTAGGGTGGTAACATAGGAGAAAATGGGAAGTGATTGGGGCAAGGACGAGGGAAAATCATTGCACAAGCGACAGGGAAGCACAGTGGGTGGGGGAAAGAGCACACCTGGTTGAATAAGAACACAGTGTGGGTGGTTATTATTGAAGAATGATGTAAAAACAATAATGAGCCACAGGAAGATAAAGTATTTAAAATGAACCTCCGCAACGTTTTGGATAGTTCTGAGGCCAATTCAAGCCATTAAGTGCTATACGCATCCTATAAAAACGTGGCCACTAATATATGTAACTCAGTGGCATCTGCAATAATGAAAACGTAGGCCCATATTTATACTTTTTGATGCACACCTGCGTCAGACCAAGTTTGCGTCAAAAATTTTAACGCCGGCTACCGCCATTCCAACGCACCAGGCGGGGGTCATATTTAAGGAATGACGGTAACCGGCGCTGCGGCCTGGTCAGCTTCAAAATAAATGATGCTGACCAGGCAGCGGAGGCGTAGGAAAGACTGGGGGTTGTGCGTAAAAAAATGGTGCAAGTCAGGTTAGAGTAAAAAATATTGGCTCTAACCTGACTTGCGCCATTTTTTGACACACAACCCCCATGGAAATGACTCCTGTCATAGCAAAGACAGGAGTCATGCCCCCCTGCCCAATGGCAATGCCCAGGGGACCTCTGTCCCCTGGGCATTGCCATTGGGCACAGTGGCATGTAGGGGGGCCAAAGTTAGGCTCCCCAATGCCGCTGAATTTAAAAAAAATATATATACTTACCTTCACTTACCTGTACTCACCATGGAAGGGTCCCCCCCATCCATGGGTGTCCTCTAGGGGTGGGCTAGGGTGGCAGGGGGTGTCCCTGGGGGCTGGGAAGGGCACCTGTGGACTGCTTCCATGGTCAGAGACCATGGAAATGAGCCTACAGGTACCTTAACGCCTATCATTAGTGCAAGGTAGGTGTCCACGCAAAAACATTACTCAAACTCCATGGATTTTGGCCCTAGACTGGTCTAGCGCCAAAGTATAAATTTGAAGTTGAGATTGCACCGGATTTGCGTAAAAAAAATGACACAAATCCGTCGCAAACAGAGTATAAATATGCCCCTTTGTCTGTGCCTGCAGGGGGCAGGTCTCATTCTCAAAACGGTGAACTGTTTAGCAAAGGTGACAAAGGACTGATGAAAAGTAAATATATAGGGCCTGATTAGATTCTGGTGGAGGAGGTTACTCTGTTACAATGTGATGGATATCCCGTCCACCATATTACGATCCCATTATATTCTATGGGGATCGTAATATGGCGGATGGGATATCTGTCACGTTTGTGACAGAGTAACCCCCTCCGCTAGGATCTAAATTAGGCCCAATAGTAATCACTGAAAATACCCATAGTAATGAGAATGAAAGACGTGGTGATAGTTCAAATCTGCAAAAGTAGAATGATCAAAGGTCTCTACTGCAGGACCCTGTGGTGTTTGCAATTGGTGGTCAAAACAAGGGGGCTGAATGATCAATACTGTTTTACAACAATGATCTCTATTATCCTGATAATGATGCCACTAATATTTCTATAAAACTGACAACGGACAAGCCGCAAACTGAACCTTCAGATACAGGAAGCAGTCCTATGTTTTATCCAGGTGTGTTGCAATACCTAAATTACTCTTAATGGTTTCCCCCTCCTTTTGTGGACAAATATATTAAATCCAGGAGGGGACGTAGCTTGGGGCGTCGAGATGGCGGTTGCACTCTAAGAGTGCTCCGGCCCCCTCCGTCATCCGCCGCAATCCATAGCCCTGTTCCGTGCTCTAACTGTACTAACTGCATCACAACTAAGTGGTGGTACATTCCCCGACAACGACAGCGGGTCGGAAAGAAGCAATCCGAAAGGAGGAACCACCTGGGTCTGTGGGCTGGAGTGGCACTTCACAAAATGGCAGCCGGACCCGTGGACGAGCCCTGAAGCCGAGAGGCTACGAAGTAAAAGAAGCTGCAGTAACGCCGCCTGGACCGGGGGTCCGGGAGATTCCCTTGGGCCCCCCAGATACCGGGATTCCACTGGCCAGATCCAGATTGCAGAGTGGAGGCGTGAAGCACAGTGGTTGGGGGCAATGGCAGCGGAGGAGCAACAAGGTGAAAACAGTGAGTGGAGGCACATGGAGAGAAGACAGCTAGCGAGGTGATCGTGCCTCAGCACACCGAGGAGACAGGGCAGTATGGCGCAGAGACTGGGCGCCGCCTGGAGACCATACCAGCAGAGCAAGGAATAACACCATGCGAGACGCGAGGCCTTCATGCTGTGGACACAACAAGCAATGCAGAAAGGAAGATGGATGAAAGGCATGCTGCAGGTACGCTCATGACCCTGAATAAGGAGTAAAAAAGAGGCGCCGGAGAGAGCCAAAAATGACCTAGTAAAAAGAACAGGCTGGCTCCATACGGACTTCCCAGCCCAGAAGGCCCTGGCCCCAGAGGGGTGAACGTGCGAAAGCCGGGCTCAGAGAGAGACACTCTAGGTACTAGGACACTGCCTGGAGGGGCTCCATGGGCACAAGCGGCAAATTGAAACGGTCGTGCACTCAGTAAAACTCAATGGGCATGCGGTAAAAAGGTCCCTAGCCACAGATTGACTTCCAGTGGCCGAGGTGGAGCAGGAACATACCAGGCCCCTGGGGCAGGAGGCCTCCCGAGGGTCACAGATCAGGTAATCGCCAGACCAGGTACAGGAGGTAGACTTGCGATGGGAAAAGTTAAACATCGGAAACCACTGGGATCCCAGCCACGTATCAATAAATATACCACCCCCGAGTGGCCCATGGAGACACTCACAGGGAGCCTTCAACAGCCAGCGTCGGAGACATAGACAAAATCCTGCAAGCCATTCACACCTCCCAGGTGGCAGTCGAAGGTAAAATAGGTGAAATATGGGTTGACGTGACTCTGCTTCGAAAAGATCTGAAAGGCGCCACCGCCCAAGCCACAGAAACAGAGAACCGCATATCAGTAGTAGAAGACGAAGTGGCAGAATTGAAAACTAAAGTCAACTGCCTTCTCACCAGAACACATGAACTTCAACAAGGTGTGGAGGAAGCAGAAAACCGGTTGCTGTGCAATAATCTAAGATTTGTGGGGTTCCTTGACAGAGCAGAAGGGGAGCAGACTTCCTTGAGGCCTGGCTGAAGACGTGGGTGCCAATAGATAAATTGACTCCATGGTTTGTGGTGGAGCAGGTGCACAGGGCCCTGACAGCAAGCCCCCTCCCCAGAGCATCTCCCAGAGCCATAATAGCCTGATTCTTCAATTTTCGCAACAGAGATCGCATGGGAGGCATGGGTTGGGCAAATGAAAGAGGACGATTGGCAAAACGCCTTGATGGCACCACAGGTAATCACTATCTCATCCAAACTGAGACTGGTGCAAACGTACTATCTACACAGTGCATATCTCAACCCGCTCCATCTGTACTGTGCTGGGCTCCGGGCTGGACCCTACTGTGGTCGTTGTGATGGATTCCCGGCAGATTTATTTCATATACATGGCCTGTCCAGTTATAAGACGCTACTGGGAGCAGGTATTGGCAGAGTTATCTACAGTGGTTGGGGTGCCGCTGGAAATGTAGCCTAAGATGGTCTTGTTGGGGATAATGGAGGGGACAGAGGGTTCCCTTGCAGATAAACAATTGGTGGGAATGGCTCTTATGATTGCAAAGCGGGACATTGCATGACACTGGCTAGCGAGCGAATACCCCCACGCTTACGCAATGGAAGAGAGGGGTGGACTGGTGTGCTCAGATTGAGAGGCCTGTCTTCGAGGCCAGAGGATGCCCACAGAAACATAATAAAATTTGGTCAAAATGGGTGGGAGGTCTGGGGGTAGAAACCAAAGGGAACTTGTCCTATTAAAACACATATATTGCTCTGCTCTAAATGAGAAATGTATCTGTAACATGGATCTTGAGATGTTGGTCATGCACGGCACACAGGCATATGTATTCTTGTATCGAGTCTGCACTGATGTTGCAAGTTGTATGCTTATGTTGAAAAAACTACTAAAAATTGATTATCAAACAATCGAAGATTGGGAGCCCTGTTGATAGGACCCGCAGATTCAGGATGAGGGCAGAATGCCCTAGTCCTATTTTCCCAGACCCCCATTCTGGATCCAGAAATTGTCACCTTTTTGTTTAGAGGAGGAAAAGACCCCAAAAGATGTGTGGACAGAGCCTCGGCTTCATGTCACAACAAGATGCTTGATACTTTGGGTCCAATCACAAAGATATACTGTCTGGCACAGTAGGCAAAGATCCTCTAGACCCAGAGGTAATTTCTAACTGGGCCTAAAGGGCAGTGAGTGGGAAATGCAAATACTGTCCTTTCATATAAAAAAACATAAGAGACTTCTTTTGAGGATAGACCCAAAGCTGGGGGATCTTGTAGATTCTGCGGTTGGATCTGTTTTGTGATTACTTTATTAGAAAAATTAGACGTTGTGTTCAAGCTTTTGCTTTATTAGCTAAACCTCACTCCTCGCTGATGTGGGCAGACACAAGGTCACTTCACTGGCCGTTTAGCTTACTTTAGACCCTATTTAAACCACTAACAATTAAGATATTCCTGGCCAATGTTAGTATGTTGTTGCCAACAAAGGACAAGCAAGAGGAAGATAAGGTAAGGATTCCCTCCTCTCGCATTGAAAAAAGAGGTGCTGATTGTTCCTTTATTCACAACAATGAGGGACAATCACAACTGAGCTATGGGTTCTCCAAACAGTCTGGGGGTTTCCAGTAGATTTCTATGTCATACATGCAAGTGCAAACAAGTCTCCTACCCCAATACATTTCTCTTAGTAGGGAATAGGTTTAATTTCATTGGACGTTCAGGGGTACTTCTTGAAAAGGGCAAGATAACCTTGCATTTGGCACCTCAGAGGGTTTGTGAGCAATATATTTTTGGTTCAGAAAAAGTACAAAAAAAGTTGACCACTGATAAATCTGAAAGATCTCAATCAGTCTATTCTTCGAAATAGAGACAATAGTCAGTATTGGATATATTCTTCTTCTAGGGGAGTGGCAAATGCATCTAGATCTGTAGGATGCCTAACAGTACTAATTTGTCAACATCACAGGAAAAATCTTTTATTGAGGAGGGTTCAGTCAGCCATAGAGTTGATTCAAATACTGAGTTTCCTTGTGAATCGGATTTGACTCCCTCAAATAAAAGATGAAATTATTGGGGGTTATGGATAATTCATAAAGAGAGGTTCTTGTACCTCCAGGCTCAAAACTAAAAGTGATCAAGAAAGGGTTGAGGATGACATTAGCCCAACTACACATTTTCCTGGCACTTGGTGAGACCAGTGGCCCTTCTTTTCATCTTCTGTTCAAGTAATCTTTTCAGGCCCCCTTTACTAAAGGGGTCTTCAGTGACTAGACACAAGACACTTAGAAAGAGGTTTGGTATATTCAGAGATATTCCATTACAGCTTCAAGCAATAAATTGATGGGTAAATCACATAGACGCCTGGAATAGTCTTGCCGTTTTCCCTACATCCCCAGACCTCGGATTAGAATCAGATGCAAGTGTCTGGGTTTGGGGTGCCAGATGTGGCACATTCTAGACTGGAGGAAAATTGCCCAGGAGGAAGTTGTTGATTTGCATAAACTGTTCAGAGCTCCTTGCATGCTTCTTTGCAGTCCTAAGTGTTGTAAAAATCAGGATGAGATGTACAATCCTGTGTATGTACAACCTGACCGCTGTCAAGAATATGAGCCGACTAGGATGGTTGAGATCGAAACTCTTAGCGGAATTGGCCATATCACTATGGGAACCAGGTAGGATTTCACTGGTGGTGGAGTATCTTCTGGGACCATGCAGCATGGAGTCAGACTGGTACTCAAGGAGTCTCCACGACAACAGCGTTGCTGCCTAAACTTTGAGGTTTTCAAAGCTCTAAACAAACTCTGGGTACCATTCGAAATAGACCTGTTAGATTCCCTGTTGACAACTCAGTTGCTTCTGTTGGGGGCGATATCTGGAAGCATTAGCAACTGGTATTTTTCTTCAGAATTGGTCTTGTGAAATCATACTATTTCACCCTCCTTAATGACACCCAGGTGTGTGATACAGATTCGAAAGATGCAGCCTTCATATCCTCCCTTCTAGAGCTATTGGTAAACTGCCCAATTCTTCTGCCTATCCAAAGTTGTTGAGGAGCCCTTTTGGGAAATATCATCTTGTTCTGGAGGGCCAATTAACCATGGTGGCATAGAACCTGCCACTTCACTTAAAGGCATGCCAGGGCATGCGGAGTCAGCTTCCAGCTGCATCAAAGCTTCCTGGGGACATGGTACAATTATAGGCTATAAATCGTCCTGGGATGTCTGGAGTAGCTGGTGTGTGGAAAGAGGTATTAATACTATTCTATCAGATGTCACATGGGTTCTGAACATTTTAGCATCTTTGGCTGCTGGTCGGAAATCTTTCCGGAACTATTGTTGGGAGTAGGTCAGTAATGTCAGCTGGGTAATAAAAGATCAAAGGTAACCCAGCTGGGGAACATCCGAAACTTGGATACTCTAAATTGTGGGATGGTTCTATGGTTTCACAGCTATTTCAATTGTCGGAGGATAAAGACAACTTTTGTTTAAATTGTTATCCACCAAGTTGGTTATGTTGTTATATTTGGTAACTTTTAGGAGAGTGTCAGATGTTAGATCTTTAGATATCTCCTCGATGTATTTTGTCCCAATAGAGGTACATTTTACTATCACAAGGTTTACTAAGAATGCATTCACTGCTATAGAGCTCCCAGCATTTCCTTCACATCCTAAATTGTGTGTGGTAAGATGCCTCAAGCAACATGTACACGGAACAGAGAACTTGAGACTATCCACCTACAGATGTTAATCTCTTTACATAAACATTTTTATTCCAGTAAATTCAACTGTCTAAATTAGATGAGCTGAAAGGGCAATGGTTTTGGCAGGGGTGGACACTGGATGTCAGGTCCCACTCTTCCTCCGAGGCTATGGCTTTGAAAGTATTTTGGGCTAGAGCTAGACTGGAAGGCACTCTTACGTCTGCAGATGTGTCTTGGGTTTCAACATTTAATACCTGTTACTGTAAATCAATTCAGCACGGTGCAATGACATTAGTAAATATACTTTGAACTTGCATAATAGAGCCCACTGACTTGCAATAAAATGACAGATTCTCCTAGACAGTTAGTGGAGGATAAACTTAATTTTATTAAAGACAAAAGAGGTGACTAGGAATGTATGATGGAACAAAGCATCCGAGAACCATGCATGCCCAAACAACGCGGTTGGAACGACCGCGTTGTTACCACGAATGCCTTTACCACGCATGCCTTTACAACAATTATTCTTTGTAAAAGCATGCCTAGTAAAGGCATGTGTGGGAACGGCATGCGTGGTTCTAGTGTGCCACGCCCCCACCCTAAAGGCCCAAAAGTACCCCACCCCTAATACTAAAACTAACCAGACCCTCCACCCCTGCCCCTAAAAACAAACTACCCTGACCCTCCCACCCCCACCCCTAAAAACAAAACTACCCTGACCCCCCCACCCACCCTGCGCATTAAAGCCTTCCCTGCCCCCACCCGCCCTAAAAACAAACGACCTCCGCCCCTAAAATCCAAACTACCCTTACCCCCACCCTCACACCCAAAAACAAAACTACCCTGAAACTCCTACCCCAACCAGTAAAAAAAAAACAACCCTGACCCCATCACCCCACCCCTAAAAACAAAACTACCCTGACACCCCCACCCACCCTGCGCCCTATAACCTTTCCTGCCCCCCAACCACCCTAAAAACAACCAACCCCATCCTTAAAAACAAAACTACCCAAACCCCAAACCCTCCCCTAAAAACCAAATTACCCCGCCCCCACCCCTAAAAAACAAACTACCCCGACCCCCACCACACCCCAAGCTCTTAATCCACCACCACCCCTAAAAACTATCTCCCAACCCCACTTACCTGACAGCATCCACTCCCGATCCACTCTGCCTTTTTCTCTGCCTTAACCATGCATATGTGTAGTTCAGCACGTGCGTGGTCAAGGCAGAGAAAAAGGCAGACGTTGATCCGGCAAAGGTGGTTATGCTTGCGTTATAGATGTAATCGTTGTTCAGGTGTCATTGTTCAGGTCGTTTCCTGGTGAATAGTATCCTGTCACTGATATTTATGCCCACCCTTGCATTTTTTATGGGTATTTCTAGTGTCAATCTCGACTAACCAAGTGACGTCTGATACGTCAAGCTGTGTCCTTGTTGGGAGGAAATATTCCTCTCAGGTGGCTGGCACGTTGTTTATGGACACTGGGCAGAGGGAAAAAGAGGTCTTATGGTACCGTCTTGGATTTTTGTTGTAATCTATACTTTTTCGGTTAATCAACGGAGTACAGACACTAATCATCAAAACAAGAGGAAGTTAACTATGGACTACTCCTATATATAGTAGCTAGCGTTCTTCTGTGTCGTTATTGTCTGCCCACAGGAATATGACTATGGTAAATGTAGTGCACTTTGAGTGTGCTATGTAAATTAACAGCAAGAAGAAACTACATAGGTCCTCATTCCAACCGCGGCGGGCGGAGGTCGCCGCCCGCCTGGCTGGAACCGCCATATGGCCGCTCCGCGGTCGAAAGACCGCTGGGGCCATTCTGACTTTCCCAGTGGGCCGGCGGGCGCTAGCCAAAATAACGCCCGCCGGCCCAGCGGGAAAGAGGCCTGCAACACTGAAGCCGGCTCCGAATGGAGCCGGCGGTGTTGCAGGTGTGCGACGGGTGCAGTTGCACCCGTCGCGCTTTTCACTGTCTGCTTAGCTTTACAAACGATATTTCAAACAAATACATCTGGCCTTAGAGGGACACCTAGTAGCTATTTGCGGTGCTACAGCATTGTGAAGCCTTGAGGGCATTACAATGATTAAAGGGACATTTTATAATTATTGTGTTCTACAGATTTTAACTTTTGATGTTCTATAAGAAGGTGCAGCATAGTACAAGAAACCAGGACTGTCAAGCTTTAGTTAAAACAAATGCAATTAACAGGCATCCTATGTAGCTCTACCCAAAAAACACTTCATAAAAATTAAATCTGCAAGCTTGTGAACATACCAAGATATACTAGTTCTGATTTATAGTAGGCAGCTACCACAAATCTTGCATAGCAATCAAGACATTAATTGAAATTTGCGAAATTGACCAATCATCATAAATCAATTGAGCATATTGCATCTGGTACTAGAGGGACACCTAGTAATGACATGAGGTACTACAGCTTTGTGATGTCTTGAAGCTATTAGAGCTGAGTAAGGCGGGACACATGTTAATCATTTTAAGTACTGCAGCTTTTTGAGAAACATCAGAAATGTATGTCTAATTCAAGAGAGACATCAAAAAAAGACTGAGGGGCATATTTATACTTTTTGACGCTAAGCTGGGCTAACGCAGTTCAGTGTCAAAAAGTTTTCAGCCGGCTAGCGCCATACCAAGATGCCGGCCGGGCGTCATATTTATGGGATGACAGAAGCCGGCAGTAAGGCCCGGCTAGCGCCATAGAAAAGGATGCTAGCCGGGTTGGGGAGGCGTAAGAAGAACAGGGGGTTTAGCGTCAGTGGATGAAGCTAGTACGGGCAGAGGCACAAAAAATGCCTCTGCCCAGACTAGCATCATTTTCTGACGTTAGAACCCCATGGACATGACTCCTGTCTCAGTTAAGACAGGAGTCATGCCCCCCAGCCCAGTGACCATGCCCAGGGGACTTATGTCCCCTGGGCATGGCCATTGGGCCAAGTGCCATGCAGGGGGGCCCAAGTTAGGCCGCCAATGGCACTTCGAAAGACAAAAATACTCACCTCTACCTACCTGGGACTGGGACCCCCCTTCCTTATTTGTCTTCCTGGTGTGGGTGGGGGTGGGTAAGGAGGTCCCTACGGTGAGGGAAGGGCACTTTGGGCTCTTTCCATGGTCACTGACCATGGAAAAAGGCCCACAGGTCCCCTAATGTCTGCCCTGACCCAGGCGTTAAATAACTGCGCTAAGCAAGCTTAGCACCATTATTTAAGGCCCCTATCCCTCCGTGCTAGATTTTAGCATGGGGGGATAAATATGGTACAAGGGCCATACCATCTTTTTCTGCACGGGAATGCTAACCTTGCATCTAATTGACGCAAGGTAGGTTTTCACGTCCAGAAAATGACGTTAACTCCATAACTTTGGTGCTAGATGTGTCTAGCGCAAAAGTATAAATATGGAGTTAGGTTTGTGCTGAATTAGCATAAAAAACTGACACTAATTCAGCGCAAACCGAGTATAAATATGGCCCTGAGTATACTCAGGTTCTCTAAAATAAAAAGACTTTCTGTATTTTTAGGTCTGGTCTCTGAGACAGTTACAGCTCTTTCACTAGAATAGTGTTGTTCCAAAAAACATCATACATAATATGCACACAGAGAGGGTCTTTTGGTCAGAAGGCTTCATCTATTAGTCTTTTAAATGATCATTCATATTTTGCTTCCACATACTAGAGCATTCAGCATGTAGAAATGAGTCGATCCACTTTACGTATTTGTTTCCTTCACTTTGAGTGAATGCAGAAAGCCTCTGTACCATTTGTTCACATACACCTAAACAGTTACTTTCTAATCAGTGAATAAAACAGGCTTAAAGTGTGTTTTTTATTTTAGGTATTTTTATATTACCGTTAAATACTGGCTATTTATTTTGGTTGCACTTTGGGTGCCGAGTTAGATGGCGATTTATTTTTTATCACCTTGTGAATGTTATACAGTGTTTAGGTAAATTTTATGCTGCCTTTAATTTAAGTGCTTGGTTATGTGGCAATTTATTACTATCTCCTTCACAACTAATTATAACAAATTGCATGGCACATCTGAAAGACTTAGGGCCAGATGTAGCAAAGGGTTTTTCCCATTCTGTGTCAATGGGAAAATGTGTTCGTACATATGGCCCTTATTGTTTAAAAACATTGCTAGCATCATTTTCAAAAAGCAAGGATGCGCCGTATTTTCTAGAATACAGTGCACCCCTGTGTTTCACCCTTTGCCGGCACTAAATATGCTGCCGTGCCCCAACGCAGCAACCCTTGCACCATGGTGCAAGGATGGCTGCGTTGAGGGGGAGGGAATACCTTCCTGCACAAAAACAATCTATATTGATTTGTTTTTCTTATGTGTGCTGCAGAATGCAGCACACATAGAAAGAGCAAAAGACGAGGAAAAATGAAAGCATTTCTCCTCATTGCGCCATGCTAACAAAATGTTTATGAAAACTCGTAAATCTGGGGCAGCATCAAAATGTAATGGATGGTGCTGTGGCACACCCACAACAACACCCATTATACGCTCCTTCCACGCAAAGTGCTGTGTATGAAGGGGCCGTATCTACAAGGTGGCATTATGCCACAAAAAAGTGGCTTAACGCCACCTTGTAAGTACAGTGCAGTGTATAGCACCACCTGAGCTATATTAAATGTGACGCTCCGGTGATGCGAGAGGCTCTTACATTTATATGCCCCATAGTGGCTATGCTTGGGTCACCACTTGTTTCATTTTTTCCCTTTATTTTTGTAGCATATATTTCCAATAGGCAATTACATAGCTTGCCAAGGCAAGACCAGTTTTTGTCAGTGCTTGTTATATATTACCATGGCACACAGCAAAATAATTTAAAATAAAAAACGAAATAATAGAAACCCAGCATGATTTAAGTAAAAGTAAATTAACATAGTAATAATCTTCATTACCCTAAGTCATATTCTTCCTCATACCAGTCCTTAAGCTGTGAGGAATACCCCTCACAAGCAGATCCTTTAGCATTCATGGTAAAATTGTAAAAGACTTCCAAGAGAAGTGTTTCTTTCGTGTTAACTCCTGTGACATCATAATATTAACCTCTGTTCCCTTGGAACCTTCTGCATGTAACAAGCTTACAATAATAGGAGGTGCAATAAATGGAGGGAGGGAGGGATTGGTCTGGAAAGAGGATGATGACTCAGGGTAATGAACACTGCCAGTAAGTCCCAGTCCTTATGCTCTGAGGAATATACCAAACTCACAGAAGGTTGCACCGACAATTAAACAGTGCTAACGTGATTTATTATAACAGGCAATTACTTCCTTGCTGATTTAAGACCTTAAGAACCAACATTTTTACATGTAGAATTGTTAAGGGCCACTCTATAATGAATTGCAAAGGTGTTCAGTGTAGATGAAGTAGTCACCCTACATATCTCTTACAAGGATACATCTCATGCTCCTGCCCTTGACATCCAGACTGCTCTAGTACAGTGACCCTGATTATTCCCTGGTACTGTTGCCATGACCAATTTATATGCTTAGATTAAAGTTTGATGTGCCTACATCCTTATAGCGGAGGTAGAGTGTTTCCTCTCCCTATTTGTCACGTTATAAGAGATGAATAGAGAATTTGAAATGTGTAACTTCTTGGTTCCTTCCAAATAGATTATAAGTGCTCTTTTAACTTCGACAGATCACAGCATGTCTAAATCTGAGAATGAGTAAAAAAAACAGTATTACAATCTCTTGTGCTAAATATAATTTGTTGGGATGTTTGTGCTGAATTTGGGGTCTGGTTTTAAGATTATTATGTCCACAAAGAGCTTAGGATAAGGCTATGATATCACCAGGGCACCAAACTCCCCCAATATTGTAGCAGCTGGCAAAGCTAATTACACCTTCTCTAATGACCCAAAGGGTTTTTCCTGCAGACCGATCAAATCATTGGTAGAGCCCAAAATGAAATCGGATTAGGTACCATCAGCCATTTGAACCTGAAACTTTCCAATAGTCTAAAAGGCAAGGGAAATGCCTGTGAGATGTCCCCCACTGATTCCTTGAATGTCCTTAATTTTGCACACTGAAAAGACAGTGTTGCTAATTCTAAACCTTTTAAAAAGCCTTCTTTCAAACATTTTAAAGTTTCAAAAGCATCATAAGATCCAGTATTCAGATTTTTATCCACACACCACTTTTCAAAATAGCTCCTGTGCTCGGAGTAGGAAGGTAATGGTGAGGGCTTTCGTGAGTCTTGAATATCTATTTTTACTTCACTAGAATAACCCAATTGCTGTAAACCTATCCTCTCAATTGTTATGCCGTGAGCTATATATGTTCTAATTGTCCCTGGGATGACACTGGGTATTGAAGAGGAGGAGGGTTCAATGGAAGATGAAAGCAATAGATTCAACAACATAGGAAGCCCAGGACACTGTGACCAAAATGGCACACCTACAGTTCCTGTCGCGTCTCCTCCCGAACGTCTGTAGTACCCTCAGTAAGAGGGGAACGGGAGAAGAAACATATAATATCCTCTGAGGCCACAGAATCAAGACAGCATCCACTGCCCAAGCCTGAGAGCACCATGTCTTGGTGCAAAAAATGGAGGGAAGGGTATTGTGTTATGAAGTAAAAAAGTCCATACATGGCGTGAACAGCAGAGAACATATCTGACTGAACTGAGGGCAGGTCAGATGAAAGGACACTGAGGTTTGAGCATTATGAGTCAGACTGTCTGCTTGATAATTCAGCTTCCCCTGAAAGTGCACTGCCCTTAAGGCAACTGGGTGTTTCTGTGAAAAAAGCTAATGAGTTTTGCCCATGGTTTTTGCCGATTAGTGTTGCTACGTCTTCTTTTAGATTGGCCTTGTTTTCTAATGTAACAGAAAAAATACATAGGTCTGTAGTTTTTAAATTCAGAGTTGCCCTGAAACATGATGCAATTATACTATCAGGGGAAATGCAGTGCCTGAAAGTCGGAGTTGCCTTTGGTAGGTTTGCACTGGTGATAAAATGATTACCCGGTGTGTAATACTGAGATGTTCTGTTTTTTTTAAAACATGTTATGTGTTTTGCTTTGAATCATTGTTTTAACCTTCTGGGTTTTATCTCTGTTTTGAAAGGCTCTACTCTATGATACAAAAAGAAAGATTTACATAAATTATGTAACTCAAGTTGATTCAAAGAGACATCCACAAAGAGATACTGTGCATTCTTTGATCTGGCGGCTCATATGCTTGTCTCTTCCGTGACTAATCATTTTAACGAATCCCATCTAATCCAAAACAATCTGCCTCACTCCAATCTGCCCCACTCCATTACACCCCATGCCAATCTGCCCCACTCCAATCCACCTCACCCCAATCCACCCAGTCCATCCCAATTTACCCCACTCCTATCCACCAAAATTCACCCCACTCCAATCCACCCTACCACACCTAGCCAATCCACCCCACTCCAATCCAATCCAATGTACCCCACTCCAATCCACCTCACACCAATCCAATCCACCCTGTACCAATCCAATCCAGCCCAGTCCAATCTACCCCACTCCAATCCAATCCATAGCACCCCATTCCAACCCACCCCACTCCCTGTCAATCTACCCCACTCCAATCCACTCCACTCCTGTCCAATCCACCACACTCTACACCACTCCAGTCCAAAACGATCTGCCCCACTTCAATCCAAAACAATCTGCCCCACTTCAATCTAAAACAATCTGCCCCCATTCCAATCTGCCCACTCCAATCCAGAACAATCTACCTCAAGCCAATCTGCCCCACTCCAATCCAAAACAATCTGCCCTACTCAACAATCTGCCCCACTCCAATCTGCCCCACTAGAACCAAACCAATCTGCCCCACTCTGGTCCAAAACAATCTGCCCACTCCATTCTGCCCCACTCCAATATGCCCCACTCCAATCCAAAACGACCTGCCCTACAACAATCTGCCCCACCCCAATCCAAAACAATCTGCCTCCTCGAATCTGCCCCACTCCAATCTGCTGCACTGCAATCCAAAACAATTGGCCCCACTCCAATACACCACACTCCAATCTAAAACAATCTGTCCACTCCAATCTGCCCAACTCCAATCTTCCCCACTCCAGTCCAAAGCAATCTGCCCCACTCCAATCCAAAACAATCTGCTTCACTCCAATCCGCCCCACTCCAATCAAACTCACCCCAATCCACCCACTCATTCCAGTTCACTCCACTCCAATACACCACAATCCATCCTACTCCAATCCCCCACACACCAGTCCAATCCACCCCACTCCAGTACAATCCAACTCACACCAATACAATCCACCCGACAACCGTCCAATCCAGCCCACTCCAATTTGTCCCATTCCAATCTAATCCACCTCATTCCAATCTGATCCACCTCACTCTGTACCCAATCCACCCCACTCCAGCAGTCCAGTCCACCACAATCCACCCCACTTCAATGCAAAACATTCCGCCCACTCTAATCTCCCCACACCAATCCAAAATAACCTGCCTCACTACAATCCACACCAATCCAATCTGCCCCAATCCAATTCACCCCACACCAATCCAATACAGCCCAATCCAATCTACCCCACTCCAATCCAATCCACCTCACCCCAGTCCAATCCACCTCACTCCCTTCCTAATCCACCGACACCAATCCACCATACTCCAGTTCAATCCACCACAGTCCACCCCACTCCATTCTAAAACAATCTGCCCACTCCAATCTGCCCCACTCCGATCCAAAACAATCTGTCCCACTCCAATCCAAAACAATCTGCCCCATGCCAATCTACCCCACTCCAATCCAAAACAATCTGCTCCACTCCAGTCCAAAACAATCTGCCCCTCTCCAAGCCGCTCTACTTCAGTTCCCCACCCAAATCTGCCCCACTTCAATCCAAAGATTCTGCCCCTCCCCAATCAGCCCCACTGTAATTTGCCCCACTTTAATCCAAAACAATCATCCCACTCCAGTTCATCCCACTCAAATCTTCTACACTCCAGTCCAAAACAATCTGCCTCACTCCAATACAAAAAAATCTGACTCACTCCAATCCACCCCACTCCAATCCAATCCAGCTCACCCTAGTCCACCCACTCCATTCCAGTTCACTCCACTCCAATCCACCCAACTCCAATCCGCCCCACACCAACCCAATACACCCCACTCCAAATCTAATCCAATCTATTGCACTCCTGTACAATCCAACACACAACAATCCAATCCAACCCACACCAATACAATCCAGCAAAATCCAACCTACCTCACTCCAATCGAATCCACCTCACCCCAATCTGATCCATCTTACTCTGTACCCAATCCACCCCACTCCAGTCCAGTTTACCACAATCCACCCACTTCAATCCAAAACATTCTGCCCCACTGTAGTCTCCACACACCTATCCAGAACAATCCCAATCTGCCCCACTCCCATCGAAAACAATCAGATCTAAAAAAATCTACCCCACTTCAATCCAAAACAATCAGTCCCACTCCAATCTTGCCCACTCCAATATGCCCCACTCCAATCCAAAACAATGTGCCCCGCTCCAATCTGCCCCATTCCAATATGCCCAACTCTAATCCAAAACAATCTGCCTCACTCCAATCCATCCCACGCCAATCTTCCCCAGTCCAATCCAAAACAATATGCCCCACTCCGATCTGCCCCACTACAATCCAAATCAATCTGCCCCACTCTAATCCACCCAACTCCAATCTGCCCCACTCCAATCCAAAATGATTGGCCCTACTCCAGTCCATCCCACTTCAGTCTTCCCCATTTCAATCCAAAACAATCTGTCCCACTGCAGTCCAAAACAATCTGCCTCACTCCAATCCGCCCCACAGAAATCCAATCTACCTCACCCCAATCCTCCCAGTCCATACCAATTCACCCAACTCCAATATAATACAAGCTACTGCACTTCAATACAATCCGCCCTACACCAATACAATCAACCCCACACCAAACCAATCCAGTCCAAATCAGTCTACCCCACTCAAATCCAATCCACCCCACCCCAATCCAATCCACCTCACTCCGTCCCCAATCCACCTCATTCCAGTCCAATCGACCACAAGCCACCCACTGCCATCTAAAACAATCTGCCCCACTCCTATCTACCTCATTCTAATCTACCCCAAACCAATCCAAAACAATCTGCCCCACTCCAATATAAAATAATCTCCCCACTCCAGTCCAAAAAGATCTGCCCCACTTCAATCCAAAACAATCCACCCCACTACTATCTGCCCTACTCCAATTCAAAACAATCTGCCCTACTCCAATCTTCCCCACTCCAATCCGCCTCACTCCAATATGCCTCACTCCAATCCAAAACAGTCTGCCCCACTCCAATCAATCTCACTCCAATCGTCCCCAGTCCAATCTAAAACAACTTGCCACCCTCAAATCTGTCCCACTCGAGTCCAAAACAATCTGTCCAACTCCAATCTGCCTCACTCTAATCCAAAACAATCGGACCCCCTCCAGTCCGCCTCACTCCAATCTATTCCACCTCACCGCAGTCAATCTACTCCATCCCAATTCACTCTACTCCAACCCAAATCACCTCACTCCACCACAATACAACCCACTCCAATCAATCCACCCCACTCTAATCTAATCCAATCTACCCCACTCCAATCCAATCCACCCAACAGCAATATAGTCCATCTCACACCAGTTCAATCCAGTCCAATATAATCTACCCCACTCCACTGCAATCCGCCTCACCCCATTCCAATCCACCCCACTCCCTCCCCAATCCATCTCACTCCAGTACAATCCACCACAAATCACCCCACTCCAATCCAAAACAGTACACCCCACTCCAATCTGCCCCTCACCCGTCTGCCCCACGTCAACCCAAAACAGTCTGCCTCACTCCAATCCAACCCACTGCAATCCAATCTACTCTAATCCACCCCGCGCTACACTGCACCAATCCAATCCTTCCCATTCTAATGCACACCTAACCCATTCAACCCCACTCAATTCAACCTCATTCCAATTGTTAGCGCGTCTGTTCTTATTTGGTCTTTAATTGGTTTGTTTGTAAGGGGATGCTTTAGAGGTTCGACCTTTTGACTACGCTTGGTGTGATTCCACCATAAGTCTTTAACTTACTACAGTTTCAACATTATAATCAATAAACATCATCAAATATTCTTTGGAGCCAGTAATCTTTCACACCATGACCCAATTGGTCACGAATAACTACACCTTTATGTAAAAGTTAGAATGTTTATTTCCTTATTTTAACAATGCAAATGTCACATAAATTTATCTCAATACCAACTGATAAACATATAAGAATAACACTGGTTGAAAAAATCTTCTAAAGAATCTCAATTTAGCTAATGCATTAATCACTAAACATTCGAGAGTCACAGTACAAATCAATAGCAAGAATAACTGCCCATTAGAAATAACATACATCTAGGTTCAGCAAATGAGCAACACCAACTTTATTAATAGTTTGTTAGCATTTTCTGGGTCTCCCTTAATAACCTTCTGATTAGAATAGCATGTTTGGACTTCATGCAAAACACTTTAGTCAAAGTTAATTTGGAAAACATCTATCTATGGCTCTATTAAAATAGCGGTCAGTACCTAGAAACAAGGAACAAACTTACAACGAGGACAATTGCATTTTGTTTCACCTCTCCTCATATAAATCAGCAAGCTGTAATTATCTCCATCAGTTGGACATCCGTTCAGTCAGCAACCGGCAGTGTAAGGGAATGGTTCAGATATAGGGGTCTCTAAGCAATCCCTGAACCATTTAAGAAGCAATGTCTAAGGGGGTCAGCATTCAGCATCAGGATTTTAAGCAATAAAGTTAAAGATAGGAACAAAGTCATCAGGAACTGTCCAGCTCCCCAGGCAGAAAAGAATGAGCTCGCCTCTCCTCTGTGCAGTCGGGCTAAGTTAAAATCACCTAGAGAACTTCCCACGTTGTAATTGGTCAGAAAATCGTATGTCGAATAACGATAAAACCCCAAATCTAAGATATAACTAAACTGTCTTTCACATGTTGATGATTGGCTCCTCTTCTTCTGTTCCCATCGTCAGGCTCATCAGGTAACATTTTTTTAACCATCCTGTCAGTGCATCCATTGTTAATTCCTGGGAACATCGCCGTCTAACGCATCAAACTATATAGTGTAAGAACTAATAATACAAGATATTCTAGCAAGCAGTTCTCATGAGAAAATTAAAGGCATCTGCTAATGTTTGGTCAACACCGTGTGTACAATACATGAATTGATATCTCTGGATATACATTCCCATGATTTTATTAAAACATGCAGCTTAATGTGAGGCTGTGCAGACTAGGCCCACACCTCGCTAACTTAAGGCCTACAATTAATAAGGCAAATACATCATTTTAAACTCATTAATATAACATACTACTATCATAGTCTAAATGCAGGCACTCCAATTAATAATAATAAGCATTTAATAAAGACACGTTGTACTTTAATGGTGGCCACTCAAACGGGCACATTTTCCAAGTCACACATTATTCTCTACATCAGTCAAATTCTATGCAAATTCATAATCCAAAATACATGAAAATCATTAGTAATACATTCCGCGTTCACACACTCCGTCCCACTCCAGTCCATCCCAATCCGGTCTACCCCACACTCCAGTTCATCCCACTCAATTAATTTCACCCCACTCCGGTTCACCCCACCTCAATGCAATCCACCCCATTCCAATCGACCAAACTCCACTCCACCCCAATCCAATGCACCCCACTTTAATCCACCTCACTGCAGTCCACCCCACTGCATTTCATTCCTCCCCACTCCAGTCTAACCCATTCTATTCAGTCCACACTCTCCAATCCACCCCGCTCCATTGCAGTCCAATCCTCCCTACTCTACTCCAATCTACCCCCTCTACCCCAATATAGTACACCCCACCCCAGTTCAGTCCACCTCACTCCAATGCACCCCACTCCAATCCAACCCCATCAAGTCCAACCCACTCCATCCACCCCACTTCAATCCAATCCATCTCACTCCAGTTGAGTCTAATCCACCCCATTCCACTCTAATTCAACCCACGTCAAACCCACCCTACTTTTAATCCAGTCCACCACACTGCAATCCAGTGTACCCCACCCCAGTCCTATCACTCAAGTCCAATCCACCCACTTCAAACAAATCTAATCCACTCCATTCTAATCCACCCCAATCCAATCCAGTTCACCCCATTCCAATCCACTCCATCCATTCTAATCCACCCCACTCCACTCAGTCCAATCCAGTCCATACCAGTCCAATCTACCCCAATTTCAATCTAATCCTACCCACTACCTCAATCCACTCCAACTCACTCATTCCATGTCACTCCACTCTATGCCACTACACCCTTTCACTGCACTCTATGACACTACACTCACATTCTCTGCCACTGAACTCTACTCCCCTTGCTGACACCCTACTATCCCTACTCCATTCTAAGGCACTCCAACAAATCCAGTCTAAGACACTCTGCCCCATTTCCCCCAACGCCACTGATTTGCAGCCATGCTGAACTGCAGCCACACTAGTGAACAACATGGCAAAAATACATTGTCAAAGCCAGTTTCTTTTGGGGAGACCTATTGGCTTTGCCAATGTTTGTTTTTTAATTGTGTGTAAGTATTGATTATTTCGAACCTTTGTAGCGGCGACAGCGGTAGATTCGGAGCGGGTGGAGCGGCGGTGGGGCACGTGCCACCGATAATACTGTGGACAAAGCAGGCCTGCGCTTTGCAGCGCCCAGTAAGGGGCCCCAGCACGCCTGTGCTGAGCTCTGCGGTTTGACTAAAGCTAGCGACACAATGGACACGGCAAAAGTGATTGAAAAGACCAAAATAGACACTGAAAAGGGTGCTGAGGGCATGTCAATCAGGTAGCTCCCTGGGTTGGGTTCCTGTTTCATATTTCTTCTTTACTCACTAAAGGAGGGCCCGGTAAATCGGGAAATGCAACGTTTTGCAGCCCTCCTAATTTTCACACTTGGCAAGTTTGAGTGGTTTTACTCCATCTCTGTTTTTCATTGCTTTGGTGAGGTCGTGTTCACTACAACCCAGTAAAACTGGAAAATGTTCTCATTCGTTTTCGCCTCAAGAGTAGCTTTTGCTGATTTTTTTTCTATACAGAATGAAAATGTCAGGAGAAAAACACCAAGACCCAGATTTGCTAACGTTTGACGCAGTGCAGCCATGCGCAGCCATGTGCTGCGTTGAGTAAAAGAGAGACAGCAGAAATGCTCCATATTAAGTGAGATATGACCACCTCTGCTCTCGTGCTGACGCACACCAGGCAGCCTACAGGCACCCTTGCACAATAGTACAGAGGTGTCTGCATTCCACGCAGGATTGTTGATGTGCAGAAATCGACACCTTTCTGCAAAAAAAAATCCTTATAGTTGTATTCCTGTCTGTGTGCTGCTGAATGCAGGACACATGTAAAGAGGGAGTAACAAGGAGAAGTGAAGATATTTTTCTCTCAGTTAGTTGCAACATTTAACCCAGGCTGACTGCCTTAAGTAAATCTGGGGTTGTAGCAAAGTTATCGGCTGGATGCATGGGAACACTTATGCTCCACCCATGTAACACCTACCCAACGCATTGTAACACAACACAGTGCAAGGCGCTGTGTCTCGTTACTTTTTTTTTTTTTAGAAAGACACGCAAGGGCCACTTTGCAAATCTGGACTAGCATTTTGCATCATGGCTATGGCAAAACAAATGGCCACAATGCACAATGTTAGTAAATCTGGGTCTAATTATGCTGTTACAAGTCACAGAAAATATCAATGTGAACACAAAGCTTTCGTTAGCACCAGAATCTGGATTCTAAACCTGCCACACATTGTGCACCATAAGCAGTTTTGCACACATATTTTTCATCAGGTAAAACCTGATGCAACTCGTGCAGGAAATCAGTGCAAATGTTTGATTGGCACACCTCGGTAGAAGGCAAACATGCAATTACCATGTTATTCCAATTACAGGGTTTGAAACACTGAATGGTGTAGTAAGTGCACACTCACCGACTACAACACCACATGTTATCACAAATCCCCTCATCAAATTTATGCAATACCATGTTGTAGGTGGTAAATTTGGATACATGTGACAGAAATCATCACAAGCGTCACAATTTTCAGATACGCGTGTCAAACTGTATCAAAGGAAAAAACATTGCAAATTTCGTGAACGTTGTGAAAATAAACCTTTGCAGCTTCACCCATCCTTATATTTATCCTCAAATTAAATAACACATATTACTACAGCAACAACATACAGTTCTGTTTGTGGTTTGTGTTCTAAATGGTCATTTTTATTTCTGTGGTTGTTGTTGCTTAGCTAGTTAACTTTGCAGTTTTTACAAGGAGCCACAAAGGGAGGAGGTATTTATATGAGGTTAAACCGTTGTCAGTGCATATGTGCCTGACTTTTTTGTGCATCGGTCTTCTGACACTCCTGTTTCTATGTTCACACCGCAAACCTAACACAAGGGATCACCTCTCTTCCTTAAGCCCTATGGACTTAGATTAATATTTTGGTCACACTAAATTCACTCTTTAAAGGTGTTAATATAGGGAGGGGGCTTGTGGTGCCACAGTGCCAGACGTGGTGTGTCTAGTACCCCTCCGAGCCTTATTTCCTCCCGTGCCCTCACACTCTTCCTCCCATCTTCATCTACTTCACCTGAGAATATGTCAGTGCTTGGGTGCCAAGCAATGCTTGTTTTGTTTTTGTTACATGAGATCTTTTCTCCTACAGACAAAGAGTTCGATTCACAAAGGTAAACTTAGACTTTTGGTCTACGTTTAGACCAAAAGTCTAAGTTTACGACTTTTCAGTATTCACAAAGGTAAGTTACGAGTAGTCAGTCAGGGGCACGGAGATTCCACTCTGCATCCAGAGTGTAATCTCCGCACACGTAGTGTGCTCTTTGCATCCGGAGTGGAATCTCCACACTCACTGCAGATCTCTGCCACCAATGTGGAGATTCTGCCCCAAGTGCGGAGATTCCGCCTGAGTGCGGACGTAAAGATTCTACTCGTAACTTACCTTTGTGAATACTGAAAATTCGTAAACTTAGGAGCAGATTTAAGAGCCCCTAGCGCCACCTTGCACTATATTAGTGTCATTTTTTTCATACTAATTTGGCCCATCGAGGCGGAAATCAACACGCCAAATTTACAAAGCAGCGCAGTGCATGCATTGTGCCACTCTGTAACCCCTTGCACCACATTATGTCTGCGCCAGGCTTTATTCATGCAAGGGGGGCGTTCCCCATTAGGGGGGGCCGGAAAAATGGTGCAAAGAAATCTAAGAAATTTCTTTGCATCATTTTTTGGCACTCTTATCATTTACTTAAAGAAGGTGTTAAAAGGAGGAGCACTACATGCAGCGCCACTTTTCTTAAATCTGTCCCTCAAACCTTTGGTCGAAACTTAGACTAAAAATCTAAGTTTACCTTTGTGAAATGGGCCCAAGATTGTGGGTGGTTGCTTGAACAGGGCTGTGTGTTGTACTCCCAATGGATTGGACTTCAGAGTCTGTCTGCTACAGGTGATGTGACTTCCACCACAGGTAAGTGTGGTTCGGACTCCAAATAATGTAAAGGTCCATAAATGAGGACTAGAGTTGTAGTCTTCTCCACAGAGGCATGTGTTGCTCTACGTGTGTAAATTGTAGTGGTTGTACCTTCAGAGGAGTGTGGCGTAGCATATGTAAAGTATGGCGTGGTTGCCTTCTACTAGTGTTTAGGATGATCCTACATATCACTTCCTAAAGTAATTGCCTTCTCCCAAACATGTTATGGCCTCTGTCAGGTGAGAGAATGAGAAAAAAAAATGTTACTTACCTTTGGTCAAAATATTCAGGTGGATGTTTGAATATCCCTTGCATTCTTTAGAGGACTTTGAACAGTCAAGAATAAGTTTAACATTAGGTTCGAATCTTTCAGGGGCACAATAAACAGCATGGTTGGAAACTGATAGACAAAACTCTTTAGGATACGTGCAGACAAGGGTGACAAACAGGGAAGGTTGATCAGAAATGCACATGAAGCCAGACAAAGCCAACAAATAACCTTGAACTGTTGCAACCACCAAACCCTGCAAAACATAGTGTTTGAGAGACGAGTCTGAAATCTAGGCACTATTCTTTTTCCTTTGATGTACTTGAAGGGCTTAACAGGGTAGGCCTCAGAGCTATTTTTGGCTATGGCCCACTGGGATAATGCAAAGAGGTGCCTCTGCCCTCCTTGAGTTAATTCCATCGACAGGGAGCGTCCCCAAAGGATTCTTCTTCAAGAAACACAAAAAAATGCCACACGAAGGACAAGTTCTCTTCCTTGAGGAAATGTGCCTGCATGCTGGACTGTTCGGAGACTTAATCCCCCAATGTAAGTCTCTTCAACATTAGAATGAATTCCGATTGTAAAAAATATCAAGCCATAAGATCCAACTCTATGTGTGGATGCTTCTCAGTTTGAGGCTTTCTGAAAGGCCATGCAGCAACCTCTTCAGGATGAGGCTTTATCCCTCTTGACCGCTCCCCAAATGTAGCCCCGATTCTGAAGAGTTGATAATTCCAGCAGGTCAGACTCTGATGTCGCTAAACTCCACACAATACTTTCATATCTTAGCGCTACTCTCTGAAGAAGCCCATACCTATTAAGGCCATAACCTTTATGCTTTCAGTGCTTCCTTTGCATGAAGCACATTTAGGTGCTGCTTCCGATATCAATGTGGAAGCAGTGTGGCTAATTAAACGGTACATGCATTTCTGATGACGTTCCTCTTGCAAAGCAACTCTCCAGGGCCCAGTGATTTTTCTAGCTGGAGGACCTTTTTGGATCAGATTCTTATGCTGCCGAAATGCTCAACAAAGACTATGGATGCAAGGAGAAGGATGATTCAGAGGCTGATAACCTCTAATATTTGGACTGACAAAAAAGCTAGAGGCCTCGGGAAGTACCCATGAGGCGAAATTCCTTACCCTTTTGGAATCTGCAAGTCAATTATTTTTCCTCTGTGGTACGAAAAGTAGCAGAGGCACTTAAATTGCCCTTACTTACTTCTGATATGAAGTTCAGCATCCTGACTGAAATCCTACCGCTGACAGCTGTTTTCAGCCGTTTCAGAAACCGTATACCTATTCATCGAAGTGCTCTTGGAGCCAGTTCTGGATGCCTTGGACAATTTCTATATGGGCACAGATGTCCACAGACATTCTGCACAGCGCCATAGACCTATGCCCTCTGATCCGACATTCATGTCCTCCCATTCCTCACCAGAGAGTTTGTGAGTTTAGTGGTGCAAGCCTTGTCTCACATATTCAACCTGAACACTTTTTTCTACGGCTTTACCAGACCAGAAGTTAAAAAAAAACATAACTCTATTGGCAGAAAAGTGTATTTCTGGTAGCCTGGCCCGCCACACTTCGAATACTATGTGCCTTCTCTGCCAGTATGTCCATACTCTGTGGGAATCGACAACAATGACCTGCAATCAGTCTTGCTGAAAGTATGAAACAGCCTTTCCTGTATCTGGTCCGCAACGGTCTAGATGCCCTGAAGTACGAGTGCGATCTGTATACCACTGACACAGTGGTTCGACCCATGGCCTTGGCAGTTATTCTGCACCGGCACACCTGGATGTATGCCACATACTTTTTAGGAGATGTTGAGGTGATCCTTATACATATGCCCTTCAATGGCAGAGGGCTCTTTGGAAAGAAGACCAACTCCTTTCTGAAACATCTGAGAATAGTCGATCCACAACATATTTGCTAGACATGGCAGGTCTGGAGCTTCTCCAGAGGACAACTCTCTCGGCAATAGCAAAATACCCTGCTTTTCCAGACCTCCTAGTGACTATATAGCTCCCTTAAGGGCATAGGTGGAGCAAAAGGATGCTAATGTCAGCAGAAGCAGCAGCTCTAGAGCCAACCATCATATAGATCTGCCATCTCCAAACCTCCTCCCTTCTCCGTTATTAGCTCCTGATAGTAGGATGGATTTCTTACTTTGTCATCAATTGGGAGACAGTTATGAAGAATCTCTGTCTTCCCCTTAACTTATGGCCAAGACCTATACCCTTCTGTTCCACTCCTTCCCTCAGACCACCCTCTTTCTGCCAGACCATGCTCGCCAGCACAAACCTCAGTCTTTGAAGCTGTGATTCGTACCCTGTTTGATAAGGGGGTGGGGGGGGGGGGACATAAAAGTTGTGACCTTAGAGGAGAGAGGCACAATATATTAGTGCCACAAAAAACTCAGTTGCCCCAGACCCATTCTGGATCTCCATCTCTTAAACTTCGTTCAGCAGCACAAATTCAAAGTGGTGCCCCTGAGACAGGTTCTGCTGGACCCCAATGTGGGCATCCTTGAATCTCCAGAACCTCTATTTTCATCTGCTGATACTTCTCGCTCACATGCACTGCCTTCACTTCACTGTGGGTCCTAGCGCTTTCAATTTGTGGTTATGCCATTTGGTCTGACCACTTTCCCGAGTGTTCACTAAAGTATTGGGTGCAGTGAGCTTCATTCAGGAGATCAGCAGACTGTACTTCTGTACTTGAACAACTGGTTGTTGAAATTGATGCCTCCTTTGCTAGTCACTGAACATCTTCAGCAGAACATGGCCCTCCTTCATGTTTTGGCCATAACTATCAACACCCAGAATTCCCACCCCATCCTTTGTTCGAGCCTCGCCTACATTAGTCCTATTCTAGTCATGATGTGTGTGAAAGCAGATAGTTGGAATATGATTCTGATATTTCTGAATCAGCTTTCAATCCAGATTCTGCAAGACCTGCATCTATTTTAAACCATGGTCTTGTGAGTCCTGTTGGTCCTGCATGCCAGAGGACATAGGAAGGTTCTTAGAGGTACGTGAGATGGCAGTGATTTGAGCACTAGTCGAGCCTTTTGGACTGGGGCATCTGTCTGGGAGGCATAACAACAAAGGGCATTTGATCCCTGTCAAAGCAGTGCCTATGCATAAATATTTAGTCGTGAATATCTCATCCCTTCTATCTCACTATCTAGATCCTCTAAAGCAACCCAACCATCATACACTAGATCAACAGGCAGGATGATATGCGTTTTTGGATTCTTGTTGAGAATCCTTATGCCTGTAGCAGTGGCCTCTGCAATGGGCATCTTCCCATATTTGGGCCATCTTGTGGGCTCCCTCTGCGTGACAGCGAATGCACTGAGCCGCCTGTCATTGAAGAACCAGTAGTGGGAACCCCATTCTGTGGTGACTGACATGACCTTCTCCATATAGGTGCCCCCATCAATATCTGTTGTTTAAGTCCCAAAACAGTTATGTGTCATATAGTTGCCTCCAAATTGTTCCTTGAGAAATGCCTTGAGATGTCAGTGGCCATGGAGTCTATTTTATGCATTCTTGCTGATCCCACTTTTGTAGAAGTCCTCCGGAAGGTGCAGGAAGGCCAAACTCAGCTGACTGTAATTGCACCAGATTGGGTGACAGAAATTTAGTACACAGAACTGTTAGAACTCAGCATTCAGCCCACCCTTTTTCTCTTCCACACTGAAGTCCTGCTTTCACAGGAGAATGAGGAGATCATTGAACAATATCCTTTGATACTGCAGCTGCAGATGTTGAGACTGATCTATGCCGCTTAGGGACCTTCTCCTTCCCTATGGAGGCAGTTGATGTTATTGTAGCTGACAGCAGACGTCCTACATGATCCCATTTTTAAAGTGCAACCGCTATACAACTAGGTTGTCCTTGGCTTAAATAATGCATTGAGATTAAAATAGAGAAAATAGAGCGTGTCAAAACATCCAAGTCTAAGTTTGCTTTCAAAAGGAAAGGTGATTTGTTTCCAATATGATGCAGAGAGGTAGATTGTTCCAGAGTTCTGCTGCAAGGTCAGAGACCTTGGCTTGAGATCTTTTCACTCTGGCTATGACCGCCAAACTTCTCAGAAGGAGCATAGTGCACAACTTGGGTGATAAAGTAAAATACAAAATCAAATAGTGATCAGTCCCATTACATCAAAAGCTTTGTGAACAATGCCAAATGCATTAACACGGGCTGGTTCTGGATCAGAAGCCAGTGTAAGGTATGAAGGTGATGAGAAATGGAATAAAGCCCAAGAATCCCTAGTGAAAGCCTAGCTCCACTATACTGATAAGCTGAAGTCCATCTCAAAACTCATTGAAAAGATGAAGGTAAATTACGGTAATCCAGGCATGATACTATCACAGCTTGCATTAATGCTTTGTGATGTTCCATATGAAGCAGAGGCTAAACTTTATGCATCGATTGTAAATAGAAAAAGAAGTTGGAAGTTAATTTATGTATTTGTGGAGCAAATGAAAGGGCGTAATCAAACATGACACCTACTATTTCTGTTGGCAGTCAGGAAATAGGACTTATTATTGGGACCACCAGCTTGAAGACCAGATGGCGGGGGGTCCACCAAAAATTAGAAGCTCTGTTTTATCATCATTCAACTTTAGGGAGCTGTCCACCATCCATCTGGATTCTTATGACATACATGATTTAAAATTGTCAGCTTTACTCTGAAACTGTACCCTATCGAAATGATAATCTACACGTCATTTGCAGATAACACTAGTTTGACTCCATGAGAAAGAATGATATCAGCAAAAGGAGAGACATTTGAGTTATAGAGTATAGGGCTCCGTGAAGAACTGTGCCAATCTCTACTCCACTACTGGTGGTGATGAGCAGTATGGGGAAAGTGGACAGTTTGAGACCGATAAGACAAAAATTACGGTAGCTAAGCTAGGACCAGCCCTTGCTATCGAAATTGACTTAAGTGCTACACTAGAGTCCTACGAGAAATACTATAAAAAGATGTTCTCAGGCTCAAATGAAAGAATTAATGCATCGTTTCCACCTTGATCCAGTGTTTTGCAGAGCCATCCAGAGTCAGATAACTTCTGTTTATGTGGGTCGCTGGTCATTTTATTTCTCTTGCTACTGGTCAGATGGCTTGGACCCTTTCCAGTCTTGCCTTTTAGACATTCTCCGCCCTGTGCTAACTCTTGCACAACAGTTCTGGACAGTTGCTGCCTTACAATGTTATTTGGCTGCCTTAGTGTATCTTCCGGATAAACCTTCTCTGTTGAAGCCTGTTTTCTAAAAGATTTACTTCATCTGCTTCCTATCATGCTGTTAATTTTTCCTTAGTCAGATATAAATCTGACTTTAACCTCCTTCGTGGCTTCTCCATTTGAACCTTTGCACAGTTGTTCAATACCTCTACTGACATTAAAAACTGTATGCGAATTGGCAATAACTGACAATTGAGACAGTGAACTACAGTTATTCTTCCTTTTTCACTCTCCTCCTCCTGCCAAGCAAGAGGAGAGATTCCATAGACTGCACTTTTCTGGACTGTAGGATTGAATTGATCATTATGTCTTTGTGGGCTTCACTGTTGCCAAGAAGAGCAGAGTGGTAACCAACCATGCAGTGTCTCGTGGGGTTACCCTTTACATAAAGATCTGCTATGCTTTGGTGAAGAAAGACTCTACAGCAGCTTCTTGGTCTTCTGTGCATATGTTTGCAAAACATTACTACCTCACGTCTCAGACCCGCAGTGGTACTTTGACATGGCTGTGCTGCATTATTTAACTGGTTGATCAGTACTTCTCAAACCAATCTCCCAGAGGGTATTTCTTTAGGACTCATTCATAAGGTGAGAAATCTGCAAGAAGTCTCAATTAGAAGAAATAGTTACTTCTCTTTTGTCATGATATTTCTAGCTGATAATATATCTTCCTGCATAAAGTTTACTACCCTACCTCCTCTCCTGTTGAGTTGGTGCCATGGAAAGTAAGATGGCAAGGTAGGCAAACCTATTTAATGCTGTGATTATCGGTGGCACTAGTGCTCTCCCAGTTTTACTCCACAAGCAGTGAAAGGACGTAGAAAGAGTTCTAAGAACGGATACCTGTCTAACACTGCAAGTGAAGCTGCATGGCACAGCTTGACGTGCTGGAGTAGTAGTGCTGAGGAAAGAAGTTTCCAGGTCCAGTCTGGCACCTGGGGAACACTTGCAAGGTGAGGAATGTGCTGAAAAATATTGCGGCATATTTAAGAAATGTGGTGCTGCACCTAGTACAGCACCACTTTCCTTGCACCCCTTAGCACCCTCCTACTGCCACCATGTGTGCACCGTATCTAAGATACGGCACAACATTGGCACAGGATAGGGGGCAATAGCCTCATTTTTGTTGACGCTATAGATGTACTCTGCAGGAGTAGCGCCAAAATATTGGAGCTGCTCCTGCAGAGTACATAGGGGCCCATTAAAAAATAACGGACGCCCCCTTTTAATGCCTGCTCTGAGTAGGCATTAAAAGTGCCATAAAAAATGACACAAGGAAATCTGTTGGACGCCCCCCTTTGAACGCATTATACACGGTGCAGGCATAATGTAGCACAAAGGGTAACAAAGTGGCACAATGCATGCAGTGCGCCACTGTGAAAATTTGGCGCAAGGATTTTGGCTTCGTTGGGCCACGTTAGCATCAAAAAAATTGACGCTAATGTGGTGCAAGGTGGCGCTAGGGATTTATAAATATGCCCTATATTATCCAACAAAAATACTGTTATCAAAGCTAAGTAACATTTTCTTTTGGTGACCAACTAGAAACACTAAGAAAAAAGTAGTTCAACACGTATAGGCCTTAAGTTGAATGCAAATCAAATATGGGTGCTGCTCTTAGTGCCTGTTCAAACCTCAGTTTAAAGAATAAACTCAAACAGCTGCTTCCTTTTCCTTAATCTATAATAATCTCACTCAGCAGAGCACAGCCTTTCTTGTGCTTATTGGTTCAATTATCTTCTTTTCTGAGCGTTTGCTTTGGCAAGAACTAATTCTTTCCTAGGACGTGATTACCTTCTAATTAAATGGATTTGAAGAAAATGCAGCCATAGTTCTTGGCAAGGAGGATCTTACCTTTGGAGAGGAGTCTGTTAGCTAAAACAGACAGGGCTACTCCCCTTCCTCATGTGGGAGGTGAAGAGTCTGCCATTTCAAAACCTCTTTGACTCCTCCTCTTTCCTCCACGCCCGCCTTCCAGGTGTACTGCAGGGTGTGTGTATTGAAATTAAGTATGTTTGACCACTGACTTTGTGTTTCACCACTGTGCATAGTAGTTGTTCAGTGTTCACCAGTAGCACATTACATTTTGTATTCAGTTTAGCTGCCTATTGCCTTTAAATTGGCATTAGACATTACATTCTGTATTCAGTTTAACTGCCTATTGGCTTTAACGTGGCATTAGACATTACATTTTGTATTCAGTTTAGCTGCCTATTGGCTTTATCGTGGTGTTAGACATTGCAGTTGAGACATTGCAGATGAGCTGTGTTTTTCCACATGGTAAACCAGGCTTGTGTTTTTCGTATTTTCTCTCACCAAGCACTAGCATGATAAGGAACCGCATATTTTGTGTTTTTCTCTGGTGCGGCCTTGAGAGAAACAGCCTTGAAAACTTGGCCAACTTTTGACGCTTGTTTCTTCCAACTCTGACCTACAGTAGCCAGCATGTTGTGAATATTATAAAAGGTGTCCCTAGGTAGCAGTGAGGGGGAATTTTCTGAGACTTCAGTCAGGAGTGGACGTCAACTGTCTGACCTGTCCCGTGAGGGTGGAAAATCTCTTTCTCGCAGTTGAACAGGGGTCATCAACTTGCTGTCATGAGAAAGATGACGAGCAGTGATAGGCTCTACTGTGATGAATTTTGACTTTTATTCTTTGCTTTGAAGTTATGCTATAATATAATCACATGTATTTGCTGTGTACATTGCAATTGAGAATCACTTTGATACATTTTCCTTTCATTGCTGTGACTATTTTTAAACGTTTGCCTCCAACCTACTAATCTCCTCTCTCAGGAACCTCGTGGTGAAATAATAATAAATGTCCTCTTTAAACTAAGAAGTGCATTCCAGAGATTGTTGTCAGCTCAGTCATTAGTGAAAGCAAAACAGTGAGTGATGCACTGAAGTGTTAAATCATAGGCCCATATTTATTGGAAAATGACGGAGCGAGATGCTGCGTCCAAATCGGCAGCGCCGCACTCCGTCATTTTCACAATGCAGGGATGCGCCGTATTTAATTGAATACCGCGCACCCCTGTGTTGTCCACTGCACTGTCACTAAATTAAGCTGCCAACGCAGGCATCCTTGCACCATCGTGCAAGGATGTCTCTGTTAAGGGGTTTGATTGTTTAGTGCGGGAATGTGTCCTTACCAGCACATAAACAGCCACTAATGGTGATTTGGCACTTCTGTGCCTGCTGCAGAATGCAGCAGACACAAAAGTGCCAAAGTGTCATTTTCAAATGATTATGTGCAGGAAGGGACACCTTCCCGCACATAAACATTCATTTCTGGCATTTTACTCTTTGTAAGCGTGCTGCAGAATGCAGACATAGAAAAAGCAAGAAACGAGGTGGAATAAAAGTATTCCTCCTCTTGGCACGCCCACAGCAACACCCATTGCACGCCCCTTCCACGCAAAGGGCTGCATGTGAAGGGGTCATATAAACAAGGTGGCGTTAAGCCACAAAAAGTGGCTTAGCGTCACCTTGTAAATACGGCGCAAGGGCATAGCGCCACCAGAGTGTCAAGAAAATATATATATCATAAATATGCCCCATAGTCAGGGAGGGGAAGATTCCCTTGGACAAATAAGTAAAAGAGTGAGTGCATTCGTGCCTTTAGATCCTCTGCAAAGCGGGAGTTATTCCCCCACACTGTAGACACTTATTGAGGTGCTCTGTTCGCTGGCTTCTAAAAGCCTTAAGAAATAGTAATAACTGTGGATTTACATCCAAATAAAAGTAATAACATTTATTACATGGAACAAAATACCCACTTTTGTGTCATACATTTTCCTCCAAATGGTTCCTTGGGCTGTGACTTGTTGTGGGGTTTGCTTTACGCTTTCCTGATGATCCCACGTCTGTCAAGGGTCCTGCAGAAGGTGGCCATGTGGACTAATGCGTCTGCTACAGGTACCCCAGTTTGACCTCATGGTCACGGATTCAAACTTGGCAGGTATGCTTAGACTTCCATCCTTCCAAGGTTGATAAAATGAATAACTGTGTTAGGTAGCAAGAAGCATCTTTTATTCAGTGCCAAGACGTCCCAAGAAGTGAACACGTTATGTTAAGGCATCACATTTTCCATTAATATATAGTTTTATTCCTGTCTTGACGTTCGTCTACAATTAAATACTCTATTGTTCGTAGTCCTGGGAACCTGGAGTGGCCACGATACATTTCAACAGTGTTCCATGGCGTGTGTTAAACATTTCCACACATTCTTTACCATGGGGTCGAAATAGCTTTTAAAAAATGACAGCCACATGTTGAAGAGAATATTATGTTCTACAGAAAAAACCTGGGGGTAGGTAGCCTATATAACTGGAAAGACCATAAGGTCATTATACCATTCACTTGAACTGCAAGGGACGTGTTTACTGTTAGGAGGCCCGGTGCTTTCTTATGTCCCCTCAACACAAACAGGTTCAAGGAAGACAAAGTTTCAAGACTCCTTTGAGATATAAGAACTTTGGACTCTGCAGAAGTGTCTTGATGTGGGAGGTGCTTCCCCTTCTGTCTCCTGCAGTGCTAGTGTACATTATAATGCTGGTAACCGTACGGCACCGGACCACGTTCTACTTACCTTTTCTTTAGCTAATATATTCATTTGTCAGTTGTCAGTCACAACGAAGCCAGGTGAAGCAGCCCAGGTTGTGTTATCTGTCACTCTTGGTCCTAGGGAGGGTTTAGAATCTTTATATCTACAAAAGCACTCAGCCTGTGTCTAGGCACGCGCAGTTTTGGCAGGTAATGATTTGTTTGTCTGTTTGGGGTTGAAATTTGAAAGAACTCCGTGCTTTTAATTCATTAACGCAACACGACACTGCACCCATTCTACCAAATCACGCATTGGCAAAGCCAATAGGTCTGATTTTGGTCGCCAGGCTTTTGGCTTTGTCAATTGTTGTGTGCCAAGGTTTTTGAAAAGCTTTACTGTTAGGAAAGCTACAGGGCCCTCACTAATCTAAAAAATACATTTGTTTAAAGCAGATTTTTTTCTGGTTCTAAAATAGGTACTTTGCGCATGGATGTGCTCCTTCAAAAGGGCAGAATGCCAGCAGTTTATTGAAGTTGGTCAATGGCTGAAGTGGGCTGACCGATTCACTGCCAAATGCTGTGTGCTGGAGTGGGAGGAAGAAAAATGTGAATGACACAGTAACAGACCAATGGATGACGAATACTTGCTGAAAGCCCTTCTAATTATGTTATACATATGGCGCTAATTTATGAGACCCTAGCGCCACTGGAGCGTCACTTTACGTTACACCCCAGTGGCGCTAATCTCTGCTTCATATTTACAAGGAGGTGTAACACCATTTTTTGTGGCGTTATGTCTCCTTGTCAATATGGGCCCCTCCGATGCAGTTACCTGCGTCTGAGGGGCATGCAGTGGGTGTTGCCGTGAGCGTGCCACAGCAACACCCATTGCATTTGGCGCTGCCTCAGATTTACAAGATTTCGTAAACCTGAGGCAGTGCCAAAATCTAACGCCTCCCCTAGGAGTGGCGTTAGCAAGGCGTAATGAGGAGGAATGGGCCCTGGGCATTCGGCATGGGCAGTGCAGGGGCCCCCTGGCACAGCCCGATCGCACATTTCACTGCCTGAATTTCTGGCAGTGAAATGTGCAACGGGTGCTGCTGCACCCCCTGTATATCAACATTGCTGCCGGCTCTATTATGAGCCGGCTTCAATGTCGATGTGACTTTTCCGCTGGCCCAGCGGAAATGTAAAAATAGGGTGCCACGCATACCGCCAGCACTGGCGGTATTGTGGCGCCCGTAGCTTCAGCGGTCTTTTTTCAAGACCGCCGAAGTCGTAATGAGGGCCATATGGTCTATTAAGTAAGGATGATATGTGATTCCTAAACCGTATACACTATAACCATCATTGTCTAATGTAACATTTCTTGTACATTGTTTTACACATGTGTATGATTTATTGTGCCTCTGTGTGGTGTGAAACACTTTGACACCCTACACTGGGATGGGTAGCACAATAAAATAATTAAATAAATTACTAGTAGCCTGGTGTCGAAAAATGACACTAGTTAAAATTCAGCATGTTTCCTTAGGGCTATAAATAACTGCCAGAACTGAGATCCGGCGGGATCCCTCTAATTTCCAGCACTGCCTCCAGAAGCTGAATTTCATCTGCATACATTGAAAAGATGAATTATTTTACAGATGCCAAAAACTGAATAGGCTGAGGAATGGACTTCTCTCTTTTCAATAGAAGGGGTTATTTTCATAGAGAGGGCAAGCATTTATTGGGGACAGGACTACCACCCTGTAATGTGAGAGGGCCTCTGAGATGCATAAAGCACTTTACAGTCATCAAACATAACATAACTTGCCCTTCCAGCACACCCTTTCAGGCTCTCTTCTGGCAGGCAAAGAACTGAATGGCCATTGAGTCAGGTGGGAATACCTCTTCAGAACAGATATGGCAAAAACGAATTTCTGCCCCCCAGCCAGGAATTGCTTTCAGGCAGGAGGTGACTACATCTGGGATGATGTCACAGCTAGGGCACTGTCCTAAACCAATCTTCACACGATTGAGGGCAGATTTAAGACAATGGGGTAGAATTAAGATTACTATGTAATCCTTGCTCTTAGTTGATTACAAAAAAGAGTAATTGTAAAAGCACAAAAACTTTAAGTGCTTTATTTGTAAAAGAATGAGCGCTGTTGCCCAAAGTTCTGCTCAGAAGCCCACAGCCTACCTATTAAATGTTAGCACACTGATTACCAAGGTTGTATAGTCTTCAATACACCTCATGCCTCCTTAATCCACTAGCAGACACTCTCTGGCCCTTTATCTCACTCTTATGGGTTCCTGCTATCTCTCATTGTGACAGCTTTCTCTTTCCCCTTCTTCCCCTTTGTGAGTGTTCCCCTCTCATGCTCTAGGAAAATGTCTGATGAGGAAAATGAAGTGCCAGTCCTACAAAATTATGGCTGGGGGCCCACCAACAACCACTGGTTCAAATTAAGCACTGCTCAACAAAGTCCTTACAAACTATTCTACAGTTTAAACAAATACGTTGAGGTAGACGATTTTGTGTCTTCGAGTTGGGTACCTTTGTGTATTGAAGCCATGTCAGTCTTAAACTTCATTGTTTAGCAAGGGCGTGTTGGAGTCATGTTGTGCACGACTGCTCTGTCTTTATGTTCCAAACCAATTCCAGTTGCATGTTTGTTTTTCAAACCCCATTGAAAAAGTCAGGTATGGCTTTGAAATTTACATTTCAGTGAAAACTATAAAGTTGGGAAAATCCATTGAACATGGTACTTCATTTCGAAAGCACTCCCCACTTCTTGTGCAATAACTATTTTGTATATTTTACAAAAATGATTTTTTAAAACAGTTTGAAATTCTCCCCCTAGCGACAGCCCCAACACTGTCCTTTGACATTAGCCTAAATGTTAACCCTAACCGAGCACTTACCTTACCCTAACCATGGTCCTTCCAATTATTTGCACCTTACATGTAGTTGAAACATGGCCCTATCCCCAACCTTAGCCGTTACTCTAAAACAACTTGAGCCTCACAGTAACACTGACCTTGTTCCCCATCTTAACTGTGTCCCTGAGCCTTATCCTAACCTAATGATAAACCTGATCTTACCCATTGCCTGTGCGCTACCATCACCCCTACACAAACTGTGACACTAACCTAGCCCTAATCTTGACCATGTCCTTCATCTTATTACCCTTATTTAGAAGAAATGTATTTCTCCGAATTTGTCATTGAAATTCCTTTCAATAAAATATTTCCACTGAAACATATTCTCTGAAATACACAAGAATGAAATAATTGCTGAAACCTGAGGCAGTGCCAAAATCTAACGCCTCCCCTAGGAGTGGCGTTAGCAAGGCGTAATGAGGAGGAATACTTTTATTCCTCATCGTTTTGAGCACGCATAGAAAGAGCAAAATGCCAGAAATTATTGTTTTTGTGCGGGAAGGTGTCCCTTCCTGCACATAAACAATCATTTGAAAATTACGCTTTGGCACGTCTGAGTGTGCTGCATTCTGCAGCACACACAGAAGTGCCAAATCGCCATTAGTGATTGCCTGCGTTGGCAGCTAAATTTGGCGCAAGCGGAGTGGACAACACAGGGGTACACCATATTCACTTAAATACAACGCATCCCTGCGTTGTGAAGATGACGGAGCGTGGCGCTGCCAATTTTGGCGCAGTGTCGCGCTCTATCATTTTCCCATTAAAATGGACCATAATTCATAAAATCAAAATGTCCTGGCTAGCACCAGACCTAAATATTCTCCTCCTGCCTCCTCTAAAACGGCCGTAGCTACCATTTGTGCAGCAGAGGAAGAGCGCTAAGTGGGCCATTGATCCCTGATAATTGTGGTATATTACCACCCTAATAATCAGAGGGGCCAGTTTTCTTGCGAGCACCAGGGCCCATTACATCTTTGCTGCGCTACTGACTGTAACCCCTCATTTCTGCTTGTGATCAGAGGGAACTGTGCTGTATGAACGTTTAAATAACCTAAAATGATGACACAAAACATCCTAAATGAGTGCACTAACAGGCTCGAGTACCAGAAGGGCATAGTCCACCTTTCATCCTCCTGGCGTTGGTACATTGGACAAAAGACACCTATGAATCCACTGTCAAGTGGCAGTTCAGTGATGTGCGCTGTCTGAATGGCCGAACTGCCATGCACGTTCAAGTAGCGCACCCGCGTTGTGTCTATTAATGCTATTTTTAAAGCATTCCCAGCATCCTCTGCTTTCTTTTTGTAGTTTATCCTTTTATATAGAAGACTCATGAGATCAAAGAATAGAAAGGGAGCGCCGCTCATATGAGAATCAAGCGTCTCTGTGAAGCCACCATCTCTGGCTAGAGAGCTCGCTCCTTTCAGATTCAAATCCACTGCTATTGCCATGACAATGGGACCCTACTCCCCCGGCCATCTCTCCCACATCCACATCGTTCCATCCATTCCTCTCCCTTGGCTAAGGATGCTTAGAAACCAAGGCCTGAAAATGGCGGTTGCACACACACACGGTTCTTTTCTGAGGAGACGAGAAACGGCTTGACATTGCGTATTAAGAATTGATATGAGCCATACGGCCTCTATGCAGTGCTGGAATGGATACTATTTACTCCAGGAACCCACAAAAATTGGGATAAAGGTGTGGCAACGAGAAGCAGAGCTTGAAAAGCAGAATCTGACCGTCATATTACACATAGATCGAAATAAAAATTGTTTCAAAGGGATTGGCTGCAAAGACATCTGTGACAGTAAATGTGTTGTAAAGTACTTAGTTGGTCACAAAGATGTTGCATTTTAAAATATCTTACATGCTTAAGACACTTGTTACAGAGATCATTGTATGTCCAGCAATTATGAGGGGATTATAATAGCGCTAAGATAACTGTAGCGATTAACTGTTCTGGGAGAGTTCAGTGTTTTATCCAAGTACAGTTTTTACTCATGAGGTACCTGTGTCCCTGAGCCTTATCCTAACCTAATGATAAACCTGATCTTACCCATTGCCTGTGCGCTACCATCACCCCTACACAAACTGTGACACTAACCTAGCCCTAATCTTGACCCTGTCCTTCATTTTATTACCCTTATTTAGAAGAAATGTATTTCTCCGAATTTGTCATTGAAATTCCTTTCAATAAAATATTTCCACTGAAACACATTCTCTGAAATATACAAGAATGAAATAATTGCTGGCCTTATAAAGAATTTTGCAGATGTGGGGGCAGTCGCCAAAAAGCAGCAAATACCCCACTGGTCCTGTTTAAAGTGCATAGCAGGCCAATATCCTTTAAATAAGTTGGAAGGGATAAAAGCCACTTTTTAACTAATATCTCACATCCGTCAAACTCTAAATGAAAGGACAGGGTACCTGGTCTCTCGATTCTATTCAAGAGCCAATATTATTATAATCACTGGATCAATGTCGCTCTTTCTTGATTTCATATGTACCCCTTTTTAATCACTTATTCTAGTCGTGCTCAAAAGTATTAATCCTTTATCTCGATTGCAATTGATACAGTGAATAATGTCTCTGTTTTTATTATGTATTGTCATTGTTTCTATATACATTACCCAGTATTTCGTGACAGTTTAGCTTTATGCATGTAATACTAAGGGGCCTCATTTAGATTGGTTGAGCGGGAGCACTGCTGTAAATCAGCTCTACTTCTGACCCACCAAACTTAGGGTTTCTCTGCTCTTATTTGCAGTTGGGGGAAGTGCCAGGTTTACAACAGCAGAGCCTCTGCTGGCATCATTGGTGTAACACTTTGATTTGGCAACCCATCACACCTTACTACTGTCGTTCATTTTCTTTGTCCATCATGCAAGGCATGCCAGGCACAGGTTGGGAAAATGCAGAATGGCCTTCATGCACAGGGAGAAAAATACCTGCACGCCAGGCTATTTATTTTTGATCATAGAAAAAAGCAGTGGCAGCTGCCACTGAACGGGGGTGGTGGGGCACGACGGGGCACAATGGGACAGGGGGCGGTATAAAAAAAAAATGAAACAAAAAATCCACTTACCTTTGAGGGGAGACTACTTCCATCGCAAGATTGCAGACATTTACAACAGCTTCACCACTCAGGGCCCCCCACAACTCTCACCACCAGCCCATCGACCAAAGCGTCACCACGCCCCCCCACCCTCCTCCGCTGGAACAACATCACCAACAATGAGACCCGCAACATCATGGCAACCATCCATTCAGGAGCTCCCACCGACCCCCACCCTCACCACATCTTCAACAAAGCCAGCAACATCATCGCATCCAAACTCCGGCATACCATCAACCACTTCCTCGAAACTGCCACCTTCCTAGAGAGTTGGAAACACGGCTAGATCAAACCTCTGCTGAAGAAACCCACCACCGACCCGACAGACCTCAAAAACTACCGGCCCATCTCCCTGCTCCCCTTTCCGGCCAAAGCCATTGAGAAGGCAGTCAACAAACAACTCACTGCCTTCCAGGTAGCCAACAACATCCTGGACCCCTTTCAGTCAGGATTCATAAGCAACCATAGCACAGAGACCGCCCTCCTCGCTGCCACAGACGACATCTGCACCTTCCTCAACCGAGGCGAGACCGTCGCCCTCATCCTCCTGGACCTTTCTGCCACCTTTAACACAGTCTCACACGACATGCTATGCACCCATCTCCATGACGCCGGCATCTGAGACTCAGCACTGCAGTGGCTCTCCTCCTTCCTCACCAGCAGAACACAGAAGGTCCGACTCCCCCCCTTTATCTCAGAAGCCACCAAGATCAGCTGCAGCGTCCCCCAAGGATCCTTGCTGAGTCCCACCCTCTTTCACTTCTACATGACCCCAATGGCCGCCATCATCAGAAGCCACGCGCTCAACATTGTCTCCTGCGCTGAGGACACCCAACTGATAGTCTCCCTCACGAACAACCCGACCACCGCTAAGAACAATTTCCACGAAGGACTGAAAGCAGTCGCCACCTGGATGAAAGATAGTTGTCTCAAACTGAACTCGGACAAAACAGAAGTCCTCATCCTCGGCTCCACACCCTCTACCTCAAATGAGTCCCGGTGGCCCACCGCCCTTGGAAACACCCACACTGACCACGCCTGCAACCTTGCCGTCATTTTAGACTCATCGCTTTCAGTGGACCAACAGGTGAGTGCAGTCTCATTGGGTTGCTTCCACACCCTGCGCATGCTTTGAGAAATCTGCAAGTGGATCCCCACCGAAGCCGGAAGGACAGTCACCCAGACCCTTGTCAGCAGCCGCCTCGACTACGGCAATGCACTCTACACCGGAACCACCGCCTAGACCCAGAAAAGACTACGCATCCAGAACGCCTCTGTCTGTCTCATCAAGAACGCCCCACAACACAGCCACACCTTCGCCCTTCTAAGAGGCCTACACTGGCTGCCTATCGACAAGAAAATCACCTTCAAGCTCCTGACCCACGCCTACAACGCCCTACATGATGCTGGACCAGCCTACCTCAACCACAGACTCTCCTTCTACACTCCCGCCAGACAACTCCGCTCTGCCGACCAGGCCCTCACCAACGTCCCCCGCATCCGGAAAACCACAGCTGGAGGAAAATCCAGCAGGTGACGCTCCTCCGCCTTAGTGGAGAGCCACCCCTGGGAAAAAGACTCCTGCTGTGGCAGTTTGTTTTCTTTAAATTAAAATGTTTACAGCATGGGTGATTTAAAAATGGTGTCCACTCCTTAAACCCTCTGCGTTGAAGTGGATGGTCCTCCCCCTTGGCCTCGTTTGGACACTAAGAGAGCTCTGTTAATTGATACTTCAAGGATTCTGTCCTTATAAGGACTATTTTCTCTTTAGTACTAACTTTTTTTTTTTTTTGAACAAGTGAGACTTGCTTTAACAAATTCTTGGTCGCAGGTTGTACTGACTTCACTCTCCAATGCTCTTTATGAGTAAATAAAGTTCTGTGCACTTTCTTCTTAATTTACTTAGCTTTCATTTTCACCCTCCCTTTCAGTTCTTTTAGATTATCACTCAATCATTATCACTCAATCAAATAAATTCAACTAAAAGTTGTTTACTTCTTTCGATCGTACATACTCCTTCCAAGTCGATGTAATACAGATCTCTCTAGATACCAACAAAATTTTCCATTTTTATTTGCTTTATGATCATTCTTCCTGTTACAGAAAAGAGAAATAATAGACCGTTTCACATACTCCTTCATGGCAAACTGTCACCATCTGATAAAAAAAACACATATATAATATCGACTATATCATTCAGTCTTTTATAAAAACATGTCTAAAAATGAGTTCATACTGATTCTCATTCTGGCAGGCTTTGAGTATTATTCCTTTCTCGGATCAAATTCACAACCATCTAACACACGTTAGGCTACATTAGTGTTTCAAAGATCTCAACTTTAGGATATTGTCCCCTCCTAAAATGGAGGGTTGCACAATTAAAGCATATGCACAGCAAATAAATCAAACTACACTCAATAAGCTATCAACCATGCACTCCGCAAAAACACAAGTATATGGTTTGTCAGATGTGTGAAGTGCTATATAAATTAAACAGTACAGTACAAAACTGAATTTTATTACAAGACCGGAGGATCATATTATGCAGTCTTTTCTTGCTTTAATTTTCAATAGCAGCCAAGTAAAAAGACTACAGTACCCAGAAAAAACACAACTACAATGATGACATCATAGCTGAACAGCCAATAGGATATCGTACACCAATACTAATATCTTAACTGCGAGCAACAAGTCCTCTTTTCTTGATGCGATACAAAATAGAAACCAAAGTCACAATGTCCATGCAACAAAAGGAGGAAATAAGTATAATATATCTAGGGAAGAGACACACACTCCTTAGTGTTGGAGTGCCCTTCAGCTTCAAGCACAGATGCTGTGGGAAGAGGCCCTGTCACCGCCATCTGCCCATGAGGGTCTGTCGCTGGTCTCTTCTTTCTCTCCATTTGTCTAGTGCTTTTCTACCATATGTTTAGATAATGCTTTGATTTGCATCAGATGCCAAAGTATTAATATCTGGATCGATGCATCATTTTTTGTAAAACTACAGAATACGGCCTCACAAGTTATTCACATCACTGTATTTTGTGATTAAAATGTCATATTTCCAGCACACTCAAGTTCCCCACTGGCTGACAGAGTTTCATTGCATGGATTAGCCATCTCACCCAAACCACATCTCTCTGAAATGCAGAAGGTTACCTAGATATCTCAGTAAATCTGTGGAAATACCACAAATACTGTAGAAATTGTAAAAAAAAAAAAAAGTTTCTCAGTGCAAAAACAATGCCGTACAAGCCGTGCAAATTCAATTGGAATGTGAAATGTGTTGGGTTGGCAGGGGAGAAAAGGTGTCAAATTTGAAACTGTGCAGTTTTGGTGATCAACATAACTGGGGCCCACCAGGGATGCACCAAATCGAAGAAGCAGGTACCGGTACTCCTCCCACAGCAGAGAAACTATTATTGTATTGCAATTACATTTATATATCATACACTACTCCTGACAAGGCACTGAAGCACTTTACAGTGAGTGGCACACCACTCTAGAACCCAAGATTAGTGGTTCATCCAGTGGTTATAGGTTATTGGGATTAGTTTTGTACTCTTAAGGAAACCATTCTATGTATTTACTCTAGTTTCCTTGTTGTAGAATAGGTTAATAGGACTTAAGTGGGACCATTACTTAGAGGGCCGGTGGTATGTGAGTTCATGTGCATGGATGGTGGGATCAAGAGGTAGGTTAGAGGAGATTAGTTTCTGTTAGGCTGCAGGGATGTGGTTTACAAAAATAGGGATTTTGCGATCTATGAAATAAGGCGCAGGACAGGCCGTTTGCAGAAATCCAGTGATAAAAGTTATAGGACTTACAGCAGGCTATATCCAGGAAGAGGAGGCATACCGAGGCAGGAATGAAAAGAGAGGGGTATTCAAAGGAAAGAAATGAGAGGGAACAATTGAAAGTTCTACTGGCATTTTAGTGTGGAAATTCTTTTTTTTTTTTTAAAGAGGAACCAATCATTTCTGTGTGTTAACTTCCGTCTAATAGCATTTTACAACAGGGAAGGGCAAAATGCAAGTTTTGTTAAAAAGCCAGTCATAGGAGAGCAAGAAAGAGGCTGAGGTTAGTGTGTGAGAGTGAGATTCGTCACTAGTGCATGGGGGAGGGAACGTGGGCAGCCGTGCTCTGGTCAATTCGGTAAAGGGTGGGGCCCCGGTAGAACGGGCAGGCAGGAGCAAAGACTTTAGGAAGCAATATAGAGTACTTCTAAATTTGGGTTCAGAATGAAACACTTTGCATCCTTTCTTTGCATCCTGTCGGCTAATTATGCAGCACACTTAATAAACTGTATGGTGTTTTCACTCTTTGTTGTGAGGTACAACTGCTACCTCGTTCCATTGTACTTATAGTATTATCTCAGAAGAATGAACGGCTAAACTGGCTCGAATCCGTTAAGTACATGTTGCACCGGGATGAACTTGACCTCGTGACCTGTGCGTTACCCTCGAGCTCTCCAGCAGGTGCGAAGGCAGTGATCTTTCTCGCCAGCTCATAGGTAGCTGCTTGTGCGCATGCGTTTCACTGACTGCGCATAGAAGCCCCCTGCTTCCCCGCACCAGGGAAGATCCACTGTGAGCAAACTACAACTGGAGACTTATGCTGTGCATAAAAGAGCAAGTAGTTGGGGAGCACATAATGTAGGCAAAGCTTCTGGACACAGTATACAGGCCTGTGGACCACTTTTTCATGGGTGCCTTAAGGCCCACTGCATGTCTTTATGAAGCGTAAGACACGAGGGCACCCCCCTGTAGTCCGCAGTTGTGTAGCGGTGCCGTGTTGCTGCCGGCTCCAGTTGTGCTGCTTTCTCCACCCCCTCCACTGTGCTCTTTGTAGTGTTTCAAGTACCCCACGGCGCCCCTCCTCCCTGCTCTCTCCAGACAGGAGAGGAACCCACTCATCGCTCTCGGGCTGCGATAGGCGCTGGAAGGCGGCTTTCCTCCTCAGAAGAGGAGCCTCGCTCGGCCGAGTCGGGGAGACTCTTGAAGACGTAGCCCATTCCATTAAGACCACCCTGGCCACTTGGAAAGGCCACCGCCATTGAACGTCAGAGCAGAGACCACTTCAGCAAGACCCTGCTTGTGGACTTCAAAACCAACTGTTACCCTCATTGAAAGAGGCACAAGTGGAAACCTTCCAACACGACGCTGCCAGTGGACGGCACCCGTCACCACCTTCCCCTGCTAACAAGGATACCATCAGACAATTCACTTGCCAGTGTTCGACTAGACCCACAGGTATCCTCAGCTGGGTCGCAGAGTTGTAGACTCCAGCAAGACCACACCAGAAGACGAGATCCATAGCCATCGCCACCAGAGAAACGGTGCAGATTCTTGCACTATGATCCTTTTGGTGGGCACAAATTCCCCAACCAAACACAAAACTTCTGAGGTGTAGGCCTTTCCAGCAGAGCCTCTCTGTTAGACGGCAGACTCTCATTTGCATCTGGAGAGGCAAACCCTACCAATAAGGGTCAATCTGCCTAAGCAGCAGCACAGGCCATTCCTCAAGACTCCTCTGGTGACCAGTAAGATCCACGCCCCACCCAGGACACAGAAGAAGACGCATCCAAGACCCTCCCAATAGATGGCAGCGCACCTCTCCATCCGCAAATGGTGAAGCAGACTCCTGTATCAACATCTCTCAAGGGGGTGCAAGAGCCAGTACAACTTCCGTAACTAAAGAGAGACACTTCAACCAGGACCTGTCTGGTAGAGTGCAAGACTCGCCAGAAACAAACTAGAGGTTGAAACCCTACCACAAGAGTGTGCCTGGACTACAAGACCTAGAGGCAGAACCTACCAAAAAGACATCCCCATTGGAAGGCTGGACCCTATTTCATCCACTGCCAACCCAAATAGACGAGCCCTTTGACCAAGACCACTCCAGTGTTTGGCAGAGCCCGCCTTCATCCCCAGTGCACAAGCTGTCAAACCAGGATGACCGTAAAGGAGGTGAGAGCCTACCATGGGTCTTTATTCTAGCTCCTTTTTTCTTTGCTTCTCAACTCTCCTTCACAGGATTCTTTGGGATCATCAACCTTAGGAGAATCTGCATACTGCTTGTCGGTCCTAGTAGTTACTAGACAGTGTATTCAAAGGTGTTCACCCTACAAGGGTGCATAGAGCCCACTTTGAAAGATGTAGGATGGGATGAAACACCATACAGTCCCCAATTCACAGCTAGAGAAACTCCACCTGGAATCACCATTACAGTAATCCCCAAGAGCAAAAAATTGTTACATGAGTTGACCTCTTTTACAACTGACCTGTATTTCAAATAAGTGTACACTCGTGTCCATCTCTCTTCCATTTTGTCTTTTTTATAAATTTTAATTGTAATTGCATTTATATAGTGCTTACTGCCCCTGACAAGGCATTGAAGCGCTTTTCGCCAGGTAGCACGCTGTTCCGCAACCCAAGGTTAGTGGTTAGTCCAGTATTATTGGTTATTGTGGACTGCTGGGATTAGTCTTGTGTGCCCAAGCAAACCATTCCATTCATTCGCTCCAGTTTCTTGAGGAGGATTACATTATTAGGAGATGTTTGTGATCATTAGTGAGGGCTGGGTGTCTGATAAATTCACATGTTTTGTGAGATTAATAGACAGACCAGAGGAAGATTAGATATTGGGGAATTGTAGGGGTATGACTTTTAGAGAAGGAGAGGTTGTGATTTTGTAAATGAGTTGTGGCGGTTTGCATAAATATAACTATAGACATTAAGACAGGCGACCGCGCATGTGAGAGTAAGTTGTGCTCAGGGAAAGGAGGCATGGAGAGGATGGAAGGGCCATTTGAAAGAAAAAAGGACAGCAAGAAGTTTTACACGAAGGTCAGTATTCATTACATAATTTAGGGATGCAAGAATGTAGGAAGACACAACATTATGTACATGGGAAGATTATAGTCCTATCAGGTATTTTGACAGGCACTAAAATCAGACAAACAATCTGTCCAGTGCTAGTCTACTGCTAAATTACCACTCCAGCAGTGGCGGGTGGTGAAGTTTGAAAGTGTGGGGCGTAAAATGGAAGCATCATAAGGAACATATATTTGATCTAACTGGTTTAAATAATGCAAAGGGAAAACACACACATATATATGATCACAGTCAATGTCTTGCAGCAGCAGCTAGATATTATGAGCACCATACTGTGCTCAACATATTTGTACACCCTCTCTCACACTCACTAAAATTAGTCAAGAAATGAAGAGGGAAAAAAAATTCACAAAGGTTAGGGTACTAAAGGTAGTGATAAAATCACAATACCAGGTTACCAACATTAGCACTGGCATTCTTTGGATTAGCACAAACAGTTAGGGAAATCCTGCAAGTAGTCAACATTACCAAGATAAATGCTTAACGAAAATACTGCCATTTACCCTCCAAAATTGGGAAACACATAAACTGCTTTCACTGCACAAAGGCTCGGTTATGCATGGGGAGTAAAGAGCCAGGTAATAATGTAGCACTTTTTGACGATTTATTTTCATTACTCACTGGTATACCCTTTCTCTAACAGTATTTGTTTATCTGTTAAATTCACTGAAAAACCAAAGGTAATAGGGACGTTATAGTTATAAACAGATTTTACAAGTACAAAACCATAGAAATTCAGCAGTTATAAGTTACCTGAGCTAATTATAAATGATGACCCCGCAATACACTGCTTAGGATCTCACATATTGCATCATTCATAACATGGTCAGTGACATTGTTGGCATGTATGTAATGCGTGTAGATGGGTGGCTGGTGGTCTGTGCGCATGGATGCCATTAGGCTTGGTAGTCTGTGTGCCCTGTGTCTGCAGGTCTGTGTGAGTGGGAGCCTGTATGTCTGGGGGGGTTGTCTGTATCAGTGTGTATGCAGGGATGTGCGTGTGTGTGGACATATCTCTGTGTTTTTCTTTCTGCTTATGTACATGCATGAGTGATCCATATCAATGCGTTATACATATCAAAACTCCCCGTTTAAGAGGAAGGCTCATAAATATCAAAGGAATTTTTTTTATTTTACTCTTCTGTTGCTTAAAAAGTCCTCCAATATAATACGAGCCAATGGGGTGGTTAATTACTCTTGATTTTTAATCCCTCTATCTCTCGCTTAGGTGTTCATGAATGTTAGCATGTATGAATGTATAAATGTGCATATCTGAATGCATGCACTGCATGAAAGCCAGTGCTTTAGCTTAATTAGTGCTAGCTTTATTTTGTGTTATGTTAACATTACTTTAAAAATAGAATAAGTAAGTACTTGGAGTAGGAGAGTTAGTAAGCACTTGGATGTTTTTCCTTTTTGAACTTTATCTGGAGTATTGCGTGTTATTGTTTCAAACTCTCCTCCTGCGTGAATCATTGCTCTTTAAATCGCGTCCTGGTGATCTCATTGGCATTTTGCCTCCGAGGTTCTTTAATTTTAAATAAAAAGTGCCAAAAAGCTAACAAACTGAGATAACCAGTCACTAACCACTCACTAGTACTACAGTTGGCAGCAACCCAATACGAATATAATCGAAAAGGGCGCTGATAGTGTATGGATTGTTTGGTTGTAAAAGCTTACTAATGGCTCACAGTAGCAAGGACTTGCACCCCACAACACTGAAAAGTCTGCTGCAACGAAAATAAGCCTTTGGATAGTTAACAAGGTGGTTCGGACTGTGGCATCCATCGCTCACACTTGGCTGTTCAGTGCTCTGTCAGTAGCATTGCTTTGGTGTGTTTTGTATAAATCGTCTCGGACAGTGTAGCGTGTACGTGGAGAAGTAGCAGCAGCCGATCAGATCACTCGTTATTCACGTACGGAGAAGTGTAATAGGTTGTGAGGATGCACGCATGCATGTTCATGTTTGGTTGGCTGTATGCACAATTGTGGATTGTAACATGATTTTCTCTTCCAGGTTTTTGAAATTTTAGCACCGCAGTAGGAAAGGGAAACTGGGAATATTAAACAAATAAAAACGACACAGGGGCAAGTGACGTATTTTCTTGGCGCAAAAGAACAGAGGCAAAGACAGAACCTCTGAACTGTAATAGTCATGGAGTGGTCCTGTCTAATGTGCGACTCCTATACAACACCACTTTGCACTCTGGGACTTGCAGTTTCATAAGCACCCTTAGCAGAACGGTTTTAAAACAAAAATTATTCAAAGTGCTGCTAACTAAAATGCCAGAATTGCCTAAAAGTGTCACGCAACGCTCGGTTCCACCTGTCATTTGCAATGGGGGGAGACGGGGTGACAAGAATCGAGCAATGCATTTGAGCACATGAGATCAGCTCCCACAAATAACAATTGATAAATACCATTCCAACTTACGCTGCAGCTCAGCTGCCAAGGTCTTCAAAAATCCATTAAATAAAAGTGTTGAAGTGTCCAGGTACTTTAAAGTTAAAACGTTCCTTAAGCATTCATGCACCATCCACACAGTTCTATTCAAGTTTATTATTTATAACTAAGTATGCTCCCAGGACCTGGCCAGCCCCCGGGGCTGAGTTATAAGGGAGCGCAGGAGCCTGAGCTTTAAAAAAAAAGTTTGCTGCGACTTCACAAATATTCACAATTTTGTGGCAAAAAGTAAAAGAAAATACTTTTTACTATGGTAGGGTACTTCTGGGACCACAAGACCAAGGCTCGGGGGTTAGGGTATTCCTACCCTGCCCTCTTTTCCATTTTTGTATGTTTTTTTCTGGGACTCGGCAGAGGCAGAGTCCCAAGATGGCTGCCAACACTTCCTCGTTGAATTGTTGGCAGTCAGTCAGAGCTCTGCAGATCTCTGCAGAAGCTTGTTATTATTTGCGAATGCTTCGCGACCACAGATATACAAATTTGGATTTCCTTTAATATCTCGCAAATTACTGCACAGATTTACACCAAATAACAAGAAGCACAATCGGCGGAACAAAATCTAGCTTTCTGCCAACTTTGGTGTAATTCCACCCAGCGGTTCAGTTGTGTTCAAAACTGCTATAAGAATTAACATGGGAAACACACTTTTTTGCCCCCCCTTTTTCTCGGCCCCTGCTTAACAGTTCACCCCAAAACTTTCCATGCTCAACAAGAATCACCTGCACACTTTTTTTTGGAAAATGTAGTGAGGATTTGCCAAAGGACACCAAAAACATAGGCAAATAAAAAAATGCTTTTCCTTTGGAAACATGGTCCTACCTATAACTACATACTGGCGACCGCCAGCAGGTAATATATATATATATATGAATATGTAACTACCCGAAAGTGATTTCCCTGTTTGTGTTATTTCCTGCATTAATTACATGTCACTGGTGCTAATCACAGGCAGAACCAGTCTGTCATGGGTCCTAGTGCGAGGAAGGAAATGCACCCCAGCTAATGTTTCAACTGTACAAAACAGCAGTAATCAGAATTCGGTTTGGCCTCTTGGGTCCCTGGGCTACTGCACCTGGTGCACTAAAGGCAGCTACTCCTCTGGCGCTAATGAATACATGAAATACTGCCGAGCAATAATGCCAGTGTAATTCCAGTGTTCAAGCAGTCATTTCGGCAGAGCCGCATTTTACAGACTCTTGTAATTCTTACACAATGAGAGCCACAGTAAATCTGCTGACCTCAGACTGAATGCATATTTGATCTTCTCTTCTGTGAGCCCCCAGGTATCTTTGTGTTCAAAAGATGTGATGGTAGGGAGTCAGATGGAAGGAAGAAGTAGTGTGGTAAAGAAAGCGAGGGAAGCCGGGATGAATGTGTAACAAAAAAGTAGAGGAAAGATGAGGGTTGGACAAAAGGCTGGATATAAGGAGAATGCATGGAGAAAATGACAGTGAGTTACTAGGCCCATTGAAAAATTTTACCTCAACAATCTTCTTTTTAATACACCCAAGGGCCGATGGCCCGATGTTGTAAAAATACACTGGTCCCTCACTGCCTGGCTGTAATGCAGTACATGCAGGGCTTGTGAGATACTAAGTGCCACGCCTCCAGTTTCACCCAGCCAAACCAAGCACTGCCATCATGCTATCTATAGGTGTAAACAGCATAAGTGCAGTGCTAGGATTGGTTGGAAGAGGTGACCACAGCGCTCCATCCTAGACCGATGGGACTGTGTCCGTGCGTCCCCAGCACCCTAACAGTGCTGACTGTGGAAGCCTTAACTGTGCATGTCAGACTGGCCACAGCAAAATACTGGTCAATCTGACATGCGCACTCCAGGCAGTAACACAGCCTTAACTGGTTGCCCCAATCACTCCTAATGCTGGAAGAGAGATTCTGACGTGATAATAGTCCCTCACCCATGCATTGGAAGCAGTGATGAATGTCGTGCGGACGCCCGGTGTGGTATGGACAAAGTAATCAGGTTTTTGTTTTTTTTAAATAAAGAGTCAGGATTGGAATATGGCACACAGTGGGGGCAGGGGGTCAACGCCCCTAAGCTCCTATGGAGGACCCACTACTGCACTCTAGCCAGGACAGCCGATGAGCCCATGGTTAGAAGTGAAAATGAATGGGTGGGCATGTATGTAGGGCAATATTCAGAGCTTTTATAAATGGCTGTCAGCTTACATTTGTAGTGTGTTATAGTCATAATCTCTTTCTCTTACCTCTTCAAATCTCTCTCTCTCTCCATCTCGGTCTGTATTTTTCCTGTTCTGTTTTTTTTTCTTTGTCTAGCGGGTGCTCACAAATGGCTGGCAGAGTGGGGGCAGAGTCTGCCATAAACCAGCTTTTTCTCTGAAAGATAGGCAAGACATTGGCATCTTCAGACACATGTCCTCATAGTGACTCTCAGAGGCTAGTGGAGATGGGTTTGGGTAAGTTTACTTCACACTACAGCTTCTCAAAGCTGATTGGCGCAGAACACAGCCTGACACAGACCATGCTGTTAAACAGACATTGCAGTTTTGTGAATAGCTGTCCTAACCACTTAACCCGCATTCACCCTTTGTAGGGATGCAGTACTAGTTTCACTAGGTTACCAAAATATTGATAGGACTTGTTAACCAGTCTTTGGGGCCATTCAGGCACTCACAAATATTTGACTGATGACGTCTCTACCATGCCAGCCATTCGTTGTTCTCCGCTCCCTCACTGTAAAACCATCTCCCCTCTCCCTTTTTTTGCAGGACCTGAAGAGCCGTCGCTTTTGGTGCTGTGTGCTGGCTGAAGCGTTGGGCACATTTATGTTTGTGTCGGTGATTCTGGGGTCCTCCTGCCCAGGCCCAGGTTCTTCAGCACCACCACCCATGTTGCAGGGTGCCCTCGCTGCAGGGTTCTCAGCTGTCGGGCTCATCCACTGCTTTGGGGAAATTAGCGGTGCACAGGTGAACCCAGCCATCACCATGGCTTTACTATGCACCCGCCGGGTGGACCTTCTGCATGCAGTGGCCTACATATTGGCTCAGTGCCTGGGCGCCACCCTGGCCTCTGGCATGTTCTACCTGCTAACGCCACAGACCGCAGTCTCCTACCTTGTCACCCGGGTAAGTTGCTGCTCATAGTGTATTTAAACGTTTGTACAGCTAATATTATAATTGTAACTTTTTTGACCACTTTTTTATATAAATGGGACCCACGAGAATCACTGGGGGCACAAAAATATATATCCAGTTTCGCATAGACAAATGGGTTGCTCTTGTTGTATGAGAGCAATTCCTGCAGTATCCATCAGCCTTTTTCAGTGGCATCTGAATGTAACCGTAAATTCTGAATCTTTCACAGATATCTGAATAAGGAGAAACCTAACTGCATGTAAAGTATATCCAATCATTCCTCTGAAGTACTTTTTTTGCGAGATTCCTAGTGAGTCCATCACACCAAAAATACAGACAGTTCTGGAAGAATGATCAGTGATGTAGCTATTAAATGTGCAGGTTTGTGCAGTGGCACAGTGGTCCAGAGGTGAGAGTGACCCACTCCATCAAAATTCTACCGCTTTTTCTTTTTTTACATCTAAGCCAGAGAATAGCAATCAGTTTCCTTGCTTCCCACCCTTCCCACTCCACTGAGAATAATACAACATGGACACAGCATAGAGAGACACACACAAGGCATTATAATGAAGGTGACTGTGCTTCTTTCCATTAGATGTTCACTGGTGATCTGGTCCCCACACACTTCCTCTGACCAGCCTTTTGTTTCAGGGTTGCTTCTTAAGCTCCCATTTGCATGTAATGTATGCAAGGTATTTATGTAACACAGAGCTAACTACAAAGCAGTGGGGCATGGAATATGACTGTGGTATGGAAAGGGAGTTCATTAGATGACCAGAGAATGGGGTACAGAAGGGATGAAGGAACAAAAATATCTTTACGGGGTCTGTGCTGTTAAGAGGGAAAGGCATTTAAAGTTACAACACGAATGCTGGACTGCTCAAAGAGCTATGTCTTCTGGCCCTTCCGGAAGTTAAGCTGGGACTGAGCTAGCTGAATCACCCATTGTATTGTATGGTAATTGTATGTATAAAGAACCTTCTACTCCGGATACGGCATTGAAGCACTTTATGGCCAGTAGCACGCCATTCTGAAAAATCCAAGACTAGTGGTTAGTCCAGTGTTACTGGTTGTTGTTGGATATTGGATTCATCTTGTACTCTCAAGGAAACTATTCTATGCATTTATTGCAGTTTCTTTCTGGTATATTAAGTTGATAGGGGTTTTGTGTGATCATCAGTGTGAGTTCATGCAAATAGTTGGTGGACTGGGTAGATAGCCTAAGTTAGTTATTGTTATATTGCAGCGTCTGGTTTTAAAGAAGGGGAGATTGTGATCTACAGGGCAAGGTGTGGTCAGTTTGCAGAAATACAATACTAGAGAGTAAGGCGAACAAGCATGTGACAGAGTAGGCTACAGTAAGAGAGGTTAAGAGGAGGCGGAAGGTTGGGTAAGGAGAGTGTCATTCGCAAGAAAGGAAGAGAGGTAGCAACCAATATATTTCAGTCAAGGACCATCTCTTGTGTTCTATTTGGGTTCCAGTGGTATTGAATCATCTTTGCCCTTTAATTTTATGCACTTGTCTTTTTTTTCAAATAAAATGATCTTATAAAAATAATCGTTGTCCTTTGATAGGTAACATTAATAGTGAAGATTGTTCCCATTTATTTGACTTTATGCTCAGGAGGTACAGTTATGTTGGGTTTGACAAGTAAGATGTGGAGGAGTGAACCTTCTCTGCTATTTGTGTGATCATTCTTTTATATACTGGTTCTTAGCTGATCTTGGCAAGGGCATGTTTGTGAAGCAATTGTGCTGATTTGGCTCTCCCTTGATCCTAGAGGGTACTGCAGTTGCATCTGTCTGTAGCCATCGAGCCCAGAATTTATGTTGGACTGTGTGTTTGTGAACAAAAGTGTCTGATGGACCACATTGGAAATAAGTCTTAACCATTCATCTTGAATTAAAGAGATTTTCAGTGGGCTCAAGTAGGTAATTCTGTAATATGATGGCTCGAACAGAGGAATTAGTGCCACCCAAGATTTTTTTTCTTGTAAACTGGAATTATTCGACGTGGTGCGAACTTGGAACATACATTCCTGAGTTGGAAGTATTTAGTAATTTCTGATTGAAGGAATTTTTAGCCTTTGCCATTTGTCATTCTGAGGGTGATGCATGATAGCTTGTGATTAGGAGTGAGTGGAGGACCTTCAGGACAAGTGAGTTGCACATTTGTATGTTTACATTCAGAAGTAGTCGTGCTGCTAAATTCTCTACAACCTTCTCATGACTGAGAGTTGAATGCCATAGTATTGTTTGTTAGCATAATCCAGTTTAGAGAGGATGTGTGATGTTGTTGCTTCTATCTTTTGATAAAATCTAGCATGTTGAAAGATGCACCGATGTGTGTTCCTCCTGCGGAAAGTTGATTTAGATAGAATGTCTACATGAGTATTCAAGGAAAGCTCAGAAACAAAAACCAATGCCACGTTGTTGTACCTCTTTAGCTATTTTTGTCAGAACTCGCAGTTCATCCTGCCAGGAAGATGGAGGACCATAACCTTTTCATTAACCATAGGCCAATTTTCTGTTTTTTTATGCATTTAACTTGAGGTGATTTCACATCATCCCTTGAACCGTGACTATGAAGCAGCTGATAATTTTTGATTTCCCTAGTGTGTTCAGATTGAGAGTTATCTGCATTTCAGCCATGTAATTGTAGCAGGTGAGTTCAAAACTGTTGAAAAGGTCTGGTAGTGGTTTCATGAACATTGTGACAGATACTTTTAGAGCTCCTGTTTGTCTTATGCTGTAGGAATTTGATGAAAAAGGGGGTACATGAATCATGTCGGGCCTGTAAGAAGAAATCCAAGTTAGAGTGATGTCATCTATTCCAGCTTCTTTGAGTCTTTGAATTAATGAATTATGATGTACGTCTCAAAAGCTGAGTTTAGAGTTTAGACTTTTCTTCATTCCTGAGTGTCCTACTGAGGCGTGCCATGGGCTGACTGGCAGGAGGCATTTTCTCTTCTGCTCCAGTGGCGCAGAGCAATGGCCAGGGAACAAGAAGCATCGGCTTAAAGCTGGGGTATCCAACACCAGCCCGGGACAGCTGGAGTAACAGCAGATTTTCAAGATAAACATTCACTAAATAAGTACTGTTTGGGTGCATTGTATGTAAATGTATTTTGTTTCCCTCGTCTGCAGGCAGAGCAGGCACCAAGGGCTATAGCCCAGCAATGCAGGTTCATGCAGTTTGGTCTTTCTCTTGAACCCAGGTTAGCAGCGATGGCAATGCTGGGCAGGCTCTGGTCCTGGAGGTCTTCTCCACCTTCCAGCTTGCTTTCACCATCTTTGCTGTGGAGGATCACCGCCGGAGGGAAGTGGCAGAGCCAGGGCCCTTAGCCATCGGTTTCTCCCTGACGGCAGGTGCCCTGACTGCGGTAAGCACTTCTTCCCACTTTTCAGAGAGCATTTCACAAAGGTTTTGTTTCATGAGTAGGTGTCCCTTACTCTTTGAAATTCAGGAGAAGTCCAAGTGCAAATCATGTCAACCTACAGAAAAATCTGTGCAGATCTGGCACTCAGTGTTTAAACAGCAGAAGCGCTGGCTACATTTTATTTATGCCACATCAGGCAGGCCTGGCTTTTCAGTGTGGTGCTAGAATACTGGGTGTATAGTTTTATTGCACATTTATACTAATAATATGATTTAAACTGATGTTATTAGTATTACTATTTATGTTCAACAAAGTTGTTTCCTGCCAACACAATACTTTCAACCTTGAAAGTGCTATATAAAGCAGCACAGAATAAGTTCATTTGCACTGGCAAATGTAATGTTTTTGCCCCTCTTGAAAATGAGTTTATCAATTCGGAATCCCCGTCTCTTACATTCCCAACTAATTTTGTAGTGCAGAGGTGGCTCGACTTCCCAACCTGGTTAGGGATTTACTCCTGCCATTAACAAAACAATCTCCAATTGGATCCAGGCTGGGAATGTGCCTACCTAAAGTCAGTGAACGCATACGTTTGTGGCTGTTCACCTACTTAAGCTGGCATCTCTACCGCCCTAGAACGCACAGTACCTACCACTGTAAACAGATTTGCTCACTTATAAAAATGGTACGATAATGCAAGTAAATCCGTTTAAGAAGGTAAATGTACAATTTGCAATTTGGAAATGTGACTTTACACTCGTAAACGAAAGCATCTGTGCACTTAAGTTCATCTGAGTGCTCAGAAACGTAAGGAAGTCGGCGCTGTTTCTTTAGAACTAAAGCTGTTTTTTTTAGGTTTGGGTTCTGACAGTGGAATCAACAGATCTATTGCCTCTTGTTTGCTTAGCGAGGGCTTTGTGCCTGCCCCTTTCAACCATTGGCGCTTTTTTAACCAGCTTCGTACACTCCCTGCTACTCAGCATGTGTCCAGTGGGGCAGCTTCTGTAACACTGGACCTTTGAACTTGATATCTATGCGCACTGCTTCTTCTGTTTGTGTTCCTTCTCTGTTTTATTGTTACTGACCGCTTCCACCCTACATTCTTACCACTCTCTTTCGGTCACATCAATACCTTTTCTCATTAGTTCTTCTCTTATGAGTATTGTAATGAATTCGCTCAACAAAGGTTCATCTTTTAACTATAGTTCCCCTCTCACTGTGTCACAATTGCACTTCACCAGAAACAAGTCTCTGATGCACTATTTATTCAGAGGACCAAACTTGCAGGAAGACACTCATTGAAGGCCCGATATATTCTTCTACTGAATCTTCTTCACCTTTGGCTGCCTTGCTGAAAAGATGCCTTTCTAAAATGGCCTTAATGTGAGGTCAATAGTGTGTAACTAGTTTTTTAAACATACTTCAAATTCATTGAGTCCACGTGCATCCGCTTGTTTAAAATCCGGAAGATTATCCACCACCTTTTGACCTTTTGCGTCAAAACAGCTTAAAAAGACTGACCATTTACGCCCCTCACCCAAACTTGTACCATAGACCCTGGCAAACGTTAAGAAAACCTTAATCTGCTTTATTCATCGGAGTTGTGGCTGTCCAGGATGACTTAGAAAAAATGGTGGCATATGGTATTCTGCATACTTAGGGGCATATTTCAGAAACGTGGCACTGCACACAGTGCAGCGCCACTTTTCTTGCGCCCTTTAGCGCCTCCCTACCGCCGCCATGTGTGCGCCATATTTAAAATACGGCGCACCATGGCGCAGGGAAGGGGGCTATAGTGTCATTTTTTTGATGCTATTGATGTACTCTGCAGGAGTAGCACCGACATTTTGGTGCTACTCCTGCAGAGTACATAGGGGCCCATTGGATTCAAAGGAAGCCCCCTTTTAACACCTGCTCTGAGCAGGCATTAAAAATGCCAGAAACAATGTCGCAAAGAAATCTATTATTTCCTTGTGCCATTTTTCTCACCCCTTTGCATACATTATGCCTGGCACAGGCATAATGTAGCACAAAGGGTTACAAAGTGGTGCAATGCATGCATTGCGCCACTTTGTATATATGGCGCAGTATTTTTGGCCTTCTAACGCCATATTAGCGTAAAATAATGACGCTAATATGTAGTTAGAATGACGCTAATGGCTCTTAATATACCCCTTAGGGGCATATTTATACTCTGTTTGCGCCGAATGTGCGTCAAAATTTTTGACGCACAATCGGCGCAAACCCTGCCCCATATTTATACTTTGACGTCCGACCCCGCGGGCGTCAAAGTTCCACCATGTGCGTCATTTTTTGGAAGGGGCAACCAGCCTTGCGTTAATTATATGCAAGGTAGGCGTTCACTTCCAAAAAATGACTTTAAGGCCTGTGCCCCATATTTATACTGTGACATCATTTTGACGCACAGGAGGGGGCAGGCCTTAAAAAAAGGCGCCCAGCCTGATGGGCGCCGTTTTTTAACGCCTGGGTCAGGGCAGGCGTTAAGGGACCTGTGGGCTCAGAAGGAGCCCAGAGGTGCCCTCCCATGCCCCCAGGGACACCCCCTGCCACCCATGCCCACCCCAGGAGGACACCCAAGGATGGAGGGACCCATCCCAGGGAAGTAGAGGTAAGTTGGGGTAAGTATTTTTTTTCGTATTTTTTTTGTGGCATAGGGGGGCCTGATTTGGGCCCCCCTACATGCCACTATGCCCAATGACCATGCCCAGGGGACATAAGTCCCCTGGGCATGGCCATTGGGCAAGGGGGCATGACTCCTGTCTTTGCTAAGACAGGAGTCATTTCAATGGGGGTTGGGCGTCAAAAAAAATGGCGCAAAACGGGTTGAGGCCTGAATTTTGCCTCAGACCTGACTTGCCCCATTTTTTGACGCCCAACCTCCATTTTCCCCTACGCCGGCGCTGCCTGGTGTGAGTCATTTTTTTTTACGCACACCAGTCCGCAGCGCCGGCTAACGTCATTCAATAAATAAGGCGCCTGCATGGTGCTTTGGAATGGCGTTAGCCGGCGGTAAAAATTTTGACGCACAACTGCGTTGGCGCAGTTGTGAGTCAAAAAGTATAAATATGGGCCTTAGTGTCCCCTCCGACTGTGGAATTAAAGCTCAACTAAAATGAGATGTATGCTCAAGAGTACAAAGTACATACGATTGCAGGCTTGAGTGTGCAAACCTCCTCCTAGGGCTCAACATAAACGATGGTGTCACCAAAACTATAACCAAATATTGTTTGTGTCAAGCCACAAAGTAAAAATGTAATACCTGAGTCCTGCACCCAGTCTACCATGTGAGTGGACAGACCTGTTCCAATTCATGAACAGTTATTACATCCAAAATAATTGGTGGTGTGCTATGGCTGTAAAAGTGAGGCTCCATTTTAAAAGTGTGCTCGTCACCGGTGCAGTACAGGCTGCCTCCGTAAAAAGTGTGCACAACACTGTAAATGGCCTGACAACCACAATTAAGCGCTGACAGATGACATTACTTGACAGCTCATAGTCCGTAATATTGGTGATATTTAGTTGTGGTGAGGTACAAACCAACACCCCTGTGCCTCTCCATCGTCACCCAATAACCAAAGCAGGTGGGCTGCTTCTTCTGATCCTGATTGCCTAAGTAAATCCAGTCGCATTCTTGGTAAAAATGATTCACCCTTCATCTTGGGCCAGTAGAGTTTGCGTGCCTGAATCCTACCCTGCCAAGCAATGTCAGCTGAAGACGTAGTGACATTCGAATTTGAATCACCACGGGTATCTTGATGTGTGGCTACCAAATCCAGGCAGATGCTACTTTGTTCTCTTATGTCATTTATTGGTTACACACTTTGGAGTTGAGTCCCAATCATCCCCGCGATCTGTATACCAGGCCCATGTCTGTCAGAGAGACAGAATAATTAATTCAGCATTGAGCTTAACATCTCTCACCATTGCCTCCACGATTCTTCTCCCTTCTTTCTCCTTCAGACACGTTAATTCCTGAAACCTGGTTCCACCTCTTAGATTATTTCCTCCTCTACAGGCTTTGTAATGTCGGCTAATGCCATATTGTGGTGAGGTGTGCCTGAAACCCACTTGTCATATTGTAGAAGATGGGCCACATGCAGGGCTAAAGGATATAAATCAGGTAAATTTATTTCTGCACATCTACAGCCCTAGATCAAACTGACTACATTTAGGTTCGTTTGACTGAAGACATTCTGAGATGGAATAATTCAGTAGAAGATTCTGTAGATACCACACCCTTTCAACCGCTGGGTTTTTTGACCAGCCTCTTTCACTCATTGGCTTGAAATCTTTTCAATCATCTCTGGCTCAGCCTAGAGAAGTATCTTTCCACCTTCAATGGACTGTTTTGATTAAAGGGCATAAGGGACCCTCTCAAAACTGCAGGCTTACTCAGCGTCTCCTTGACGCTTATTCCCCCCACTTCCACTTTTTCCTTTTGTGTCCACTCCAGCTTACTCACTCCCAGGCTTCCTCTTTCTCATGTGCCTCGCTACTCGTTCCATCTGCACCTCTATCTAGCCCTTTCTGTGCGCTTCGTTTTTCGTTTCTTCTCTCTCACAACTACTTCTTTTGACCTTTACCTTGCTGTACCTCATTGCCATGTGTGAGGCTCCTCATGCACTCTACTCATATTTCTCTCTCCCGCCTTTCTACAGACCCTTCCTCTTCCCTGTGTGTTTTGTTCCTCCATTCTCTCCCCCGGTACCCCCTCTCATTATTCCTTCAAATCCTCCCCCCTTTCACTGGGGTTTCGCTCCTCCGTCTCCGTGTACTCTTCCCTCTTGGCTGCTTCTCGTTAGTGCCACCGGACCTGGGTACGTTTTCCTTTTTAAGTGGATGGCAAGGGACCCCTTATTAATGTAGGCTCCCTTGCCACCCCATCTTCCTTTTACATGGAAACGAAAGGCGGCCCATACTGAAAGCTCCCTCCTCTCATTACAGGCCTCTTATGACTGTAATAATGGCAAAAGAGCCCTGCTTATAGACTGCCTTTCATTTCTAACATGGTTCTGGTTTTCCTGGGCTAATGCTGCGTTGTCGTGAGCTTGCACATGAAACCCAGACCTGTTGGTTTTGCCAGTGCTTGCTCATGTGGGTTTTTGCGATAGTCCAACTTTTGATGCAGAAATATAGGCCAATAAATGCATTACAAATGGAAATAAAATTCTTAGGTATCCTCCACGAGGCAGTCGCAGATATGTGTCCTCCTTGGCACAAATGTGTTAGTTACTAATATAAGAAGCTGCTACAATGTGGCATACTGGAAAATATGTCCTTAGGAGAACAGGTTTATTGGGAGGTAATAAAATGTCACTGAGCATAGTCAGAAACGAACCCGGACAGCAGTAAAGAAGGAGGAAAGTGTCCAGAGGGAGAGCAGCAGAGCTGCCTCTCATTCTAGACCGCGCTTTTCAAAGAAGGCGCAGGGGGGTCAATGGCTGTCCTGAAAATCTGGCATCCACTTGCCACCCGCGAGTGGATGCCAGATTTTCAGGACAGCCATTGACCATGTAAATTGAGTAGCATTCAGGTTAATTGCGAATGAATTAATTTGATTTAGATATCCTGAAAGTCTGAAATTATCCTGGCCTTTCTGCCCCCACGCTGGCCAAATCTGCTCTTGGAGACTTTCATGACTCAGATTGCACAAGGACGTCCTCAGTGCTTGTTGTCCTCCAACTTCTTTGCCTTTTCTTGCAGGGGAAGTTCTCGGGGGGCAGCATGAACCCAGCCAGGTCGGTGGGGCCAGCAATCATCACGGGCATCTGGGAGCACCACTGGGTAAGGAGCTGTTGTGCTGTGATTGTCATTGGTTTTATGGAAGAAGGGTGCACAGAGGCAAAGCAGTAAATAGTTTAGTGATATAAACACACTGTGTCCCTCATTATCAGGGTGCACCGATAATTCTGGGGCAGGGTAACACAGGAAATTATGGTATTTAGGGAAACAACTTGGGGAAATCTGATTTTTTTACCCAGTGTTCCATTCAGGGTCTTTACCTCCTTGGTGCCTACTTTAGGGTAGACACCAAGAAGCCCCAGACACAGGATAGTTAATATCTGATTTCCACTATGTTGGTCCATTGAGGTGTCTCTTCCAGTTTTGGGGCTGCCCTGTCATTTGGTAAATGCTCTTTTCTTGGGACCCTGTTTAATGTATGAGTTACACTCCATGGGGCCTAAGCTCCTTAATTTGAGGGTACTGTACCTAGAAGTAGGCTTTCCACTTCCCATGGAAGGTAATACTTTGTGTACTTTGCAACTTGCTTATGAGGTTCTTTATAATTGATATGTCTCTTTCTGGCCTGGGGGAGGGTCAGCTCTATCACTAGGGTGAAATAATTAGCTTGGACCAGTTAACGGGCAACTTTGGGATGCCTTAGAAACCCTTAGAAGGAAACCATGAACAGGTAACTTTACTGGTTCCATTTAAGGGACTTTAATAAGGGTCATATGACTTTCATATAGATCTCATAACATTAACGAGCGTTATGTGACTTTAATGTGGATCCCCTTTGTTGATGTGCCTAACACAGCGTTACTATTGATCACTTTGCCACATAGCAGGAATGTGGGACTGACAGGCTTCAGAAATTGCAAATATACCAGTTCAGTACCAGATAGCTTGAGCCAGTTCAGATTTACAGTGCAGTTCTGGTGATGGTGCACATTGTCTTTCTGACAGCATGTTATTGTCCACCCCAAACTCAGGTGTATTGGATCGGCCCAGTGCTTGGATCTGTGCTTGCAGGGGTCTCGTACGAGTTCTTCTTTGCTTCCAGTGCCTCAAGAGAGAAGTTAGTGGCCTGCATCACCTGTAAAGACATTGAGATTGTGGAGACGGTTAGCATATCACGTTCCTCGCTTTCCACCGCTACGCAGACCGCCATGCGGGCCAAACAGGCCAGCAAACATGACAACTAACGGAGGGCTGGGATGCCTGCCACACGCAACAGCTGGATGCCACTGGCGCAACTCTCTGTGTTTCAGGTGTACCATTGCCACGACGGAGCCCTCAGGCCTGCCACGCTTCACAAAACAGCCATCAGGAGAATCCTTGGAAGCACCACCCAACAAAACAGAAAGCAGCGGGGGATCCTGCAGTGCCATACCAAATACCAAAGCACTAAGATAACAGTGAAACAGTGGTCCACACAAAGCACTACAAAAGTGATGCACCAATAAAGCACATGGAAGAATCCCACCAATAACAGACACAGTGGTAAATCCCTGGTGTTCATCGCACATCACAACAGAGAGGTCACCCTGAAGTCCCAGGATTCATTGCATACTACAGCGGAAACCCAGGGGGTTACTGGGATCACAGTGTAGAAAAACAGAAATCCTGCCAAGTACTCATTGGCCCTATGACACAACACAACAGCAGAGAGCTGCTTCTAGATCCTTGAGACTAACAACCTCGGCGAAACCAACTTCAAGCCAATCCATAGATTGAAAGAGAGGGAGCTCTGATGGCTATTGCTGACTGTCAGACAGCACAGTAGAGAGACGCAGGTAAATTCCAGGCGATTAACAAGCACCACAACAGATACCTGTGACACAATCCTTGGACTCACTGCACGCCGTCAAAGACAGTTGTGGGGGCACTCCAGAGCCCACCTCAAACCACAGCTTGGAACAGGGGCGAATCCCTGCATCCAACCAAACAAGCCAGTAGTGAACACAATAATGTAATGCCAAACTCAGATCTGCGATGAAGGTGATTTCCATCTAAGACTTTGTTGGCCAGGAAAACTAATAGGCCAAAAACCCAAACAGGTTCTTCCAAGTCACCTGTAAATTTAGGCTCTTACTGTCTCAGAAACAAAGTAAAATGCCTTTTCTGTTCTTTCAAGAACCCTGGCTTAGCGACAAAATAAAAATGCAAGACTGGGGTACGGGGCTCTGTAAACACACCACGCAGTCAAATTGGTACAGTGAGGGGCACCTCAACAGAACAAACTCACAGCTTTTGGGCATATAAGTTAGAAAGGCTGATGGACCGTGACTTCACTTTTGTCAAGTTCAGGCCTTTTTACTCTATTTGTTTGTATGATAGTCCAATGTACTCTGTTTGTTTGTATGATAGTCCAAGGTACTCTATTTGTTTGTATGATAGTCCAAGGTAAATGTAGAGACTGGGGATAGATCTTTGAGTACTCCACATATGTGCGCACTGCTCAATGAAGGTATCACACCATACTCTGCCCTGAATACAGGAGCCCTCCGATGGGGAGAAGTGAGGTGGGATAAGTTAGTCATTTTGATATGCACCCCATGGGTTCTAAGTGGAGATCATCTCCTCCAGGGTGGGGAGGGTTTAGGGTGACATGGTGTTTGTAGGGGAAATTTTACGTTTCTTGTGGACAGAAATAAACTACTTTCATACACGTGAATGCACAACATGAAGAAGATGCCACATAAAAAACAAAGCCAAGCAAAGCCAATGGAGCAAGCCTTTGGGTCACAGCTTTGCCAGTGCCTTTTGGCAAGGCTATACACCTTCAAACACATTTTTTCCAGATGCTGTGTACCGTGGCCAAAAGGGGAAAGAAAAAGGACTGATGATGCAGCTGCCAGTTGCAGCGCCATTTTGTAGGCGTGCGCACAGATGATAACATATGCATGCACAAATGTGTCACCACTTGTATGCATGCCTACGATGTGATAGAGGTGACTTTTAAAATTTATCAATTCAAGATGGATTGGAAAAAAATTAAATGAAGCAATTGGCTGCCCAGCCCTCCCAAAAATGTATAAAATATGTGTAAAATAAATTGCTTGGCGCAGTGTGTTGGATGATGTCATCAGTGATGTCATCAACAATGTTAATTTGAAATGTCATCAGTGATGTCATCAATGATGTAATTTAAAACGTCATGAATTATGTAATATGTGAGCTCATAGGCAGTGTATAGTTGAGGCACAAGTTAGAGTTAGCTCATTTTAAATGTTAGTTTTATATTATTACAAGACCAAACTATACAGTCACTTTTCCCTTTTTTTTCAGTAAAGTTATAGAGGTTTTTATAAACATAAGTGTAAGAAACTGGATTATTAATTGGGGCCAGCGAATACCCACAAGTAAATCTCAGCTTTGTACTTAAAAGTGCAAACAAGCATTGGTAACCGTAAAGTTTGGAAACTTTCTAAAAAGTTTATGGTTCAGTTCTCTTTATTAAAGGTTTACACATACACCTGCCTACAACCATTGGCCAGCAGGGACAAGGCATGTCTTACTTAAATGAGCGTTTAATCCATGATGAAACAAACCTCCCACTTCCCCCAGCCCATTCCCAACCCAAACCAAAACTGAGGTATCCAACTACTGCTGATTGCATTTTGCAGACACATTAGGCTAGAGAACCTACTATCATACGGAATAAGAAGTGCTTTTAGAGTCTGTAAGACAAAGGAGTCTCAAGTATTTCGGAAAGAATAACTCACGAAATTCAGAGGACAGCAAAGAAATGAGAGGGGCCGACAGTTCTTGAAAAGAGACCAAGTACGCCCTGAGAGACAGAGTATGTTTCTTCATGCCTAGAGTATGCCACAACCGTGGCATACTCTAGGCATGTGTGTTGGAAATCTATCCTTCCCTCACTGAGAAAGGATCGCTTGGTGTGCAGCCCCTAATGCTAAACTAATTCTGCAACCTCTGTGTGTTTGGAGGGGATAAGTAAAAGGGTTAGGTAAGCTCAGTAGGATGTATGTTGGAAATCTGGGGAGAGTGGTATCCAGGAAAGTGTCAATGTCTATCAAGAGAGAGTTCCAAAAGGCTTGTAATTTGGGGCAGTCCTATAAAATGTGCAACAGGGTCCCTGTCTATCCACAACATCTCCAACATTCAGCGCTACGCCTGGGGTTCCCCCTGTGTAATCTGGATGGCGTAAGATACCATTACGTTGTGATTTTCATAGCTGTTTCAATACTAGCAGTGGTAGTGGTTGCGTGACTCGCACGGTTACAGATATATCCCCATTCCTCTTCAGTATGTTTTCTGCCCAGCTCCCTTTCCCACATTTTTGACTGGGAGCCTTAGTGGGTGATGGAGGCGGAGAGAGTAAAAAATAAATAAATATATATATATATATATATATATTTATACATATATGTATATATATATATCGGACACTAGTTAGTGGTTGTCTTGTCTTTTTTAAGTATGAAACATTTTTCAAATTCTGTCAGGGGCATCACGCTCCTTGTTTGACCGTGCTATGGGAAACCCAATGTCTAATCTGGAGATAACAAAGTCTCTCAGACTCCACCTGGCCTAGATGTCATGTTAGTTGCTCAAAGGTCATAAGGAGGCCAACCGATCGGCAGTCAGCACCCAGCCAACAGTGAAATGCTGCCTCATTCAGCCCTGGGGTGAAGTCTGTGTTCCCGCAGATAGGTGTTAAGGGGGATGGAAAGGATGTAAGTTCCTTGCCCATAGCGACCATGTACCAAACCTTCATTGTCGCATGTGTAATAGGGGAGGAATAAAGTCCCCAAGCCCACTGTCGTTGGGGTAGGAAAGGGATTTTCAAGTGTTGGGTACCAGCAATGGCCCAGTCCATAAAAAGCCAGTGTTTCTCCGACTCTGGTTGAAGCCATTCAACCAGATAGCAAAGCTGTGCTGCCTGGTAGTACCATTGGAGGTGTGGGATTCTTAAGCTTCCTCCCCACAGTGGACCATAGCTCTGCTCCCTGCTCATACAAGGGCATAGCCACACCCAGATGAATCCATGTATGTTGTTCTAGAGGAAGGCGATCGTGCAGGATGGGAGGAAACAGGGAGAGCCTGGAAGAAGAATAAAATCTGTGGGAGGATCACCATCTTTACTGCAGTGCTCCTACCTAGCTACAAAAGGTGATACATAGCCATTGAGGGTTGCAATAGTTTGCTTGAGTAAGGTGTTATAGTTACACAGACCGCCGTGGCTATATGCCTCCATGTATGAGATTGAATCATTCTGCCACTGAAAAGGAATGTGTTGGGCCAGAATGGCCATCTCACCCTTTGGGACTGTGAGATTGAGGGCCTGAGATTTGTTGAGATTCACCAGGAAACCAGAGGCTTCCCCAAAGTGCCCAAGCTCCCTGAGCAAGGCCGGGAGGGCCTTAGCCAGGTTATCAAGAGGGACAAATACATAATTGGCATAAAGGCAAATTGTGTGTTCCTCCCCACTAAAAAGGGACTGCAGTGATGCCTGAATTATCCCGTACTCTCTGCGCAAAGGGCTCCATGTAAAGGACAAAGAGTTGCTGTGACAGGGGGCAGCCCTGACACGTCACCCTACCAGTGGTAAAGGGGGTAGATGTTACCCTATTTACATGGGCCAAGGCTTTAGGGAAGCTATAATTACTCAGCACCCAGCGGTTTCCCAAACCCAAAGTGTGCCAAGGTAGACTCCTGATATGGCCAATGGACCCTATCAAAAGCCTTCTCACCATCAACCGAAAAAAGCACAATAGGTCTGGCAAAGCGATGGGCCTTGTCTAGGATGTTTAACAACCTTTTGGTGTTGTCGCAACACTGTAGATGGGGGATGAAGCCAGATTGGGAGGGAGAGATAAGCCCGGGCATCAGAGGATTAAGACATGACACCAAAATGCTTGTAAAAAGTTTTAAATCATCGTTCAACAGGGATATTGGTCTATTCTAAAACTTTTAAAGGGTTGTGTTTGACTACTCTGGCCCAGACTGGGTGACCATATCTGACAATGAGAATTTTGGGCGGCAATAATGAGTATTTCAGCAGTTACCTGGTCACCAAGGCAGTCTCAAGTCCAGTTCCACACTTCATGCTCAGATCGATGAAGTGGTCTTCATGTTGAGGATACAAGATGCTGAGGATACTGTAGGATGCTGCTTGTGCTGTGAGGTTGATGAGGGGCTTTGTGGGGTTATTACTTGGTGTACGGGTCAAGTGGGGTGACTTTGGCCACAGGGATCAAAGTCCCTCAAAGTCCTCTCTGGTTCAGCAGAGATCCAGTCACGACTGTGCTACTGGTCTCCAGTCAGAGCAGGCCTAGAACTTTGAGTTGGTGAGGGCTAGTATCAATCTTGGGTAACCAATCTCCAATCCGCCGACGATGTCCGGCAGACTTGGGTGCAACTTTTGAGTATCAAGGAGTGGTCTTCTTGGCTTTACGTTGGCAGTCAGTGGTGCTTCGATAAATGTGGGCACTGACTGGGCAGAACAGCATACTTCAGATTTTATGGCCTTGGTGCTGGAACAGGGAGTCAGCCAACTGAATCTTGGAGTTCACCTTTTCTGTCTGGGGCTCCAGGAGCGGCTTTTCGATGAGCCAGACACCACAAGCAGAGTCCTCTCTTTGCCAGCCCAAGGAACAGCTGTTGCAGTCCAACAGTTAGTGCAACCTCTCTTGCCAGGTCCAGGGGTCAGCAGGGCAGTCCCTCTTTTGTCATCTCTCCATTCCAGATGTGATCTGAGGTCTGGCGCCAGGGGTGCCATATTCATGCCCAAAAAGTGTCCTCAGGATAAAGCATTCACTAGCCAATGGGCTACCAGGTTCCCCCCCCTCCTTATGATGACTTCCATCATGTGTGGCATCTAGCTGTCCCAGAGTGCACTTTTCTGGCCACTCCCAAGATGTCTAAACACCTCTTTTGGTGTGTGGAGCACGGTAGCACACCCTAGAGGTGTGGCTCCCTGAGGGCTACACACCCACCATAAAACAATTCTGCAACTGGCCTCCCTTCTCTGTTCCTGCCGCCAGCCTGTCTTCCTGAACAAAAAGGAACCCTTCTCAAGTGTGGCTGCCATTTGCCCATCAAAGGTGGCTTCCCCTTTAAGCTTACCTTTTGGGCTCACTTCCTGTGTGGGGGAGGTAACACCTCTTTAAACTGCAGTAATCTGTTTTTTAAGTCAGGTTTATTGCCACCGTCGATTTGATACCTTGAAATACCCATTTCAATGGTCCCATTCAGACGTTAGCACAGCAAGGGGTCAGTGTGTAACTCTGTACTTGCCAATGGGGCCACCGGTCTCTCCACAATAAAAATGAAAATTTGGGGCGTTTACTGTTAGGACACATGAAAGTACATGTTTTTCTTAATCATATATAGATCCCTGCCTTAGGGGTCAATAGGCCTGCCTTAAGGGAGACTTATATATAGTATCAAGGGATGTAAGGGCTTTGCCACTGTTTTAGATGGCAACATTAAATCCAGACATATAAAAACTGCTATTACAGTCTGCAGTGGCAGGCTGGGAGCCATGATGTACTTGGACACGCTCAGGGTGGCACGATCAGTGCTGCAGCCCTTGGGGGATACTTTAACTTACAGGCACTGGGTACACTGGGTACCATATACTGGGTTCCTCTCAGGTCACAGACAGCAGATCCGGTCCTCTTCTGTGCTTCCTCAGGTCCCACAGTGTTCTAAAGTAGGAGCTTGAAGAATAAACATTTATGCCTGGCATGACCTAGTGGGTAGCAATGACACCTGTGCATGTACTAAACAATGGGTTAAAAGTTCCCAGGGCTACCCCTCCTCTTTGGGTATTTTTAAGATGGCAAACATCTCTGGCAACACTAAACCTGGGCTTTGAGAGCTCGGGGTGAATCTGGGGAGTGTACTAAGGTAATCTTAATATTCTCCCACATCTAGCACTAAAATGCAGTTTGAGGCAGCCACTGCACCCACAATAAACCCAGAGACTGACGTCTGGTAGAACAAAAGCAATGCTTTCCAGCAACTAGACAGTGCATACACAAGAAATATACTTGCATCCTGTAACCTTTCCTTTCATGTGCGCCCTCAATGTTATATGTAAACCCAGCAGAGCAGTCAAGCAGGATTTGACAATATAATTCCAAAAAGCATACTCAGACCTTTCTGCACATTTGGTGAGGTTCAGAGGAGTCACCTCTACCCATTAAGGTCAGCCTATTGTTTGCTCTTGGAAGGCATTTTACACTGTTTTCCCTCCTTTTCAGTTTTTAATTACTGGTTAGCAGGAGTTAGAGAGAAAAGGCAAATTTAGACTCTGGAAACTTCAGGCAGAGAAATGCTAACTTTCTGAAAGGTACTTTTCCTTAATATTTATTAAAAATCACCCAACTTCCACATTTAATTGGATTTTAACAACTATAAAAATAATTGTTGTTTAAATATTTTTCTAGCTATTCAATTTCCCAAGATACAGTATTAGGATGTTAACCTGCCCACAGGTTTTCTATATTTAGGCCAGCCACAGTGTAAAATGGCTATTGGGTACTAGTCACTGTAAAGACATGTTAACATTAAATTTCTACAAGTCCTAATTTGAAACTCTAGGGCCCAGATTTAAGAGGGCCTAGCGCCATTCAAACGCCACATTAGTGTCATTTTGTTTTCACTAATGTGGTGTTGGAAGGCCAAAAACACCTCAGCATATTTACAAAGTGGTGCAATGCATGCTTTGTGCTACTTTGTAACCCCTTGCAACACATTATGCCTGCGCCAGGCATAATGTATGGAAGGGGGGGGGTGTTTTCCCGTTGGGGGGCCTGAGAAAAGGGCACAAAGAAATCTAAAAGATTTCTTTGTGTCATTTTTTCTGGGACTTTTAATGCCTGCTCAGAGCAGGAGTTAAAAGGAGGCTCCATTGGTTTCAATATGCCACTGGGGGCTCTGCAGGATTAGCGTCAAACTTTTTGACGCTAGTCCTGCAAAGCATTGCTCTAGCATAAAAAATGATGACTCTAGTTCCCTAACTACTGCCACGGTGCGCTGTATTTTAAATATGGCGTACACATGGTGGCGTTACGGGGGTTGTTAAGGGGTGCAAGAAAAGTGCCGCTGCATTGGGTGCACCGCCACTTTTGATAAATCTGCCCCTATGTACTCTGCCTTGTGACCTCCAAGGCCACCACAGGGGTGACTAATTACAATTTTAAGGGAGAATGTGAGCTGTCGAAGGAGTTTATTTTGACAGAGCGTATTGCAGTTTTTATCCCACTACAGTCAGGCTACATTGGCAGGACCAATGCCATGTTTGCTCTGTCACTTTAGTGGATGGCGCAATGGGTGCTACGGTCCACTAGTGACTTTTAACTTCCAAGCCCTGGGTACATATTGTACCATATACTGGGGACATATAGGTAACTTAAATATACCAATTTGGAGTATGCCAATTTGGCCACTTTAAAAGGGGTAGTACCAGCACTTTACTACTGGTTATGAGCGATAAAGTGCAGAGTTCTAAAAGCAACAAAAATATAGGGCCCAGCAAAAGGGTGAAAAATACGGCGTGACCACGCAGAAAAGGCAGATTTCTTACAGTAAGCTAAAATCGTATTACTTTTCCTAACTATAACATTACTCTAGTCTTGAATTTCCAAGGTTTTTTATGTAAAGTAGGATTTTATTACCATACCTGATTACAAAATCACTTTAACCTTTGTGTTTCTTTAGTGATTTTCTGAGGACTTTTTTATCATCTTCACCCAGCTCCCTCACTAGGTGTTGCTGGGACAACTGCCTGGCGTGAGCTTGGGCGCCGGGTCTGGCCAAGCCTGCAACCAAATCACGGCACAGTTGGCCAAAACCCACTGACCACCATCACCACGGTGCTAGTCTCCTGTAGAAGGCTCACAATACCTCACAGGGGCCATGTAGGGTCCCACAGGAGTACAGCAGAACCTGTGGCACAATCTTCTTTTTTAATGATTAGTCCCTCGTGGTGGGGTCCCCCTGAGTCCACCTGAGAAGTACCAAGCGATGAAGGTACCCATGCCCTCACCCTTTATGACTCACATTTTTTCAAACTTCATGACACGACGAACAAGTCCCTGAGTCTTGAAATGGCAGCTGCAATATTTCTCTTTATGTTGCAGCTAGCCCAGTGCTTATTTTGTAAAAGAATGAGTGTCGGGACCCAAAGGTCTGATCAGAAACACAGGCGGGTGCTATCTAAAATCAGGGTGCCAAATACCTAGGCTGTGTTGTCTTGATTCCATCTCATGCCTCTTTAACCCACCCTTAGACACTCTCTGCCTCCATATCTCACTCTTGCATGTTCTTTTCCATCCCTGCTTTCTCCCTGGTCCCAGGTTCTCTGTCTTTCCCTTCCTTCTTCTTTCCCTCTTTTTTGTTTTTTCTCTCTGTTACTCTGGATCAAAGTCTCTTGAGGATAAATAAGTTCAAATGCCCAAAAATGAGTGCTGGCTAGCCCCACCGGCTCAAATTAAACACTGAGGCAGCCAATAAGACTGTCTCAGTCCTGTGGGTTCGGTACTGGTCCTGCTGGACTAAAGGGTGCAACGAGAAAAGAAGCTCCCTCAGCTAATCACAATACTCTACTTTTTATTTAAATTTGTGGTACCGCAGGAGCATTGCAGGACACCCACCATTATCATGATAATTTAAACAGTAATTTCTCCAGAACAGCTGAACAGATTTACGCCATGTCACAAAAATCACACTCTATGGTAAAGATCTAACTTTCTGCCAAATTTGGTGTAATTCTGTTCACTGTTCTTTCTGTATCACTTCCCAAAACGTGTATTGGAATTAACATGGGTAAAATGTGTTTTGGGACCCCTCCATTTTTATTGGTGCTCCCTTGTGTACGGATAAAGCTATGCCTCTCTGATGAACTCTAACTAGAGCAAAACACGTGTCAGGTGTTGCTTTTATTCATTCCAGGTTGGCTTGGGTGGTAGTTTACCAATACATAGAGCTGTAATACTGTGCCTGGAGAGGTAAAAGGCTTTTGTAATCTTTCAGCTTGGAGTGGATGGAACTTGCTGATCCTTTGCTTAAAAACTTTTCTGTAATAATGGCAAAAGCTTTGTCATTCTCTAGCACTGCATTGATAAAACTGTGATAGTCCTATGCTTAAAACCTCTGCTAGAGAAACATACATGTGAGGTAAGCAGATTCAGAGTTAGTGGAGTTGTAGGATGCTCCAAATAAAGGAGCTGCTCTCCACCTAAACTCAGGAACTACCCAGAGTTCCCTGCTTCCTTTTTTGCATAATTTGTGTACCCCTCTAAGAATGAAAGGGGGTTTTCTTGATATATATTTATATGTATGTCTATATGTGTGTGTATGAAAATGTATGTATATATTTGAAAGGTAGGTACAAACATATAGTTTAGTACTGTAAATAAACCTCATTTGTATATCGAAATATTTGCATCCTCATTATTTGTTCAAATGCCAATAATAAAATAAAAAACGCACAAGACACCGTAGTACTCAATAAAAAATGACATTGCACATCACCTTATATCTTGCATACAAATAATTACATGATGTCCTAATTTCTCAAAAAGCCTGTGTGTGGTTGCAAAGCTAGCAATTTGCAAAAGTACAGGCTTTACAACATTTAGATGCTCTTTTACAAGTCAGAACTGATTTTCCAATACAGGAATGGGCTTTTGCTATCCTTTCAAAATCACAAATAGGAAGGGGTGGGAAACAGTATGTGGCTCCTATCTAAGAGCTAGAAACATATGTATCAACTGCGGTCACAAACGACTACTCAGTTACTGACTCAGGAGCTGGGGTGTTACCTGAGCCACAAAGGAGCAGCTGTCCCCAGTAGACAGCTTCGGCTATGGGAACTGTGTCAATGGCCTTGGAGGGCAGCAGTCCATGTCCTGTGGACCACTGCCTGCTCCTCTCATGTCTTTCCCAATTTCTCAATAGGAAAAAAAGCAGCACCTTTCCCTTTACAGAGCACAGATGCTTTTAAAATCGAATGTTACTTTTTGGGAGAGCAAATGTAGGGATGGAGGTGTGCTTTATCAACAAGCCCCCCCCCCCTCCACCTCCTTCCAGCCCCCCCTCCCCATTTGCAGCCTATTACAAGGCATTGCAAATAGTAATATGTTTAAATTAATATTCATTAGACAGGTCATTTTGCTACCCCTGTGATGCAACCCATTAGTATGTTTGTTGCACTGCAGGTTGCACACTCATTTGCAAACTAGTTGGTGTGCAAATTGCACATCCTGGTATGTGAACGGATGTTTGTACATCCTGTCCAGAGTATTAGTCTTGCAAAGAAGATTCTTTCATTGTTAGATAAGATAAATCTAACCCCGACACTTCCACAGAGGCCAAAAAATGTTTTTTAAAACTGTTTCCTTGCCACATTAGAAGCCCGGTTTTTCCAGAACTATTGGTTTGATTTAAAACCATGATCCAATATCAGTAGAGTAGAGATCCTCTGCCAAACAGACGACATTCAGTTTGTTGTTGTCTATGAATTAGCTACCTTGTAGACTGCAGAGACCACTGTTACGGAGGAAGTTAATTCAAACAGGAAATGGCTCTAGGATCCCAATATCACAGACCTCTGAGAGCCCCTTGCATGCACACAGGACATTCTTCTGGGATTCTCCTTTCACCTTCTACAATATTGAGAGCCATATATCTTCCTGGCCCGTTTGTTATTTTTGTAATGTTAATGTGTTGTTTCTGACTGATTAAAATAATTAATAGAACAACTAACATTAACAAATTATTAAACTGCTCAGTGTTTTGATATAAAAACTAATGATTAGGATGAGGTTTATAGAGACTTACATCATGGTGGCAAATGAGAAACACCAGTTCCCTCCGGGCTACTCTTTTTCTGGTCTCCAGCTTTTATAGGTGCTTTTTCAGTAGTAACTGTGTTATGTATACCTATAAAAACTACTACTTAAACAACAACTTCCCAACACCGAAAAAACCTATAAAACGAATTATTTTACAACGAAGTCTAAACAACGAAAAAAAACATGAACTAAATTATTCCTGAACAACGAACACCTATTTAACGACTACGAAAACCACTAAATCACGAATATTCCACTAAACAACTACTATGTAAACAACGACTACCTAAACAACGACTCCCCAAATAACTACTACCTAAACAACGACTACCCCAAAAAAATATTACCTAAATAACGACTCCCCAAATACCGAATACCCAAACAAACTACTACCCAAACAACGAATACTTAAACAACGAATCCTAAAATAACTACGACCCAAACAAACGACTAGCCAAACAACGAATACCCAAACAAATACTACCCAACACCGAAAACGCCTAAACACCTAATATATTTAAAACGAACTCCAAACAACGAAAAATATTAATAATTAATATCACAACTAAACAATAACGATTAATAAATAAAATATTAAAACCACTACAGTACTACGTAAAAAATAAACGAAATAGAAAATAACAATATATTTCCTACATACAAAAAACAAAACATCACAAAAATCCAAAACATATAAACACCGTTTTAAATCAAAATAAATAATACTTAAATAATTATAAAACAAACACAATACTAAAAAAAAAACCTACATAAAACGATAGTCCTACAACACTTTCTACATGACCCATGAAGTACTTCCTCTACTAAACAAACGAGAACGAACATAAAAAAAATACAAACTACAAAACAAATACACTCCACAATTATATATATCTAACATCACAAACGAATTCATAATAAAAAAACACATCGAAAACACATTCAATTTACAAATAAAACAATACTTACAAAAACACATATAAATACCAACGACCTCCATTTTCTACTCATTACTGCACCGAACAACTTACAGAGAAGACGAGCATATCACTACGGAAAAGAATTAAAATATAATTTATCCAACACCGCCATCTACTGAGATAACAAGGTAAAATATCCATAAATAAATATAAATAAATTTACTAACCTATACCACAGCTAAAATTATATATAATTAATGTACCTTTCGTACTATTTTCTTACAGGCATAAATGTCAAGAATCTGACCAAAAAGATAAACACGACACCTTCACCATCAAAGGTAAAGCATTACCATTATTCAAAACAATTTCACTAAACCATAAACAATTGCATTAAAAAAATTGTTAAATAACGAGTACCATAATATAATTAAAATATATATATATAAAATATTAAATCTACAAATTAGGTTTTTTTTAAATTAATTCACCTAATAAATTTAACCAAAAACCAAATATTATTCACCAAATTTCAAACCTACTAAAAAAATTACTTCTAAATCAAAAAAAGTAAATAAATAATAAAAGAAAAGAATAAACTAAATAATATACTCTTTCTTATTTCTTACAGACTCCAAGAACCCAAAAAAACACCAGAAGACATAAAAAAGTTAATTAAATCAATTTAAAAAAAAATAACATCTGAAATAAGAAAATAAACTCAAGGTAAGTAGAATATTTTCATTATAACATACAACCAGATTTTCTAGTTAAATAAAACTAAACAAACATTCTTATTCAAATACCCCTTAACTTAACACCAAATACATAAATTCAATAAAATTAAAAACACTTCACAAACACAGTACATATATTATGTAAAAAAAATAACTATTACAACTCCACCAAACACTTACCTCTAAACAGCTGCTGGACTATTAACATAAATAAATTTCACAACAAAACACCAACTTCCAAAACAACTAGTACCTTAACAACAAGGACAGAACACCAGCCTTGTTCTTACTACTAATAATTTTACCACAAATGCCTTAACAACAATATTTCATTGTAAAAGCATTCTTAATAAAAGCATTACTAATAATCACCATTCACCCTACATCCCTCACCCCACCCCCCCAACCACACCCCAAAACCTAAAAAAACCCTGACCCCCCACCCCCTCCCCAAAACCAAAAACGCCCCACTCCGCCAACCCCACCCCAAAACCTAAAACCCCCTAACCCCCACCTCCTCCCCAAAACCAAAAACACCCCACCCCCCAACCCACCCAAAAACCTAAAACCCCCTAACCCCCCCACCCCCTCCCCAAAACCAAAAACACCCCACCCCCCCAACCCCACCCCAAAACCTAAAACCCCCTGACCCCCCACCCCCTCCCCAAAACCAAAAACGCCCCAACCCCCAACCCCACGCCAAAACCGAAAACCCCCTGACCCCACACCCACTCCACAAAACCAAAAACACCCCACCCCAAAACCTAAAACCACTCTCCACCACTTCCCCAAAACTAAAAACGCCCCACCCCCCAACCCCACCCCAAAACCGAAAAACCCCTACCCCCACCCCTCCCCAAAACCAAAAACGCCCCACCCCCAACCCCACGCCAAAACATAATACCCCCTGACCCCACAGCCACTCCCCAAAACCAAAAATGCCCCACCCCCCAACCTCACCCCAAAACCTAAAACCCCCTCACCCTCCACCACTTCCCCAAAACCAAAAACGCCCCACCCACCAACCCCACCCCAAAACCTAAAACCCCCTCACCCTCCACCACTTCCCCAAAACCAAAAACGCCCCACCCCCCAACCCCATCCCACAACCTAAAACCCCCAGACCCTCCACCCCCTCCCCAAAACCAAAAACACCCCACCCCCCCAAACCCACTGCAAAACCTAAAACCCACTCACCCCAACCCCTTCCCCAAAACCAAAAACGCCCCACCCCCCCAACCCCACCCCAAAACCTAAAACCCCCTCACCCCAACCCCCTCCCCAAAACCAAAAACACCCCACCCCCCCAACCCCACAGCAAAACCTAAAACCCCCTAACCCCCCACCCCCTCCCCAAAACCTAAAACCCCCCACTAACCTAATTACCTCAATAAATAACACACAATCACCAAATATAAAAGATAACAAACCACCTACACCAAACACTTACAAAAAGAACACATTATATATTAATTAACTTACTAAGTAGTAAACTTAATCCACCACAAATTTAATAATAAAAACTGCAAACTTCTTTTAACCTATTTCTTTTATATTATTTACAGATATTTCACAAATGGCATCGCAAGGAGAAGCAGGTTACATAACCTCAAGAACCGGAAACCAGCTACTAAAGTATGAAGGTTATCTTTATTGCAGAGACAAGGTTGTCAACCTCAGGAGCCATTGGAGGTGTGTACAATTCTACTCTTCACATTGTAGAGGCAGAGCTGTAACTCTAGAAAACACAGTTGTTAAGACATCAGATCACAACCACTCTGCCTCTGCAATAGAAATTGAGATAAGAGAAAACATATAAAAAACATTGCACACACCTCCAATGACTCCTGCGGACAAGTTATAAGGGAGGTAGTACAAAATATTCCAGTACAGATTTCTGGTAGCATGCCTTCTGTACCAAACCTTAGTAGAATTTTTCAACGAGAAAGACTGGCAAGTAATCCCCAACATACAACACCACAAACCTATGAAGACATTAACACCCCCCAGAACTAACAATTACCTTCTCCAAAGAAACTTTCCTCATTCACGACAACGAAAACCCTCAAAAAAGAATTTTAATATTCAGCACAACATCCAATTTACTAATCCTACAAAATAGTGAAATTTGGATGATGGATGGAACTTTTAAATCTACAACCCATCCATTCACTCAAATTTACACCATACATGCCACAAGAAATAACACTACAATCCCCCTAGTGTATGCATTACTACCTGATAAACATTCCTCTACATACAATGAATTTTTATCAACAATCAAAAACAAAACATTAAATAAAACACCTAGAAAAGTCATACTAGATTTCGAATTATCAATGGTAATTACAATACTAAAAATATATCCACAAACCCAAATTCAAGGATGCTTTTTCCACTTTTCACAAGCATATTGGCGTAGAATACAAAAATCATCCCTAAGTAGAGAATATTTCTCAGATTGCATACTACAATTTGAATTAAAAAAACTCACAGCATTATGCTTTGTACCACCTACAAAAGTAGATGAGTATTACACCGCAATAACAGAGTCTAACTATTATACACAAAATGAAGACAAATTAGAACCCTTACTAAATTACTTCGAAGAAACCTGGATTGGACACCTAAACAGATCTGGTCGCAGACGAAAGCCAAGATTTCCAATAGAATGGTGGAACTGCTACCAAACATGTTTAGAAAGTGGTCCAAAGACTAATAATGCCATTGAAGGATGGCACAACGCCTTCAATAAAGTAATAGGTAAACCCCACCCAAACCTGTATCATTTTATGGAAATTTTGAAAAAGGAACAAAGTTTCCAAGAAATGAGACTTGCTCAATCACTGTCAGGTAGCCTGAACCCACGCACAAGCAAAAAAAGCAAAGAAATGACCGAAAGAATTTTGGCAAAAATACAACAATTTGATACAATAACACCATCATAGTATCTCAATAGTCTAGCATATATTCTACATTACTAACAACCACTAACCTACTGAAAAATTACTTGGCAGTTCTAAAAAACACCAAACACCATCAATTAAATTGGCATTTTTCAAAAAATTTTACACTAAATTTACACAACAAAAATTGTTCTTACCTTTCAAGTTTTCATGTCTTTATCCAAACGTGATGCTGAATAAATCTTCTTCATTAATATAGAAAGAAGCATCTCATACTTAGAAAAGAAAAAAAAAACATTAGTCATCCAAAAACAAATAAAAAATATTCCTATTGCATGGATGATAAAAAAAATAACTCTATATACTATAAAAACAATGAAAGAAATAAAATATAATACTTTACCAAACCAGAAATTCGAGAAATATCTAAAAAACTTAAAATACCAAATATACTTTTTTTTACCTAAAAAAAGTAAAGAAATTAATCACCTACTAACCAAAGCCACATCATTAATTAAAGCATTAACTATCAAGAAAAAGACATGAAAACAATATAAAGGATACTACTAACACAAAATAAAAAATTAATCACAAAACCTATTACAATGAAGTTAAAAAAAAATTCATAAACCGAACAACTAACTCCCTCAAAAATCCCAAAACTAAATTTAGCAAAAAAATATACAATTCTTTCCAACTACTACAAAAGCAGTATAATCATTTCTAAGATAAAACACTGCTAAACAAATTTGTTTACTTTTACGAAACCACTATCGTATTCATAAAATATACGATAACAAATAATTAAACATAAGAAACATAACAAACACCAAAAATCTACTACCTACCTTATAACTACCTCCGACAACTATTTCTGTAATAAAAATACCCTACTACATACTGTACAAAAAATTATAATCCCACTTACCTGAACGAGGTCTCCGCTTCCGTCCTATCTTGACCGCGACGCTCCACCGACTGAATACAGAAGACGTCAAACAACGTAAACATGGAAGAGCACTAAAAATAGAAAACAGACTATTTCACTCATAGACTATAATAGGGAAAATAAGAAAATACCACAGAAAATAGATAAAGAAATATAAAAAAAAATAAAAAAAATTCTATAAATCTGTAAATATCAAACAATAATTTAAAACATTTTTTTTGCACTTTTTAAACTTGATTATGTTCAAAATAAAAAATATATTTAAAAAAAATGAATGGTATTTTTATTTTTTTAAAATTAAATTTACATTAAAAAAAACATTATTGCAAATGCAAACATTTCTAACACCAAAAAAAAAAAAAAATCTATAGATAATCTACAAATAATTATTTTATTAAATAATTTTTAGAAATAATATTAAGACAAATTAATATATGTATAAAATTATACATCCAAAAAAATAATTAAAGAATATTAATAATATTAATTACATCAGATCCCCAAAGAAAAATCAAAAAAAACAAAAAAACATTTTAACAAATTTTAAAATTCACATTTTTTTTAATCTAATATATATTTAAAATAAAAAAATGTAACATTATTATATTCCAAAATCTACTATACCAACTACTATACTATTAAAAAATCAAATATAAATTTTTAAACATAACTATTTTTAAACACTATTATTTTTACACCTTCAATAACAACAAAAAAATACAAAACCTAAAAATATAACACAAAAAAATAATTCACCCATAATAAAAAATTATAAACTATCAATACATATCCAAATCATGATCCACCAATAAACCAAATTGCATCCCCCAAAAAAAAAATAACATTAAAAAATAAAACTCAAACATAGTAAAAAAAAACTAATCATAAGAAAAATACCCCAACCATAAACCTTACATCCCCTATATCCCACCCCTAATTCTAAATATACTTTCAATAAAAATAAATAAAAAAATAACCAAATACAATAAATAATACCAGACTACTAATATACTTCCCACCCATAACTCCTAGATCCCATAAGTCCCACCCCTAAACCCACAACATAAATTCCAAATTTTAATAAAATACAATAACTTAACTTAATACCCAAGTATTAATACACTTCCCCATCCATAACCCCTACATCCCATATATCCCACACCAAAACCCACAACATAAATTGCAAAATGTAATACAATACAATTACTTAAATTAATACCCAAGTATTAACACACTTCCCCACCCATAACAACCACAACCCATACATTCCAAAAATTAATCCACAATATACCCTTAATAAAAGAAAAAAAAATACTTAAAGTCCTAATAAAATACTCAAATATGAATATACTACCCCACACCAATTTCACAAAACAAAATAAAAATACCCAACTATGTAAATTAACACCCAATTACTAATACACTTCACCACCCATAAGCTCTACATCCCATATATCCCGCACGTAAAACCACAACATAAACTACAATATTATAAAAATACAAGTACTTAAATTAATACCTGAGTATTAATACACTTCCCCACCCATAACCCCAACATCTCATATATCCCACCCCTAAACCCACAACATAAATTACAACATATAAAAAAACACAAGTACTTAAATTAATACTTGAATATTAATACACTTGCCCACCCATAACCCCTACATCCCACATATCCCACCCCTAAACCCACAACATAAATTACAACATATAAAAAAACACAAGTACTGAAATTAATACCTCAGTATTAATACACTTCCCCACCCATAACCCCTACATCCCACATATCCCGCCCTAAACCCACAACATAAATTACAACATATAAAAAAACACAAGTACTGAAAGTAATACCTGAGTATTAATACACTTCCCCACCCATAACCCCTACATCCCACATATCCCGCCCCTAAACGCACAACATAAATTACAACATATAAAAAAACACAAGTACTTAAATTAATACCTGAGTATTAATACACTTCCCCACCCATAACCCCAACATCCCATATATCCCACCCCTAAAACCACAACATAAATTACTACATATAAAAAAACATAAGTACATAAATTAATACCTGAGTATGAATACACTTCCCCACCCATAACCCCTACATCCCACATATCCCGCCCCTAAACCCACAACATAAATCACAACATAGAAAAAAACACAAGTACTTAAATTAATACCTGAATATGAATACACTTCCCCACCCATAAGCCCTACATCCCATATATCCCGCACCTAAACCTACAACATAAATTACAACATATAAAAAAACACAATTACTTAAAATAATACCTGAGTATTAATACACTTCCCCACCCATAACCCCTACATCCCATATATCCCACCCCTAAACCAATAACATAAATTACAACATATAAAAAAACACAAGTACTTAAAATAATACCTGAGTATTAATACACTTCCCCACCCATAACCCCTACATCCCATATATCCCGCCCCTAAACCAATAACATAAATTACAACATATAAAAAAACACAAGTACTTAAATTAATACCTGAGTATTAATACACTTCCCCACCCATAACCCCTACATCCCACATATCCCGCCCCTAAACCTACAACATAAATTACAACATATAAAAAAACACAATTACTTAAAATAATACCTGAGTATTAATACACTTCCCCACCCATAACCCCTACATCCCATATATCCCGCCCCTAAACCAACAACTTAAATTACAACATATAAAAAAACAAAAGTATTTAAATTAATACCTGAGTATTAAAACACTTACCCACCCATAACCCCTACATCCCATATATCCCGCCCCTAAACCAACAACATAAATTACAACATATAAAAAAACACAAGTACTGAAATTAACACCTGAGTATTAATACACTTCCCCACCCATAACCCATACATCCCATATATCCCGCCCCTAAACCAACAACTTAAATTACAACATATAAAAAAACACAAGTACTTAAATTAATACCTGAGTATTAAAACACTTCCCCACCCATAACCCCTACATCCCATATATCCCGCCCCTAAACCAACAACATAAATTACAACATATAAAAAGACACAAGTACTGAAATTAATACCTGAGTATTAATACACTTCCCCACCCATAACCCCTACATCCCATATATCCCGCCCCTAAACCAACAACATAAATTACAACATATAAAAAAACACAAGTACTGAAATTAATACCTGAGTATTAATACACTTCCCCACCCATAACCCCTACATCCCATATATCCCGCCCCTAAACCCACAACATAAATTACAACACATAAAAAATACAAAAGTACTTAAAGTAATACCTGAGTATTAATACATTGCCCCACCCATAACACCCACAACCCATAGAATCCATTACTTAATCCACACAATATACTTTAAAAAAACTAAACATATAATAATTAAACCCTAAACAAATAAAAAACAAAACACAAAACTCACCTTAAAATTCATCAAAAAATAATTCACTTACCCTAAAATTCGTTGTTCTGGAATTAGTTGTTAAGGTAAAATCGTTGTTAAACCAGTAGTTGTTCAAAACTTCGTTGTTAAAACCCAGTAGTTCTTCAAGATTCGTTGTTAAAGCAAGTAGTAATTCAAACGTAGTTGTTAAGGTTGTTTCCCACGTCAGTCACTTTCACTGGTTCGTGGGCTTGCCTTTTAAAATCCACTTGTTTTCATTCGTGAAAGGCATGCACACGTCATGCCTCTTTCGGTGTTTAGCCCTCCTCGAGAGCACTGGTAAACTGCTGGATACATATGGGGCTTCATGGTTTCCATATGGTTTCTGGACTGCGTTTTCTCTTTATCACGCAGCGCGTTTTACACATCGCGATCGCGCTCTTTTTTTTAATTTTTATTTAATGTGTCAAGAAATTCCGGTTAGGAGTTTACAACGCTAATAGCTCTAACTCGCCATAATGCGAGGCCTGTTGTATTGCAAATGCTTGTTTGATCTGTTGTCAGTATTTGTACAGCACATTCTGCCATTTTATGATCTAATGGTACCATAAGAGAAAGGAGCCTTTTCTCTTGGTTCTGTGCTTTCTCGCTGTTAGCAATACTAAGGCAAATATCTTTTTTCTGGATGTGTGTGACAATGGGTCTATTAAGTGTATTGTTCAGTAGTAGATCCCTTTGGTTTAAAGGAGGACCGATGTTTGCCCCAGTTTTGCCAGAGTTTCTGTGTTTTTTGGTATCTGAGTGAGATGCTTTAACTCCTCACCCATCTTCCGCGATCCATTCTTTAGGTGTGAGATTTCATCTCCACTCTGCAGACACTGGTCCCTAGTTAACCAAAAATGTTCAGCCAACATGGCTGCCGTTACCCAACTGCTAATAAAAAGGGGAAGAATTCGAGCAGCACTTCTTCATCATTACCAATTTTGGGTCCTGCTGTTTGGCTTAAGTTCAGCACCAAAAGTATTTACGAAGCTCTTGGTTCCTTTGGTGGGTATTATTCAAGCTGAAGGTATCCGGTTATACCCCTGTCTTGATGATTTGTTAATTAGCTCTTCTTTTTCAAAGGCAAAGAGTGATGTCACAGAAGAATGTCACGTCTTGTGGGGGTATGGCTTCCTGATCAATCTAGACAAATCCCATCTTCAGCCACTGCAATCACTTCAATTTATTGGAGAACAGTTTGACATGGACATAGGGACAGTGTTTCTTTCAATGGACAAATCAAGCAGACTGATGTATTTGTCAGACCTCCTTCAAAGAACTCAAGCATCAGCACGTTTGTGGCTACTGAGTCAGGGGGTAATGACTTCGGCACAGGCTCTTATGCCTTGGATCCGACTTCACCTTTATCCATCGGTTTACCATCTGGTGAACCATTGGAATCCTCTCTCGCGAGATTAGGAGGCTTTGGTGTGAGTTTTTCCACAGTTTGGTTAGCGCTCCAGTGATGGCTCATGCCAAGGATCCTTTTCAGAAAGGGTTCCAGTTGAATCAGCCCTCTGAACAGATGCCAGCGAGAAGGATTGGGACAGTCCTGGGAACAACCAAAGCTCATAGAGGATGGTCTGTTCAGGAGGCTCAATGTTATTCCAACTGGAGGGAGTTAGCAGCAGTGCGCTCTGCCTTCAGGTGGTGTCTTCTTCCAATCAAGAATCAGGTGGTCTGCATTCAGACTGACAATCATATGGTAAGAGCATATGTAAACAGGCAGGGGGAATGGTTCCTGCTGTCTTTCACTTGGTCAAGGAGATGTGTACTTGGGCAGAGGTCAATCTCCACTGTCTACGAGCAGTGCCATCTGGGTAGAGAGAATGGGCCTATCGACCAGCTATAGATTTCCCTCATCAATCTCCCTTTGTCTCTCTCCCTTAATCTTTTGGAAGATGGTTCAGAGGTTTGGCCTTCCATGGTTGGGCCTTTTTCCACACAGGTGAATCCTCTACTTCCTCAGTTTTGTTCTATGATCTCATCCAGTGGACCATGCATGATAGTTGCATTGTCAGTGAGGTGGCCTCAAAGCCTTTTTTATTCCTTCCTTCCATTTAATTTGATACCCAGACTCCTGAAAAAAATTCCGAACGATCATTCCAGGTTTCTGCTGGTAGTCCGAGGATGGACGAGAAGGCCATGGTTAGTGTTATTACATCATATCTTTGTATCTCCTCTATGAACTTTCCCCCTTTCAACCATCACCTTTGAGTCAACCGTGTCTCTCTAAATGTTCATTCAGCTGATTGAATTTGGGGGTTTGGCTACTGAGCGGTTAATGTTGTTGGCTCAGGGCTGTTCTTCAGATGTCGTACATTGCATCCAGCAGTCTCGTCGACCTGCTTCTCATAAATCATACAGTCAACATTGAAGGAACTTTGAGAAACTGTCACTCTAAGCAATTAGAGCCCAATCCATGTGAACCGATCAAAATCTTAGAATCCCTAAAGGGTAATTTTGTCCTGAGTTTGGCAGGCTCCATCATTAGGGCTCAATGGGTAGCAATTCAACCATTTTGGCTAGAGGTTGGTAGCAGGGACTGCTCTACTGGCCTCTAAGCTGTTAAGAAGTATTTTTCTTGAATGTCCCATTATGCACTTTCCAGTTCTTCCTTGGGATTTTGCCGTGGTGCTACATGTACTTACGGTTACACCAATTGAACCTCTTGAGTCGGGGGCGCTTAAGTACCTGAAACAAAAGGTAGTCTTTTTGGTAGAATTTGTTATGGATAGAGGATAGGGGAGATAGGACCCTTACTGTGTGTCTCCTTTCATTCACTTTTTTCCAGACAAAGTAGTCCGAGTTTGAGTCTGTTTTTTCTGCTTAAAATTCCATCACCTTTCCACTGTTTACAGGACACTGTTTTTTCCGACTTTCATCCAGATTCTTCCTCGGCTGAGGAGGAACGTTTACATACTTTGGATGTCCACAGAGTCCTTTCTACTTATTTGCATAGAACATCATCATTTTGTAAAGTTGACTCCCTGTTTGTCACATTTGCGATGGCTCATAAGGTGTCACGTCCTTCTACAACTACTCTTTCGAGGTGGATTAAATCTACCATCCTTACAGGTTATGAGTTGTCACACACATCCATTCCCTGACAAGGAACAGGCAGATCCAAAAGGGGAATGACAGCTTCATGGGGTTGTTCACATGGATATCATTGAGGGGCATTTGTTACGCAGCCACTTTGAGCTCTCCACATACTTTCCTTTCACATCATAGGGTGCAGTTGAGGGGAAGGCTTTTCAACTTCATCTGGTGATCAAGTTGTGTCTGCGGTTTCTTGAACATGATGATGGTATGTATCAAAAAATGTTCTAACATAATTCTATTTTCCTTATTAAATACAGTAGCAATTATACTTCCTTTGTCTGTATTAATGTTTTTTCGCACGTATACTCAATTATTTGGGGTTATCCAGTTGACAGCTCTATTATTCTAGACTGTGTTGTGTGTGTGAGGGGGTGGGGTCGAATCTCTGTTATCTTTAGCATCTGTGTTTGTTTTATGTGTGTGGAATATGTTGTGCTGTATGCGAGACTTGCTTTGCTGGAGATAGGGATGTCATGCTGTTATGTCGGTGTATGAATGTCAGTCTAATGTAAAGTATTTAGTTGTATCAGTAAACAGTGGTTGGGTGAGAAGTGGGTTGTACAATTACCAAGCATCACTTTGCCGACTATATGGCTCTGGTGCTTTGTTTTGTATCTGAGGGTCTAGGAAGGTTCCTCTAACATGTTCTGTTGTCTCTGTGAACAGTGGTTTGTGTGGCATGGCTTGTTCTGTCATTGAGCATATTACTGCCAGCAGCATTGCTTTCGTGTGGTCTTGTTTGTGGGTAAGATCTGCCTGGCAAGCTGTTTTGCCTCTGTGAACAGTAGTTTTCTGAAGGGCGTGTCGTAGTGTTGGGGAGCATCAAAATGCCAACTATACAAAGTTGGTGAAGTGTTGGGAAAATATTAGAGTGGGGAGATATATCTAATGCTTTCTGTGGTCTGTGAAAATTATGGTTGGGAGGTGTGGGTTGTACTGTTTGTTAGTGGAACACCTTTACCATCTCTATGGCTATAATGAACGTTTTTAATTCATTTCCTGTGTTTTATAATTAGTATTGTATACAATGTAAATGTCATTTTGATCATGTTACAACTGAAATATTAAAGGAATATTAAATATTACACCAGAATATCAACTTTTGAATGTACCCTTTATAGCTTAGACCAGTGGTCCTCAACTTTTTGACTTCTGTGGACCCCCATTTTATCATTACTGGAACCCGAGGACCCTCACTGAATCATTATTGGAATCTGGGAACCCCCTACTGAGTCATTACTGTGATCTGGGGATGTAATCTGTTAACATTATTTCATTTTCTAAGCAGTCACGGACCCACTGAGGAGCCTTTGTGGACCCCCAGGGGTCCCCGGACCACAGGTTGGGAACCACTGACTTAGACATTGATTGACAGAAGGTAGGGTCCTTGGAGTAGAAGAATACTGTTTTTATTCAACCATTTCTATTGTTTTGTGCATAATAGATACTATAGGAGCTCAGCTCCGTTGGGAATGCGCTGATTGCAGAGATGTGTGGGCAATATGCTTGTGATCCCAGCAGGGCGAACTCACCCTCTTAACCTTCTCAGGTTGATAAAAGAAATGTCATCGAGTTAAGTGATTGCTATTCTGCTTTATAACTCTTAAAAACACCAAGGTGGGAGCACAGAATAAAAAAGAATATATGTATTTGCCAGCCTATACCTGAACAAAATATTTTCCATTGTTCGTCCTGAGAAAAACTATACAGAAGGGGCCCAAAGGCTAAACACGTGCAGTCGCAGCTCCATGTCGTGATGCACGTGGCCTCTGTTGACGTACTAACACCTCCCAACGCCCTCCTTTTTGGCCACACAAATAAAAGATTAGGAAGAACAAATAAAATATGGCGTTGGGAGTTTTGCAGGTCCTTTTGCCCGCTCTTTTTCGCTCGTTCTTTTCTTTGCAATTCTGCTGACGACAATGGCAGGCTGGGGTGGCGCATTTTTGCTCTGAATGAAAGACCCGCCGCAGCGTTCTCATTGTACTTCGTGAATAGCCCCAGCGTTGGCCTTTACTTCATGAAGAACCCTCTGGTGCCCCCTCCACCGCTCTGTACAACAAACCGGCTGAGTGGGACAAAGTGGCAAAGTGCTGCCCTGACAGAAAACACCGGCTCGACACCATCCCTGCTCGACGCGAACCCTTTCAGGGCCAGGCCGCAGTTTGTCGTGCAACGCATGTACTTTCAGATTATCTGATTACAGGGATCATGCCATTCCCGAAAATGTAATCAGAAATTAGCAGAATAATAGCATAGGTAATAGAGAGAGTATGTGCGGCAAGGCATTATGAGGAAAAACACTGACTCACACAGAGATATTTGGTCTGTAAAGGTGACTTCTATGGGCATCAATTCACCAACATGACAGGAAAATGAGAACACACATCCTTTGTTTTGACCTTGGTGAAATATCCTAACCATAGCACAACATCCTGATTGTTGCTGAGACAGTCTGAAAATGTAAAGAAATGGAAACATCAAGTACACCTGCCCCTTAAATTCATGTTTGTTTTCTGCCCTGCCTGCATGACCCTCTAGGCCAGGAGTGTCAATGGCAGTGCTGGAAGTACCAGAGGGCAAGACAGGTGTACTAACAGATGCCCGTGGTGACATAATATGAACTCCAGAGCAGAGGCTATATCTGGCACAATGCAGGACAAAGAGGGCACTTGCATTTACCTTCAGTCGGGTAAGGGGAGCATTATAAATGGATCACCCTTGACATTGCACGTCTACAAAGCATACCCGGCTAACTTGGAGACACTCTTCCAAATTCAAAGAATTGCACACACCTAATGTGTGCAAGAAATATCACAAGGATATGGGCTGAGATCTCCAGACACGTACAAGCACAGATGGAACTCACAGACAGTGCTTAATTTGTGCTTGTTGTTTCCGGTGCTGAGCACCGGCACTTATTTCTGAGAGCCGGCGCTTAGTTTTCTGGCTCAAGCATTTACTGCGAGCAAAAGACACATATGGGAAAGACGGAGGAAGAGAAAAACAAAAAAGCGCCAGAAAGGGGAAAAGCAGGAATCTGCAAAAGTGAGCTGAAAGGGAAGGGAGTGGCTTTATATGGATTGAAGAGGCCCGAGGTGGCTTCAGGATTACGCTGCCTCGTTTATATGTGCTCGCACTTTTAATTGCAGCAGCCGCTTGTTTAAGAGGAGAGGTTTGAGCACCAGCACCTTTTTTTTTTACATATTAAGCACTGCTCACAGAGCTGGTATAAGTGTGTATTTGAGATGGTAAATAAAGCAGACGTCATCATTAGGAGAAGCGTTGTGTACAAATAAGAACAATGTTTCCATCTGTCAGAAAAACATGGACGAAAAGTGCATGTGCAGTTGTACATTTTGCCATTAACCCTGAGGGGTGTACACGTGCAGACAATTTGCTTGAGTGCATTCTGGGGCAAATACGAGAAACCTCGTCTAATCTGCACATTTCAAAGATTTATGAAAATAATCCTTAGGATTTTGTGAATACCAAATTGTGTATATCTTCACACGTCATAGGTATAAATCCACAGTAGAATATGTGTTTGTATCTGTTTTGTCCAAACGGCAACATTCTTCGCCAGTCTTCTTGATTTTATTGTGAAATACCCAATCTCAATTCCTTTATGATGTGCCAATAATATCTGCCCCAAAATATTAAAATGATTCTACAGGTTTAACAAATCAAAAGTTGAAGTAGCCTGGTGTCATCTCGTCAGTCTAAGACCGCAAGCAGTAATTGAAAAATGGCACACAACACGTTTTTGATAAAGGACAATTACAATAGTTATTTTATTGGAGGTACTTTTTAAAATGCAGACCTACCCGCAGAGGACAGGAGAGCTCCTAAAAAAGCAGAAGGATACATAACCAAATTGTGGTAATTGGGTGAAATGCTATTAATAGATTTTGCTTAAATTTCACATAAGATCTGTTCTGTCTTACTATATTGCATGATTGTTTTGATTTTGATGATTCTTTAGAAGTTTTGCAATCTGTATTCCTTCTGCATAGCATTGTCTGTGCAGGAGGTTCGAGGAACACATTTTACAAAAATTCCCCTAATCAAGCCCACTTAATACTGTTTCCGCAAATGCTAAGGAGGCAGTGACCAAGGAGGCATTTTTTTTACAGGACTAATTTTAGTGTTGTTGAAAATAAGATAGTCCTGACGATAGCTCCAACAGGGGCCATTCCAACACTGTTACTGCTTGCTTAGCAGTGTTGATAGGTCCCCTTGTGGTTTTCTGGATATGTGACGACAGAAATGGTTGCCGATTGGTTAGAAAGGTGCCTTTTTCAGTAACGCGTCACAAGTAGGTGAATATTTTCTATCTTTTCCTTGCTCTCCAGATTTGGCAACAACACGTAGAAAGAGGGCCAGTGCATACACAGGAGAATATTGACAGAATTAGCTACATTGAGTCAAAAAAACGAATGAAAGCGAAGTTCTAATATATTAAGTAACATTTGTGGTTATGCGTATCTCTTCAGGGCTTCAAGTTTTACATGTAGAACTCAAAGTTGAAAGAATTTCCCATTGTTCTCATTACTCCTATGACAAAACAGAGACATCTAATAAGCCTGTTTTCGAATATTTAGTCCCAGCATAATTTTGCCCAAGCAGTTTGCTGAGCAAGGGTTACCCTGCTACATCTTCAGAAAGACGTAGTGTGCTACGACAAGTTCCATCTGTGTGAGATGCTCTCATTGGGCCTCCTCTGTGAGCCTCTAAGAGGCACGGTGAGCAGATGGTCCACGTCTGGACAGAACATCTTCACAGAAGGAGACCCAGCGGAAAATGCAATGGGAATCCTCCAGATAGCAGCACTGGGAGAATATGATGTCAGCCTCCTCACTAGAGCTAATTGTGCCCTGTAATTAAAAATAGTACCTTGCTAAAGTTTCTGGCAGAGTAATATTGCCCTGGAGTCCTATAGGGCAATTGTAACAGATCATGGAAATTCCTTCCGCCACTGTTGAAAAACCTTTACAATTGACACAAAAGAAACATATGACAACCTAACATTAAACAATAAAGGTGTTCTTTGGTTATCCACTAAAATGGGTAGAAAAACTGAATAGAAATATTATTTTTTTCTGAGCCAATTTACATAAAGCCATTAAAAATCTGCTGACAGATAATAGTCCTCTGCAGATCAGTTTCACAGATTTAGGAACGGTAATTTGACCATTAAAGGAAAATCTCACTCATGGAAAGAATGTGGAATTGCTAGTGCTGGGTGAAAAGGCGATGACTGAATGTACAGAGCCTGTCTCCTGAGCAAATTCCTAAAGAGGTTTTAGCTTACTAACCGGGGTTGAGTCCCATATGTCTGAGCATTATCTGAAGCTAAATAAAGTAAATTTCTTCACTTTTTACCTCAATAAGCCACTGTAAGTCAGGGAACACAATCTCCACAAGTTCTTAAAGAATGTCTTCCCAATAACCCTCAATTATTATTTGGCCTTATAACTGTAAGTATTGTGGGAAACTTGTATTTACCTTTAAGAGTAAACAAGTAAACAGAAGAATGCAAAGACTGAATTCAACTGAATGCGAAGATACACAAAGTAACGTGGTAGAGAAATATTCACCAATAACACTGCCCAGAAAGATGAGACAAAAAAGTCTAACAACTAATAAATACACAAAATCATTGCTTCTGGTTAGGACATGCTACCCTCATCCCTATAAAGATGTTTTTTGTGTTAATTGGTATTCATTCTGTTGTATCTGTAAAATACAGTGCAAGTTACAAAAATGTCTTTCATTCTAAAGCTTGATGAGCTTTAAATACCAAATCTTAATGCTCCAACTGAAAGTTTGCCTTCACAAATCACAATAAGCCCCACACCTGTGTGCATTACTGGAAGAACACCTTATTTTTTAAATTTTGTTATGAGCTCTCACAACTCAAACGTTCTGAGAGTATACCTTCCCCTGTAATCCAGGATATGTCCCTAGTTCTTTCAGTGCTAAAGGGCATGGCCTCGGTGGCATCTGAAGCAAATTATGTTCCTAGTAATCTTGTACTGGCCCAGTATGTTCGAGTAAAGTGTGGGTCTCTAGTTTCCTTTTCCCTGTAATCCTAGAGGAGCCCCCTTTTTATGAGTATGATCCTGGATTCTGCTACAGTTGACCATTATCTCCCTGTAATACCAAAGAAAGCCCAGATCCGTGAATATCATTTGATCCTCAGTGAACCCTGCTATGGTATCAGTTATCTCACAGATCCTGACTGCAGTGCATCCCTGTCTGGTTGGACCTTTTTGAGCTGTAATTCGGGATGAGCCTCTACATCTCTTGAAGACATCTGGGAACCGAAGGCAAATGAGAACAACACTCTCATGTAACTTAGACTTGCCTGGAAGATTAACTTTGAAGTACAGTACGGCATGCCCCAAGGGTTGTACATTTTACAGTCACTTGGGCCACATGGGGTAGCAGAAACCTCCATTCCCAGCATAGTCACCAGCAGTCAAGGTTTTTAACCTAAGGAGCGAAGTACAAGGTTTCATTCCAGACAATGATGCTTTTACTTTTTGTCCTCAGTCGGTTTTGTCCTGTTGCCTCCTCAGATGCTAGAGGTGTAGACAAGAAATGGCAGGAGTGACTGCTTCCTGCAAACACTGGTGCAAATGACAGACAAAAGCTGAGGCTGTTGTGTCGTTAAAGGAAAAGACCAGGAAGTGGGTCTCCAGAACCCTAGTAGTGTTGATCCACTGTCAGAATCACACAGGCCTCAGGGTGGTTAACTCTCAGTTTACGTTTTCATTCCCCTGCCATAGGGGTCTGGAACTCATTCTTTCAAAGCCTTCTAATGCAGCTCCACAGTGGTCTTTGCTTTTTGAGTCATGCAACAATGTTGCTGCATTACGTTTTAGTCCTGGACATTAGCTAGAAACGTGTTCATTATACGAATAGACCATCCACCATCTTGTAGTCCTAGCCAAGGGTGACAGGTGCGTCAGCTACTTCCCGGCCTGACGAGGTATCCAACGTGTCGGCCTGAAGAGGTGTCCAACGTGTCGGCCTGAAGAGGTGTCCAACATGATGTTCAGATGTCTTCTTTCTCAGCTCCTCCTTTGGAAAGAGTCACAGTAGGGTCTGTTTTGGACCGACCTGGAAGAGACCCTGGCAGGATGTCCCCCATTGCCAGTTATAAGGGCTGGGCTGACGTGTGACTCATTCTTCCCCAGCCATTTCAACCTTTGACATCTCCTGATGGACTAGCTGCCGCTATAGCCAGACACCAATACCTACGTATACAACCAGCACAGAAAATCAGATGGTGTGAGTTTTATGACTTCTGAACTTTATATTATGGCTCCCTTTGCCTTGAACTTGACCTAGAGGGCGTTTGGAAACTACTCTGTCATCTCCATCACCCAAACTGCAGAGCATTTGCAGAGCACGAGTTGCAAGTAATATGTGTCTACATTAGCAGAAAGGGTCGGGGAAGTTGTCCCATAGGCTCGAAGATAATCAGAGGCCCCAAAAAGTGGGGTAAATTCTTGAAAACTAGTCATGAGCCCAGGCTTGGGACAGATCTGTGTCCTTAAATAAACAGTACAACCTCGCATATATTTTGTGGCTGTGAAGTTGCCACCTCCTTTACACGGATTATGAAATATCTTTGATAAATTACACGTTCAGCCATTACTCTCACAGGCAGCTGTGACCTTGAAACCCTAACACAAATGAATTACATCACTTTCATTAATAACATACTATACTATACTTTAATTCACAGGAAGGGTGTAATTCCAACGAGTTAAACATTTTCAACCAATAGGAACCCTAAAAAAATATTTTCCAGTTTTATAAAACAGACACATAACGTTTTTTGAATTCCGTCTTAGATATCTGAGTACGGTTGCAAGCCACTAAGCCTTTACGTTTATTATTACGCCACTGGAACCTTCGCCCTGACGCCACAGGTGTAGTTTTAGGGCCCTAACGTGGAAGCAATTAATTTCCTTTACATTACATGTATAGGCGCAAAACGATGCAAACTAGTATTGTATTATGAGAGTTGCTTAGTTGGGAAAAGTTCAGGTGCGGGGCCCACCTTTCCGGTAAATGGCAATTTGTATGTCCATGCACGTCAAGCACTTTTCTAGGAACAGAGCGTTTTTTGGTAGTACTTGCGTATGATTTTTGGCATTTGTTTTATTTAAAGCAGGGAAGTGGAAATAATGTTCTCCACACATTTTTAAAGTTTACATTCTGAGTTAAATAATATTCAAAGCGTTTTAATGGGCTCCGGTGTCCCTTTTATAAATAAAATAATAATTGTTCGAAACTTCTTACAGAATTCAGCACACTGTATAACAAATTATATGCCTTTATAGGCAGTGCTTGAAATGGAAAAATTAAAGTGCAGGTACTCTGTGCCAGAGTACCTGCTTGTTTCCGAAAAGTGCCGGTACTCTCCAATTAAAAGTATTATGTTTTTCTTTAGATATGCCGGTACTCTCGCTCTCAAAATAAAAAAGTGCCGGTACTCAGTACCGGAGAGTACCGGCCCATTTAAAGCACTGTTTATAGGGAAATCTGTACTTTCTAAAACGATTCTGCACCTTTCCTACATAAGAATCAGTACACCTTTGTAAATAATTTAACGCTCATCGTTTAAGATGTCTGTGTTTTTTAACGAATACTGCACATTTTTTTCAGAGAATTATGTGCATTATTGTTTTTATGGAGATAATGGTAGCCCTACATAGAATAGCATACAGCTCTACACCTGGAGAAAATAGAACGATTTCGCACTTTGTCTGCAAAAAGTACAGTCCTGTTCTACGCTTATTTGAAACAACCAGAACTTTTCACATAGGGCCAAGTCTGCAAAAAGTTCAGCGTCGACTGGGAGTCTGGAATTCGTGTGCAACTAATGCTTCCGTGACTGGCATTGGGGCTCCGGTGACTGCTCGCGAGACCATCCGAGCGATACCCGGGCGTCTTCAGAGAGGCGCGCGTGCTGCCTTCGGACGGCCCGAGGCGTGATCACCACTACCCAGTGCTTTATAGTCAGAGGTGGGTAACTGAACCACGCTCGCTTCCCCGGCAGCCAGTGGGTTAAACCCAAATGCTGCTGGAACCACCGTCCCACCCCCAGAGAGGCACGTGTCACAACCCCGGCCTCTTATAAATGCTCGCCCACGCTCTAAAAACAAGTTGGGGGGGAACACATCAAGGAAGACTGTTGCTTTCCGTCTCCACGTCTATGTTTTGCAGCAGGGTACCCCCCTTTTGTCTCTAGTTTCCTTTTGTTGCCCTCTTTCGTTCACCCTTCTTTGTTGCTACGCACATTCTACTCCCTCGGTTGTCTAAAAGCCACCCCAAAATGTGGGAGTTTCGTTCGTCCTCATTCTGGCGGGCGGTGTTCGCGGAGTTCTATGGCACCATGTTCTATGTCTTCATTGGCTTGGGGGCATCACTCAAGTGGGTTGCCGGGCCGGTCAATGTGCTCAATGTGGCGTTGGCTTTTGGCCTAGCCTTAGCCACCTTGGTCCAGGCCGTGGGCCACGTGAGCGGTGCCCATGTCAACCCCGCTGTCACCTTCGCCTTCCTCATCGGCTCCCAGATGTCACTCTTTCGGGCTTTCTGCTACATCGCTGCCCAGCTCCTCGGAGGCGTGGCAGGCGCCGGCTTGCTGTATGGTGTTACCCCTCCCGCCATTCGGGGCAACATGGCTCTCAACACGGTAAATATAACTACTGGCGCCTGCGCTATTGTCGTTTCAACAAGAGGAAATTCAGAAAGGCAAATAGTCCTGATAAGGTCTAATGACTAAGCAGCTGCCTACTGAAATGGAGGTTTGGCCCTAGAAAATCTGAAGAGCTGAGTTACCCAAAACATAAAATAATGCATAGTGTTGTGTTTACAAGAAGAAGCATGACAATGATGTCATTATCACTGTTCAGTCCAAAAAGTAGATTTTGCTTAACTCTTAGCATGGCAAAGGCGAATGAATAGTGTCTTGCATGAGATTTGTACTCGAGGGCAGGCCCCAGAACACATTTCTTTGCATGCATTAATAGGGGTTTTGTGCTACACAACACAAAGCAGGACTGTGGCGCACTCGTATAAACATTTCTTTCATAAAAAAAATTTGTTTGGGACAGTTGACTTACCGTACTATTTGCGCTTTGCATCTCATAGGACCATTTTGTCACGCGAGCACCGGCACAAGCTAATAGTAAATCTTGGCCTTAGTTTTTAGTCCCACCTGCCCCACTGGATGAGATTCTTTCATCTTGGGAAACTCAAAGTTTTTCTTATTCACTTACTTATCCCAATTTTGGAGCACTGGCAAACGGATGATCACCAGTGTTAAAGCATTTTAACAATACTAAGGTACTCATTTAGAGTGACATGCTCATACTTATTATGTGCACAAAACTCTAGCGGTAAAGGTCCTTGTATAATTGATTGGATTATTGCGCCTCCATATATCTTCAACTTTCTGCTTATCATATACACAGATTACAACTGATCCAGAATTACTTTGTTAGGATTGTGCTAGGCCTTAAAGCCCAAGGCCATGTTTTTGCTGTTGTATATTGTGTTCAGTGACTACCAGTGAAGCAACACATTTTATTCAAATCTATGTGCTTAGATCATAAAGCAACATATAGGCCTTCAGTTTCTCCTTTATGCACTAGAGTTCAGGGTACTGTTCCAGACACTTAATGAAATTGGCTAACCATAAACTGTTAAATGTTCCTAAATTTGGTTGCAAGATAGGTGGCGTAAAGTCTTTTCAATGGTGGCTGCTAAAGACTGGAATTCTCTGCCATTGCAGCTGCGATCTGAATCAAGTTTATATTTTACTGTGCAACAAAGTGTAGGTTCTCTTGCGCCAAGAGCCCCTGTTTTGCGTGTATGTTACACTTAAATCTCAAAAATAATAATAATTAAGCACTCTGCATCTGAGACAAAAAAGCAAGGGAGTAAAATCTCAGAAGAAACATTCTATCCACTAGTAGATGTCACCACTTGATTCAGGAGTGTGCTCTGATTTGGACTCCATCAATTTAAAACAGCATAGACCTGTCGTGAGTATAATCTTAGGCAAATCAGCATGATTTGGGTTGTTTTAATGATCTTGCGCAAACCCAGCTATTTTGGTATAGATTAGCATAGAGAAGGGAAACATATATTTACTTTTCTCCAGAAAATACACAATACTCTGTTCTTTTTTTTATTGCCGTAACAACCCCTTGTGTAGATGTCTTGACTGGCCTGCCATCATTTTGGGCAAAAATTAGTAAAGATAAATACCTGGCAAAAACAAAATATATCTACTGATTAGATTCAACAATTGGCTCAAATAAGCCCAGAATTAGGTACAACTGAGTGAGATTGCTAATAAAGCGTTTTTTAAATTATCCAGAATGTTTCTATCTGGCATTAGCGCGCGCCAGCGTGTGCGCGCGCACACACACACACACACACATACTTATAGGGGGGTCTTCCCCCAGCCCTCTTCATCCATTTGTCTGTTCTTGTGTCATTCATTTTTCTTCTGCCCACTTCTACATACAGCATGGGGCGCTGGGTCACCCTGCTACAGTCATTGGCTACCTTTACTGTGAGTGAAGGTGTTCTGCTCTTTCACAAGAAGCACACCTACACACAAAGTCGTTTCCTTCATGTCAAGGACTATAGCTGTAGTCTTTTGGAAATCAAAATTTTTTTTTGCTTTTAACCATTTTTTTTTTATATGGTGAGGGCTAGCAGCTTTCCCAACCATAAATTAAAAAAAAAAATGCCAGAACAAGCATAAACAAAGCTAAAGGGCTGGCAACCAACACCATAGCTACTAGCTTTGCCAAGTGTTGTGTATTGCTGTATCATCTAAGTCTGATAACCTGTGTGCTTTAATAGTCACTGCTTCTTGGAGCTGTTTATACAGCTCTGTTTATTGTAGACTAATTGGTGTGGTGTTTCCGGTGCAGCTGTGTACGACTCTAAGACCTCAATTACAAGTACTGAGTGAAAGTCTAATATGTGTGTTGGTGGAAACTTGCGTATGGATCAAAATTCCAAGTTCAGCAGTAGGTATCGTACCCCAGCAACTTTCCTCAGTTAGATTTTGTCTCGAAAAGACTGGCGAAATTTATCAGGGGAAATGGACAAAAAAAGACAAAACATCCAGAAATCGGAGCAGTAAATACCAGTTCTGCATGTTATGCATCATTCCAACCTCAAAAACTCAGAATAGTTGATATGTACTGCATGCAGAATATAAATATTGCCCCTTTTCTACATGCATGTACTTGTCTGTCATGAACACAGCAGGTGTAGTCGCTGGGGCAGCCATGTGGATATCATAAGGGACTGTTGGCAAGCGCACTATAGGAAAAACACTGCCGGATCAGACTACAACAGGCATGTCTGACAGTAGTCATTTAGAGATGCTCAACTTAGAAGGGCGGGCTATGTAGTGAGTAGCGCATGAATGGCACACTTGTCTAGCATGCTGCACGGGACAAGTAGGAGTCAGGATGCACTGCGATCCTTGCTTGCGAAATGTAGATATCCAAGTCTTCAGACGTTTTGCTCCTGCTTGGAATTGCAATTTTATTTACTTTACGTGGTTCCTTGTGAAAAACGCATTTGTAATGAAAAATATTAGAATTGTGCATAAACAATGGGGGCGTTATGCATAGCTTCCGTAAGATACCATTATCAATGCAGGTTTTGAAATTCAGTTATTAACTATCAAGGGACGTGTTAAACCTCTTTCTTCCCGGAAGGTTGTAAGTGGAAGTCCGCTGTTGTGCTGGTCTCATTTGGCCTCTTTTGAGGCTCTACATACCCTACTTTGTTGTCGGAATACGTTTGAAATATTAAATCAAGGGGAGGCAGGAGTTCATGAGTGTGGTGGGCAAGGCGGTAGGGCACCAGGTATTGCTGTTTTTTTAATATAAGGAAAGGTTGAGAGGCTGTAATTGAGGGTGTAGGAAAGTATCCTCTTTTGGCATGGCAACCCCCACTGTTTGCCTGCTATCAGTATGCTTAGACTGTTTTCACTGGGATCATGCTAACCAGGACCCCAGTGATTGTGCTCTCTCCCTCTAAATTTGGTTGCCTAGGACTTTTGCGCACTCCACAATTGGCATACGTGTGTCCCCTTATAAGTCCCCAGTATTTGGTACTTAGGTACCCAGGGCATTTGGGGCACTAGGGGAGCCCCATGGGCTGCAGCATGTATTATCCTACCCATGAGAGCCCATGCAATATGTGCCTGCAGGCTAGCCAGTGTGAAAAGGTGCACCACACATCACTGCACCAGGTCACTGTAAGTCACCCCTATGCTAGGCACTCCTAGAGGACAGAGTGCATATCCCTGTGTGTGAGGGCACCCCTTCATGAGCAGAGGAGACCCAGCTCCATTGCACTGGACTTTGTAAGTGCGGGGAAGCCATTTTACCTGTGTACTGGGTACAGATCACTCCCTGCGTCCAGCTACATAATGGTAACTCCTAATCTGGGCATGTTTGGTATCAAACATGTTGGAATCATACCCCAGTACTGTTGCCAGTATTGGCTGTATGATTCCATGCACTCTGGGGGAATCTTACAGGAACCCCCGGTATTGCTCCTACCAGTCTTCTTGGGTTTTCTTTGCAGCCTGCGCTGTTGATGCCCCTCAGAAAGGTTTCTGGCCTCCTGTTGCTTGACCAGCTCAGGTAGGAGAACGCAGAACAAAGGATTCCTGTGGGAGGGGGGGGGCAACACCCTCTCCCTTGGAAATAGGTGTTACAAGGCTTCAGAGGGGTAGCTTCCCAAAGCCACTGGGTTGCTTAGAAGGGCACATTAGGTGTCCTCCGTGCATAAACCAGTTTGAAACAGTCCAGGGACCCCTGGTCCCTGCTCTGGTGCGAAAGCAGACAAAGGAGGTGGTGCCCAGAGCTCCTCCAGGTGGCCACTTGATTCTCCCATCTTGAAACCAAGATGTGCAGAGGCCCCTGGGAGCATCTGAGTGGCCAGGTCAGGCAGGTGACGTCACAGACCCCTCCTGATAGGTGGTCACCTTCCTAGGTGACCAAATCCCCTTTTAGGGCTATTTAGGCACTCCCTTGAGAGTGGATCCCCAGATTCGACATGCAAGACTCCGCCAGGACTCCTCTGCATTGTTTACTTTGGCTTCTGGCCACTGGAACTGCAACTGGACTCTTCAGGAACTGACAAGATTGCAACTCCGGCAACTACTCCGCTTTGCAACATTGTATCTCTGGCTCCTTCCAACAACTACAACATTTCCATGGCTGTGCATCCTCTGGAGTTGGTGAGACTTCAGCCTGCACAAAGAAGCAAGAAGGAATCTCCCTGGGAGTGAAGGAGTCACTCCCCTGAATCTGCAGGCACCAACAGCAACGGCATCCAGTGCATGGATCTGCTCTCTTCTGGAACGTGTGGATGTTGCATCACAGGTGGTAGTCTGGAGTGGTCCTTTTCGTCCTCTCTGCCAGCTGTCCAACTTGGGAGACGGTGAGCCCTTGCCTCTCCTTGAAGGACAGTACCCCTGTGCACCGCGACTCTTGCAGCTACCAAGGCTTGTTGTCTCTTGCTCCAAGGGATCTTCAGGCTCTGAGTAGCCCCGGCCCCAAGTACTGCAACCCGACAACCGAAGTGGGACACTATCTGCACCACTCCAAGGACTCCTCTTCAGCTCCTGGGCTCCACAGCTGGTCTTCTTCTTTCCCCGTCAACCTCGTTCTTCATCCACAGAAGGGTGGGTAGTAGCTCCTGCCCCCACTGGACACTCAATCGTGGATTGGACTCTTTCCCCTTCTTTTGCAGGTCCTCTTCTTTCAGAATCCATCATTGGTTTCTTCTAGGCCAGTCATGTTCTTGCGCAATCCCTTTTCTAAGTCCTCCTGGTAGTCCTTGGAAAGACCAGGTACGTATCTCTGCATTCCTAGTCGCTGGGGGTCACCCAGGTACTCACCTCTTGGGGTTCCTAGTTCTTCCAGCTCCCCTCTAACAACTCCATATCCTTGGGTGGGTGACTTCACTTCACATTCCACTTTCTTAGTATATGGTTTGGCCCTCCCCTACGGCCCTCACTATGTTCACTAAGTATTGCCAATGCTTGTTGTTGCTTTGCTAATTTCTGATTGCTATTGTGTATATATCTAGTGTGTACTTACCTCCAGTTGGGGAGGACTGCCTATAAGTAATCTAGTGTTGTGTTACTATAATAAACTACCTTTATTTTTGTAACACTGTGCGGCTCTTTCATGTGTAACAAGTTACAGTGTGACTATAGTGGTATTGCATAAGCTTTGCACGTTTCCTAGATAAGTCTTTGCTTGTCATCCACAGCTACCTCTAGGGAGCCCTGTCTGCCTAGACACTGCCTACACTTCACTAATAGGGGTTGCCTGGACCTGGTATAAGGTGCCAACCCCATAGGTGTCCACCACACACCAGGCCAGCTTCCTACACAAGGTGTGGAGGAAGGGTAGCTGGACGCCAGGTATATTAATGGCAGGACTGGCCGTAACGGGCATCAATCGCTTCCCCGGGAGGCTGGAGGGGTGGGAGCCGGTGTAGCAATAGTGCTGCAATACTGCCCCTCCAGTTACAAAAATAACAATCCAGCATAATCGACTCACTTATTTTCAGCCTCCATGCAGGGGCTGGTCAGACAGAATTGCCAGGCTGCTTAGGTTCCCAGTCCAGCCCTTGGTATATTATGTGTTTTTGAAGGACAGTGGTGGTCACTGGTGAGGGTATGGTGGGAGGGAGTGTTTGTGGCAAAGGGGAGGGTGTTCATGAGGATGGGGTGGGTGTCAGTGCATCAGGTACATGTTATTTGTAAAGTTAATTTGGGAAGTAGGTGAAAGAGGTGTGGTCATGTTGTGCTTGCCTTGATCAGGACTCCTGTACCCCTGTCATACCATCAGCAGCACCAGGGAAGAGAGTTTGTGGAGAGGAGGGGGCATACATAACATAAAAGTGTATATTTTTATTTGGTAGTATCACTGAGCTTTTCACTCAGGATTCCAACAGACAGCTAGACAACGCAAGCCCTGCTCTGATCTTTTTGATGATGCTACGAAAGCGGAGTGGAAAGGAACCTAGTTATTGGAAACCGCCCATTCAAAACTTCATATGCTTTCCACCCGGGGGTGTCTTTTGGACATATTTTATCGGCATGTTGAGACAGTAGCGTGGAATACATGACATGAAAAGATAATGAAAATAGATGATACATGAATATTGATGAGGCAGGTCTATTTGCGACCCAGTGCGAATCGCTAAATGTGTCTGAGACGCATTAGTGCATTGCAATATGCGATTTTCTAATTGCAAAGATTGCAAACTGGAGTCTTCGAACATCTGACCCTTAATGAAGTATATTCTGCTATGCTTGCAGTGTCTCAAGGTGTTGTGAAGCAGCTGCATGTAGAAATATTACAGAAGGCATATTAGCTATTTAGCCAACACACTCTTAGTAATTTCCCTGGTTTGTGAAGCAGTTCTTTGAAAATAAGGGAGCATATTTAAGAGTCCCTAGCGCCATTCTAAAGCCAAATTAGCGTCAGAAAGTGCATTCACTGCTCGGCCACCATATGAGTCCGTGACAACGCGCCTGGCACACTGAATCGGACTGGACGTACTCTCCGAATCCGACCTCAGTCAGCACAGCCCTGTCAGTCTAAATGTCGTAAAGAATTTCAATGACAGCAACAAACTATTTTTTTTAACAATAAAAGGGTAAACGCACCGTTAAAATCCGGCAGACGTGTAAGAACTAGAGAAAAATATCACATTATGAACTTTAAATGACGCGAGGCTCTCTCTCTTGCGCAAACCACACACAAGTACAGCAACGTGCAGGTATTTCTACAGTAAAAGTGCAAACAAATACGACAACCCTTTTAGGGAACGTGAAAACGGAACAGTCATAAAAAAATCAATTTTCTACCTTTCATGGGGCACCGCCAGCCGGGGAGGGACTCTCGGCATAAAATGGGCTGTTTGTCAGCAGGAGACGCGCTGCTCAGCCAAGCTTAGTGTGAAGCAGGACATGACTAATGTGGAGTGAACTTGCTGATGAAGCGCCGGGTGCGACCACAGAACAAATCTGACACCAGGGACACCGTGTGCGTGTGCTCAGGGCCTGCTTTGACAATTCAGCTCATAATTCCAGGATTATCCTGCCTCTAGGTGCGTTTCGTTAGGAGATGGGACTGAGGCACAGGGAGATAAAGTGATGTGTTCAGGGCCCACAATGCGTGGTCGGTGCTGGGAGTAGAACACAGGCAGCTCCACAGTCAATAGCGTCAACAATAGACCACATCTCCTCTTCTCCCAAGGATGTATGTCAGGTCAGATTTCTTCCTTGTGTAAACCAGGAGTAAATCAAAAGTAATACTACTCACAGAAAAATATTTGTGAATTCGGCCTCAATGAGAGAGGCGTGTGCCTCTGCAAGGTAAGTGGGGCTGCCGAAGTTTAATTCGCATGTCATACTCAATCGGGTATCGCTGACAAAAATTATACCTGAGCCAGTCGTGTCAGGGACATGACACATTATTGTCTGCCCTCTCCCAGAGGTATTGGTGTGCCAGGAAAGCCCAATTTAAAGATAGGCCAGCCTGCCCTTGTCAATGAATTTGTTTGCTGAGTAACTATATTGCTATATTAATTAGTTCTTCAATCAGGAATTGTTCCATAAATATATGTTGAATATTTAAACGTTTACGATAAGAGTGTCGCTACATTTATAAGTGTTTACGATAGATTTATGTAGAAGTGTTCGCATGCTTGTAGGTTGCCTATAACAATTAGTCTGCCATATCAGTAGAAAATATGCACAATTATCAAAATGAAATAAAACATATCTAAAAAAGGTGTTTTGTTGTATCGTGTGTGTGTAGAGTGATGTATGCTGGGGAGTATAATGCATGCCCACTTTTTTTATCATGCCTGTCACTTAATCTCTCCTCCCATCCCCTCTCCTCCTCCTCCTCTGCTTTCTTCTCCTTTCCTTCTCTTACCCCACTCCTTCCTATGCTTTTACTCATTTCTCTGTTTTCTACTTCAGACGTGTCTTGTGAAGTCTTTCTCTGAATGGCAATACGCTGTGACCTAGTAGGCAGTGCCACAGTGTCCCATTTCCTGTTGATCCGGTATTGTCGTTAAATGGCATTTTATGGGATTATCCTGTACCAGCAGTGTAAAAATAATCCAGAAAGCGGGAGTCGCAGTTGCGTGACATCTTGCTTACAATTCTGGCCCTTGAAGTTCAAGGCGAGCTGATGAATTTTATTTATTATTTAACCCTCCCTCACGCAGCTGCACCAAGAAGTCACCCATATCTCCCAGATTTACATTGGTCTTGGGTTTTGGGGGCCACCTGATGGACTTGGGGCCCATTGAAGGGCTTGAGCCCCCCTGCGCTGCAGTGGCTGCACAGTCCAGTGTTACACCCGTAGAGTTAGCGTGAAAGCTGTCTCACAGCCTGGAGAGTCTCACTGCCTGTTTCACATTTTGCACCAATAAACTTCTCCTCTTCCCTCTTGTAGCTACACCCTGGAGTCACCGTGGGCCAGGCCACCACGGTGGAGATCTTCCTCACCCTGCAATTTGTTCTGTGCATCTTCGCCACCTACGACGAACGGCGAAATGGGCGGCTCGGCTCTGTCGCCCTTGCTATCGGATTCTCGCTCACTTTGGGACATCTCTTTGGGGTAAGTGTGGTGATGGACTGACATGGAAAGGAGCTTATAGCGCGCTGTGTACGTTGATTTTATATAGTATGAGCACAACTCTGCAAACAAGCTACTCTAGCGCCTGGAGAGGCCTAGAGCTGCCTATGCCTAAACAATTCAGTAAAAAAAAGTTAGATAATTGCGGCTTCCAGAGAGGTGGGACTCAGGCAGCTTCATTGGGATTACACACAGTGCTTATATCAAAATGTGCATTTATTGTGAATCACACAAACTTGTAATGAAAAGGGAGAAGCTTGGATGCCCTCAAAGAAGCCAGAAATACAAGGTGACCTTCTGCCTTGCCAGAGTAACCGTGGATGATGAGTGTAATTCAGGTCTTGTAGTCTTTTCCTGAAGTTCACAAGATGTGGGCTGTGTGGTGTGCATTATCTTTCTGCTGGTGCTTCATATGTAAAGACCTTGGTGTCTTCCAGCTGCGAGTCTCAGTTGTGTTGATAGGTACTGAGTGTTCATTGGGTGGTAGGTTTGGATTTTATGGTCTTCCATCTCACCCATGTGAGCCAGAAATGTGTCAGAATTCTTGTTATACTGAGTTTGTGTGAAAATTGTTTTCTTGTTCTTCCCCTTCTCCTATGCATGCAGGTGTATCCCTATTCCAATGTTTCCATGTCCCAATTTGACATAGTTTACCTGTGTTTGTCTCTCCTGCCCTCGAGTTTCACAGACTTCCCTAAGCCCTTTTCACTCTGTCTCCAGGTCCCTGAGTGTCCCTCTCTCTGAGTCTTACTGACCAGAAGACGTACTGCCACAGAGTCTCCTCTTTCACTGTGTCTTCTAGACCAGCAGTCTCACTGTCCCTGGGCCTCTTTCACCCCCGATCTTCTTGTTCAAGAGTTTTCCTCTGTCTGGGTCTTCGTATCCAAAAGTCTTATATCCCCTGGTCTTCTTCATTTCCAATTGTCTCGTTCAAGAGTTTCCTTCTCCCTGGATCTTCTTGTCTAAGAATCTCACTGCCACTTAGCCTTCCTCACTCATGATCTTCTTTTCCGGGCAACTCACTGTCACAGAGTTTCCATTGCTCCTGATCTTCTTGCCCGAGATTCACCCTCTCTCTGGGTCTTGTACAAGAGAGTCACTGACTTCCTCTCCTGATTCTCTGTTAGAGTTTCCCTCTGTCCAAGCCTTCTTGTCCTGGAGTCTCACTGCCCTTGTTCACCCTCACTCCAGATTACAATCCCCGATCCTCCAAGAGAAAATGGGGGTCACTCGCTGTACTCACTTGTTATAACATGGGGCTGTTAAGAACACTTTTTCCAGAACTCAATTTAGCTCTCATTCCACCACTGCACTGAAGCACTCCATAAATATCCCTAAAATATCTGAGTCACTGCAAAACATGGGCATATAACATGCAGCAGGGTGAAGAAGTTTGTTGAGAACATATTAAGCTCAGGCAGAGGCACAGTCCATTGCATCATGAACTTGTCCCTTTGCATTACCAATATTTATGATTTGACATTTTTCTTCTGCCTCTCTGATCTCAAGTCACTGGCTCCCTGGTTCTCCCTTTCTGCCTTCCTTACCTCATGTTTCCGTGCTTCTGAAGATCTTCCATGGTCCTACGTCTCCCTGATGTCTAATTTCCTTTCTCTCTTGTACTTAGGTTAGCCATCTAGTGTCTGTCCTTGACCCCAAGACTTCCCAAAAATTGACCTTTCAGCTACTAATTCTAAACCCCATGCTTTCTTGACCATGGTCCTGATAGTTCTTGTAGCTCCACGTTCCAGCACCTTATATCCTCTAAGCACCAACATTTGGTTACTCCCTATTTCAGTGTCTTCTGGTTTGGTGGCCTGGTATTTCCCTGGAATACTAAGGTGATGGGTTGAATTCTTACAAAAGTATTTTGCTTGGAGCTGTATTCAAGTCCATTGTGTTGTGTCCACTCTTCCCCTCCATACAGGGACTACCCATATGGAAATCAGACTTGGTCCTGCTCAAATAGGAATGGTCCTGCTCAACCACCAGGCAGTGTACTCTCTAACGTGAAACACAACCCACCTTAAACCGATTTCAGCCTTGTGGGGCTTCTTGAGCAAGATGAAGCTTGAGTCATTTGGCACTGAGAGTTTGTAACCCAACTTTGGGCGTGCCTGTTACACATCTCCAAAGCTAGAGTTTTCCAAATCAGGTGACTTCCCAGTCCATTGTCTTACTGCTTATTGTATTCCATGCATCTCTGCCTCATTCCGATGTTATTGAGTTTAGGGGTAAACATGTTCTTTTGGTAGTTGTGCAAGTACGGGTAGGTGCCACTATTTACATGTGTGATCACCTCAAAGTGCCATTTTAAAGGCTTTTCTGAAGACTAGGGGCTCGTGCATTGAGTACAGTTATAACTAGAGTAGAAATGGCCAATGTTCTTTTCCATAATTGGAAACTATGTGCACCCGGTTTAATTTTTGCAGTCTTGCTACAGATAGCTACATCTGTCTGTCCGGGAGACAGCATTGTGCACCACACTCCACAGAGACAGTCTTTGTTCAGAATTGGATGGCTTTGCTCCATGCCTAGCTACTATATGTTGTTTTCCTCTCTTTCTGTGTTTGACCCACCCACCCACAGGAGCTTTTTGTTTTCGCCATCATAGATTTGTCTTGCTTCGAACACAGAATTGCATACAGAGCCACATTTAAACATGCATGTGCTGCCTCTCAGTGCAGCTTAATGTTTACCAGAAAAACTGCTGCAGAAATGTGGAAGATATAACAACCTCGATCTTGACAGACATTGAAGACTACAACTACATCAATCTTCACAGACATTGAGGACTACTTTAAACAAGCATTGGCAATGGCAACCAGTCTTACTTGTATGTAAAGGTAAGCGAGACCGACTGGCATTGCCAATGCTTGTTTCTTTCAGAAGGGCCTGGTCTTTCGGTAGGTCTTGTCCGAATGGGCTAGTATGATGACAACTGTGTATGAGAGAATTTTGGTCTTTGTTGTGATGTGCTGTGTGCTTGATTCGGAGGGTCTTATAAAATCATTCTGGATAGCTGGCACCTAGTGTATGGTCTTAAGATGGGGGAAACACCGTCCCGAGGTCGAATGTGCAGTACATCCTGGCTGCCACATCCTAGCCCTACTGGAATTTTTGGGCAAAGTAGGCCTAAAGCCTCGGCATCCATGTGCATAGTTTAGGCAAGTACTAAGAATGTGAGCAGTCATGGCCAGCAGCCTTTGGGGTTGGCTAAGCAAACCACAGCTTGGCTTAGTGTGGAGATGGGAGAAGGAATTTAAAGTGCTTTATTGATGTCTGGTTCAAGAGTGAGGTCTAATTCCAATGTCATGTCAACGTTTCTACCTGCATTGGCAGAGCTAACTTGTTAGCCACAGAGAGGGGGTCCCCCCGTGTGACAACGAGATATATTCTAGCTTGAGGTTGGGTTGGTTTCTTATCATGCAGATAATGAAGACAGTGGGGGAGGGGGTATAAGGTGGTGGTGGTTTGCTTGCTCTGAAAATCATCTGTATGCCATTGGCATGATTGTGGTACTTATACGGAATTAAAAAAAGTAAACCTATTCTTTAGCCGTATAGTCCTGTATATTTTGGTCCTGTATATTTGGTCCTGTATATTTTGGTCCTGTATATTTTGACACGGTATTATGAGAAGACCAAATGTTGGAGACAATGTTATGGTGAAATATCTGCAAATAATGCAAATATATTCCAAATGGACTCGCAAATTTCCTCCTGCTATTGTCTTTAGTACAAGCAAAGATACATGGTTATTGGTTTATTCAAATGCCACAGGAAGTGGAAGTGATACCCAGCACCTTTCGACCATTGAGGACATCCCAGGGTTGACCCCTGGCTCCTTGGCCACCTCCTATTTACTGCTCTGGGATGGAAATATTGATAGTGCAGCAGGTGCATTAAAACCATGGCCCAAGGATCCAAGCGGTTCATGACTGTATGGGGGCCATGTTCCTGTGCTATTTGCTTGGTCCATGACACCCTTCTTATTCTAGTGTTGCTGCTGAGGAGCCAAGAGAAGGGCATGGAGGGGGAACCACAAACAGGTCACATGTTTAAGTCATGCTACGTTTCTTTTGCCGTTTTCATGCCCTCTTTTGCCAGGTGTTCAAAAGGACAAGCCACGTTTGCACCTTCTACCTATAGGTACCTCGGACTGACGTCAAAGACATGAAGATTAAATCAGGTGTATGCAGGGCACTGGGCAGGCAGAACATTCTTTGTACCAATAGCAATTCTGACACCAAACCGCCAAAACTACCTGTTGTGTACCTGGTGGTAGAACCAGATGTATGTATTAATTACGTGACTGTGCCCTGAAAGCTTGGCCTGGGTCTCTGCCAGACTGAGCCATGTGTTCTATAACTAGGTCTGGAGATGTTACCAAAGACCACTGCCTTTGAAGGACAGTTATGACTGAGGCAAACTAACACCAACTCTGCTTTCTTTTCAGTGGCGTCATCTGCGGTTACATTTAACGAATCAGTGTATTCTGAGAGTTGTAGCCTTGCTTTCCTTCCACTGAAACACTTTATTTAGCACACACGACGCCAGTGGTTTTGAACGGAAATCCCAGGACTGTAAAGGGTAGTGTCTTGGAGGCTTGGAGCCGTCGGCTCACTCTACCATAGGTGCCTCCAAGTGAGCTCACCATGTCTGTCTTCCTTTCAGATTTACTACACCGGAGCTGGAATGAATCCTGCACGGTCCTTCGCCCCGGCCGTGCTCATCAGAAACTTCCACAACCACTGGGTAAGAGGCAAAGGCAATATATTAGGCAAGGGAGGTCCACAGCGTCTAAAGACAGAGAGAAAAAGAGATGGAAGCTAGAGACAGAGAGGAAAAGGCAGAATCTAGAGACAGAGAAAGGGATGGAACAGAAAGGAAAAGATGGTTTCTAGAGACAAAGAGAAAGAGATGGAATCTAGATCTAGAGAAAGAGAGAAAGAGGTGGAGTCTGGTTACAAAGAGGAACAGATGGACTCTGTAGACAGAGAGAGAGAGAGAGAGAGAGAGAGAGAGAGAGAGAGAGAGAGAGAGGTATAAAACATAGAGACAGAGAAATGGGTAGAATTTAGACGCAGAGGAAAAGATGGCAGATAGCGACAGGGAGAAAGGGATGGGTTGTAGAGACAGATAGGAAAATATTAATTTTAGAGAGACAGAGAAGGGATCGAATCTAGAGACCGAAAAAGAGGGAATATGGAGCCAGAGAGAATGGGATGGAATTTAGAGACAGAAAGGAAAAGATTGATTTTAGGGACAGAGAGAAAGGGGTGGAATCTAGTTACACAGAGAAAAAGATGGAATATAGAGACAGAGAGAAAGGGATGGGATATAGAGACAGAGGAAAAGATGGATTTTAGAGAGAGAAAGGGATGGGATTTAGAGACAGTAATGTAAAGGTGGTTTCTAGAGACAAAACATGGAATATAGAGACAGAGAGAAAAGGATGGGATATAGAGACAGAGAGGAAAAGATTGATCCTACAGACAGAGAAAAAGGGGTCGAATCTAGACAGAAAGATGGAATCTAGAGACCGAGAAAGGGATGTCAAGACATGGGCGGAGGGAAGGCTGACTAATTCTTGAGGATGAAAAGATGTAGCTAGATAGAGAGGAAAAGAGATGGCTGCAGGAAAAAACAAAGGATAGAGGTGGTTGGGGAAATGGATGGAGAGATGGGAAAAGATTGTGAATGGTGCCAGAGAGGTGGAAATCAAGAATAAGGTTGTTAGAGAGCTGGAGGGAAAACTTTGAATGGATAGAAATGATCAGAGAGAGTGGGTAAATGATGTGCAAAGAGAAAGATTGATGTAGGTATTGTTGTGAAGATAGAGAATCTGCTGTAGCAAGAAAGACAGGGACAATCCTACATGGATAGACAGAGTGACAAATGGGAGAGGAGGGAGTAATCAGAGGGGTACCTAGAGAAAACAAGGGAATATACGCCTGTAAGGGATATTTTTTAGCGGATAGGAGGATTAATCAGAGAAAAGTATGGGCAGCACAGCAGTGAGACAGGCGAGGACTGGAAACTAGAGAGGAAGAGAGACTCGAATGAAGGGAGGTTTTCCTTTTCAGCCCCAGATGTGCTTCACCAGGTTACGCGTGCAATGTAAATCGCCATAATTCATGTTGCTTACTGATTCTAGTTATTCTCAATATAAACATAGGCCTTAATGTATTCTAATATAGGTGTTCTAGACACACAATTTGCTTTGTAGGCCTCATCATTTGTAAAAGGGTTGCATCTCTTAGGTCACACTTGTATTAAAGACTTCCCCACCACACTTTTGATCCTACTTACACCTTTGCCACAAGCTACACTCACCTACCCCAGGAAGAAATGGAAATGTCCCCGAGCTTCTGGAGCACCGTTTCCATGCTGAATTTGTAAAAAATAAGTTCCGGGGCCCAAAGTTTTGCTTGGAAGCCCACAGACAGTGCTGTTGAATGTCAGGCGTGCCTATTACCAAGACTATGTAGTCTTGAGACCACCTCATGACTAATCCACGACTAGACACTCTCTACCTCACTCTTGCAGGTTCTTTTTCACCCCTGATTTCTCCCTTTATGAATGTTTTTCATCTTCCCCTTACATTACCCCTTTTGGGTTCTCCTCTCTCTTGCTCTGCATCAAACCCTGTTGAGGAAAATAAGTGTTGATCCTGAAAAATGAATATCATTGGGTCCAACCTGCAATCACTGGCTCAGACTAAGCACTGATCGCCTTCCTCACACACCTTTTGCTTGTGTAATAGTCACTCGCCTTTTAAAAGGAAGCAGCTTTCCTGTCTTTGAGAATGAACCTGAACGATTTCCATTCCAAAGAGAGGGATTGTCTCCTTACCTCCTGGTAATCTTCATTACACTGAGTGCAAGTCTTCCCTGCCACAACCCTACATTCGGCCCATTAAAGGCGCTCCGTCAACACACCCTACCATTCATGGTCTAGCTTGCTATTGAACAGAAGCTGGAAGAGGAATCAACTCTTTTGTAGGAGCCAAAAAAGAAGAGAAACGTGTTTCAAAACATTCTAACAAAAAAACTTGTGGAGGAGCAAAGGTGTTTCTTCTCTCTATGACTGAACATTGTGGTGAGGAAAACACACAAGGAGCAATAACTTTTTTCCAAAAACACGTCACAGAAACGTTGAGATGCATGTATGGGAATCAGAGAACATTGCACTATGCAGGTGCCAGAAGAACTGTTTACAGCGTCATTGACCATAGAGGAAGATTCACATTTCACCATTTGTCCCTTACTGGCTTCTAGAGGCCGAAGGAGGATCCCACACTAAACTGGTAGCACCTCTGCACCATGGTAGCACCTCTGCACCATGAGGGGCACCTTCCTGCACAAAAACAATCCCCTGAGGCGTATTCTTTTTTTCTATGTGAAAGAGGAAGTAACGAGGAGAAATAAAGACATTACTCCTCATTACACCTGCCATGGGAAGACACAGCATTTTGTTGCATTCCCAGGTTTAACAGTTATGGAGTTGCATGGTAACAGACACGCAACGCCCATGGAACGCCTTCCCAGGACAGAGTAGCGTAACGCAGCAATTCACGCTCCGTGCAGTACTCAAGATTTATGAATCAGTAGGGATGGAAGGCTATGTTACCACATCCCTCCCCAAAGCACAAATGACCAGCAGGGTATCACGAGGCACTCCCTCTAGAACAAAAGACTCAAGTAATAGGAAATAATTTGAAAAGGACGATTCCCTACCAGGAAATGTAAATGAAATAGTGCACATGTTTAGAACATATATCTTGTGTCCTAACTTGTGGCGGTATATGAAAATATGAAAAATAAATGAGAAGTCATCAAACAAAATATTTCATCCTGATGTTTGGTAAACTAAAGAACATTCTATTTTTGAAGACAGGAATAAGGGAGAAGAATTGTAAATGATTCTCTGTATTAAATGGACTTTAAATAATTAAATAATGCTATATTCTTGAGAGTTTACCAGTCAACCATTCTTACTATATTGCGTAGATTATATTTAGGCCAGGCACCAGTCCGTAGCCGGGCACTGGCATTTTGCACAAGCTGGACCCTTCTACATAGGTATTTCTAGCTTTCCTAAATTACTGTAATTTCCATAGGCCAGCCACTACTGGACTAAAACTGTAACTACAGGGATTTGGTATCTGGTGCAATATGGAGGAAGATTTCACACAAACGTTTGCTACCATGGGTATTTGCATTTCCAGGAAAAGGTCTGAATCTAAGTGAATACCCAGATTCCAGATGGCATTAGCTCGAGGAATTGGCGTCCCTGTCCCTACAAGCCAGGAAATCAGGTGTCATTTGTAAGTGGAAATTTTTGTGACCAGAAGTTCTTTTTTTATTGGGTTCAATACCCAATAATAGAGGCGATCCATTGACATATTCTGATTATGTCATCACTTACCTCATTCAATCAAACAATCACTCAGTCAGGAATTTGTAAATGCACTACTCACCCGTGAGGGTCTCAAGGCGCTGAGGAGGGAAGGGGGGAGAAGGTGGGGAGGTGCTGCTACTGCTCGAACAGCCAGGTCTTGAGAAGTTTCCTGAAGGTAAGGAGGTCTTTGGTCTGGCGCAGGTGGGTGGGAAGAGTGTTGCACGTTTTGGTGGCGAGGTGCAAGAATGATCTACCGCTGGTTGTAGTTCTGCGGACGGGTGGGACTGTTGAGAGGGCGAGGTCGGCGGCGCAGAGATGCCGGGTCAGGGTGTAGAAGGAGAGTCGTCTGTTGAGGTATTCTGGTCCGGTGTTGTGCAGTGCTTTGTGAGCGTAGGTGAGGAGTTTGAAGGTGATTCTCTTGTTGACTGGGAGCCAGTGCAGATTTCAGGTGGTCTGTGATGTGGAAGTGGCAGGGATGTCCAGGATGAGGTGTGTGGAGGCGTTCTGGATGCGTTGGAGCCTCTTCTGGAGTTTGCCCGTGGATCCTGCGTAGAGGGCATTGCTGTAGTCCAACTTGCCGCTTACGAGGGCTTGGGTGACTGTTCTTCTGGTTTCGGTGGCTATCCATTTGTAGATCTTTCGGAGCATGCAGAGGGTGTTGAAGCAGGAGGAGGAGATGGCGTTGACTTGCTGGGTCATGGATAGTGAGGGGTCCAAGATGAATCCTAGGTTGCGTGCGTGGTCAGTGGGAGTCGGAGCGGTTCCGAGAGTGGCAGGCCACCAGGAGTCATCCCATGCAGAGGCGGTGGAGCCGAAGATGAGGACTTCTGTCTTGTCGGGTTCTGCAGGGAACCATGATGAGAGGGCTTGCCTGCAGAACTGGTAGTTTAAACCGTTGGGTATCATCAGCCTAGATGTAAAACTATTTCTTTAGCGTATAGCAAGCAGGCTCTTAAAAGCAGAGGAGAAAGTGCATAACCTGAGGCACTCCATATTTAACTTGATCTTGCATTGACTTGGAAGGTGGCAGGAAAAATGTCTGGGTCCAAGTGGAGCCATTTTAGTGCAAGGTTATCAAGGCCAACATCCTTCAATCTAGAAAGCAAAAGTGATTGGTCAGTGGTATCCAAGGCTGCTGCAAGGTTCATAAGGATCACAGCACACCCTAAACTACGCTACAGTAGCCTCTGGAGATCATCCAGGGTCTATGTCTGCCAGCTCTGTGCTGTGACTAGCTCGAACCCTGCTTGAAGGTCGTGTAAAATATTATTGATCTCAGTAAAGGCATGTAACTGTTTGAATACCACAGTACCTTGATTTAGGGAAAGACTAACATAGCTGCCAAGTTTTCAGTTTGGTTATGTGTGGCATTCCCATTTGTATGGCGCGTTTATGTGTGGCATTTCAAACCTTATGTGTGACACCTTGAGTGACACTTTATTGTGAGTGAAATAAGACAGTTGCATCTATGTCAAGAGATCATTTTTTTAAATGACACCCTTTTCTCATATATGACAGTACTTAACGTATGAATTGACCCAGCGGCGCTTTACATGACGATCAGTTACGTCTTTACCCGCCTCCACCTTTTTATCCGTGTATAGTTCTCAAATTAGGTCTCTCAATTATCAGTTTATGCCATGTTTTTAGCATATATTTAGAAGTTTTGTTTTGATGTTGGAGATCCATATCTGCTTGATCCCATGGTTTGAGCAGTGGGTGCTTTTATACATTAATTAGGCGAGTATGTGATTTTGTGTTTAGGTCTTCCAGTCACTGTAGTTCGCTTGGTTGTGATATGAGTTTCTGCGCTAATGGGCTATTTGTCTTAATATATCAAGAATCCTATATCCCTGTTGTACACCAGTGCCCCCTTGTGGCTTTGTAGTATTCTGAGCTTAGTTTTTATGCGTCCCAGCAAAGTGAGAAACTGGAACTAGAGGATGTTATGGCACTTTAGGACATGATTATTTTGCGTTACAATCGCAGACATTCCAGTAATGCGGGAAAATTACCGAAAATGCGTTATTTTACTGCAAGATGTGTGGCACATGGCAGGGCTGGACTAAACAGGTAAAGTATATTGTTGAGGTGAACAACGGACCTAAGTGTTTTATTGCAGAAGCTGGGTGGATATCGGCTGAGAGCTGGAGTGCCTCTCAAGGGAGAGAATCTTAACTACGTGTGCAGCTGAAGTCTCTGCAGAGGGAGAAAATGTATTCTGGTTTTGTCCTAACCCATGGAAAAATGAAACACCGGTTGTATGCAGGAATGGAGAACTGTTGAGATGAAAACTCTGTCACTGCATATCGAGCTTTACTGCAGCAGCCCTTCCTCAATTCATCCCCCAGCACACAGATCTGCCAATGCACCTTGTTGTGGCTTACATCATACCCTTTTATTACAGCACCGAGCCGCACAGTTTGCTGTGCCCCATTCTATAGGCCATTGGGACCTACACAGGCTTCAAACATGGCACCTCGAACGGAACCTACAAGACGCTTGCTGTTCCAGTAGTGGGATCCACAGAGAAGCCTGCCAGTGCACATCAGTCGTACCTGCACCACCCTCTGCTTTTTTGCTTTTCCAGTAATGAGACTCACCCACAGCTGTGCCAATGCACTTAATTCCCGGCCTCTAGCACGCCTTCCAATACCAGTGTATGCCTTGCAATACTTGGTCTTTACGCTGGTACTGCCAGGGATGCTAGGGGACATATTTGCAGCATCCTACCATTTTCAATATGGAGGCGTACACACAGTGGCCATGGACACAAATCAAATAACCAAGAGGAAGCCTTCCACATTGGTCTCTTACAGGATCTAGTTCCAATCCAAACATGGAAAATAAACCATATTTTAAGGGCCTCTCACCCACACGAATGTGTGGCATGCTTCATCCTCGAGTCCCCGCTGGCTTCATCTAATATTAAAGGACGGGCTCAACCTCACTTTTGGAGGGAGCACTTGGGTGTAAATACCGTATGTTCTTGTGGGATCTGGGAATGAGTTAAAATAGCCTTCAGTTGATACCCTATAAACTTCTATTTCTGTGACATTTTGGGCAGTTTAAAAACAGAGCAGGATGTACATAGAGTAATTATCATCTCCCACATCTACAGATCAACATGATTTAGTCGGCTTAAGTGTGCTCTGTGTGTCATCAGACGTTCTTCAGGACCCAGCCGATTCCTTTAAGATTTTATGGATATTATTCAGTTTGTATGAGAGTTTCATACCATTTACACATGATAACTGTGCATATACATCATGCAGATAATCGCACTACTTTACAACTGGGTTTTGGTGTAATGGTTTGCAAAAAGCTTTGATGCCACCATGCAGTTGGTTTTATTAGAAGGACAGAATGTACTCATGGGTGGTTACTGGCATGCTCGACCCTTGTGTCACACACATTTCCAAGCAGCAGAGACCCCACTATTATCATGGAGGAGCTTCGCTCCTCTGCTACCAGACAGCAAAACGAAAAATAAAATGGTAATAAAATAAATTACCATTTTATTTTTCACTGCTCCCAGCCTGAGCTGAGTTTGGGGGTGGTGCACTGCTACTCACTGGCAGCAGGGGAGTGGTGCTCACTCCACCAGTTTACACTATGCATGTCAGTTTGGCCATCTGTCTTGAGTCTGCCAGCCTGACATGCGCAGTGTAAACCTCTCTACCTACCTCTCTTAGACAGCTTGGTGGAGAGCAGGCACAGGCCTCCTGTGCCTGCTGGAGCGTGAAGTCAGGCCGCTCCAGCCAATCCTGGCGCTGCTCTCATGCTGCTGATATGGAGCTTGAAGGCAATATTGGGATTTGGAGAGGAGAGCTGGCTGAGGCTCCAGGAGGATTCTGCAATAAAGATGAAAAAGGTAAGTTTGTTTTTCTTTTTCTTTTAATCTTTTTCGCCCACTGACAGGCACTGTGAGAAACCCGCCTTGCCTTCAGCCTTAATTCCAGAGCTCTCTTTCACGGCCCATTATAAAATAACGAGCCATGATTAACAGCTGAGGAATTTCAGCCTAAAGGCACTGTTGATTTATTACAGTGCCTGCTACTGGGTTTGGCACTGGGCTGGACGACCCTCCACTATTGAGGGTCACCGCCCGCCACCGCCCCCCAGGCGGTTGCACCGACATCTGGTCCCGTAACCCTTACATGTTACTGTGCGCACAGTTATCAGATATGTATGGTAGGACATTCTCATACTAACAGGATAATAATACCAATAATATCTTTCAGGAATTGGTTTGATCCTGAAGAAACATGGATAACCCATAGGGCTGAGCTTAAACTAGCTGAAAAATGCTGACCAGTGAATGTGGGAGCTGATAATTACTGCATGTACATCCGCTCTGTTTTTAAACATCCAAAAGTGATCCAAAGTAAAAATGTATGAGGTATCACCTCAAGGTTGTTTTAACTCATTGCCAGACCTTGCAAGAACACAGCATATTTACACCAAAGTGCTCCCTCCAAAAGTGACGTCGACCCCGTCCAGTAATATTGGATGTGCCGAGTGACGACTTGATAAGAAGCATGCCACACATTAGTATAGGTGAGAGTCCCTTTAAAAATAAAGTTTACTTTCCACTTTTGGATTGGAAATAGATGCTACAAGAGTCCTTCCTGGGAGGCATCGTCTCAGTTATATGATGGTAGCTAAAGGAAGTTGAGATGGTCTTCCAGTAATGTTATCCTTTTCTTTGTTTTAGATGCAGGAATGCAAGTATGCAACACTCCATACCAGCCACAGAGGCCACACTCAGCTCTGCCAGTGTACCCCAGTCCTCACTTGCTCCACCTGTTGTTGTTGAAGTAAAAGAACCAAACAAAGAGCTCAGCCACTGCCACTGCTTTCTGACCTGCAGATTCCTCTCTCCTGTTGTAGGGCTCGGACCCAGCACCCAGCTACGCCAGTGACCCTCAGTTCCAACATGTAGCACCCACACTCATCAGCACGCAGCCACATCTTGAGAATGTTGTTTGTAATTTTAGAAGTTGACTAAATAGACCCGAATTTGATTTTGGAAATTACCTTTCTCGAGTATGTTTGTATGTGGCATTTCTCTGGCACAAACTCAGCTCTAAGATCAGATTCAGCAAACTCCCTGCCTGGTAAAAGCCTAGAAAGGCCCTGGCACAAGGGCTGGGCAGAGGACCCCACGCTGTCTCCTAACTCTGTTTCTCTCTCTCTCTCTTCCAGATATACTGGGTTGGCCCCATCATCGGAGGCGCTTTGGGAGGCATCATCTACGACTTCATCCTCTTCCCTAGGATGAGGGGGTTATCAGAGAGACTTTCCATCTTAAAAGGTGCCCGGCCAGCCGATCCAGAGCCACAGGAAGCCACGGGCGAGCCTATAGAGCTGAAAACGCAGTCCCTTTAAGGACAACAACCAAGACACTCGTCCTTGACCTAGTCACCTACCCAGTCACCCACACTCACATCTACCCAGGCAGCTGATCTTCCATCCCTTTTCTTGCCCCTCTTTGTTTCCTTCTTGGACTACGAACCCGAGAAACGCTTCGAATATGGGGAACTCCCCATGGACTTTGATTTTGCTTCCAATTTGTGGGCATTGTGTTTCAGAAGTCAACCACCATTAAGTGCGCTTGAGCTGCCCAACAACTGGCGTGGACAAACAGGGTCACAGTAAAGCAGTTCAGGCCTATTTCACCTTTTGGCCAGGGCAGCTCATCGACAGTGGCAGAAACTGGCTCTTTGTATTACTCATCTGCCATTCTTTGGTTAGGTATTTGGAAGCCCCACTCCCATCCATCATGACCCTAGAGTGAAGGTTGCGACCCAAAACACCTGGCGACATGAGGAGAGCTGGAGTAATCACCCTACACCAGCTCTACAATATCCACTCTTAAAGTCTCCTTTCCAGTAGTGCATTTTACAAGGTTTCACATGCGTGCCACCGCATATACCTGAAATACATCAATAGTTAATATTAAAGGTGAAAGAGATGTTTGTGTTGCTCATCACTCTTCCACCTGTGTGAGGCTGAATGTCACTGAACCGCACAGTCTGCAGCATTGACACGTGAATTTAAATCTGGTTTAATGTAAACGGGAACATAACGCTGGAGTTTTGTTTACATTTTTATCTCCTATGTTTACGACCTCTCCTGCCTACCTTCTTAGTAGCGTAGCTTCCCTAAAGTGGACTTGTTCTTCCCTCCTTGAGTTTTCATTTGTGGCAAGACATTTCAGCTAACTTCAAGTTCTGAAGGTCTCTTTTTCCAGAGTTCCAGATCGCTGCTACCATTTCTGTGACTTCACTGTACTGTCTAGGGCCGTGGTCCTGTTCGCTCAGTCGAGAGCTTCAGGGCCTCACTTCCCACCATGCTTTTCGGTGAATGAACATTAACACAGTTTGGCCAGCACGTCCATGGAGGCATGGAGGAAGATAGTTTTCCCACGACTGGCCATACTGTGGTGGCATCATGGTCTGTTTTGCTGCCTGAACTGGTCACTCATTTCTGATGAGATCACAGTATGTCTTTCAGATTCAACAGGTCGCAGGATGATGACATGATGATCTGCCTTTATTGCAGAACTGATCACTCAATAATAAGGCCCTTTCTTTGAGGGGAAGGGGTCCATGTTAACATCACAGTCTATCTTCTTGGATCACATGTCCACAAAAATTATAATTTAGATTTGTGATGGAGCTGATCGTACAGTGATGATGTGCAAACCTGTAATGACCTGTCTTCGTAGTTATGACCTAATAGCCACCACGCGTGGATGACCTGGCCACCAAAACAATGGTATTATATTTTGTCTATTTTGTGTTGTGGTGGAAGTGACCACACACTGTGATGACATTATTAACTGTCATTCTGACATAAGGCAGAAGTGATTGGAGGTTGATGGTATTTTAGTCTTTTTTTTCCTGCCTCAAATGGTCAGACAGTGATGGCTTCAAAGTATAATTTTGTTTCTGGGAGTCGGTCTTCCTGTATGAACTTCTCAGACTGTGTTGACACCTTAGTGTGTCTTCTTGCCTGTTAGTCACACAGTCATGACTTAAGAGCCTGTCCTTGTGGCAGTGCTACTGACAGCGGGAAGCTTCTATTGCTTTTCTGAACTAGTCACGTAGCAATTACATCATCGCCAGTTTTCCTGTCTGAATCGATCGCACATCATCGTTTGTCTGCTGGCAAAATTGGTCACACGTGGATGGCACTTTAGCATGTATCTTTTTCTGAGCTGATAGCAGACTCATGACACTAGACTTTCTTGCTCACTTGACTGGCCACACTGTGATGCACATTAAACAGTTTTCCTAGCACAACTAGCAGCACAGCTATTAAATCATGGCTTGTCAGCTAGCCACAAAGATGTGATTGCGGTATGTCCTGTAATTTCCAATAGCAGCCTAGCAATGGCATGACAGTTCTTCTTTGAGGCAACCCTTGCTGCATTTTGATGACATCACAGCCTGTCTTGCTGGTAGAAATGTCAGATCATGCTGAGATATGTAATTCAGCTCACACCTTGTGCTGCCTTTATCTCTAACTCCCCATGTATGCATGCTGCTTAAAACTGCGGACCTAAGATAAAGGGGAACTCCACTTGGTTCTCGCCAGTACTGCTAGATTTTGCCACATGCTTGTAAATGTCCGTGTCTCTGGTTATCGTGGGTGAGTCTTCAGGTTTGGTTACTTAGCCGGTCACTCCTGGGAGATGCCATGGCTACAAAGTGAGCTGCTGTGCTGATAGTGAGTAAATGTCCTGTCTCATGAAAATATTCCCCCCCCCCCCCCCCCCCCCCATGTTATTACTAAAATACTTGATTTGCTGTGTGTGGCGCAAAAATATTTTTTTATTTTATTTAAAAACAAAACAAATTACTAAAAAAATACTCAAGAAAGAACTGCTGAATTTATTGGGGAAGGACTCTTTCGGGAGTCAATTTCTCATTTTCTCTAAGGCTGGAAAGAGTTTATTCAGTTTGTACTATTCAATTGTTTTTTTTAATGACAAAGGAACGACGATGATTGACACCGGACAGCCTGTATGCCAGGGATTGCTTGGGCCTCACTACTTCATGCTTCTTATAAGGGTCCCTTGATTTACTGGACGGCCATTGGGTTCCCTCAACAAGAGAGAGTCCTTCGATTTAGGCTTGTTTGTGGCCTGTCATATGACCGTCAGATGAAACGCTAGTTGAAAATCAGTTTTGTTTACAATAGGTTTCAACGATGTCAAAATGGCTGAAAAAGAAAGTGTAAGTATACTGCCGCCTTAAGGCAACACAAGCAGGTGACAATATGGTTCCCAAAGAGATGGATTGTTCTGTGATCAACAGTAGCTTTGTTAATTAGCTTAGAGGTAGAATCCACTGTACATCCCTCACCGAAGACACACATTTCGACAAAGAGTTAATTCCTGCCCAAATTTGACATGGGAGTACTCACAAACCTTGGGAATTTTGTGGGGCGTCGCTTTAAGGACAGACAGAAAATTGTTAATATGTTCAGCTTTTTACAGTGTACCAGTTTTGCCAGAGTTCCATTTTTTTTTTTTGTAAAGTGTAAAGTGCAGTGAATATCCCCGACTTCGTTTTAGAGTTTTCTCTCTTTGTAATACATTGGTCATTTTTTGGGCTGGTTTTTCTGATGACGACATAACAATTGAATGCCGCCATGCTGCATCAATAATGGAGGTAGGAAATATGAAGCATATGTAAACAGAAAGTACTATAATACGAGAGGTGGGACATTCATCACGTTTGTGACAGAGTAACATGTTTTCCATACTCTCAATAGGGTCCATACTCTACCAAAATATCAACCTTACATAAATATCTCCCTGCACACATTTCAACTTGCAGGTAATCCCAGTATCAAGCACTGCTCTCAGTATTCGAGGACTAGAATTAGAAAGGTAGATGAACCCAGCCCTAAACTTGTGGGGGTACGTTTGGTTGAGTTTGGGCATTAAATACAGGGCATATGTTTTGTAGAAAGATATTTATTTAAGGTCGAGATTTTAGTGCTCTATATCTTGGACCCTTCGTTTTTGCAAAATATGTTTTTGCATTCCATCTTTTTCCATGGTACAGAGAAAGGAGTCAAATACTATAACTGTGATATTATCAGCAAAACCAGGCTCACTAAAAGGCCAACAGATTACAAGCACTGTAAGATCTGAAACCTAAGCTCAAACATCGGAATAGATTTAACACAAAGTATAAAATCAAGGTAACTGTGGGAAAAAAACATCATAAGGAGCTCTGCAAAAATGTATATGTCTCAAATTTATTTACCTCCTTAAGGGTTGACTTTGCCGTGGGAGTGGGTCATCCTTTCGTTCTGTAAAAGAAAGACCAAGATAGCCCTACCATAACATGCAGAACCAAGAAATTGACTTGTGTTGAGAGGTCTAAGAACCTATCAAGCTCCACAATTTCTTCCGTGGTCTCGACTATGCACCAGCAGCGACACCATACTTTAGTCTTGTCTTTTCTGGTTAGCCATGGCAGTGCAAGGAAAAGCAGAAGAACATGTAGGTGCCACACTAAGAAAACAAAAGTATTTCAAGCACCATATTGACTCACAAAAATATTTTGTCTAAAAACTCATTCACAAAAATATTGCCCATTTGAGTTAATATTAGAAAATCTACACCTGATGGGGCTATATTCTTGAAAACATTATGTAGACCACTATATCAGTGGCAGATGCTATTTTTGTTACCAGAATATCGACATTAAACAAAAAGTAGTACCAATAACTTCTTACCTATGCAGGCTGACGTAGAACCTTTGCACCATTCTGGTTGAGAAATTAACATCTGACTGACTCTACAATTTCTCAAAAGCAATGGTACGGCTGGGCAATTCTCACGTGCACAGAGACATCATGTCTGTGCAGGTAGCACTCAAAATGCCTTCTTTCAACAGGTATAGCAATGGCTCTCATTTTTGTGCAGGTAGGGTAAAAATGTCTTACTTGTACAAGTAAGGGCTAAGAATTTCTTTCCCTAATAGGTAGGTCCAGGCGTGGCCCTTCCTTTAGGGTGGAGGGGCCACGCCCCCACCCACCTTTTGCCCCTCATGAAGAGTGCTGGTCAGACTGAACAAAGGTCAGCCTGACAGACACTCTTCATATTCAGGCCAGGCAGCCAGGAGCAGACATGCGTGATTTGCGCAGACTCCTGGCTGTCTGAGCTGAACTTTGCTTGCCTGAAGAGATCACAGCTCCTGTGGGCGTGACCTCCTCGGAGCAGCAAAGGTGCCTCGAGGACCTCCCCCAGGTGACGAGGGAAGCGTCACCCATTGACTTCGACCTGGGCGCTTCAGGTTTAAGCCCTGAAGTGCCCAGGGTGAGTTTCAATCAGTGACACCTCGTCACAGAGTGTGGAGGAGTCAGCAGTCTCACTGACCCCATCCCACTCTGTGACGAAGTTGGGACTGCTGCCTTCCCTTAGGTCAGCCAATGAGGGAAGGCAGCAGTCCCAACCCTCCTGGGACCTCCTAGGCTGAATGTAAGTGTGTGTGTGATCTCTTTAAATGAATGTTTGGTGTGTGCGTGCATGTTTGAATGTTGATGAGTGTTGTTAATGGATGTGCGTGCGCGTGTGTGAAAGAATGAGTGTGAGTGTGGTTCCCGCCCGCCACCATTCCTCCTAACACTGCCGGCTGCCACTGGGTAGGTCTTGTGACATCTAAGGACTTCTTACCTGTACAAGTAGACACAGGACCCCCCTACCTATATAGTCAAAGTGTGTGACCTGGGTAGGTTGGACTAAGTACCTCTTGACCCGTACAGTTAAGTTCAACTATGCACATATTATCTATACAGATAACGCCTTGAACCTAATACCGGTAGTTCCTGACTGTACAGCTAGGTACACACATTTCCCAAATGTGTAGGCAGGGTCAGGAAGTTTTTCACTTGCATTGGTAGGGCCAATAATCTCTGTTCCAGATTAGCCAATTATCTCCTGTACAAGTGGACCCAAGAACATTTTGCCTGTACAGGTGGAGCCAAAAACGGTGTGCCCCCTGAATATCTTAACCACAAATTTGATGAGACACAATATCAAGGACAGAAAATCAAAAATAAAATATTGACAGATAACTAAGTCTAGCTTGTTTATACCTAACTCCAAATATATGTACCTATGCAGTGCATATATCTTCACAGTAGGTAAAGTGGAGTTAGGAATTGTAAATCTATACTTCCCTATATATATACATACCTTCTATTTTGTCTCTCGATATTCTGTCCTCCATATTCTGGTACCACAGTATTGTCGGTGTCAGTATTCAGTAGTACAGTCACCAAAAATGTCTCCTGTGTCCCCATAACTTCGGGATCTTCACACTTCTCCATGTACGACCAATAATAACCTATGAGTAAAGGTGGTGTCAAGAAGCCCTGACTACTTCAACCATTTATAATTCTGCTTAATGTTAGCTCCTTGGGCCTAGTAAGGTCTGTCTTCTTTCTTTGGTGTGCTCAGTATTCTCAGTACAAAGCTGCTTTTGGTCGAGTTGTAAGTAGCTTCCATCTCTAGGAACGTTTTTTCTTTCGCAGACAATTCGTCATCTTGTTGGGAACCGTAAATGGGGCCCATTAGGGTCACTTGTGAATAAAGTTACTGTTATTAACAGATACAAATTATGTAAATAAGTCGTGGATTTTTGTGATTAAACACTATTCTGCTCGGATCTCCGCTGACAAAATAAAAAGTGTAAAGATGTCAATATTGTGAATCTGAGTTATGTATTGTACTCCTGTTTGTTTGGACCTTGGGCATTGTGGTAAAGACACTTGGACAAAGGGGACATTTGATATGCCTTCACATACACAAACCCATTATTGCATTATCTGTTAGCACGTCTGACCTTAATACCTGTTACTCTGTACCGGAGGTCTATGATAAGCTCCTAAGGAGACTAACCGTTACCTCTGCTACCATATCTGTTAGCGCGTCTGACCATAATAAGTAAACTTACAAGGGGACGCGAATAGGTCGATGAACCTTTTGACTTGCAATTAATATGTTCTTATCATAGCTCCAGTACCTAATCAATAACCAGTACACAATATCAATAATCAACAACAATCAGTACCATCAATAATCAATGGAGTCAATAATTGTCACACGCCATGACCTTTCAGTCATGAATACCCACACCACTTAGTAAAAGTTAGAATATTTATTTCCCTATATTAACAATGCTAAGGTCATGGAAATCAATCTCAAAATCAAATGAAACACATACAGAAACAATACTGGCTGTCCAAAGCGGCGGAAGAAATGTAAACTAATCAAAGCTTGAACTACAACACATTCTAAAGTCACAGTGCAAATTAATAGCAAAATCAATTGCGTCATAGTGATTTCATACATTTAAATTCAGCAGAGAAATTCATCAAGCATTATTCCCTAATAGCATAATTTCATTTGTGAGGATCCGTAACTAACATCAGATTGGCCTCAGCATGTTGGGCTTCATGCAAACAATTTAGTAACACAAATTTAGAAACACATCTAACTATGGCTCTATTAAAAGAGTGCAGTTGGTACCTAGAAAAGAAAAGCAAATATGCATGATAATCAACAGTCTAATTCATAATACCTATCTTCAAGCTGGATTAGCAAGCAGAGTCAGTCTTCGTCCTCAGGATTCAGCATCAAATTCAGAAAAATAAATTCAGAAAACGCAAAGTCTTTAAGCAGTAAAGTTAAGCACGTCTCTTGTCAAGACGCAAAATGGGCAAGAATGAACTATGGCAAATGTAGAATGCCGGGTTGAAAATGCTGCTTTCTTCTCAGTGCAGTTCTGTTAAATTAAAACGAGTAAAGCTATTCCCCAAATCCCCATTGGTCAATTAATCGCATATTCACACTTTGTCTAATAAAACGAAAATTCCCAATATATGAATTCTACCATTACTCCGTTCACATGTTATTGATTGGTTGTCCTACAATGTCCTCATCATCTGGCTTGTCAGGTAACAATATTGTTGCAGCTTCCACTCCAGTCAGTATCTCCGTTGTTCTTCTCCTGAGAAAGTCAGTCTCACACACATTACACACAAAATGTTACATTATCAAAAACAGCATCTTCTAGCAGTCAGTTCTCATAAGAAAACTTCCACTATGAGCACATTTAAACAATACAATAGAAATCCTAACTTTCTAGGACAGACATTTATTAAATGTCAGGAAATACAGCTTTTGACATGAGGCCTGGCAAGTAGGCCAAGACACTCACTAATTTAAGGCTTACAATTAATAAAGCTAAAACATAATGCATAGCTTTTTAATATGACATGTTACTACATTAGTCAAACATATATTCAACTTTTCACAGTGTTAGGATATTAATAAGTACACTTCGTGAACTTAGGCGGCCACTCTTCGTAATCACATTTTCAAATGCGTGCATTATTTTTCTACGTTATTATATTTTCTACACAAACCACTTATTCAGAATACATGAACACTCATTAAAATTTTATTAAAACAGCTGCGCTAGCACTCCCTCCTCTGATGACTAAATGTGCCATCACACTAACTACTACCCACAAATTTTTGCATCAGCTAAAATTCTGTCAATTCAATCCCTTTATACTTTTGTTTCCCTCTTGAATTCTCCCTATACAATTTTTCCCTTTTCTTTTCTTCCCTCCTCTGATCATTCTTTGCCAATTTCAATTTAATTATTTTGCATAAATTACACAATCCCCATATTCCAATTAGACAAACCACAATAATTAATATTCCTTGCAATATTTTCAAAAGTATCCCATTCCAAATGTTGCTGAGCCAATTTCCCACTGAAGCAAAAGCTTTGCCAACCTTTTCCCAAACACCTGGTTCTTTCAAATCAGCACTTTCATTAGTCAGATTAGTAATTGAACCTCTAATTTCCTTACTATTATCAGGAATATATGAACAACAATGACTAGAATTAATCATTCTACAGACTCCACCATCCTTCGCTAAAAAAATGTCTAAAGCAAGGCGAATCTGAAGAGTCATAGCTCTCTCAGCAGCTAACTCAGTATCTATCAGGAGTATGGCTCCTGAAAAATTTGTCAAACATGTAATAGTAGAGAACTTTCAAATCTTTTTCGAAGTCAGAATGACTCCCACTGAAGGAATCACTGCTCCAAATATATCTCCCACTATACCAGAAGAGGACTCCCTCCTCTGTCTCATATGATGTAATTCAGTCACTTTCAGAAACTTCTTCATATCATCCATTTGATAAATCTTTGGGAAAGTGAAACCCCAAATAACATGTCCCTTGTCCCATGCCATCCTCTTGGAAGACGGTAATAAGCATTAAGACCACAGATATAATAAATTCCGGGAATCACCGGGTCCTGTCCATTCAACATAAACGTCCATTTACTCTGAAACAGAAACACATGCCCGCATTCACTTGTTCCCACAAAGTGTCAGTGTGTGATTTAGGCCTATATATACAAGTTTCCCTAAGTGTTGCGCTTCTAAAGCTAATTTCCCTTGCGTTTATTGTCAAAACCGGTAAGCTGCTTGTCAAAATCAGGTTTTAAAAGTCAAATCAGGTTATCAATGTCTCTTCCGGTTACTTTCCAAAAGTCTCTTTCTCAATTTTTTTTCTCTCAGATTGTTTCAACAGTTCAGTTTATCAGCTTCCTTCAAGTACCAAAATACTGACCCGAATGTCTCTCTTAAAACAAAAAGACAAAAACTCTTGCTGCCATTCACTTGTAGTTGCATACGCCCATTCAGGACCTGCATATCTTCACCTTGCTATTCTCTTTCCAACTTTCGATCACCATTCAATTCTCCTTCACTTATATCTTCTCTTCTTGCTGTATCTAATTCTTCCTCGATTGTTGTCTCAACAACCACTTCTTTTCCTCTTTCTACTTGCGACTCCGGTCACTTATCTCCTTTCAGTGGACCTTTTGTCAATGTTTTCTTTAGTCGAATTTGAACCTTCTCCTTGTTCTGCTGTGTTTTCTCTTGACGGACCTGCAATCGGTTCAGGAGGAGTCCGATCACAATGGCTTTGATCCACCTCAACTCCTTTCCCCTCTGGGTCTGGCAGTTGCTCTGTTTGTCTCTCAAGATCGTCTGCTCTGGGAGAGCCCATCTCTGACTAGGCTCTCCTGCTGCCTCAATTGAGATAGGCTCTCCATCACCCTCCTGGAGGTCTTCTTTCTCTCTCACAGGAGTGACTGAACCGTCTTCAACGGGCTCAGATCTGGTCTCAGTTCCCCTTTGTTCGCTTTCCGGCCCTGAGACTTGTTTTGCTGTTGTTGGTACTCTCAACATCTCTTCTTCATCATGATCCAGTGAACATGCCACTTTCTTCATGTGACTCGCATGAATCCAGTTCCGAATTCCAGCGCACTTCACAGCTGTAGTAGTTGTCAGAACTACCTGATATGATCCCTTCCAACGAGGCTCTAAACACATTCTCCTCATGTGTTTCCGGAACACAACCCATTCGCCAGCTCTCCGATTGTGCCCTGGGTCATGGATCGGGTGAAGTGTGGTGGCTTCCACCTGCTGAGAGAAAGTGCGAACCACATCAGCCAGACCTTTGCAGTAGTCCAACACCATATCATCTGTAATGTTGACAAGTGCATTTGCAGGCACTGCTGGTAACCTCATGGCTCGACCAATAAGGATTTAGTGCGGCGACAATCCTGTCTTCCTGGCGGGTGTGTTTCTCATTGACACCAACACTAAAGGAAATGTGTCAGGCCATTTCAAATTCGTGGACGCACACACCTTTGCATGATACCATTCATCTGTTCCACTAGTCCTGATGCTTCGGGCGGTAACTACAATGCAACTTCTGCTCAATGTTCAATGCTGCACACAATAATTTAATTACTTAATTGTTAAAGTGGTTTCCCCGATCTAATTCTAAAGAGATCGGAAACCCGGAACGCGGTATCAGTTCCCTAAGCAGTAGTTTCACTATTGTTAGACGATCATTTTTAGGAGTAGGGTAAGCTTCAATCCAGTGACTAAAGATGCAAACAATCACCAACACATATCTCAAACCTCCACACACAGGCATCTCAATAAAAATCCATCTGCATTCTGCTAAATGGACCTCCAGTTCTTCCAATGTGGCTCAAATTAACCATTGTCCCTTTTCCTGCCTTTAGTTGTTGGCAATTGACACGACGATGGCAAACTGCCTGAGCAACTTGTCTAAACTTTGGGTTAAACCAATCATGTTTGAACAATCGAATCATTGCATCCCTCCCAATATGTGCTTGACCATAATAGTACCTAGCCATTTGAGACAACAGACTATTTGGCAAAACCAATTGACCCTCTTCTGAAACCCACAAGTCATATTGTCTTTGCATACATTTCATTTTGCTGCATGAACGTTTTTTTCTCCCTTTCAGGATTATTTTGTAACATTTTCAATTCCTCCAAAGTGTCAATTACTTTCAATGCATAACTTGTACAGGTTTCATCTTCTTCAGATAACAGTTCCCACTTGTCTTTGAATGATATACAGTTCAATGCGTGAAACCTTGCGACTTGATCCGCAAATCCATTTCCCAATGACACCAAGTCTTGCGACTTCAGATGTGCACTGCATTTCACCACAGCAATATTTTCAGGCATTTGAATAGCATTTAACAATTCTTTAATTCTCTCACCATTTCCCACTGGTGAACCAGAAGAGGTCATGCAACCTCTGTGACCACAACTGGCCAAAATCACGGATTATTCCGAATCCATTCTGACTATCCCTGTAGATTGTGACTTTCAGCTGAGCAGAAACAAGGCACGCTCCAGTAAGGGCTACCAGTTCTGCTACTTGGACAGAATACACTCCTCGAAGCCAAGAAGCTTCCAAACTACCAGTAATTCTGCACACGGCATATCCTGCTCTCAGTGTCCCTGCATTGTCTGTCAGACAAGAACCATCAACAAAGATAATTTGGTCATTTTCTTCCAATCCGGTGTCTCTAATGTCAGGTCTCTGTTTTGTGCACAAGTCAGTTACTTCAAGACAATCATGTTCAACATCTTCCATTTTCTCAATTTCAACATTTTCATTTGGGAGTAAGGTTGCCGGGTTCAGCACTGTACATCTTTTCAATGACACATTTGGTGACCCTAAAATACTCCTTTCATATCTTGTCAATCTTGCACCAGTCAAATATTGGGTTTTCGTCCTTGTAAGTAGAATCTCAATAGAGTGAGGCACCATTATAGTGAGAGGATGCCCCATCACAATATCTTCACACTGGGTAAGGCTTTGACCCACTGCTGCAACTGCGTGCAAACAACCTGGTAAGGCTGCGGCAACTGGGTCCAAAGTAGCTGAAAAATATGCTACTGGGCAATTTACACCTCCATGGACCTGTGTCAAGATAGACCAAGAACATGCATCACCTCATGACAAAACAATGTTAAAGGTTTTGTGTAATCAGGCATACCCAATGCTGGAGCCTTGCACAGACTCTCTCTCAATTCAGCGAACGCTTTCATTCCAGCCTGGTCTAATACTATAGGATCAGTGACCGCCTTATGAGTCAGCTTCTGCAATGGTCTCGAAATGACTGAAAAATTTTGAATCCATTGGCAACAATAGCCTACCATTCCTAAAAACATCCTGACATCTCTCTGTGTGGTTGGGGGATTTATCTGCAATATGGTTGTAATCCTTTCTCCGGATATCTTTCTTGAACCCTTCTCAATCTAGTGACCCAGATATTTCACTACCTTTGGACAGTATTGCAATTTAAGTGGAGACACTTTGTGACCATTCTTTCCCAAATGGTTCAGCAGGGCAATTGTATCATACTTTCACTCGTTCCTCGTTTTGGACGCAATCAGCAAGTCATCAAAGTACTGCACCAAGGTCGATTGGAAAGGCAATTCCAATGACTCCAAATTCTTTTTCAAGTACTGATTGAATATGAATGATGATCCTGAAAACCCTTGAGGGATTCTGCACCAGCAATAAACTTGATCCAAGAACTTGAAACAGAAGAGAAATTGGCTATCCTCTTGAACAGGCACAGAAAAGAAGGCTTGTGGCAAATCAATGACAGTGAACCACTCAGCATAACATGGAATCTGAAACATTATCACAGCTGGATTTGGCACCACGGGACAACATTTGACCACAATCTCATTGATTTTTCTCAAATCCTGGACAATTCGAACTTTCCCACAGGGCTTCTGCAAACCGATTATCGGTGAATTACATGGACTACTCAAAACTTCTTTTAAAACCCCTTGCTTTACAAAGTCTGCAATTATCTGGGCAATCTTTATAAGGACATCCTGCGACGTGGTACTTCGGAAGTTGAGGAAAAACTGCATTTGGCTTCACAGTAACCTTAACTGTCTCAACTCCCTTTATCAAACCTACTTCTTTTCCTGTCAGATCCCACACTTTCTCCTTAACCGTTCCCTGCAAATCAGGATGAAGTTCTTTCATTGTGGACATCGGGAAAAATTCAATCAGAGGGTACTTCTCATTTGTAGTTTCCTCCTCTATCTCTGGGGCTTGGTCGTCTTCATCATCACTATTTGTCTAAATCTCAATCCCATCATTTGAGCAAGTTATCGAACACTTTGTTTAACACAGCAAGTTTCTACCCAGTAGGGATACCGGACTTGAATCACAGACTACAAATTTGTGCAAAACCTGAAAATTACCAATCTCAACTTGAACTGGATCTGTAATGGGGTTTGTCAAATACTGGTTCACTACTCCCACAACCTGAACTGTTCTAACTGAAAGGGGCACATTTGGAACTTCTACACTTCTCACTGTAGAGCGTGTAGCTCCCGTGTCAAATAAGAATGAAACTCTGTGACCCATAACCTTTCCCTTCACATAGGGTCTTCTTTGATCTACTTCTAGGGAAGTTGCAAGCACACACGGCTCCTCATCTGAACTATCACTCGTCCAATCATCATTTATTTCATTCTCACTGTGTGACGGGAATTGGTGCACTGTGTTACTACTTTGGTTAAGCCTCTGACCTGTGACCTGTTGAGAAAGCATCATCTTTTGCTGTTCCATTGGGGCTTGAGGTATTTGAATTTGCTGACTAGGTACCATGGGAATCTGCTGTTGCATTGGCTGCAACTGTGTCATTTGTATACGTGGCATTTGCACCTGCTGCATGGGTTTGAAATTCTGGATTTGATTCACATTATTCTGAAAATTTGGATTAGGACCTCTCACTCTCGGCCCTCTCATGTTCTGGAATTAATTGATGTCATTACTCTGCCCAATGACATGTTTTGCACCATCATTGGACACTCCCATTTCCAATGTCCAGCGGCTCCGCAAAGTGACATGGCAATAACTTCTTCATTCCTTGCATATCATTCTGAACCCCTACAGTACCTAAGTCTGGACCACGAGTCATATTTCCTCCATGACCTCTACCTCTCATTTGAGGCTGAAACATCATGTTTCCCTGCTGCTGCGGTAACTGCTGTGGAAAATGTCCTTGAATTCCTGTTTAAGCTGCTTTAATCTGCGTCGCCATCGCCTTCTCTTTCAACTTTTTCTGCTTCAACTCAATCTCATCACTACAGTATTTTGCATACTGCAACAACTCATCAATTGGCTTCGCTTGCCAGCAAATCAAATGTCTCTTAATCATCTGGTTAATTTGAGGTCTGAACCCTTCCACAAATCTGAACACAAAATGGAACATGTCTTTCGCCTCAGTTGTCTCAGTACCAGTGTAATGCTTGAATGCCTGCAACAATCTCTCATAATACGCATGTATCTATTCCTTCGCTTCCTGAGCTGTCCTGTCAGTCCTCTGCCAATCAATATTCTTGGGCAAAATTCTCGTTTTCAAAAATTCAATCACTTTATAGCAATATTTCATTACCTCAGGAGACGGTGCACCTGTATTTTTGTCTATTTCTGGTTTGCTTGTTGGCCTGTCTACACTCCTCTTACACTCGATCCACAGATCAGCTGGAACCACTATCTCTAGTAATCTGTTCAAGTCTTCCCATAGGCACTTTGCAAGTTTCACAAATCTGTCTATCTGCTGATACCACTTTACTGGCTTCTCTCTCAATTTTGGATAATCATTTGTAAATGATAGAATGTCACTTCTGCTCCAAGGGACATGAACAAAATTCCCTCCTGGAATCTCTCTCATTGGTAACATTTTCACTGGATCTTTATCCTGCTGCACATTTGTAGTCAGCTCCACAGAATCTACTTTTCTCTTGTCTCTTTTCTTTACCTATCTGCCTTCCCATCTGTCTAATGCTCTCCAGATCTGAGCACTTTGAAGCAATTCCTTAAGGTGTGCCTTCATTCCGGCAGATCTCATGTGGTCAAAATCTTTAGCCTCAAAATCTGATCTGTAACTCCTTTTCAAATGCTTAGTTTTCTCTATTTCTATGCGTACTTCTCTCCCACTTCTTCTAATTTCTGATGCACATTGCTGAGTTCTCTCGTAATCTTCGGGCACAGATATCTCAATTCTGCCTCTGTGTAACATTCTAACCTGTTCACCCCCATTGTTCCCTCAATGAGTTCACCCGCTTCCATGCTTGGCACAATTCAAATACTCCTCTCCTTTAGGAGCACTCTGCGGGGTATTCAGCTTGTCTAACCATCCAGTCAACTGCTGAGCTGTCAATCCTTGTAGTGAAATGCTACTTGCTTGGACTGGTGGCACCTGCTGTACACCTGCATTCGGGGTCTGTGGTGTCAATAATTTAAAACTCTGGCTAACGTTTGACCCTGCCAAAGTATCTGGAAGTGCTACAAAAGACTAAGGTCTAGCAATGATCTTGAGCCGTCAAAAGTCTGTTCCACAAGAGAGACTACCTGAACATTTTCATCATGTCCTCCTCTCATCATAATCTGGAACCTTGCTCCCTGTTCTCCTACAGTAGGTTTCTTCTGTACAAATAAGGGTACGGCTGAACCAAAAGTAATAGGTAGCGATATAGCATCTGGGGCTGTTCTGGCACTTACGCTCCTTGGGAAAGTAACTTCCATATTCAGGTGCATCATTGGAAGTCATATCTGACTGTGCCCCTGTTACTGGAGTAAATCTCAGCGTTACATGTGGCTGCACTTGGGGCAGTAAAAGTAGAGTTGGTGCTGTCTGAACCAACATCGTTCTCGGATTAAACCTGTTCCGTAGGCACCATTAAGTTTGAAGTCGTTTCCATAATCGGCATATAAGGATAAATTCTCTGAACCTGTGGCGATGGCACCTGATTTTGCACTACGGGAGTGGTAGGCACATTAATACCACTCTGCATCGCATTCTGTGTCAGGCCAGCATTAACCTGCAAAGGACTCATTGTCCCATTAACCTGTGTTGGGGCTGTCAGGCCAGCACTGGTACTTGGACTACTCTCATGTGCTATATATGGCAGTGGGCGATTTCTAAATAACTGCGTAATAAACTCATCATCATCTGATTCCTCTTCCACTGTTGAAGACTATCTAGCCTCCTGTGATGGGCTGGCTTCGGATCGCCCGCACATGGAAGGGACTAGTGCCGGCGCTGCCACTCGTGCTCCTGACCTTCCCGGCCTCCCGGCCCGTGATTGGTGGACTGGACTATGGACGCGGGATGCCGGGAGGTCAAATACCCCGGTGCCAGCACATACAGAGAGATGAGGAAGAAGAGACGAGTCCGAGGAGCCGGAGGAGGATTGCGAATTCCCCACAGACAAGGAAGACAGAAGTCGGAACCGCGAGCAGAGTTTTGAGACAGAGAGCCCCGGTCCATCGCAGAGAGGAGTTCAGAGGCATCCGGCTGGATCCCTAACAGCAGGCAACCGGGAGGACGGAACGCTGCACCCCGCCACGCTTCTGGAGAAGCGTGGCAGAATCAGGTGCGTGGGCCATTGCCCGAAAGGAGAGAGAGTGGAAGAGTGAGAAGGGGGGGGGGAAGGAGAGAAATAAAGGGGGGAGGGAGGAGGAGACTTCACAAATACGGGCACTAAAATAAAGGGGGGGAGAGAGAGAAAAGCGAAGAGAGAGAGAAAACCGAAGAGAGAGAGAGAAAGAAAACAACCTGGGGAGCACTATCACTAAAAGCACATCGAAGTATCGTAGCACCAGTAGGTATCACACAAGGCACCGAGCGCACGATCCTACAGCCGCAGAAGAAGATAGACAAGACATAGATCCAGATAAGAAGAAAAGGAAAATACAACAGGGAGAAAGAGAATAGCCTAGAATGCACCGATAAAGAGAAACCCCCAGAGAAAGAGTATCAGCGAAGACAAGACTATAAGAGAGTGAAAGCAAAGAAAGCTCACCAGGAAAGGAGACAGGAAGTGAGAATAATAAACCTAACTGAGGGCCAAACCCTGACCACTTACCTCTGTTGTTCTGTTCTCTCCACATACGCTTCCCGGGGACACCTGTGAAACGAGGAGACAAAAGAGAAGAGTGAAGGACAGACTACGAGAGACGAGCCTCCCTGTCCACATCTGGAGAAGATAGACTCAAATCTACCTTGCCTGTAACCTACAAAAAAACCTACTAATAAAACCCTTCGATATAACACACGTGTGTCCTGAGTGCTTCCACCGTGCCAATCCGGTCACAAGTGGTGTCAGAAGTGGGATTTTGAAGAATCGCTGCCATGGAAGAGAAGGATTCAATGGCCGATGTAATAGCACAGTTGGCAGAAGGGCAGCGCCACCTCCAGTTGATTTGGGAGCAACAAATGAAAGAAGCCAAAGGCGAGCGTGAGGCGTTGCAGACAGCACTTAAGAGCCAGGCAACAATTATGGCAAACAACCAGCTGGTGCATGAAACAGCTCTGGGGAAGCTTACAGACACCATCGCCCATACAAAAGTACACCCCAATGTACCAAGCAGTGTGCTGCAACGTTATCAGGACCAGGAGGACCCAGATTCTTTCTTCACGAACTTTGAGAGAGTTGCCAGCACAGCTAATTGGCCTGAGGACAAATGGGGCCAATATATCGCCCCCCTACTCACAGGCCACTTGCAGTCAACTTACCAATCCATTAATCCCAGTGATACCCTACCCTACAGGGAAATCAAGAAAACCATTTTAGAAAGAGTTGGGTTAGATAGTGAAAGTTACCGCACCAGGTTCCGACAAGTGGAATGGCAGCAGCAGGAAAACCCTCGCACCTTATATTATAGAGTCCAGCACGCAGCGGGGAGGTGGTTACATCCCACGGAGAGAACCAGAGAAGAAATGTTTGATGTGGTAGTTTTAGAACAATACTTGGATGCCTTACCATCTACCACGCGAAACTGGGTAAGACAACATCCCGGGCTCAGTAATGAATCCGCAGTGGAACTTGCCTGCGCCTATCATAGGGGTCCAGATTTCCAGGCTACAGTTAGTCGAGCCCCTCCACCTCCTGTACGACCGGTCGTGCCTAGAAATACTGCCCATCGGCCAGTGTTAATCCATGGACCTGACCGTTCCCAACAAGCTGCCCCGGTGGCTTCTGGATACTCGGGCACAGGACCTCAGTGTTATAACTGCTCAGAGTGGGGACATATCGCCCGGTTTTGCCCCCATAAAAAAGACGCAGAAGAACCTATGGAGATTGGGATGACCAGAGGGAGAGTGTTCTGGTCAAAATATACTCTCCCCATAATCATCAATGAGGTAGAAAAAATAGCCCTGATTGATTCTGGGTGTATCCAAAGCGTGATCAGTAGGGATCTGGTATTGCCTGGTCAAGAGGATTCTGGAACACAGGTCCTAATCGCCTGTGTGCATGGCGATCAACGGTACTACCCACTGGCCACCATAAGATTGAAGTGGAGGGAAAGCACTGAGACCCTACGGGTTGGGGTATTGTCCCGATTAGACGAGGACATGATCCTGGGTACTGATTATGAGGATTTTCCCTCTCTATTAGAGAAAGCCGGGCAAGAACATCTCTTGAGAACCTGGTGGAAGGAGGCACCCAGTGGATTGGATAAGGAGGAACCCAAAGAAGCACGGGTTATCCTCAGTAAGAGACAGAAACGGGAACAAAGACGATATTATGCACAGAACCCTCTCCCACAAGATGGTCACATGGTTACTGGGACAGTTTGTACCATTACAGGTGACTTCCGACGGAATCAGAATGAGGATCCCACTTTGAAAAACGCATGGCAGCAGGCATCATCCATGGCAGCACAAGGGGTAGGTCCCAGATTCCTGATTCGTAATAACCTATTGTACCGGAAACCCTCTGCAAATGGGGAAAAAGAATTACAATTAGTTGTACCCAGGAGTCACCGCCAACAGGTGTTACAATTAGCCCATGGGGACAACGGGGAAGGACATTTGGGAAGGGAGAAAACCGAGGAAGCAGTGCTCAGACGATTTTATTGGCCGGGGTTTTTTGGAGAAATTTGCAAACATTGTTCTGAGTGTCCCAAATGTCAACTATATAACCCCTCTCCACATAAACCCATTCCCCTCCAACCGCTTCCGGTTATAGATATTCCATTTACTAGAGTTGGGATGGATATCATTGGTCCTCTCACCCCCTCCATTCGGGGTCGGCAATACGTCTTAGTATTGGTAGATTATGCCACCCGGTATCCGGAAGCCATTCCCATACCCAGTATGCACACCAAAGCCATTTCCCAGGCAATGATAGAGTTCTTTTCGAGGGTGGGTTTCCCAAAAGAAATATTGACGGACCAAGGGACCCCTTTTATGTCTAGACTGATGACTGAGGTATGTCGCTCATTAGGGGTAAAGCAAATCCGTACTTCGGTATATCACCCACAAACCGATGGGCTAGTGGAAAGATACAATAAGACCATTAAGTCCCTTCTACGGAAAAGTATATCGGAGGCAGGTAAAGATTCGGAAAAAAAACTACCCCTAGTTTTATATGCTATCTGTACCCACGTACAGGCCTCCCTAGGACATAACCCTTTTGAAATGTTATTCGGCCGACAGCCACATACCTTGCTGGATATGTTAGCTGAACAGTGGGAGGCTACTGAGGAGGAAATAAAGGACCTCTTAACCTATACAGAAGACTTGAGAGAGAATCTTCATACAGTATGGGAAGAAGCCCACACTGCTTTACGTGAAGCACAGACCAAGCAGAAACAAGTATATGACGCCAGAAGTGTAGTTCGTACTTTATCTGTAGGGGATAAAGCACTGGTCTTACTCCCTAGCACTGAAAACAAATTATTGTCTCATTGGCAGGGCCCAATTGACGTTATTGCACAAATAAACCCCACCACATACAAATTAGCCATACCCCAAGGCAGTGGAAGGGAGCAGATATACCACATCAATCTTCTTAAAAAATGGTTAGACCCCACCAATGGGCAGTCCGTCCATTACATCACCCATGATGTACCTGAAGACATCCCATATCCCTTGCTTCCGACCCAAGAACTTTCCGGTCAGGCCACACCGTGGATCAATCCCACTCTCACAGGAACTTGTCATAAGCAATTAGTCCACTTAATAGATGTAAATCAGGATGTCTTCTCTAAGTACCCTGGGAGAACCACCCTAGTCCAACATCCCATTCGGCTCAAAGTAAATAAAGTATCCCGACAGTGGCCATATCGCATCCCAGAAGCCAAACAAAAGATTATAGAAGAAGAAGTCCAGACCATGTTAGCAGCTGGTATTATAGAACCCTCAGCTAGTCCTTGGTGCTCACCAGTTGTTTTGGTACCCAAACCGGACGGTAGTACCACGTTTTGTGTTGACTATAGGGGGGGTCAATAACTTAACCCACTTTGATGCCTATCCCATGCCTCGAACTGATGAACTAATTGAGAGATTGGGCCAAGCCAAATATTTATCCACACTAGATCTTACGAAGGGATATTGGCAAATCCCCTTGAGAATGGAGGACACAGAGAAAACCGCATTTGCCACCCCTTCGGGATTATACCAATTCACCGTCCTTCCCTTCGGGCTCCACGGAGCCCCGGCCACCTTCCAAAGACTCATGGATGAAATCCTACGGCCCTATAGGCAATATGCTGCGGCCTATCTTGATGATATTGTTATATATAGCAAATTGTGGGAGGAGCATATGTCACATCTAGATGTCATTCTACGAGCCCTGAGAAAAGCCCAGGTAACCGCAAACCCTGAGAAATGCCGATTGGGACAGACAAGTATCAAATACCTGGGTTATATAGTAGGGGGTGGTCGGATTAGCCCGCAAGTAGAGAAAATAGAGGCCATCACACAAATGACCTCCCCAAAGAGAAAAAAAGACATTAGGGCTTTTTTGGGTTTGATTGGCTATTATAGGCGTTTTATTCCCCATTTTTCCACGGTGGCTGAACCCCTTACCAACCTATTACAGAAGACGTCTCCAAATACCCTTGGTACACCTACATTGTCTGAAATACGTAGCTTTGACAGCCTAAAGACAGCACTTACTTCTGAACCAGTGTTATGTTTCCCAGATTTCCGTAAGCCCTTTGTTTTATTGACTGATGCCTCTGAGGTTGGCCTTGGGGCTGTGCTATCCCAGCCACAGGATGATGGAATGCTTCACCCCTTACTTTATATCAGCAGGAAACTCCTTCCACGAGAGAGACACTATCCGGCTATAGAAAAGGAGTGTTTGGTGATTAAATGGGCTATCGAATCTCTCAGGTATTAAATGTCTGGCAGGACTTTTACCCTGGTTACTGATCACGCCCCTCTCACCTGGCTCACTCATAATAAGGACACTAATTTCCGTGTTCTCCGGTGGTTCCTGTCCTTACAGCCTTTCTCATTTCAGATTCAGCATCTCCCGGGAAAACAAATGGTGACTGCTGACTTTTTATCCCGGTATCCGGTTTCAGAGCGTCCCGACTGGCTCTCTAGGGAGAGTGTATGTGACGGGCTGGCTTCGGATCGCCCGCACATGGAAGGGACTAGTGCTGGCGCTGCCACTCGTGCTCCTGACCTTCCCGGCCTCCCGTCCCGTGATTGGTGGACTGACTATGGGCGCGGGATGCCGGGAGGTCAAATACCCCGGTGTCAGCACATACAGAGAGAGGAGGAAGAAGAGACGAGTCCGAGGAGCCGGAGGAGGATTGCGAATTCCCCACAGACAAGGAAGACAGAAGTCGGAACCGCGAGCGGAGTTTTGAGACGGAGAGCCCCGGTCCATCGCAGAGAGGAGTTCAGAGGCATCCGGCTGGATCCCTAACAGCAGGCAACCGGGAGGACGGAATGCTGCGCCCTGCCACGCTTCTGGAGAAGTTGGCAGAATCAGGTGCATGGGCCATTGCCCGAAAGGAGAGAGAGTGGAAGAGTGAGAAGGGAGGGAAGGAGAGAAATAAAGGGGAGGAAGGAGGAGACTTCACAAATACGGGCACTAAAATAAAGGGGGGGGAGAGAGAAAAGCGAAGAGAGAGAGAGAAAGAAAACGACCTGGGGAGCATTATCACTAAAAGCACATCGAAGTATCGTAGCACCAGTAGGTATCACACAAGGCACCGAGCGCACGATCCTACAGCCGCAGAAGAAGATAGACAAGACATATATCCAGATAAGAAGAAAAGGAAAAGACAACTGGGAGAAAGAGAATAGCCTAGAATGCACCGATAAAGAGAAACCCCCAGAGAAAGAGTATCAGCGAAGACAAGACTATAAGAGAGTGAAAGCAAAGAAAGCTCACCAGGAAAGGAGACAGGAAGTGAGAATAATAAACCTAACTGAGGGCCAAACCCTGACCACTTACCTCTGTTGTTCTGTTCTCTCCACATACGCTTCCCGAAGACACCTGTGAAACGAGGAGACAAAAGAGAAGAGTGGAGGAGAGACTATGAGAGACGAGCCTCCCTGTCCACATCTGGAGAAGATAGACTCAAATCTACCTTGCCTATAACCTACAAAAAAACCTACTAATAAAACCCTTCGATATAACACACGTGTGTCCTGAGTGCTTCCACCGTGCCAATCTGGTCACACCTCCCTACTTTCGGACGGACTTCTGTTAGTTTTCATAGTACCTTTCCTTCCTTCCTTCTCATTTTCCTGTGTAATTGCCGGGAACAACTTAATTCAGTGAAAAGCCTCCATCCTCCAATCTCTGAGCACTGTCCTACCTACCCTCTGTTAAAGTGTTTTCTGTCTTTCTCATCCTCTCAATTTTCTGGTGCTGTCGCTGTCTGGCTACTAGCTCCCAAATCGCTAATGCCTCAAACTGTGCTGGTCTCTGAAGGGGCTTCGATTCATAGAGCACCATCCTCAAATGCTCCAAAACCCTTAAATTGAACGTCCCATTTGTAGGAAACACTAAGGCCCTCATTCTGACCCTGGCGGTCAAAGACCGCCAGGGCGGAGGACCGCGGGAGCACCGCCGACAGGCCGGCGGTGCTCCAATGGGGATTCCGACCGCGGCGGTAAAGCCGCGGTCGGACCGGCACCACTGGCGGGCTCCCGCCAGTGTACCGCCGCCCCATTGAATCTTGCTGCACCGCCGCGGGGATTCCGACCCCCCCTACCGCCATCCAGATCCCGGCGGTCCGACCGCCGGGATCCGGATGGCGGTAGGGGGGGTCGCGGGGCCCCTGGGGGCCCCTGCAGTGCCCATGCCACTGGCATGGGCATTGCAGGGGCCCCCGTAAGAGGGCCCCTACATGTATTTCACTGTCTGCTGCGCAGACAGTGAAATACGCGACGGGTGCAACTGCACCCGTCGCACAGCTTCCACTCCGCCGGCTCGATTCCGAGCCGGCTTCATCGTGGAAGCCTCTTTCCCGCTGGGCTGGCGGGCGGTCTGAAGGCGACCGCCCGCCAGCCCAGCGGGAAAGTCAGAATTACCGCCGCGGTCTTTTGACCGCGGAACGGTAACCTGACGGCGGGACTTTGGCGGGCGGCCTCCGCCGCCCGCCAAGGTCAGAATGAGGGCCTAAGTTCCCAACCTTCTCTGTCAATTTGCACCATTGCTTTAGCCAAAGACATGGCGCAGCACCCTTCTCTTCCATTACAGTGTAAGCTGGTGTACCTTCTGGAGGTGTAGCCTTGCCTACACTCGTTGTAATATATGTATCTCCCCTTAAGGCACTCTTTAAAGCTTTTACATTTTTCATTTTTTCAGCCTTTTTGTTATTCGAAATCAAATCAGGAAGTGACTTTTAATCCCAAGATTCCTTTCACCTACTTTCTCAACCAATTGCCTCTCACGGACGGCTGCCAATCCGTGCGCAACCCTTTTCACTAACCAACCTATCCCAGCGTGGCTCCAATGACTTCACACTCACACGTGCTGTGGCTGACAAAGTCTTGCTGCTTGTCCTCCCAAACTCTGATTCACATAAAGTAATGCAAAAATTGCAAACACTAATCAAAAACCAAAAAAACAAATCTGCTGGTTTACTACAGGGAAGGTAACACAATCGCGTCAGACACCTTACGGATTTTTCACTGACGGCTTTTTCCGCACTTACAGCTACTCCTTCTTTCTCAGTCTCCCAGATTCACAAGCAAAATTCGAACCGCAAATTTTACTCTCAACTGATCAATGGGTCTGTCCTGGTGCACATAGGACATGCCAAATCTCAGTTGAAATTTTCTTTCACTCACCTTACTCACACACTGACTTGTTGACCACGCCCAATCAACCTACTAAACCAAACAGATTACAACATAAAACCAAGGGGGTCATTCTGACCCTGGCGGTCTTTGACCGCCAGGGCGGAGGACCGCGGGAGCACCGCCGACAGGCCGGCGGTGCTCCAATGGGGATTCCGACCGCGGCGGTAAAGCCGCGGTCGGACCGGCACCACTGGCGGGCTCCCGCCAGTGTACCGCGGCCCCATTGAATCCTCCACGGCGGCGCAGCTTGCTGCACCGCCGCGGGGATTCCGACCCCCCCTACCGCCATCCAGATCCCGGCGGTCCGACCGCCGGGATCCGGATGGCGGTAGGGGGGGTCGCGGGGCCCCTGGGGGCCCCTGCAGTGCCCATGCCACTGGCATGGGCATTGCAGGGGCCCCCGTAAGAGGGCCCCTACATGTATTTCACTGTCTGCTGCGCAGACAGTGAAATACGCGACGGGTGCAACTGCACCCGTCGCACAGCTTCCACTCCGCCGGCTCGATTCCGAGCCGGCTTCATCGTGGAAGCCTCTTTCCCGCTGGGCTGGCGGGCGGTCTGAAGGCGACCGCCCGCCAGCCCAGCGGGAAAGTCAGAATTACCGCGGCGGTCTTTCGACCGTGGAACGGTAATCTGACGGCGGGACTTTGGCGGGCGGCCTCCGCCGCCCGCCAAGGTCAGAATGAGGGCCCAAGTGTCTTATACACTTTTTAATATACTCCGGAGGCTTAGACCACGCAGGGTCTGTAGACCAACAACCACGTGGACAATTTTTTAGCACAAAGCGCCACACAAATATGAAGTTCACCGACTTCCCTACTCTCACACTGCGGAGTACGCACACTCCTTCTACAACTTCATTTGGAGTATGCAAACTCTCTAAACCCTCACATACCTCACAATTCACCTGCGATTTGCATAAGCTGTGCAAGTGCAACCTACTTCATTCACACTGTCACATCCTCAAACAACCATCTGCGGGATCCAGGATTCTGGGAAAGTCATTTCTGGACTTAAGGAAACATAATTTTCTCTCCAATTAGCATAATTGAAAAACAAAATCCAAATTTCAATAATAATTAATCTTCACCTCTGTTACTATCTCTGGACATCTATCACAGGCTCTTAGTGAGACAAACCTTCACCTCTCTTTACCAATACTGTTAGCACCTGTTACTCTGTACCAGACGTCTATGATAAGCTCTTAAGGAGAATAACCATTACCCCTCATACCTTCTCTGTTAACACCTTTTACTCTGTACTGGAGGTCTATGATAAGCTCCTAAGGAGACTAACCGTTACCTCTGCTACCATATCTGTTAGCGCGTCTGACCATAATAAGTAAACTTACAAGGGGACGTGAATAGGTCGATGAACCTTTTGACTCGCAATTAAGATGTTCTTACCATAGCTCCAGTACCTAATCAATAACCAATACACAATTTCAATATTCAACAACAATCAATACAATCAATAGTCAATGGAGTCAGTAATTGTCATTCAGTCATGAGTAATTGTATTCAGTCATGAATAACCACACTATTTAGTAAAAGTTAAAATATTTATTTCCCTATATTAACAATGCTAAGGTCATGTAAATTAATCTCAAAATCAAATGAAACACAAACAGAAACAATACTGGCTGTCCAAAGCGGCGGAAGAAACTTAATCTAATCAAAGCTCGAACTACAACGCATTCTAAGGTTACAGTGCAAATTAATAGCAAAATCAACTGCGTCAAAGTGATTTTATACATTTAAGTTCAGATGAGAAATTCATCAAGTATTATTCCCTATTAGCATAATTTCATTAGTGAGGATCCTTAACTAACATCAGATTGGCATCAACATGTTGGGCTTCATGCAAAACAATTTAGTAACACAAATTTGAAAAAACATTTAAATATGGCTCTATCAAAACAGTGCAGTTGGTACCTAGAAAGGAAAAGCAAATATGCATGATAATCAACAGTCTAATTCATATTACCTATCCTCAATGTCGATCAGCAAGCAGAGTCAGTCTTCGTCCTCAGGACATCAGTCGATCAGCAAGGCATCAGGATTCTGCATCAAAGTTCAGAAAACGCAAAGTCTTTAAGCAGTAAAGTTGAGCACATCTTTCTTCTCAGTGCAGTTCTATTGAATTAAAACTAGTAAAACTATTTCCCACATCCCCATTGGTCACTTAATTGCATGTTCACACTTTGTCCATTAAAACTAAAATTCAAAATCTATGAATTCTACCATTACTCCATTCACATGTCGTTGATTGGTTGTCCTACAATGTCCTCATCATCCGGCTTGTCAGGTAACAATATTGTTAAGGCTTTCACTCCAGTCAGTATCTCTATTGTTCTCCTCCTGAGCAAGTCAGTCTCACACACGTTGCACACAAAATGTTACATTATCAAGAACAGCATCATCTAGCAGTCGGTTCTCATGAGAAAATTTCCGCTATAAGCACATTTAAACAATACAATAGAAATCACAGTTTAACTTTCTAGGACAGATATTTATTAAACGTTAGGAAATACAGCTTTTGACATGAGGCCTGGCAAGTAGGCTAATACACTTGCTAATTTAAGGCCTACAATTAATAAAGCTAAAGCATAATGCATAGCCCTTTAATATGACATATTACTACATTAGTCAAACATATATTCAACTTTTCACAGTGTTAGGATATTAATAAGTCCACTTCGTGAACATTGGCGGCCACTCTTCGTAATGACATTTTCAAATATGTGCATTATTTTTCTACATTATTATATTTTCTACACAAACCACTTATTCAGAATACATGAACACTCATTAAATGTTTTATTAAAACACCTGCGCTAGCAGCTTCTAGGTGTTTAACTAAGGCATGATGTGATACTGACTTGTCCTAGAGTTCACCGAATGTGAAATAACATTTATTGTCTTGGGTTGTAATCAGGACCATTCTTTTGCTGCATAACACCTACTTCCTCTAGGTTATATCCCTAGCCTCTAGGCCTCCTGATCCATCGCCGTGCTGCAGCACAAAATCACTACACAGCATTTCTACGGCACGTGCCACAACTCCTTTCTTAAGAACTTACCCCCTTTCACAAGGCCATACCTCCTGTCACTAGCTCACACTTCCTGTGATTAAGCTACGCCTTCTGTCATTCAGTCATATCCCCTGTTACTGGCGCTTGCCATCTATGATGAGGTTTTGCCTCTATCACTTGGCCGTTCAGCGTTTGGGGTATTCTTTAAGTCATTAGGACACATATTCTTTCCCTATATCATACTTGCTGTCCCTGTGCCAAACATAATCACCAGGATATCACTCCAGTCGTAAAGCAATGTGTTGTTTCATTATATCGCGGCATATTTCATACCTTAAACCCGACCTTACCTCCACGTATTGGGTCATACCTCTTGTCATTAGGTCACACAAACTAAGAAATCCCTGTCATTAGTCAATACCTGCGTTTATTATGTACAGATCTTACTTTTGGGGCATATCTCCGGTCACTGGACCACAAAGAATGTCACACTGCCAGTTACATTTTAGCATTAGGCCACACCCTCTCTAGTTAACCAATACTGCCTACTATTGGACCATACCCCTTATTATTAAGTCGCACCCAGTGTCACTAGCGCACACATCCTGACAGTGCCCCTCCTCGTTACCAGATCACACTTCTTGCAGTTATCCAGCATGTAGGCCTCATTTTATTAAGCCACACAACGTGCCCTCCACTCATTAGCCTACCTATTTATTTGAGGAACCACACTTCCTGCCACTATGTGACAACCCTTCCTTACTATGCAGCACCTCCATACAGAAGGCCGGTCATCACTACACTAGGGTATTTCGCACGTCACAAGGCCACACCTCCTATTACTGGGCCATACCTCTGGCCACTATTTTACCACTAACCTGTCACAAGGTAACACCAGAGGTGAAGTGGGCAAGGACTAATGGTAACAACAACTCCAGGCTTTTAAATTTTGTAGAAACCATTCCCATACTTTGTAATAAAAAAAATCGCTACTGATCGATTAATGCCGGTCTTCAGTTGCCTGAGGCTGAAAAGGAAGGAGCAGTGGGTCTCCTGTACTGTAAAGGTGACAGGAGGGACACACAGATAAGGAATTAAAAAACAATCCTCCTCAGCAGGATGTTTGCTTCCTGAAAGAAGTATAAATGTGTGAAATTGGTTAAACACCAACTATAAAGGCATTTGGGTCTGTATTTGACATTAATTGATGTAATCATTTGAAACTTAATGATGCCAAGCTAGAAAAAAATGCATTACTTTGTAAGGGATTGCACGCAGGATCAAAGTTCACACGCACTGTTTATGGACTTCAGCTGCTAACACTTTCTGACCCTATTCCATACATCTCCACTAGGTCGCACTCCTAGCCACTTGGCTATGCACAGGGCGTTTTTGAGTCGGTGGTTGCCGGTAGGGCTTACGGCACTGATTTTTGTGAACATTATTTTTCGTCAACAGACTGGTCCAGCACCAAAGAGAGAAAACAGGAGCAAAATGACGAGGAAGAAAAAGTCCGAAAAACATTGACAAAGAGAGAAAGTAGAGATGAATAGGAACCTGCTAGACTGAGATGTCTCGTGGTGGATTAAAGTGGTTAGAAGCAGAATCAAGACTACGAAGCCTTGGTTATTCTGCACCCCGGCCTTCCCTATCACTGGCAGTAGGCTTCTAATTAAAACATTGGCCCCTGTCACTTATTCTTGGTCAAATTAGGCACTGGCCAGGCATGCCATATTTTCACCAAGTCTTGTCTTCCTATTGGACCTTACCTCCTGTAAATCTGCTACAATTCCTATTGCATAGCCACATTTCCCGTCACAATCCAAGTTATATGACTACATCACATTTCATGTCATTGGCACCCACTCATTTAACAAAACAACATATCATTTCACACCTACTCTAACCGAATAAAACACCATCTCCAAAAATGATATTACCAGGGGCATTCAGAGGCCACAGGTAAAACTGACAAAACCACCCATAATGATATTTTGGTGTGTGATATAAAGATATATCTCTCTGCCAAATTTTGTGTAATTTCTTTCAGCAGTTTTGGGATCCATCTTTTTCTCTGCCCCACTTGGTAGATCACTCAAAAACTTTCCAGGGATGGGCTGAAACTGATGATATACAGATTTTCGCTGAAAACGCTTACAGAGATGTTATAGTTAGGCTCACATTTACACACACAAAACCATAGAATTTCTGCAGTTATAGTTATACTAAAGTTAAGAAACTAAAACTTGTGGCCTAAAGTTACTTTACGGAACAAGTTATAGTTTCCTCAGATAAGTATTGGTATTACCATGTCTACTGAATTTCAGTGGTTTTGTTGGGGTAAAATGTGAACCTAATTATTACGTCTCTGTAACCTTTGTTTTTTCAGAATTTCTATGTTTTTTTTAATGTAAAGTAATATTTATTTACCCTACATTAATCCAAACGGCCAACACTCAAGCATGGAGCCAAACCCATGCCGCGCACAGTCCTGTGGCCAACTGTCCTGCATGCAGCCATCTCCACATTGCACAAACCCAGCATGCAGCTAGCCCGGGAGGTGGACACACAGAACCCTCCCTGGGCCATTTTCGACCCCAAGCCCCATTGCATCTTTTTAGGGGAATAGGGTACATAGCCCCGTCTCCGGCCCATATTAGCCCTGTGGACCCCGTACCCTGGGGCCCATAGCATAATTTATGGGGAAGAGAGGCACACAGCCGCCTCCTTTTGCTGGTTTTGGCCACGGGGACCCCATCTCCTAGGGCCCAGCCATATTGTAAATGGTGAGGGGTCACACAGCCACCCTCCCGGGGCCAAATTCTGGTCCCTGGACCCAATCTCCTGGGGCCTGACCATATTAACAAGGAGGTTGGGGGCACGCAGCCCTCCTCCCCGGGCCAATATTGGCCCCGGAACCTCATCCCTCGGGCATATGGAATTAATATTGGGTAGGGGTGTGCGCAGCCCCCTCGCCAAGCTGATTTTGGGCCCATGGGCTCCAGCCTCCAGGGCCTGGCCACTTTAGGAAGAAGGAGGGGGGCACGCAGCCCCCCTCTCTGGTCCAATATTGACCCCAGGGAACCCATCTCCAGGCCAGTAAAGGGTGAGTACCCTGGAGCCCACCCCGGGCATCCACTGCATCATTGTCGGGGCCTTGAGGAAAACCCCAATGCTCCTGCAGCCCTAGCCAGCTCCCACCTCCAGTGGAAGTCAGTATTGTGCCCGCCAACAGGGAGCAGCAAAAAATGCTACTCCTTGGAGACAGGAGCAACTTTTTCATCTGTTTCCAGATGAAAGGTCCACTCCCAGCCGGCGGGAGTGCTTTTCATGCTCCCACCCGCTGGGAGCAGACTTAGTATTTGCTCTACCTTGATGGGAGCTTTAAAAATGCTCCAGCCAAGTGCGAACAAACACAGGTTTCCCTGCCCACACCAGTGCAGGAAGGGAAAACGCTATGTCCCAGGGGTGGGCACCCCAGGACATGGCTATAGCCAGCCCTTTGGGATGGGACCCCCAGGGCCAATATTGGCTTGGGGGAAGGGGTGTGCCCCCCCTTTCTGTGCACGGATGGGCCCTGGGGTCCCCAGGACCAAAAATAACCCGCTAGGGGCACTGCGTGGCCACCTCTTCCTCTTTTTCATGGCTGGACCCTAGGGGGGCGTGGTCCCCTGGGCCAGTATAGGCCCGGGTCAGTGCCCGGATTCCCCCCTTCATTTTTTTTGCCGGGCCTAGGGGGTGGCAGTCCCCGGGGCCAAAATCGGCCTGGGGGGGTGCATGTCCACCTCCCCTTCATTGTTTTGGCTGTGCCCGGGGGGGTGGGGGGGGTGTAGGTCCCCGGGGCCAAAGGCGGCCCTGGGAAGGGGGCCACGTGTGCCCTGGTCCCAAATTAAAATAAGAATCAATTCCTCCCATCCCCGCCGGTCCGGGACCTGGCTCACCTGGGGGGGCTAATCAATAACAAACGTGGGAAACCGTGCTTGGTTTTTTAAAAATTTTCCTGCGGATCTGTGGGAACATCTTTAAAAAAAATGTTTTTAACCCAAATTCAGGCCAATGGGGTCAGGGTATTCCTACCCTGCCCCCCTTCTTTTTTATTAATTTTTTTGCATCTTTTTCAGACTCAGTCTGAGGCCCGAGTCACAACATGGCTGCCGGCACTTCCAGGATGAAGTGTTGAAAGGAATCAGATCTAACCATGAGATCTGTTGGATTTGCGGACCCGTCATATACTGATATATATATATATCTTTTAACAACTACAAAACTACTGAACGTATGTGCACCAAATTACAAAAATCACTCTTTCCAGACAAAGATAGAGCTTTCTGCAAAATGTTATGCAATTATGTTCAGCGGTTCAGCCTGTAGTCATGTTAAAAATCCAGATGGGAAATTGAATGCGGAAAACACGTTTTGGGAGTCTCCCTTTTTCTCAACCCCTGCTTGACGAACCCCCCCGCCCCCGAAATTTCAGCAGTTGAAGACAGTGGCAAACTAGTTTTGATAACTTTGTGATGATTCGTCAATCAACACCAAAGTCATAGGCAAAACAAAAAAATGCTTTTTCTGTGGTAAGTAGGTCCTAACTATAACTACCTACTGGCTATCACCAGTAGGTTTTATACATATGTATATATGTATGTGTAAATATATAAAATATATATATATATACACATACACACACACACACACACATATATATATATTTATACACATGTATATATATGTGTATATATATATATATATATATATATATATATATATATATATTTACAAACAAAAGAAAACATGGGGCACTCACGGGTGCTTTGAATCCAATTTATTGCGCCACAGACGCGTTTCAGCAACACTTGCCTTTCTCAATGTGAATGCGCAAAAAGGAATCAAACAACTGAGCAGTCTTTAAATAGATCAGTCGATATTTCAAATGGAAAGACAGATGACGGACTATCAGTTCACCTTAGCTCTGCCATCCAGGTCCCGCCATCATTCTATGTTTAGGCTCCATATTATTCAACCAGTGACACCCTTGTTTTTTAATTTCCTTTAGTAGAAGTCATTTCTTCAGTGAGTGTGGGTTGTCACTTTCTGTCAAGTTCTTAAAGGGCCCAGTAAATAATGCTCTCCACTTTGCTCAGTTTAGTTCGAATTTCCTTTACTTTAAAAAAATGAAATACAGCAAGATGGAATATCCCTCGTTTATCGTACATTGCCCTATAATAGTCTGTGCATACCTCAAAGCGCCGATTTCGTAATCAGAGCCTTCACATTCCAGTAATGTGTGACCTCGTGTCAGCAGGTATGCTGTTCCTTCAGGCAAACGGTGGTTCTGGCATTTGTAAACTCTATTAATCACCAATGTCCACTTGTAATTGCCGACTCTTAACGGGTGCCTCCATTACGTGCTAGTGGCTGCACGTTATCAATTTACAAACAAAAGAAAACATGGGGCACTCACGGGTGCTTGGAATCCAATTGATTGCGCCACAGACGCGTTTCAGCAACACTTGCCTTTCTCAATGTGAATGCGCAAAAAGGAATCAAACAACTGAGCAGTCTTTAAATAGATCGGTCGATATTTCAAATGGAAAGACAGATATTGGTGATTAATATATATATATATATCTATATATATATATATAATTAATACAGTGGCGGTCGCCAGTATGTAGTTATAGTAAAGATGTTTCCATGGGAAATCACTTTTTTCGTTTGCTGATAACTTTGCTGCAGTGTGACGAATCTTCACAAACCTTTGCAAATAAGTACTCTTTTTTGATCACCTCCTTCCTGGAAAGTTTTGGGGTGCCAGAAAATGGACGGGAGTCCCAAATCACAAAATCCCCATGCAATTTTCATAGGGATTCTAGAAATGCATGACAGCCAAAACAGCTGAACAGAATTACACAAAATGTGGTAGGAAGTTTTGATCTTGCTCCAGGAAGTGTGTTTTTAGTGATTTGGTGTAAATCTGATTTTAAGTTTAAGAAATTAAGGTTCAAAATATGTGTACATCTGAACAGTTGGGTTTACAGATCTCTTGCCAGAGTTCCACAAGTACAGCTTCAAAAATACTAAAAATACTGTGTTCTGATTGGCCTAGGTGCCTCGGTTCCCTTAGGCCACCTAGTTCCAATGGGAAAGAAGGCCCCCTGCGAGTGAATGCTCTCGTTGGCTCCCTGCAACATGAGAACAAATGTTGCAGGTAGCCATTACAAGATTCTGGGACTTAGTCCCCTGTCCTGAGTTCAATCAATAAAAAAGATATGACAGGGCAGGGATACCCTGCCCTCTAGACATAGTGCTCCCCTCACCAGGGCCAAAATAAACACAAATGTGAAAGTTATAATTGGTGGTCTGGGAAAAGCTATCAAGAGCCACTGTTGTCAAATACCCACTGTTATCCTGTTATACGCCTCAATTTGAAGTTACCTGGCAAGAGGACCGGGGCGGTAACTTTGCTATGGTCCTGTGTCACGTAGGGACACAATAAAGCAGTGGAGTTCCACCAAGAGATAGGTTTAACTCACAATATTTTCCATTTCCACTCAATGAAGCAGAGACATGCTCTGAAACACATTGATGAATCTGAACAATTTCATGTGAAAAAACATAACCAACCAAAAAATGGGGGGCGGCCAAGGTAGACATGATTTCCTAATAGTAACTAGACAGTATTGCTTAAAATCACAAGGTCAGGCTGAAAGGTTACATCTTCAAACAAACATATGTCAGCTAATACAAACAGGATCACCATTGGTTTGGGTTCCCTTGACCATTTTAGAAGAGTACACCAAGCCCACTACAATGATGTGGTCATAAACAGGATCTGAAACTCCAAAACAAAGAAGTGTACTTACACATTGTTGGAAATTGCCCTTTTTGCAGGGTTATCTCTAAACCTTATACCTCTGACTTCCTGTTTTGTTTGTGTGTTGCATTTCATTTTTGCAGATTTTAGGACTCTGGGCATTTTACCACTTCTGACCAATGCTAGAGTGCAAGTGCTCACTGTGTAAATTGTATTGGTGTTTGATTTCTCCATGATTGGCATATTTGATTTACTAGCAAGTCCCTAGTAAAGTACACAATGGGTGCCCACGGCCTGTAAATCGAATGCTACTAGTGGGGGGCCTGCAACACTAATTGTGCCACCCACATGAGTAGCTCTGTAAACATATCTCAGACCTGCCACTGATGTGTCTGTGTGGGCAGTTGTAAACTGCCAGTTTGACCTGGCAAGTGCACCCACTTGCCAGGCCCACACCTTCCCTTTTACTACATGTAAGTCACCCCTAAGGTAGGCCCAAGGCAGCACATGGGCAGCACATGGGCAGTATTTGAAAGGTAGGACATGTACTGGTGTGTTTTACATGTCCTGGTAGTGAAATACTGCTAAATTCGTTTTTCACTATTGGAAGGCCTGTCTCTCCTATAGAGTAACATGGGGATTGCCTTGAAATACATTTTAACTGTAATTTCCCTTTGGTAGAAGATAGAGATTGGGAGTTTGGGGTCCCTGAACTCACAATTTAAAATACATCTGGTGAAGATGGTTTTTGAATTATAAGTTTCAAAATGCCACTTTTAGAATGTGGGCGTTTTCTTGCTTAACCATTCTGTGACTCTGCCTGTCCGCTGAATACACGTCTGGGTCAGGATGACAGTTGGGCTGTTTGTGTATTCACTCTAGACAGTGACACAAAGGGAGCTGAGTTGTGCTCTGCATATCCTGATGGGTCTTCCTGAGCTAGAGTGGTGATGGGAGCTAACACTTATGACTGAATAGGGCTGTGCCTGTCCTTACACAAAGCAATCTCTAACCTCCTTGATTGTGTCTGGGGCCAGGACAGGGAAAGGCAGGGTCTTGTGCACTACAAAGACTTCTCTTTGAAGTTTGCCTGCTTCAAAAACCGACATGGGTATAGGTACTGGACCTCTGACGCCACAAAGTTATAATCCTTCTGGACAGAGGACTATCTGTCAGGAAGAAGAGCTGGATGCTGTAGGAGGAACTGTCACTCTGCCTGTTGCTTTGCTGGGGTAACCTGATCCTTGCTGCTTCTATCCTTGAAGTGAAATGAATAGACTTTGCTTTCTACATCCTGCTTTCCAAGGTTCTCCAATGACTTTAACTGTGCTTGCCTCCTGTTAAGAAATATCAGGGACATCAAAGGACTTCATCTACCAATGTCTGAACTCTTCTGCTGAGAGTCCTGACTTGCCAAGTGGTGCCAACTCCAGTCCCTGGGCCCTTGGAATTAGAAGTTGGTGACCTGAAGAAAATCCACGCAGCACCCGTCCCATGGCTGCGACTGCAGAATCAACACAGCACCTGTTTCAGAGAGATTCCATCTGCTCCGTACGTCTGGATTTTCCATGCATCGTCCCTGGCATCAAATCCTCATTCACCCTGTACCAAAGTAAGTAACTGAGGCTGCATGTCCGAAAATTGACGTATCGCCTTTCCTCCGAGGAAAGAATCGATGCATCACCTCCCCTGCCAGTAAGGAATCAATGCATCGTCTCACCTGTGAGGAAAGAAGCGCTGCGTCATCTTCCCTGTACAGTAAGGAACTGACACATTGCTTTGCTTTTCCAGCACCTCACCTCCCCTGCGACCCGCATCGTCTTTGTTTTCAACGCATCCCAGGTATTGTGTGTTAAAAGGATACAACCATTGATTCCTATGAATTAAGACTCATTTAAACCTTTAAAAAGTGATATCTTTACATGTGTATGTTGTACTTCTGTCATTTTGGTCTTGTTTTATTCAGATAAATACAAGATATTGTTCTAAACTGATGTGGAGTCCTTTTGTAGTGTTTTCACAGTGTTGCTTACTGTGTGTGTGTGTGTGTGTGTACAAATACTTTACACATTGCCTCTGAGATAAGCCTGACTGTTTGAGCCAAGCTACCAATGGGGTGAGCAGGGGTCATCTTAGCTGTGTGACTCCCTTACCCTTACTAGAGTGAGGGTCCCTCCTTGGACAAAGTGCCAACCAGTGCCAGCTAGAGTCCCCATTTCCAAAACACATACACTGTGAGACTCCTCACACTGATAGCTTCATATAAACACAACCAGAAACAATACATGCAGAAAATGCCCAGAAAAACATTTAGGCATACCATTAACACAGTGCTCAGGAACTAAAGAAATAAATGTGAAGAATGTCAAACATTCAGAAGAATATTCGAAGACCCCATACACACTTCACCAGTCACAGAGACACTTATAAATTCTTAGACTCAGAAACATAACACACTGGCACACAGCATTCCCACAGTGACACCACCTCCCAAAAAGAGTCCCATAAGCAAGCAGAAAAACTGTGAGAAAAAGTGTTGGACATTATTATGATTGGACAGTCACACACTTAATAGCTCATAAGTGCAGAGACATACTCAGGGGCGTACAAAGGGACACATTTACTGCAATGCCTTCAACTGGAAATGAGACTTATTTAATCACAAAGAGACATAGCCTAATTTAGAGTTTGGTGGCCATGATGGATATCTCACCAGACATATTACAAAACATATTGCATCCCATCTGCTTTAATATAAACATAGAAAATTAGAAGCACTGGTGTAACGTAAGTTCTATAGGGTAACCTTGCTCACTGCCTCGCTTTTGGTTAAATTATATCCTGAATGAGGGTAAAATGTGTCCCTGGCAGCCCTGGATTTCAGAGAAAGTTAATTTGAAGCAGTAATGACAGCAGCTGCACTGTTCTTCTCTCTTCCCTATGTCCCATCCCTCACTCCTGTCATTGGTTCTATCATTTACTCGCTTCTTTCTAACCACTTATCACTATATCTTCTCTATTTCTAAGTCACGCTTATCCAGTTACTTCCTATCTACCTTTTCTTTCTTGCTCTCATTAACTCTCTTCTTCTTTCTCATTGAACCTTACCTTCTCTCCTTCTACACCTTCACTCTCTTCCTCTCACTTCTATCAATGTACGACACTATTCCTTCCGAAACATACATTTTATCTTGCATTCCTCTCAATCACAATCCTTATTTTGGACTGCACGTCCATCATGTCTTCCATTCTGTCTCTCGCCTTACACCTATCTTCTTTCACCTTCCTTAGGTTGTCACCTAAATCGTTATTTCAGCACCTTCTTTCTTTCTCATTATAATGTCCTCTTGGATGTTATGTCTCATTGTTATCTCTTTTCCAACCAGCACTTTAATTTTCCTCCTCTCCTCTTTCATATATTCTTCATTTCTTCTGTATTCCCCCTAGGCTTTTTAAGTCTCGTCTGAGACAGTGCATGCACCGTCGTTTGCAAGATATTTTGTTAAGAAAAAATGTAAAAGGGCTTATAGCCAGCACATTACTTTCCATTCGTTGGATTAATCGTCACTCTCACATTTCCTTGCTTCTCATCGGTTGGGTGTAGGTGTCACTATCTTCTTCATGTGTTTGTCCCATCAATGGAGCATAGACTAAGGCCCTCATTACGAGTTTGGTGGTCTTTGGGCAAGACCGCCATGCAAAATCCCGCCAACATCCTACCAGTGTTGGCGGTTCAGTGTCCGCCGAATTACGAGACACAAGCACCAAGCCGACAAAACACAGCCAGAAATCCAACACCGTCAGTGCCACTGATGGCCAAAGAGCGAATGTCCATCTGCTGGACCCGCCACGCCAACACAATTTCACCCAGCATATTATGAGTTACAATTCAGCAGAAAATTCACTGCTGTAAACCATTGGCGGTGCGCACCGCGGCGAGCTAGAAAATCACCGCCAATAGAAGGCAACCCCAGATTGGACAGGCCGAATATCCCACACCTGAAACATGTGCGAATATCACCATGAGCCAGAAATATATACGACCCACGAACCACTGCACATAGAGCAAGAATCCACACGTTGCATGCACCCCCAAAACATGTCACGCCACAAGCACCCATGCTTCACCAACAGTGAGTTGCCGGTCATGGTGGTCGAGATCGTAAGAGTTGAGAGACAACTGATGGGAGCACAAGTACAGCAAACATCAATGGCCAGGAAAACGTAGCAATGGCAGAGGATTGGCAACTGGGTGAATGCAGTCGGCAGCTACCCACGCACAAAGGAGGACATCAGAAAGAGGTGGAACGACCTCAGAGGGAAGGTCCATTCCATGGCGTCCAGGCACAACATTGCCCTCAACAAGACTGGTGGTGGACCCCCACCTCCTCCCCTTGACCTGACAACCTGGGAGGAGAAGGTCTTGGACATCATGCATCCTGAGGGCCTGACAGGAATCATTGGAGGGATTGATACTGGTAAGGAACCTACGCCCCCCCTGAGCACTAACCACTCCAGTTCTGCATGCCTCCCAAGCACATACCACTCCCCATCATATCACAAACCACAAGAATGCAACCTCCCCTATCACCTAACCTTCCTACTCTGCATGCCACATTACCCCTCTCCCACCATCCACACACCCACCCGCACAATGCATGCTAATCCTTCACTATCTCCTCAACTACCACTCCCACAATCCATCACTAGGCATGCCGGATCTGAGTCACACACACACCTCACAATGGTCCACCTACATGGACATGAAACCCACAGTACACCCAGACTGCTAGCCAACACCACCTCACTACCAATGCCAATTACAGCAATGTCAAACAGCAAACCCACAACCACATTTGACATGACAAGCATAGCCCAAAGGCCATTCACCATGCAGTGTCAGCATTGCTGCAAATGTCATTGACATCCCAGGGTAACGATTCCACCCACTGCAAGCGGCACACCATGATACAGCAATGACATTTCCACGTACTAACTCTCACCCTTTCTATCCATAGCTAACCCTGCTACTGCCATCCAGCAGAGGATGCCGGGGTCTGACAGCCCTCCCAGGATTAAGGCCCCAGTGGAAGTCTGGAGGATGACAAAATGCCTGGGCCATCTGGGGCAACTGGCCAGTCCACCTCCAGCAGCCCCAACCTAGACACCCCGGACTCACTTTCCTGTGTGGCTACTACACCACAGCTAGCTCCTTCTCCCCAAACCTGTGCCTCAGGGGCCATTCAATTAGCGGTGTGCCCCACAGTACAGGGGCCTGAGTCAAGGGCACCCGCCCCAGGCAATGAAAGCCTTGGTGCTACTGGGAGTGGGCATACTGTTCCAGGGGCACAGGCACAGGGGGCCAGGGCTAGGATCTGTGGTCTAAGGCAGGGAGCAGCAACATCAGACTAGCGAGGAGGTCCTCAACCAGGTCCTGAGTGCATACCACCAAACCCAGGACACCATGGCCCAGATCCTCCATACCCTGCAGGAGACCCAGAGGCTACAGAGGGGGAACCATCAGGAGGACATGCAGCAGTGGCAGACCCACAATGCCACCATAGCAAGGGTGCTGACGAAACTTGCCACCATCCAGTGTCAGTCCACCTCTAACCAGCAGGCCCCTACCATAAGCCAGATCGCATCTGAGCTCTCCGCGTCAGCCGCAACCAGTGGAATAGAGGCCCTGCCACAGGCTGCGCAGGACACCAGCACCCCTTACCCTGTAGCTGAGGAGCCCCCACTCAAGCAAGGACGTTCAACCAGACATATAGCCTCCACTGATGCCAAGACCAAGACCACCGCCAGCAAGTGAGCCACTTCAGAACATACCACCTTGTGTGTCACAGCGACACCCTGTTGACTGTCCACTGTCATGACACCTTTTTCACATGGCTATCATACTGGACCACGACTCCCCACAGGTGGGCTAAGTACTCTGATGATTCTACTCGCCATCACCCCACTAATCAGCCCTTGCACTTGTATCATAAAAATAAACACTTTTGAGCACAGTTTCTGTCTACGTCTTTATCTACCATGAGTACATTATGTACAACCAACAGATATGTAACAGGAAGACCACTGACCTACCAATTAATGTGACAATGCCAGAAGGGGGAGCAATCATATACAAGTTCTGTAATACAGTTAACAGTGCCACATCTAAAGTAATGTGTACACTCTACACCCACATTGAATACCCAGTCCTGGTAGCAGCCCTGCACACGGCAGACAATGCTACTAGTTACATAGCATGGCTCAGACACATACCTGGTCAGTAGACCTATTGTTGTATCAGCTGTGTTCTGGAATCAGCTGCATCCTCATCATCATCCTCCTCATCACTCCCTATGTCCCCTTCATCAGCCTCTGGCACAGCTGCACCCTCCGCAGCATCCAGTAATGGGATGTGACGTCTGATAGCCAAATTGTGCAACATGCAGCAAGCTACAATGATCTGGCACACTTTAGCTGTCTGGACAGTAGGGCCCCTCCAGTAAGGTGCAGGCACCTGAATCTGACTTTCAGCACTCCAAAGGTGCGTACGATTACCTGTCGGGGTCCTACCATAGGCCTCATTGAAACGGTCTTCTGCTCCTGTAGTTGGATGCCTGAAAGGTGTCAGTAGCCATGGCAGGTTGGGATAACCAGAGTCACCTATGTGCACAGAGGTAATCGGCATATTGAAAACTAAATTGAAATCTGGAAGGTGGTGTAGAGTGTGCAGAATACAGAGGCACACATATGACACAATACATACCGATGAGCCAAGCACGATCCCTTTGCAGTGGTGCCATCAGGTGTGGGATGCTGCTGTTCCGCAGTATGTAGGCATCATGCACTGACCCTGGGAACCAGGCAGTCACTTGAATGGTTTTAGATGTCTGGGAGACATACCATCTGAACATTGGTTGAGTAGACGTTTTTACGGTTCCTAAACACCTGTTCACTCTTCCTGGGTGGCACCAGGGCAATGTGGGTCCCATCAATAGCCTCGATCATATGTGGCACTTGTGCCACAGTCTAAAAAGCTGCTTTCACAGTGGGCAGATCGTCACGCTAGGGGACCCTGATATGGCTGCCAATATGTTTCAGTAGGGCACATAGGACGTTCTTCAAGACGTTACTGAAGATGGGCTGGGACATTCTGGCTGCCCAGCCCATTGTGATTTGGAAGGACCCTGAGGCAATGAAGTGGAGGACTGCCAACACCTCTACTGTGGGTGTGATGGCATTGGGATGACGAAGACCAGGCCGCAGATCCGGCTCCAACAGCCTCACAAGATCTATGATGGTCTTACGGTTGAGGCGATAGCACTGGATGATGTGCCACTCTTCAAGGGGGCACGATTTACCAGGGGCCTGTAGACAGGAGCATTCCTCACCATCATTCTTCCACTATACCTGGGAATAGGAGGGAGTGGCAATTATTAAGTGCATGAAGGACTGTGTGGACGCAGCAAAGCTGTGCACAAGTCACTATTAAATATCCATGACGCACCTCGTAAACCCCCTCTGTACACATTTTAGCAGTAAAACGGCAGCCGCCTGTCCTGCATGCACAGGACAGTTGGAAGTGAGTGAATTCTGCTGGCGTAAGACGTCATGGCGTTAGGCAGTTGCAACATCCGTGCAACTTCTCACTGGTTAACATGGTTGCCTATGGGAGACATGAGCCAATGACAATCACCGCCGGTGACGGTGATGTCCGCGGCGGCTGTGACTGCCATTTCATGTGCTCATGTTCACTTGACTCGGGGAACACGTGCTGAGTATACCTCCACTGCGTGTGCTGCTGTGTTCTGCCACTGGTAGACAAGATGCCACGTGATGCAGGGGATAGGGCCCCAGCCTCACACAGGAGGAACTTAAGAAGCTTCTGGAGCGTGTCCTACCCCTGAATAGCCAGTTGTATGGGGCACCAGGGCAGCAGGTGAGTGCACTATGATTGTACTGTCTGTGAGTGGTACGAATGTGGATGGGGGCCTTGAGACGAGGATGAGTGACTTGTGGAAGGACCTGGCTGTGGGATGTGAGGACAACTGGAAGACTGAAATGTGCGTCTGTTCAGGGGATGTGTTGGGTCCAATACAGTCCCTAAGATCCCATGCTACATGACTGTCTCCTCTTTGTGTTATCCATGCAGGTGAGCGCCCATCAAAAGAAGGGGATATGGTGTGCCATCACCAAGCAAGTGCGGACCCTGGGGGTCCATGCCCGGCAGGGCACCCACTGCAGGAAGCGGTGGGAGGACCTGCAATGCTGGGCAAGGATGACCGGTGAGATCCAGCTGGGGACGTCCTCCCAACGAGGGAGGGGTGCCCGTCAGACTTTGACCCCCGTTATGTCCCGCTTTTGGGCAGTGGCGTACCCTAAGGTGGATGGGCGCTTGAAGGCAGCACAGCAGCTACAAGGGGGTGAGTTCACATTTGTACCTAGGTTATGTGGTGAGTGATAGGTGCAGTGTGTGAAGGTGTAGAATGTGTGCTAGGTAGCTACTGTATGACTAGGCTTGGGACACATTGATGCTGGATGTGCTACATACAGGTGTTCAAATGCCGTGCTGGATGTGAGTTGGGGTTACCTTCACTGCTAAGTGGCGTTGATGACAGGGCAACTGTGTTGATGACAGGGCAACTTTGTAGTACATGAGTAGGGTCTTACATGTGGACATGGTTCCTGCTTCTGGAGTGCACACACATTGTACTCCCAACTATCCAATCAGTGTTGCTGGGGCCATATTCCTATCTGCTATCTGCTGGCATGTGGTGTATGTGTAGTCTGCGAAGTCTGAGGTTTCACATCATACAGCTATATGTGCTTGGGTTATGTGGCTGTGTAAGTATGCCTCTAAACATCCATTGAGTACAAATTTCGGCTCTAGTGATCGTATGGAGCCATGTGCCAATGGTGTGGGTAAGACATGTGTTGAGGGTATGGTTGCCGTCCTGTCCAGGATTGAATGTGTGTCAGCATGTGTGAAACTCATGAGCATGACTGAGGTGGCACACATGGGCTGTCATTGCAGTGAGATGGCACTGGAATATATTGTAGTGACTAGTATGTGGCTGTTGTGCTGGCATTGACCACTTGCTCCCTGTTCCCCTTCCTCCCACCGTGTCTCTCACTGTCCCTCCCTCCTTCTGCTTCTCGGTCTTTGTGTGCAACAGCATCATCTGGTGAAGGAGAAGTGGCACTGGCAAGTGGGGAAGCTGCATCCCACAGGACCCAGGAAGCTGATACCAGCGGAGTCGAGGGGACCAGTGGGACAGAGGGCGAGTGGAGCACCTCGGGGGAGACAGGAACATCTACAGCATCATCAGATTCTTCCTCCGATGGTGACTCCCTGGTGGTGGCAGATCCTTCAGGCCCTATGCCTGCACTATCCTTGTCCGCCACCCCCCTTACTAGCACCGCCCTCCCTGTAGCTCCCCACCCAGTTGCCCATGCCCGCTCACCCAGGAGGGTGGGCATCTCCTTCGCTGCAGGCACCTCTGCCTTCCACCTCCCTGTCCTCCTCTGGGCTGAGCCATGCCCTGTAGTCAGCAACCTGCAGTGCTGCCACAACAGGCACACCTGCTCCTCACACCTCCAGCTCCACGGCCATCACACCTAAGAAGGCAGGAATAAGGGGCAAGGCCAAGGCATCCACCCAACAGAAGGACAGTAAAGGGGGAAGAGGAAGGACCCCCATTCACACCCTGATCACCACCCCCCATCCCTGAGGTGCCTCCATGCTCCATTGATGCCTCTGCCCTGTGGAGGTCTGCACATTGCAGTCAAGAGTCAAGTTGCAGTCCGCACATGCCAGGTGTGCCCGGGACATTTGGGCAATGAGACACTGGCTTTTGTGGCTTCTTGTAAATAGTTATTTACTTGGGATTTTGATATTTCCAATTATAACTATCTACAACGGCACAGTTGGTGTCGGTGCTACATAGCTTGTTCTGGCTTTCCTTGCGCATGTATGTATGGTGATTGTGGGTTTGTGTGTGTGTGTACTAATGTCCTTCCCTCCAGTGTGTGCTAGGATGGGATACTTACAGCTGGTGTCTATGTCTGCATCACTGGTCCTGGATTTCAATGGCCAGCAGGAGCACTGGAAAGACTTGCAGTTCACATCCCATGGCGCCTACGAATGTATCTGTGTTCCAGAAGGTGGGTGATTCATTTTATGTTGTTTGTTTCTGCCATGGTTTTCGCGGTGGTTGGACCTCCCTGGAAGTCCTGGCGGTGTGCAACCTCGTAATACGGTGGGTGGAAACTGCCTGACCGCCGGCCTGAAGGGGCCTTCTGCCAGCAACAGCGGACCATCCACATTGGTGGTCCAGACAGAAACTTGACTGTGTTCTGCAGGTGCCTTCTAATACTCGTAATATGGCGGTCTATGCCGCCAGTCCCGCAGCGGTGCAACCGCCATCTCCACCGTGGCGGTCCACTGACCGCCAAACTCGTAATGAGTGCCTAAGTACTGAATAATCATTTTACTAGTGTCCATCCACTGCTCGTGCTTGGATTGAGGTACTTACTTTCTTGTTCTGCTTCTTCTTCGTTGTTGCTTCTTGTTCTCAGTCAGCATTGCTTCACCCTCTCTCTCCATGGTGCATCATTGATGGTTTTTCTCCCATTTAACTACTTAAAACAGATAATACCAGCCAGGCATCATGTATTTTCAAGTGCAGCCCCCTTGAGGTACTCTTGTGGAAATGGATGGGTTGTATTATTTTACGTTATCTCTGTTTTATTCTAATAACTGTGGATAAAGCCCATGCTTCTTTTTCAGTTTGGTCCAAGTGGTCTGTTTTGTCCTGCTGTTATGGTGCTGTCACTCCTACTTACTTTTTTATGGCAGCACTATGGGACATTTTCATTTAGATCCTATGTTGGCTTGGGTTGAAGGAAAGTAGTCTCAGGAGACTGTTCACACATCAGGTGGTGCAGAGGCTGCTCACGCTAGCAGATCTAGGAAATCGGTTGCATTGGCCTGCATTTACCTGCTTATTACAGGGAGAATCATGTTTAAAATAGTTCACTATCCTTTTAAGTTCCATGGACTACTACATTAAGGGGCATATTTAAGAGCCCTAGTGCCATTCCAATGCCACACTAGCATCATTTTTCACGCTAATATGGCATTAGAAGGCCAAAAATGCAGCGCCATATTTACAAAGTGGCGCAATGCATGCACTGCATCACTTTGTAACCACTTGCGCTACATTATGCCTGCATCAGGCATAGTGTATGCAAAAGGGGCATTCCCCAAGAGATTTCCTTGCACCATTTTTTTCCGGCACTTTTAACGCCTGTTCAGAGCAGGCATTAAAAGGAGGCTCCCATTGCTTACAATGTGCATCTGGGTGCTTTGCAGGATTAGCGTCAGAATTTTTGACGCTAGTCCTGCAAAGACCCGGGCTAGCATAAAAAATTCAGGCGCTAGTCCCCTAACTACCTCCATGGTGCGCCGTACACGGTGCACACATAATGGTATTAGGAGGGCGCTAAGGGGTGCAAGAAAAGTAGCACCACTTTTCTTCAATATGCTCCTAAATGTTTTCAACCAACGGTGAACATGGCAGATTTATTTTAAGAATCTGCATTCTATGTGAGATTTTATACTGTAACATTGATATTTTATTGGTCAATGGTATATATTGTTACAACTATAAATTTAAGAAAGAGGGGCAATGTGTCCTAAAATGAACACAAAGTAGGTCTGCACAAAATAGCAGCAAACAGTGTCAGTTAATTTAGAATTAAGCATTATCAAACTATTGTTTTCTAAATCACTCATGAACAAACTCAACAAAAGGAAATATTTTGGTAAACTAATATTACTTTCAGGATCACTTACAAAGAAGCTTAAAATGTGCCAACTAAAAAAACAAAAAAAGGGCACAGCAACATCTACAAAGATATGAATGATGAAAACAATAAGAAAACACAAGCAGAACACAAACAGAAACGCACTTGGAAAATTAACTTAGTTATCAAAGGAATGAAGATGGCCGTGACAGAAGAGAGCAAACCAGGAATAAAAACAAGATAAAAGTCCTAATGAAATCAAAGAACAAAGCAAAGCCCTACCAAATGGTCAAGAAAAGCAAAACACCAAGAATTAGAACTAGTCATTAATGAAAGAATTAAAAGCAGAATTCAAGAATTGAAGGGAAAGTGTTTTAAAAGGTGAAAATTTTAAAATGTTTAAAAACAGAGCCCTAAGCAAAAGAGAAAGCTGCTGAGGTAGAAAGAGTGTATTGAACCTGTAATAGATTAGGCATTCATGATATAAAGAAATTTGTTCATTGTAGTAATGAACAGAATAAAAGCTTTGTCTAGCCTGATATATACTTTTACACAAAAGAACTAAAAAGAGTTGAAAAGTAAAATCAGGAATATTCTGTAAAGTCTTAGGAACCAAATGGAATCAATACCTCCCACACAGAGGCTTAGTTTACGGAAGAGATTTATACAGAGGGGGCAACTTTGGAATATGCCGCAGATACCGACAGAAGAGGTTACCTCATTACAATTGGAATTGCAGTAGACAAGAAGTTAGAACCAAAGAAAAAAATACACAAACCAGCCCATCAATGAAAACGTTCTGCTATATGCAATGTAAGGAACAAAGCCATTTAAACGCTATTAGTGTCTTTGAAAGAAAATACTGTGGGCAGTATACAATTTGCAGGGATTACACTTTTGTTTGGTTTGCAAAATAAGTAAACAGCACGTACACTCATTAGCGTTTTTATCAGAAAAAGTGTGTGACAACACATTTCATCACATTTGAATAATTTCTGTGCATCACACACAAATATGTCAACTGATACGTAGACTAGACCATGGAAAAACTACTACCTTTTAACTAGGTCAACTAAACAATTAACTTTTCAATTGTCATGTTGCTGTTGTTGAAGATCTAACAGTTGATATCCAACTGATGTACTTTGGAATGCAAGAGGCATAAATAAATGTAGTCACGGATGCAAGAGCAGAAGACATAACAAATGACAGGGCACATTAATTGAGTCCTGATGTTCAAACAGCAGATGTTGAAATTCCAAACCAGGTACATGTAGTTTGCTGCCACACCTAATACAAAGAACAAACAAAAACAGTTGGCTTAAACAGAAAGATGATAACAAGGATATTCAGTTGTTTTTTTTAATTAGTGAATTATTTTATAGCAGAGGACAGATTTGATATAAGGAAGTTAGAAGATATATGTCAGTACTGGCAGGGCAAAATGGATGACAACAGTATGATAAAGAAGATCAGTTTTGAATGGATTTAGTGATTGCACCATTAACAAAAGAACTTGAGAAAGTACTAATGAGGGAACAACTACAACTCTAACATTGAGAAGCCCAAAAGTGGTATACCTGTCAGGAACATGTATAGCCACATCCTTTCAAGGATGTGAATGCCCATTGTGGTATTTTTGTGTTTCCTGACTCGTTTTTTTCAATTATAACCAGTGGTGTCTTGAACATATATATATATATATTTCGAGTGCATCTTTCGTGCAGCATAGTTGTGGTCGGAAGGGTACCAGGCTCTCGGCAGCGCTGAAACTAAATAAACAAGATTCTTTTCCACGTCTACATTCTGTCTCATTTGTGAGCAGTGACATTATTTATGCTCTATCAAACTGACTGATGTGAGGTTATATAACAGCATAATCATAAAAACACTGCATCCCTTCCAGGCCATAGTAAGAATGCAGCCAAAGATAGTAACAATTTCCCAAAATGAGGTACATAAAGGTACACCTGTCTACCTCTCTCTCTATATTTGAAAGATAATGTAGAGGCGCTAGTGATTGGTCGCCAAGAGATAGAACTCACTCGTATTCTGGCTAATAGCTTACCAACCAAAGATAAAAAGGTATGATAGGAACAGGGCAGTTTAGAAAAGGTAAAAAGAGCTCTTCAGTTCTTCAAGGAAAAAAATGATTATGCAAATATCGACAGTATATTTTCTGCATTATATTGCAGTTGTCTGAAAAGTAAATAATGTGAAATATAAAATCCAGAGAGTAGAGAGAAAAGGCAAAAAAAAACATTTATTATCACTACACCAACCACCCTATACATTCAAGAGAAGCAATGTGTGATTCTATAGAAATGTATCAAACGCACAAGCTGAAGGTGAACTTGTAAGGGAAAAAGCCTTGACAGCAAGGTGCTTCTCTGTACTATTTCCAAGTGGCTCCGATGGAGGAGGGAGCACTTAGACCATCTAATTGAAATTTCAGCATTAAAGTATCTAAAAATTCTGATAAAATCCTATTATTTTTTTAGGATAAACGCTGCAGGTAGAACATGGCGTATAATTTCCATCTTCTGTTTGTATTTAAAATGGCACACCTCAGCTACTCGTTTCAATGTGGTTATATGGTTCAGTAACGTGCCTGCCAGTGAGCTGCTGTAACAAATATTCATCAAAGAATAGGTTCTGGAAACATATTTAATTAAAATTGTTGCGACTCACCATGGAAACAAAGAATGCTGCTATGCTTTATACGGTAATGTAAAATGCATGTTGCGAAACTTAGGACCATCCACCTGGTTCCTGAACTTAAGTTGTGCAGCGTTTGCCTGGTATGATCTACAAGTTTTTCTCAGAGAGGCCAAAACAAACATACCTAGAGCACACATGAAAAAATCAGTGAGCTGTTTTAATTTACCCTGCAAATGGAGGAAGGTACTTTCAGAGAAGATTCCTTGCAATGGTGCATTTCCTGTACAGGAAGAACCTTTCATTTGCGGGGGTAACTGAGGTTTTTTCCAGGCGAAAAGACTATCAGGGCAGACGAGCACCACACAGTCATATGTTACTATGGAAAAATTATGTTCCAGAACGTGGACATGAGTCAAATGAAGCAGTAATGGATTTGAATGAAACATATGTGAAACCTGTAACTCCAACAAAGGTGAAAACAAAGACCAGAGACACTTATGCACAAAGCAGTGCTAATGTTTTGTTTAGATAAAAAGGCACGTTTTACACAAAATACAAATTTGGATTCCCCGGGACAGACCATCAAAAGGAAAAGTAAACAGCTATATGTATGCTGTCAGACATACCATTAGAAGAAAATCACTGAAAAATACCTATTCTCTGTAGGTCGAAGAGTCCTCAAAAAGCTTTAATGACAATAATGCAGTCATTTTCAATATGCAAAATGCCAACATTTATTTACAGTCTGTTGCAGACAACTCCACAACAGTGGAGAGAAAAATAATTTTGTACATTACTAAATCAGAGAAAATTATAATGAAGGATCCCAGTGATGATAAATCATCTGATGTGCTGTACAGCATTGGCACCCTCTTTGTGAATGTGGGGTATATGAGGCATATGACAATTCTAGTGGGCTTCTATGGGACGTCCAATAGAACTTTCTGGCTTCCTCGGGGACCTGTTTCCAAGGGTAAAGGAATTCAAAGCAATGACAGAATTAAATCCAGAGAATACAAACGTGCTCAAAACAAACATAATAGATACTTATTATCCACAAAGAAGCAGCACCTTAAAAGTGTATGTTTACATCAGATAAGTACAATACTACTGTTGTAACCATGACAAGACTGGTCACTACCCTCTAACGCGCTGTGAAAGATGCTGGTTAGCTATTCAAACCTAACCTTAATTAACTATTGCTGTCTAAGTCGACTTTTCAACATACGGAGAAAACAAGATCTGTTGGAAGGGCATGACCCACATGAGGCAGCCTTCCAGGTTGCAAAGAATGAAATCCAAAGTCCTTCATTTACAAACTATTTAGATGCGCCTTAACAGGAATGAGCTGAGGAAGCAAACGTTGCAGAGGAAATTGCTAATGACACCCCAGAAGTCAGTCAAACAACCATTGTCAATATGTAGGGTGACCAGAGGTCCCAGATTTCCCCGGACAGTCCCGGTTTTTAGAGGACTGTCCCGGTGTCCAACACTTCTCTTAATTTTAAATAACTGTCCCAGTTTTTGGGACATAGGTCAGATTATTAAATAAATGTCCCGACAAAGGTCAGATCATCTAGGCAAGCATAAGGTAAATGGGCCTACAAAGTATGAAATAATGTAGATTTTCCTAGTAAATTTATGAAGGAAAGTCTTAATTTTATTAAAGACACGGAGGCGAGTATTATGCTTTTCTTTTCTTGTTTAATTAAACACCAGCTGCAGTCAAGAACTACAATTCCCATGAGGCTAGAGAAAATTGACCAATGGGAATAAACAAGTAGTCACCACTAATACACCAATCATTAACAGGCCGACCCTATAATACGTATCTTGACTGTGAACAGCCCTCTTTTCTTATGTGAGCTTAAAAGGTAATAAACAAAGGAATAATGGAACAACATATACATAATGCCAAGAACACCGACAAAAGGTCTTGAATAACGATCAAAAGTCCAGCAATAGAACGTGGTAGATCTTGAACATTGGGGTCCTGAAAGTTGGCTTTAAACGCTGCAGACGAGGTGGTACCAGAAACGTGGCGGTGAACGCAGAAGTCCTCAAGAGGAAGTCTGTGGAGTTGTTGAAGATGTTGCTGGGAGGGAACAAAGATAAAAAATTCGAATTTGTAGAGGTGGGATAGTACTCGCCTCCATGTCTTTAATAAAATTAAGACTTTCCTTCATAAATTTACTAGGAAAATCTACATTTCATGGCAAAACCGGAGGCTCCTTTTATGCTATTTCAAAGCGAATCAATAACATCTAAAGAAGCATGGTGAACAGGTTTTCAATAAAACACTTTGAAAACATTATCATTAGACCAGTCAGCGGATCTGAGAATGTCCTCCAGACGGGAACCAGCCCAAAAGGCTTTGGAAGCCATAGCTCCCCTAGTGGAATGGGCCCCGAAAGCGGAAGTATCAGTACCCGCCAAATTCATAATTCATCTGACCCAATGAGCCAGAATAGGAGAGGACACAGGTTTGAAAGGTTTTCTGAAAGAGATAAGGAGCTGGGACGCGGAGTAAGTTCTCAAATCGTCTGTCTGATGTTCATAAGCTTTTAAACATTGGCCCACACATAATTTAGGATGCTCTGGAAAATAAGGATAAAAGACTGAGGAAAGACTAGTTTTTGTACGTCTGTGAACATTGAATAGAACACCTGTTGGGGTAAAATGGCGTGCTGTAATATCTAACGCTCTAATATCAGAAAAACGTTTAAAAGAAACAAGGCATAACAACATGGTAAGCTTGGCCGATAATTTTTGAGAGGTAGCAAAGTATTGTCCGGCCAAGACAAAAACAAATTAAAGACAAGATTTACATCCCATAAAGAACTATATTTAGGTTTAGGAGGATTGGAAAATTGTACTCCCTGTGAAAGGCAACACACTTAAGGGTGTTCTCCGATTGGTTTTCCGTTGCTGTATGTGTGTGAAGAAGAAATAGCGGACCTATACGAATTAATAGTACGGTAAGTCTTACCCTTACTAGCTTCTTCTACAAGAAAATTGACTATGAAAGTTACATCTGCTTTAAAGGGATCAATGTGTTTTACCAAACACCAGCTATGCCAGAGGGACCAGGCTGATCTATACACCTTTTTTGTTCCTGGAGCCCAGGATAGACCGATGAGGTTTGAGGCCTCTGTCGAAATAGAAGGGAAAGAGTGAAGGGTGGGATCCATGATATTTTCCATGCTGAAAGGGTTAGGAGATTGTCTAGGATGAGGGGGTGAGGAAGACCGAGGGGGTTGGAGAGTAGATCCGGAAAGGAGGGAATAAGAAAGGGGGGTTCTATTGATAATTCCAGAAGAGTGGTAAACCACACTTGGGACTGCCAAAAAGGAGCAATGAGGACCAATGTAGCTTTTGACGACGAACCTGAACTAATAGACGGGCGATTATTATGAAAGGAGGGAAGGCATATTTGAGGGAGGTTGACCAATTTTGAGAAAAAGCATCGAAGGCTAACGCCGCGGGATCCGGACGCCAACTGAAAAACTGCGGAAGTTGCGAGTTGGGGTGAGAAGCGAAGAGATATATGCGAAAAGGGCCCCATTTGCGGAAGATGGATTGGAAGACCTTGTGATGAAGTTTCCATTCGCTTGAGTCTCGAAAATAACAAGATTGCCAATCTGCCACTGTACTGAGATTGCCTGGTAAGTACTCTGCTTGGACTGATATTTTGTTTTGAAGACAAAAATCCCAAAACTCTTTCGCTAATTCTGCTAAAGGTTTGGACTTTGTTCCTCCTAAGTGGTTTATGTAACGAACCGCTGAAATATTGTCCATCCTGAGAAGAACTGAACAACAAACCCTGTCTCGACTTTTGATCGCAAATGACCCAGCAAGCATCTCTAAACAATTTATGTGCAACTTTGACTCCTCTAGAGACCATGTGCCTCTAGTCGAGATTGGACCACACCGGGCTCCCCACCCCTGCAGATTTGCATCTGATTCTAATCTGGGGCTGATGCGAAGATAGTCCTGCCTTTCCAAGCGTCTAAATGGTCTATCCACAATTGCAGTTCTGTACGAGAGTCTTGATCTAGGATAACGGATTCCGAATAAGCCAACCCTCTTTGAAGATGACGAATCTTTAGTCATTTAAAAGCTCGATAATGTAATGGACCTGGAAAAATGGCCTGGATTGAAGAGGATAGAAGGCCTACTATTCTTGCTAGGGATCTGATGGAAAGGCGAGAACTGCGCAAAGTCTGAAGAATTTCTGACTTGATAGACTTTATTTTTGCTGACGGCAGAAGAAGGATGGCAGAAACGGAATCCACTAGGAAACCTAAAAACTCGATTCTTTGGACTGGAACCAGGGAAGACTTTCCGTTGTTGATAATGAAGCCTAGATCTGAGAGAAGCAAACAGGTTAAATGAACGTGATCGAGAAGATTCAAATTATTTTGGTTCATAAGGAGGATGTTGTCTAAGGAGATAATTAGTCTGACTCCCGGAGCTCTGAGGGAGGCTATCACTGGTTTCATAAGTTTCGTGAAACACCAAGGTGCGGAAGACAGACCGAAAGGAAGGGATGAAAAATGATATGTTTGACCGAGCCATTGGAATTGCAAAAACTTTCTTGAAGTTGGGTGCATGGGAACTGTGAGGTAAGCATCCTGAAGGTCCAAACGAACCATCCAGTCGCCTTGTAGAAGAGAATCTCTGAGATGTAAGATGGTTTCCATCTTGAAATGACGATAAGCTACAAATTGGTTGAAAAGTTTGAGATTGATAACAGGACGCCTCTTGTTGTTTTTCTTTTGGACTAGAAAGACTGAACTGACAAAGCCCGAAGGGTCGAGGGGACAAGGGACAATAGCTTGTTTTTGGAGAAGTGATCGAATTTCTGTGGAAATCATATTTTTCATTTCCAACGAGAACTGGGGAGGATGAGGAAACTTTGACTGAAAAGGCTCTGAGTAAAGCTCTATAGTGTATCCCTGAACTGTGTTCAAAACCCAAGGGTCTGCTGTGAGAGACCGCCACTTTGGAAGGAACAATGCAAGAGGACCTCCCACCGGAAGAAGAATGGAATGACTTACCAGGCTGGGGAGAGAATCTGGAGCCTCTGCTGCCCCTGTTCCTGAATCCTTGATTCCTTTGGGGATACAACTGAGGTCTGTACTCTTGGTAGGAGTTGGAGTAAGCACCATGGGAACCTTGATTACTGTACGATCGGCCGGCAAAGCGGTTCCTGCCTCTGCCAGCCCTGGAGAAAACTCAACTGGAGAACATATTTTTTAAAGATTGCTGAGCTTTGTCGAGAGATGCGAACGTGGCAACATATTTGCTGAGTTCTTTGATAAATGAGTCTCCAAATAGGAAGCCTTCCACTTTGACCCCTGGATCCGAGGTTGCCAAACTGACGAGCTTAGGATCCAGCTTAAGCAACAATCTTTTCCTACGTTCGTGGGTTATAGCACAATTAGCATTCCCCAATAAGCAAACAGTCCGCTGCACCCACAACGACAGTTCAACAGGGTCCAAATCAGTATTATCCAGACGGGATGCTTTTGCCATTTCAAAGATACGGGATAAGGGGCCCACAACATCCAAAAGCTTATCGTGGCAGGTGGACCAGGCCTTGTCAACTCCTTTTTGTGGGTCTTTGCCGAATTTGGAGAAAAAGGTAATGAGGGAAGTGTCAATAATAAGGGTCGCTGTAATCTTTGAAGGAAGGGAGGGACGGGGACATTCTGCTTTGAGTTTTGCTCTTACCTGTTTGTCGAGGGGGGAACATAATCTGGAGGTCAAATATTCTGCCACATGATCTGCAGGTAGCCACTCGGTAGAGTGAGGATGCTGGATGTCATTGGTATCAAACATGGGCTCTCCATCTGTGTCCATAACTTTGCATGATTTGGAACCCAAAAGGGCTTGCATTTTTGCTTTTTTAGGAGGAGGAGGAGAAGAGACAGAGTCTCTATTATCTTTGTCGGAAAGATCCGAATCCGGGTAATTGTCATGCAAATCATCATCATCAGTGTCCAAAATTTTTGAAATTACTATGGGAGTAATATGCTTTGTCTTGGATGCACATTTTTTTGACGATTTAGAAAGTAACCCCTCCCTTAAGGGAGGCCTTTGAGGAACCAAGTCCTCTGCCTTGTGTGAGTGATCCTCACCAATCAATAGCATTGTTTTATTATTTTTTTAAATACCAGGATGCTCTCTGCTTTCCCCCGCAGAATGGGACAAAATCGTCTTGGACATTAACTGTACAACAGAATTTTCCAATGTTTTAGATAATTTATCTAAAGAAGCAGATACTGCTTGCTCCACTGATGATTGAACAAAATCATTAAGATTTTCTTTAATCATCTCCTTCTCCTCAATGGCAGCATGAGAAAATGGTGAGCTATCCATAATATAATCAAATATAATTAGGTAAACTGAAGGAGTCAGAAAACGGTGAGGAAAGGGTTAAAATCCCTTTACCGAAGCCAGAGAGGCACTAAGCTCCACCTATGGGCGGAGAAAAAACACAAAGAAACTAAGGCTGGAGAATGGCACCATCCGAAGGAAACTGTCGGAAGGTCCGATGGCTAAAAACAGGAGCCGGCAACGACGAAAAAGGAGCAAATACTCTTATCTGAGGTGATGAGGCTGAAAGAAACGCTGTCTCTTCACTGCGACCGTTGGAGAAAGATGGCGGTCGCGCTGTAGAGAAAAGCGTTGAAAACGAATGTTTGTGGAACGCGCGCGCCGCGGGGAAAATGTGCGGCTACAAGCCGACTTGTAACATGAGATGAAGCGCGATAAGATAACGTGCAAAGCAAAAACATACACAAATATGTTTAGACAAATAAGTTCAAACAAACCAAATATATTAATATATAATGAATGAAAAAATACTTATATTGACTGCGAGCAGCAAGAAAAGAGGGCTGTTCACAGTCAAGATACGTATTATTGGGTCAGCCTGTTAATGATTGGTGTATTAGTGGTGACTACTTGTTTATTCCCATTGGTCAATTTTCTCTAGCCTCATGGAAATTGTAGTTCTTGACTGCAGCTGCTGTTTAATTAAACAAGAAAAGAAAAGCATAATAGGAGCCTCCGGTCTTGCCATAAAATTGAAGTATCTTATCTGTTACTGTCAGGCAACACAGTCCCTTGTCTGCTCCCAGCTGAGAGGCGGAATGGGGAGCAGAGAGAGGTGGGTGGGTTGGGAGTGTAGGGTGGGAGGTCAAGCCATAGCTAATTTTATATATGCAGTCTTGTAAATGTGTGTGTGTATATGTGTGTGTGTGTACATATACACAGACACAGACACACACACAAACACACACAATCTATAGGCACACATTGACAAAGCTACGCAAAAAAACGGAACAGGCCAGATATAAAAGTGAGAGTAATGTATTTAGTCCTTCTTTTATGTCTGACCTCACCCGGTTTTTGCTCCTCAAAATCTGGTCACCCTGTCAATATGGTTGATCCACTTGGCAATTCACTAATTCAAAATGAAGGACAGATTGCAATGAATGAGGCTGAGTTAGCCATGAAACATGCCACTGAAGAAATAGTTGACTCGCAAGCCATAGTAGACAATCTTGACACAGAACAAAAAGTTGTGCATGAAACTATAATTCAAGAGGTGAGCCATGGAATGCTCCATCAAGCCAAAAAATGCAGTTACTCAAGCAGTACTCCTCTGCTTTACTCTATACGTTCTATACATTCAAATACAAGCTATAACAGCATGTGTGTATCACAAACAGGCTGAAAACTATCTTGTATTCTAATTGCTCCAAATTGACTTGCAGCATTCAATATTAACCTCTTAGCTGCTGGGCCTCCCCCCCCCCCCCACACAAACAGGCTCAAAACTATCTTGTATTTCTAATTGCTTCAAATTGACTTGCAGCATTCAATATTAACTTCTTAGCTGCTGGGCCTTACCCCCGTGCTGAGCCCTTTTGTGGCTATTTGGGGTAGTTCGCGCTTAGGCCTTTTTACCTTTTTGTCCACATAAGCTATCCACACCAAGTTTGCGTCCTTTTTTTCCAACATCCTAGGGATTTTAAAGGTACCCAGAGTTTGTGGGTTCCTGGAGGAGACTAAGAAATTAGCCAAAACACAGAGAAAATTTCATTTTTTTAAAACAAATGGCAAAAAAAGGGCTGCCGAAGAAGGCTTGAAAATTGCATCAACAAAGGGTTTGCGGTGCTAAAATCACCATCTTCCCTGCTTTCAGCAACAGGCAGACTTGAATCAGAAAACCACATTTTTCAACACAATTTTGGCATTTTACTGGGACATATCCGATTTTTACTATCTTATGTGCTTTCAGCCTCCTTCCAGTTAGTGACAGGAATGGGTGTGAAACCAATACTGGATCCTGGAAAGCTAAACATTTTGGAAAAGTAGACAAAATTCTAAATTCAGCAAGGGGTCATTTGTGTAGATCCTACAAGGTTTTCCTACGGAAAATAGCTGAAATAAAAAAATATTGAAATTGAGCTGAAAAAAACAGCCATTTTCTCCACGTTTTAATCTGTAACTTTTCCATGCAATGTCAATTTTTTTAAAGCAATATACCATTACGTCTGCTGGACTCTTCTGGTTGCGGGGATACATAGGGCTTGTAGGTTCATCAAGATCCCTAGGTACCCAGAGCCAATAAATGAGCTGCACCTTGCAATGGGTTTTCATTCTATACCAGGTATACAGCAATTCATTTACTGAAATATAAAGAGTGAAAAATAGGTATGAAGAAAACTTTTGTATTTCCAAAATGGGCATAACATAAGGTGTTGAGAAGCAGTGGTTATTTGCACATCTCTGAATTCCTGGGTGCCCATACTAGCATGTGAATTACAGGCCATTTCTCAAATAGATGTCTTTTTTACACACTTTATTACATTTGGAAGGAAAAAATGTAGAGAAAGACAAGGGGCAATAACACTTGTTTTGCTATTCTGTGTTCACCCAAGGCTCCCGATATAAATGGTACCTCAATTGCGTGGGTAGGCCTAATGCTCGCGACAAGAAACGCAACATGGACACATCACATTTTTACATTGAAATCTGATGTGTTTTTTGCAAAGTGCCTAGCTGTAGATTTTGGTCTCTAGCACAGCCGGCACCTAGAGAAACCTACCAACCCTGCTCATTTTTTAAAACGAGACACCTAGGGGAATCCAAGATGGGGTGACTTGTGAGGCTCTCACCAGGTCTGTTACCCAGAATCCTTTGCAAACCTCAAAATTTTGCCCAAAAAACACTTTTTCCACACATTTCGGTGACAGAAAGTTTTGGAATCTGGGAGGAGCCACAAATTTCCTTTCAACCAGCGTTCCCTCAAGTCTCCCGATAAAAATGGTACCTCACTTGTGTGGGTAGGCCTAGCACCGGCGACAGGAAATGTCCCAAAACACAACATGGACACATCACATTCTCCCAAAGAAAACAGAGCTGTTTTTTGCAAAGTGCCTAGCTGTGGATTTTGGCCTCTAGTCCAGCCGGCACCTAGAGAAACCTACCAAACCTTTGCATTTTTAAAAACTAGAAACCTAGAGGAATCCAGGATGGAGTGACTTGTGCGGCTCTAACCAGGTTCTGTTACCCAGAATCCTTCGCAAACCTCAAAATTTGGGCCAAAAAAACACTTTTTTCTCACATTTCGGTGACAGAAAGTTCTGGAATCTGAGAGGAGCCACAAATGTCCTTCCACCCAGCGTTCCCCTAAGTCTCCCGATAAAAATGGTACCTCACTTGTGTGGGAAGGCCTAGCGCCCGCGACAGGAGGTGCCCCAAAACACAACATGGACACATCACATTCTCCCAAAGAAAACTGAGCTGTTTTTCGCAAAATGCCTAGCTGTGGATTTTGGCCTCTAGCTCAGCCAGCACCTAAGAAAACCTACCAAACCTGTGCATTTTTTAAAACAAGACACCTAGGGGAATCCAGGATGGGGTGACTTGTGGGGCTCTCACCAGGTTCTGTTACCCAGAATCCTTTGCAAACCTCAAAATGTGGCCAAAAAACACTTTTTCCTCTCATTTCGGTGACAGAAAGTTCTGGAATCTGAGAGGAGCCACAAATGTCCTCCTACCCAGCGCTCCCCCAAGTCTCCCGATAAAAATGGTACCTCACTTGTGTGGGTAGGCCTAGCGCCCGCAACAGGAGATACCCTAAAACACAACATGGACACATCACATTTTCCCAAAGAAAACAGACCTGTTTTTTGCAAAGTACCTAGCTGTGGATTTTGGCCTCTAGCTCAGCCGGCACCTAAGGAAACCTACCAAACCTGTGCATTTTTTAAAACAAGACACCTGGGGGAATCCAGGATCGGGTGACTTATGGGGCTCTCACCAGGTTCTGTTACCCAGAATCATTTGCAAACCTCAAACTTTGGTAAAAAAATACTCACATTTTAGTGACAGAAAGTTCTGCAATCTGAGAGGAGCCACATATTTCCTTCCACCCGGCGTTCGCCTAAGCCTCCCGATAAAAATGGTACCTCACTTGTGTTGGTAGGCCTAGTGCCCGTGACAGGAAGTCCCCCAAAACACAACGTGTACATATCACATTCTCCCAAAGAAAACAGAGCTGTTTTTTGCAAAGTGCCTAGCTGTGGTTTTGGCCTCTAGCTCAGCCGGCACCTAAGGAAACCTACCAAACCTGTGCATTTTTTTAAAACAAGACACCTAGGGGAATCCAGGATGGGGTGACTTGTGGGGCTCTCACCAGGTTCTGTTACCCAGAATCCTTTGCAAACCTCAAAATTTGGCCAAAAAAACACTTTTTCCTCACATTTCGGTGACAGAAAGTTCTGGAATCTGAGAGGAGCCACAAATTTCCTTCCACCCATCGTTCCCCCAAGACGCCCGATAAAAATGGTACCTCACTTGGGTGGGTAGGCCTAGCGCCCACGACAGGAAGTGCCTCAAAAGACAACGCGGACACATCACATTCTCTCAAAGAAAACTGAGCTGTTTTTTGCAAAGTGCCTAGCTGTGGATTTTGGCCTCTAGCTCAGCCGGCACCTAAGGAAACCTACCAAACCTGTGCAGTTTTTAAAATAAGACACCTAGGGAAATCCAGGATGGGGTGACTTGTGGGGCTCTCACCAGGTTCTGTTACCCAGAATCCTTTGCAAACCTCAAAATTTGGCCAAAAAAACACTTTTTCCTCACATTTCGGTGACAGAAAGTTCTGGAATCTGAGAGGAGCCACAAATTTCCTTCCACCCAGCGTTCCCGATAAAAATGGTACCTCACTTGTGTGGGTAGGCCTAGCGCCCGCGACAAGATATGCCCCAAAATACAACGAGGACACATCACATTTTCCCAAATAAAACAGACCTGTTTGTTGCAAAGTGCCTAGCTGTGGATTTTGGCCTCTAGTTCAGCCGGCACCTAGGGAAACCTACCAAACCTGTGCATTTATTAAAACTAGACACCTAGGGAAATCCAGGATCGGGTGGCTTGTGGGGCTCTCACCAGGTTCTGTTACCCAGAATCCTTTGCAAACCTCAATATTTGGCAAAAAAACACTTTTTTCCTCACATTTCAGTGATAGAAAGTTCTGGAATCTGAGAGGAGCCACAAATTTCCTTCCACCCAGCATTCCCCCAAGTCTCCCGATAAAAATGGTACCTCACTAGTGTGGGTAGACCGACTGCCCGCAACAGGAATAAATCACACAACGGTCAATGTTGGTCCTTACATGAGGCAACTGTTGACCCTGCGGTGATCCATTCCTGACACAGGCACTAGGTACAGGCACTCAAGTGGGATAGTGTTTTTATCAGGACAGGTGAGGAATCACTCGGTGGTAGGAATTTTGTGGACCCCAGCATATTCCTACAGTGGTTGTGACAGAAATACAAAAAAAATAGAGTTTTTATTCAACATTTCAGCTTTGCATGGTATTATGGGTAAGAAAACTTTGGGGAATCCACACAAGTCACATCACTATGGACTCCCCCAGATGTCTAGTTTCCAGAAATGTCTATGTTTAGTAAGATTCCCTATTTGGCCGCCGAGCCCAGGACCAAAAACACAGGTGCCTGTCTTACAAAACCAGTTTGTTTTGTGATATATAATTTTGATGTCTCTGCAATATGATTTGGGCGGTGGAATTTGGGGCTGAACTAAATTGGGGAGCTCCCAAGAGAGTACTCTCTCTCTCTGTGCTTGCCGCTGCATTCACCTGCGCTCTGGGTTGGGCTAACCCGCTATTGTCCCGTTGCACAGACTGTGGTTGCGAAGGGACAGCAGGACTGTCCTCATCACCTCCCTCATAATTACTGGAAGAGGAGTTATCGAATGGGACTCCTCTGACTGAAAAATCACTCCCAGAGTCTGCGCCATTGTCCTATCCCTCAGATGCTGTCTCAGTATCTGCTGTGTCAGTCTCTGATCCTATGTCAGAGCTGTCCTCTATAACCCGAGTGAGGGCGTGAGCAGCAGTCAACCAACGAAATGCCATCTCTGCTACTGGCTAAAATGTTGCTCTAAAACACTAGCCTACGTAGACAGTCACAAAATTGCTGGTGTGTGTGTGATATGTGCAACAGCAGAGGTCACTTTACCTTCGCTTCTTCTCTCAATCAGCACGTTCTTTCAAGACACTCAAAAAACACCTTGTCACATACGAATCGTCACAGTCTTTAGCACCTCTAGCGCCCAGTCCAACAATCATTACTGGTGCTCCCATGTCCTCCTCCTCGGATTCCCTCGCTACCACCCAGCAAAAGTGCCCTTCATCTCTCCATAGCTGCCCCCCACACATACATTTCATTTGTATTATAGCGCAGGTAATGGCTGACTTTACTAATGTACTCAGCTATTTACATAAAATACAGATTTGTTCTTTGCAGTAGGCATATAAACCTTCTGCGCTTCTTTATGGCACCAAAACTGCCACTAGAGAAAAGGCTGATCCTTTTGTAGCACAAACATAATCACAAGACTTACTTGACCTTGTTATTGCTGCCTAAAAGCTATAATTGAAACGCGTCAGTTGAGTATGTGTAGTGCTTTGAAGACGCAAGCTGCAACTGCAAGACAACGGGTGGCAAAATACATATTTATATATATATATATATATATATATATATATATAATACCACAAAGCTCATTGCTCGTTCCAAAGAGAACCAGGATACCTCCATATACTGTTCCAAGATTTATTCACAGCAAACAAGTGAAATCCAACGCGTTTCGGCAATCAGCCTTGATCATATATATATAAAGTCAATTTTCTTCACCCACTAGGACAAGAAATCAAGACGCAAGACGGACAGTTTGTAAATTATATTGAAAGAAAATAGGTCTTCCTCCCAACGCGTTTCAGCCGTAGCCTTGTTCACGGATGGGGGAATGTTGCAAACAACAGAAATAAATACACATACATAGACATAAAAGAAGGACTCAAACCACCATACAAGTATATATCCAAATGCAGTAATGAGTGCCATCTTATAACGGTTAAATAGGTCATAATATCTCAGCAAGTGTATATTACAATTTAACCAACTTTCAATATAAATAAATGCCTACAGTTATCTATTCCATTTCTCAAATGTCACCTACATAACCAAATGCACTATACTTAATACTCCTATTGGATATGAGTCCCTCTATCACAATTGAATGCAATAAAACCAAACACAGCCCCAAACAAAACACCTAGTGTAGGATTAATACTAAAACCGAATATTTTTACAGACTTAATTCAAAGATATCAAAAAAGCTCCAAAGAAAATTCGATTTTTTTTTAGAACAATTAGAAAAAATTCAAAAAATTCGAAAAATCCAGCAAGTCATTATTTAACTCACAGATGGGTATTCATCTCTTCACTTAAGTTTAACCCATTGGGAGACAAAGTCATGAATTTAATAATATACTTTGATTCAAGAACCCGTAACATTTTCTGTCTATCACCACATTGTGAATTAAGTTTAATCTGATCACAAACCAAGTATGTAAGTTGTCTTTCATCACCTTGATGTACTTCATGAAAGTGTCGTGCTACCGGGTAACTACGATCAAAGTTACGTATGGTTCTTACATGTTCTAGCATTCTCTTTTTTGCTTTATGAATCGTACTGCCCACGTATATTTTGTCACATGGACATCGTAAGCAGTAGACACAGAAATCTGTGTTACACGTATAAAAGCCCTTAATGGTATATTCATCTTGACCAACGCCCCATGTTACATTCTTAGAGTCCTTACTGTATCTACATGCTTTACATTGTTGACAGCAGAAAAAGCCTGAGATTCCAGATCTCCCACTCTCAGGTTTAATACTGCTAAGCACCATATTGGGGCTGAGATTGTCCCTAAGTGACCTACCCTTACGGAAGGTTAATGCAGGACTGCATGTAACATGGGGCGTTGGTCAAGATGAATATACCATGCTTCAAGGCATCACCGTGAGTTGCTGGCTTTGTTTTCAAAACCCTTATTGTAACCAGTTGGGAGCGCGCTTTCATTGAGGACATCTCGTTTTTTATATATATATATATATATATATATATATATATATATATATATATATACATACATATATTATACATATATATATATAGATCACTTTTATATGTGGGTCTGGTTTTCCTGGGGTACGATGGCAGTCCCCAGGGAAGGCACACATGCATTGACAAAAGTTATCTTACGTTTGTAATTGCATACGTTGTTTTAATGAATAGCAAAAGCCTCCTTAAACAACATATGCAATTATAAACGTTGTCCGATCATCTCCTTTTATCACAGGGATGTGATGTTTGATATATGTGGATTTCCAGGTCCACGCTCAGACCGCCACGGAGGTGTGCCTCGGGATTCCAGTAGTAGTGTATGTGGCAGAATATATATATATATATATATATATATATATATATATATATATAATATCTATCTATCTATATGGATGTATATCTATGTATGTAGATAGATATATCTATATACGTATATAGCTATATATACACAGACAGATCTATCTACATAGATAGATATATCTATATATAGATCTATACATATATAAGAGCTATATATTTTTTATTGTAGTTGTATGGTTTCCTTGGGGGCCATAATGGCCCCCAGGGAAACCCTACAACTACTAAAAAAAGTATTGCCCTCACAGGGGGTCGCCCTGCCCACGGGTGACCCCCTGTCAATATCTTTTTTTTTATTTTTTTTATTTAGCCCCTGGGGGGTGATCGGTATTATCACGCCCCCCCAAAGGGGCACCAACCTTTATTTAAAAAAATATGCCCCCGGGGGGGTGGCCCATTTGCTGAGGGGGCCGACCCCCCCCCAAGTGAAATCCCTGGTGTCTAGTGGGGTTTCCTGGGCCTCGATCTACCTCTTCAGGACGGCCTCATTTGAAAGGGGAGAGTCTCCCCTTTCAAACAAGGCCTTCCCGAATGTCGGGAAGGCCATTTGGGGACGTTTGCCTGCTTCCTGCTCCATTGGGGAAAACAAAACAGTGACGTCAGCGCGTCACAAAGGGGCGGGTGTGGGATCAGGGGGAGACACAGAAGATCTTCTGTGCCTCCCAGTTTTTTTTTTTTTTAAACCCTCCCTGGTGTCGGCCACTGGTCGTGACCCGCACCAGGGAGGTCGCGTGGGCATCAGCCAGTGGCCAACGCCTGCACTAAACAGGTTAAAGAAGTAACAACTCATCATTGTTCACTAATGCCTGTAAAACATGAATAACTGTATTTCAACAAACTGATTCCTGCGATGTCGTAAGAACTTCACTGTATTCCGTGCAAAATGAAGGTGTAGACAATTGCTGAAGTAAGTCTGGTATCAAAGTTATTGTTCGGTTTTGCTCAGAGTAGACTATGATGAGTTGATTGGTGGGAAGCATTTCATTATCTTTGGGGTTTACTGCTATTGACACAAATGAAAAAACAGCCCATGTGTTTACGTGGTTGAGCCATAAGCAAACAAGAGCTGCTTTAGAAATAAAGAAAAAGTATAGGAAAAGTAAGCTTATTGACACATTTCAAGTATGTGAAATTGCCACACAGCATTAGTCAGGCTGCAGATAAAGAGTGACATATTGACACAAATAATAGTAGGTATACTTAGTGAATCTGTCAAAAAAAATGTTGACTTCCTGAATATCTAAAAAATTATATTGACATAAAGTAGGGGGTCCACAGGTTATTGAAAATGTTGTAGATTATAAACAGCTGTGTGTTTAATTCTGATTCTGTAACATTGTGCCACTTTCAACTATGCCATGTTTGAGCCTTTTCTTTTGGTGGCACTTAGGGCCTCTCTATATCTCTTTCTCCATCTACCTCTTCCTCTAACACTCTGAATCATACTGGCTACCTCACCTTTCTCTCCCGTACTGGCTATGTTACCTTTCTCTCTTTACCTAACATCTCTCCTTATCTCGCCTATCCCTTTACCTCATCTCTTTTTCAAATTCAACTCTATCTCTCCTTTGTCTCGCTCACTTTATCGCTTATCGCTGCCTTTCTCTTTCATCCCTTAACTTCCAATATTGCAGCAAGAATGTGAGTAGTAAATATATGTTTTGTATAAAACTGATCCATTTACGTCACTGTAATTATACGCAGTATGTATTCTCCAAATATGATGTTTTATAGTTATGATGTGATTACTTGTGCTTGATATCGGAACCAAGCAATCCATGATGAAGAAACTCTGTTAAAGTTACTACAGACTTTTTGAAGACTCACGTGGATTATATTATGTACTAATAAACTGTTTCACTTGTATTTGGGAAAGGGAGTGCTTTATTATTCGAATTTGTGAGAAATATAGACTTAGCATAGGTTTTAAATTTCTTTTTACATTGGCAGTGTTGGATGTTTAGACCGATACAGGACTATTCTTAATGTTATAGTTTAAGTAATTAAGTAATGAAGTTGATAAATGATGGTTTTGTGTTATATGTTTTTTTAATGTTTTAAAGGTATTGTTACCTAATAAGGGGGTTATTATGACCTCTGTGGTAGGTAGTAATGTGGCAGTAGTACCACCAACAGGCTGGCGGTACATGCCACCACATTATGACATTGGTGGGTTGGCTGCACCCAACCCGCCATTTTACCATTCCTACTGCCATGGCGGTAGCAGCTGCCGGGCCAGAGATAACAATCTCCAGCCCGGCGGCTGCTATTGTACTGCCAGCTGCATTTTGAGCCTGCCTACCCCCATGGTTTTCGTGGCATTAGCAACGCCACGAAAACCATGGCGGTAGGCCCTACCGGTGACAGGGAATTTCTTCCCTGTTACTGGTAGGAGGCTCACCCTACCCCCAAACACTCCCAGATGCCCCCCAACCCCCTCCATCCACGCTCCCCCACCTTCTGATCCCGACCCATACAAGCACACAGTCGCAGACACGCACCACGCATACCCCCACTCACTCACACTGGCATACATGCATTCATTTACACATGCATACATTCATTCTTGCACAGATCCATACACACATTCACACTGACATGCAGACAGGCATTCACATTTCCATTTTTACACACATGCATACTCCCACACAATCAACACAACACACACAGACGCATTCATGCACACAACCCCCCACACACACATACAACACCCCCCACCCCCTTCTACTGTCGGAAGCCCAACTTACCTGCATCCAGGTGGTCTTCCATCAGGGAACGGGACGGGGCGCTGCTACCGCCAGCTTCGTCCACCAGCAGAACACCGACAGACCGTATCATGTGTCATGATACGGCTAGCGGCGGTCTACTGGCATAGTAGCAGCGCCACCTTACCACCATCCGCCACTATGGCGACTGCCGGATTTCCGCCCTTCTTGTGGCGGAAGTCCATCTGTGGTCATAATCTGGCGAACGCATGGTAGCCGCGGTGACGGTCTTTTGGCGGCTGGCACTGCGGCAGTAGGCGGCTTATACCGCCAATGTCTTAATGTGGGCCTAAATGTTTTCTTAAATTGAAATAAAGTTTTAAAGAGGACATTTTATGCAGTTTGGGATACTTTATTTTTAATATTTGAATGTTGTGACTTTTTCTATCCTTTTCCTCATTGGCATCTCTGCCTGATGCATGTTATATTATGGATTCTTGGGCCATTTCTGATTACCTCCCTTTTTAACATACACAGACACGTTTTTTCTCTGCTGCCCCTATACCTAGGCTGGTGCTCTGTAGTTGACTTTATACTTTATCCCTTATTACAACAGTAACTTGTGTGCCAATCTCTCACATAATCACCCTTCATATCACCATGAACTGCTTCTTATGACATGACAATCACACCTCAATGGTCATTACCCATGACATTACACTTCCCACATAAGTTGAAAACAACACCCTTCCAACCACAGAACCTACATGGGCCCATATTTATACTTTTTTAGCGCCGCATTTACGTTAAGTTTTGTAAGTTTGCGCCGTTTTTGCGTCAAAAAGCGGCGCTAAAAAAGTATAAATATGTGCCATAGTTTGCTACCAGCCCTGCCAAGTTTCTCAGGTCCATGCGTGCAGTGATGCTTCAGTCCAGGATTTTTCACTGAATTCTAGGACTTGTAATTTTGTTTATTCCATTATCAAGGACAACTACAAGCTCCAGAATTCAAAATAAGTAATCTTGACTGGCACAGTACATCACACAAGGACCTACGAAACTTGATAGCCAAGTGCTATATATCCACGTGGGTAAAGGAGCTTCAGCGACCAACATGTGCAAAGCTCTTAGGTTTCCCAGTTCCGAGCATGAATACTTCATCCAGTCCAGGAATTTTCTTTGATTTCTCGGACTTGTAATCCTGGTTTTCTAATTGTTTAAACGGGAAGGAACTGGGGCTAGAAATACTACAATAGATACAAGCGCTTTTCTAGTGTAATTTCCGATCTTTCCACATGGTCGTCTACCTATGCTGACTTTTCAGCTAGTGTCTCAGTAGCTATGGAAACGGTTTAAATAGGGCGGCCATGTTAGTGTGATGTCGCCTGTATAACTTCTTGTACACTTGCCACATATCTGCATAACTATCAGTAAGTATTACGAGATATTTCTAAATATCATTATTTTTGTTTGCAAAGTACATGTCATAAATGACACATTCTATAGAAAAGCAAAATAACATCTGAATTGTTTGAAGAAAATACACAGTTGTTTAAAACTCCGCACATATATAATTAGCCTCTGAGATTATAGTAACTATACTCGGCATTTGTAAAGGTTTCTTTCCAGTTAAAGGTGACAGTTTCAGGGACGCTTATCCTTTTGAAGAAGTAAATTCACAGTTCTGGCCGTCTGCACTCCCTGTTCTGTTTATGCCTCTCAGAAGTGCGAGGGCAGCATAGAAATACTTTGGTAATGAAGGGCTCTGGCCTGCCGTACACTCAAGATGGCCACCACGTTTAGACAGATGTGTCTTTCTTTTGTGTTTGGTGCGCCTTCAGGTTCTGGCGCGAAAGTTGCCTCAGAAGGTTTGGGTTACTGTGGCCGGGGTCTGACAGCCCCCACCCCAGAAGGGTGAAGGTGAGTTGAGATCGAAGTTCAGGTGAGGGTCTTCATGGCTCCCCGAGAGTCTACTTTCTCTCTGGATGAGTTGTAGTCTGCGCAGAAGTCTGTATAAAGAATTTGGATTTGGCTGTAACGTTTCTTGGGCAGAGGAAGGTGGCACTCGTCTTATTTGTTGTAAAGTTTAGGTGATATGGGTGCTATGAATTTTTGGGGAATTAAAAGGTAGTTTTCGCGAGTGTGATGCACCTTCAGACTGCCAAACGGCATTGAAATCACGCGTCTTCCCATTTCCAGGAGGACTTTGCAGTTCCGCAGCCTGGCTTGAAGGAGAGAGTGGGTTTGACAGAGACTTATAGCTAGGGATCTGGTTAGACTCTAAGAGTCCGAACATGACCCGAGATAGCACATAAAATGTCACGTCAGCCTGGAATTTTTTTAAAGTCACTAGTTGTATTGAACATACGTACAAATAAACAGTTCAATAGTATAACTTAGAGAGCAGCAACATAACATAATCAGCAGCGACCTAACCGATAACATCAGACAGCAGCTACATAACAAGACTAGGTGGACGCAATGTAACATCAGTGCTGTAACTGCTACATTTACAGAGCATGCAATAATATAGAAAGCAACTACATATAGACCATGACAGCAGCTATATAACAGCTACGTATGACGCAGACAGCCGATACACAAAAGAACCGCAGCTACATATTTTTAACATAACACGAAAAAACAGGCAGCAGCTACATAAAATAAACCCAGTGGCTAGGAGAACTTTGGAGATTACTAAACGTGCTGGTTTGTGATGCCGCAGTACTCCCCAGAGGTGAAGGTTGTCAACGGTGTAGCAGGAGCAGTGGCACCAGAGCAAAGGTTTTGTTTTTAAGAGGCTGTCTGCACCCCACTTATGGATCCTTTTCACTACTGAGCACGGCAATGGAGGGGCCAAATTCCCCATGCTTGCGTTATAGCCACTTGCTATGTCAATCAATCAATCAGCATTTATAAAGAGCGATTTATCACCCAGGGGGTCTCAAGGCGCTAGCTGGGGGATGTGGGTCAGTTGAAGCGCCAGGACTTGAGGTCCCTCGTGAACTGAGCCAGCGAGGTGGAGTGGCATTGTGTTTCAGGTCTGCAAGGTAGGAGAAGGATCTTCACCCAGCCTTGTTCAAGATCATGGGGATAGTGGCGAGGCCCAGTCGAGCAGAGAGTAGTTACCTGAAGGAGAGGCAGTGGCTGAGGTTGTCAGGTCCAGTGTTGTGAAGGGCCTTGTATGCATGTGTCAAGAGCTTGAAAGTGATGCGTTTGTTGATGGGGAGCCAGTGTAGGTCTCTCAGGTGGGTGGAGATGTGGGGGATGTCCAGAATCAGTCTGGCGGTGGCGTTCTGTATTCTTTGAAGTCTAGTTTGGAGTTGTTTTTTGATTCTGGCACTGAGTGTGTTGCCGTAGTCGAGTTTACTGCTGACGAGTGCGTGAGTGACTGTCTTTCTTGCGTCAGAGGGTATCCACTTGAAGATCTTTCAGAGTAGGCGGAGAGTTTGGAAGCATGAGGATGAAACAGCGTTGACTTGGCAGGTCATGGATAGTGACTTGTAAATGGTACCTCTGGTACAAAGGGCCCTGATGCCAGGGAAGGTCTCTAAGGGCTGCAGCATGTCTTATGCCACCCTAGGGACCCCTCACTCAGCACATGCACACTGCCTCACAGCTTCTGTGTGCTGGCGGGAGAAAATGACTAAGTCGACATGGCACTTCCCTCACAGTGCCATGCCCACCTCTCACTGCCTGTGGCATAGGTAAGTCACCCCTCTAGCAGGCCTTACAGCCCTAAGGCAGGGTGCACTATACCACAGGTGAGGGCATATGTGCATGAGCACTATTCCCCTACAGTGTCTAAGTAAAACCTTAGACATTTGTAAGTGCAGGGTAGCCATAAAGAGCATATGGTCTGGGAATTTGTCAAACATGAACTCCACAGTTCCATAATGGCTACACTGAAATGGGGGAAGTTTGGTATCAAACTTCCCAGCACAATAAATGCACACTGCCAGTGTGGGATTTATTGTAAAATGCACCCAGAGGGCATCTTAGAGATGCCCCCTGAATACCAGTCCGACTTCTAGTGCTAGGCTGACCAGTTCCTGCCACAACCAGACGAGTTTCTGGCCACATGGGGTGAGTGCCTTTGTCACTCTGTGGCCGGGAACAAAGCCTGTACTGGGTGGAGGTGCTTCTCACCTCCCCCTGCAGGAACTGTAACACCTGACAGTGAGCCTCAAAGGCTCATGCCTTTTGTTACAGCACCCAAGGGCATCCAAGCTAGTGGAGATGCCTGCCCCTCTGGCCACTGTCCCCACTTTCGGCGGCAGTGCAGGAGAGGAAAATGAGAAAAACAAGGAGGAGTCACCCACCAGTCAGGACAGCCCCTAAGGTGTCCTGAGCTGAGGTGACCCCTACCTTTAGAAATCCTCCATCTTGAGATTGGAGGATTCCCCCAATAGGATTAGGGATGCGTCCCCCCTCATCTCAGGGAGGAGGCACAAAAAGGGTGTAGCCACCCTCCTGGACAGTAGCCATTGGCTACTGCTTTCCTGGCCTAAACACCCCCCTAAATTTAGTATTTAGGGGCGCCCCAGAACCCAGGAAATCAGATTCCTGCAACCTACACAGAGAAGGACTGCTGACCTGAAAGCCATGCAGAGATGACGGAGACGACAACTGACTTGGCCCCAGCACCTGGGCTGTCTCCGGACTCAAAGAACCTGCACAGCGACTCATCCGACAGGAACCAGCAACCTCTGAGGATTCAGAGGACTGCCCTGAACCGAAGGACCAAGAAACTCCCGAGAACAGTGGCCCTGTTCACCCACAGCAACATTTTTGCAACAAAGTAGAAACTTTCAAAGAACTCACTCTTCCCGCCGGAAGCGTGAGACTTCACACTCTGCACCCGATGCCCCTGGCTCGAGCTCCAGAGAACTAACACCGCAGAGAGGACTCCCAGGCGACTGCAAATTTGTGAGTAACCTGAGATGACCCCCCCTCCCTTGAATCCCCACAGCGACTCCTGCAGAGAGGCTCCAGAGGCTCCCCCTGACTGCGACTGGCTGGTAGCAAAGACCCCAACTCCTGGACCAAGCACTGCACCCGCAGCCCCCAGGACTGAAAGGAACCAACCGCCAGTGCAGGAGTGAGCAGCAGGCGGCCCTCTTCCTAGCCCAGTTGGTGGCTGGCCCGAGAAGCCCCCTTGTGCCCTGCCTGCTTCACCTAAGTGACCCCGGGGTCCCTCCATTACAGACCCGATGCCAACTTTGCGCACTACACCCGGCCACCCCTGTGTCGCTGAGGGTGTGTTTTGTGTGCGTGTTTGTGCCCCTCCTCCCCCCCTATCACCCAGTGCTCTACAAAGCCCCCCTGGTCTGTTCCCCGAGGATGCGGGTACTTACCTGCCAACAGATGGGAACCGGAGCACTCCTGTTCTCCATAGTTGCCTATGTGTTTTGGGCCCCCCTTTGACCTCTGCACCTGACTGGCCCTGTGTTGCTGGTGCGGTGACTTTGGGGTTGCCTTGAACCCCCAACAGTGGGCTGCCTATGCCCAGGAGACTGAACTTGTAAGTGCTTTACTCACCTCAGAAACTTAACTATACTTACCTCCCCCAGGAACTGTTGATTTTTGCAGTGTCCACTTTTAAAATAGCTTATTGCCATTTTAATCTATACTGTGTGTACTACTGCTTTAATTCGAAGTTCCTTACTTACCTATGTGGAGTACCTTGCATTTTATGTATTTACTTTGAATCTTGTGGTTCTAAAATAAATTAAGAAAATATATTTTTCTATATAAAAACTATTGGCCTGGAGTTAAGTCTTTGAGTGTGTGTTCATCATTTATTGCCTGTGTGTGTACAACAAATGCTTAACACTACCCTCTGATGAGCCTACTGCTCGACCACACTACCGCAAAATAGCGCATCAATATTATCTGATTTTGCCACTATCAACCTCTATGGGGAACCCTTGGATAGTGTGCACATTATCTCTCACTTTGAGATAGTATATACAGAGCCAACTTCCTACAAGTGGCTTGTGATTTGTTTGCCTCACAAACATTGTACCAACCAAGTAAGGCCAGAACAGTCTTAACGCCCACACTACAGCAAATCATTTTCAGAGGCCGTCCAGTTATGTTCCCTAGGAGGTAATTTGTGGCTGTTTAATGGCCACTGGACATGCTCTACCCTTGTCGTCCAGTGAAGCCAGTTGTATTCCAATTTTTATGAGGCGTCAGTCTGTTCAATTAAGTGCCGATCATAGTCATTGCTGTCTTCAGGTCATTAAAGTCCTTCTAACACTCTACAGTCCACAGTCTTAGAACCTACTCGCCCCTTCTCGCGAGTTGACAAGGAACAGGTTTTCTGTTCATTTAAAAAGTGAAAGATCAATAAAGATGCCTTTAAATCTTACTTTATCTTGTCACATTTGCTTTGTGCTCAACAAAAGAGGGCAGAAGTCAATTTACTTACAGGAGTTTGTAAAGTGAGTTCTGATTTGCTGTACTAAGAGTTTGAAATGAAAGGATGTTAGATTCCGCTTTAATACCCATCTTCTAGGATGGATATGTGGATCCACTCTGAGATGTGGGAAATTATTTTGGTGGGTTAGCTTTTAAATATTTCAGGTGCTCTCCAGGCACTGCCTTTTGTGCAAAGTGATGGCACTCATTGCAGGTAAAATGGGGCTGGCTCTTAGCAGGAGATGCCAAAAGATGGACACAATGCCGTATGAACTCTCTTAACTTGGCTGTGAAAGTGTTGGAAGCAGACACAAAGGCAGGTGTAATCTAGAAATGTGCTCACCTTGAACATTAGAAACTGCAGTGGCACCTTTCTCCCCTACCAGCTACTAGACGGGCAGTATTCATTTAGGAAGAGCTTATTAGCAGTCCTTTGCTAACTAGGCTGTCGTGGAATTGCTGAAAGCCTTATCATCTAAAATTAATCATGCAGAACTCCACCTTTCAGCCACAGGAATGGAGAATGTAAACTTCCACAGCTTGGGGGAAGCTGTCCTCCTCCTCCATTTTGGGTTTCACTAAAGGTCATCCAAAACGGACCACATTGGTCTCGGAACTCCCTTGCAATACAGTCTAGTATTGGTTTTAAAAATGTTGCCTGCTACCACCATCACCGCTTAATATGATACATGGACAGTAGTTCACTGCCTAGAATGGGGGCTCGCTTGGTGCATTGTGGTAGACCTCAAGAAAAGAAGTGGAACTCCATGTGAGGGGCAGGCCTGGTCCTTTACGCAACATGGCATCAGGGCCAAAACATGTCAGGGTACCAGTCTCACTTAGTCAAGTAATAATCAAGGCACAAGACTGGTACACTGCGTCGACCCACTACTTTCACAGGATGGACGCCGTCCACACTGAAAGAAGTGGGCCCTACTGAAAAATGATTAACTTGTCCCAGTGTAATTTTTAGACACCGGGACACATTCAGCAGTGCTAGAACTTTGTCTACTTTTGTTTTTTCAGAAGCAAGGTGCAGGCAGCGAGGGGGCTTTCATATGTCAGACTACATCTGGGCCGAGGACAAAGGCCGAGTTGCGGGGCGATCAGTCCTCCTTTTCTTCCACTATCCTGACTGGGAGCTGATACTCAAATGCAAGTGAGGGTAAACAAAGGAACATAGTTTGTTATCATCGCTTCACAAATACTTGAGAGGCATGAATTTTATGTTGTTCAGTCCCAGTGTCTAAGAGCTTCTCATGCACTTAAGAATGTCAATAACAATTTAAGTACCACTATTTTCTTTTATTTCTTTTATAACACTACTCACTGGACGCCTTGTCAGGAATAGTAAGCACTGTGTAAATACAATTACAATCCTATTTCAGGGTGTCAAAGCACTTTACGTCACATGCACATATTATACATTGACACTAAGGCCCTGAGTTAAGAGGGCCAAGCACCGCTTTAGCGTTTTTTTTTTTTTTTTTTTTACTCTAATGTGGCGCTAAAGTGACCTTTCCCTGCTCCGTATTTACAGAGTGGTGCAATGCATAAATTTTTTCACTTTGTAACCCTTTGCACTACATTATGCACGTCACGCATAATGTATGCAGAGGGGGTGTTCCCCTATTAGGGGGGCCGAAGAAATGGCGCAAAGAAATCTGAGATTAACACCTAGGAGGCACACCATTCTTTACAGTGGGCCTCAATGGGCTTTGCAGGATTTGCGTCAAAGTGTTAAAACTGGTAACTCACCTAGCTACATAAAATAAAGATCTGCGATTTGCTTGTTAGATGATGTGCTTTGTAGGAGACACAGTAACCCTCTATGCTACTTTGATTCAAAATTGGGATTTGAGAAACCACAGTTATCTTAGCATTATTATTATTATTATTATTGCCAGAGATTTACTGGGCACACAAAGATCTTTGCAGCGGTTGCCTTAACCCCATAAGATATTTTAAAATGCAGACTGCAAACAATTAAGCAGAGCAGATGCATTGTAATGCTTCTCCTTAGTGCCAATTTCTTAGTGGCAAGGTTTAAAAAAAAAAAATGTGTAAGTTGAGGCCCAGATTTTGCATCAGGGTTGCATCATTTTTTTAGCACAACCCTGGTGCAAATTCTCATTTGTTAAATATTGCCAAGCGTTCAAATGTAATTATGGTGGACCTGTGTTAGGTCTTAAGATTTGATGTCACTTCTTGTGAGGTTGTGGGTTGTGATGCCACTTCCTGTGATGCTACATGTGATGACGTGCCATGATGTCATGCACTGTGATTGCCTGTGCTGTGATGTCACGTGCATACTGCCTAAATTGGTTAGTTCCCCCACTTCTTTTTTAGGTCAAGCGTAAGCGTTCAACCTGGTGTATACATAAATTTACTGATACTGTCGAAGGAAGCAATTTCATTTGTTGGTTACAGTGTCCTTTAAAAATTCTTGCTCGCTAGTGGTCAGTTCTTCCTTTTTCTCCCTATTTTTTCTGTTTCAGAGCAGTGACCAACTACTGTATTTTTCCACTTTTGGGTTCTTTATCTGTTGCTGTGATGGACCTTTTTTTTTTTTTTTTTTACATTTCTTTGGCGATCCCCTTTCACTGTACGTGTGTGCGTGTTTTAGGCTGGTAGCTGTCTGCGTTTTATTGCAGCATTCCGTTCCTTCCATGTCGCTGACATTTGTTTTGGCTTTATTCCAGTGCTGTCCTGTACCTGGCTCCCAAAATAAGCTTATTGTACCAAACAGACGGCTCCTAAAATAAGCTTATTTTACTAAACAAACACCATTTGCCCATGCATCACAGAGTCTCTCCCTCATTGAGGCCATAAATCTTCTCGGGCTGCTCTAACTTCATTAGAGATTTGTTGAAATGTGAGGCAAAAATGCTTGTTGTAAACTTGTCTCTCAAAAGTGGCACCAGCAGGAGGTGGCTAAACGACTGGAGCTCAAAAACCATATGAATAGCAATCCCCCTCAATTCCGATCAAGTTATATTTTTAGTATGACTTAATTCAGATTATGGAAATAAAACTGTAAAACTGTGTCCAGGGACTCCTGGTTTGCTTGCTCCCCAGTAAACATGTTTTGAGGCCGCCTGGTCACAGTGTCTTGCAGAGTGATAGTGGAAAGGTTGGTGGCCCTAGTTCCGTGTCAGGCGTCGCCACCTTGTCCACTCCCGGTTTTATTTTACTGTTTCATTCTAACCCTTGATGATTTGATTTTCCTCATTGTAAATACAGGGCTGAAAGCCACAGAATTCATAAATTAAATTGAGAGAGGTTGAGACTGTTCAATTGTGCAAAGGGATGTCTATGGGCAACGATGTGCTCTCTGAATGACCCGAAAGGAGACAAGCAGAACCATTTAAAAATGAAAAAATAAATAAATGCTAAAGCTGTGTGTTCTGTGAGAAAGATTACTGCCAGTGACCTCGCCTCCAATGACCTCATTCATAGTGCTGCAGTAAATCGAGGCAAAAACACCTGAGTAATAGCATTGGGTCGGCACTTGATTTGTAGTTATGCCACTTACAAGGGGGGTAAAGTGCAGAAACATTTTCTGAGATTGGTTTATCTGATCATACGGGTACCAGGGCAATTCTCTTTACGCTGAATTCGAGGGGACATTGTGAGTGCACAAACCTGGACTGGACGTGAGTTTCTTCATACCCGCTACCGTAACACTGAACGCAGGCTCTGCATCCCATTTTGTAATCTCCGAGGAGCTCTCAGCAGTCAAGGCACAGAACACTTTGGCGTTCTTGTGCCCATACACGGCAACATTTTAGAAGAGGAAAGTGGGAGATTTAAAAAACACTAATCAGGAGAATGTATTTCACACATTGACTTCTATTGAAGCTGGAGGCAATTTCAGGCAGGAGACAGCCAAAATGTATTAATTTTTGCTCCAAAAATCAGGAGTCTCCCGTCTGAGTCAGGTCTATTGGCATGTGCGCCTGCGCTATAAAAACCCTTAGCACAGATACAGAGGTCACACTTGCACAAATTGACATGCAGGAAAAACGACAAGAGGTTTCCGCTGTGAACTGTCACCCTCTGCAAGGATTTCACGCAGTGGCCTAGTTCTGGGGCTTTGTCCCCTCCTGATGCAACAAGAGGTAGAAGGGTGTTCGTCGCCTTGGTACCTTCGACTGTGCATGGGCGCTGCCTCCTATCTCACCCTGGCGCTGCCTCCAACCAAATACTGGCACCCACGCTGGCGCTGCCTCCCATCGCACCCTGGTGCTGGTACCCACACAGGCGCTGGTACTGACACAGGTGCTGCCTCCCATCACACGCTGGCACTGGTTCCCACACTGCGCTTCCTCCATCACTCCCTGCCGCTGGTACCCACCCTGGGACTGCCTCCCACCACACCCTGGCACCGCTTCCCATCACACTCTGGCACGGGTACCCACACTGGCGCTGCCTCATTACACCCTGGTGCCCACACTGGCGCTGCCTCCCATCACACGCTGGTACTCGCACTGGTGTTCCCTCCCATCACATCCTGGCGCTGCCTCCCATCAAACCCTGGCGTTGGTACCCAAAAGGCGCTGCCTTCCATCACACGCTGGCACCCACACTGGTGCTGCCTCCCATCACACCCTGGCACTGCTTCCCATCACACTCCTGCATGGGTACCCACACTGGTGCTGGCACTGGGGCTGCTGCCAATCACACCCTGGCACTGCCTCCCATCACACGCTGGCACTGGTATCCACACTGGCCTTGCCTCCCATAACACTCTGGCGCTGCCTCACGCACCAAGGGCGTACCTTGGTCTGCGCGAATGAGGGATGGGGGTGCGAGGTTCAGATTTTCAACAATCAGACTGGCCTTTAATGATAAATACATAATACAATAAGGAGGGCGCAGGAGAGTGGCTTAAGGTGCAGTGGAAAGGGAGAGGAATGCAGACTGGCAGGGTTACTAAATTATTTGAGAAAACAGAAGATTTTGTAAAAAAAAAAAAAAAAAACATTTTTTTGGAGTCCTTCTAACAGACTGTCAGACAGTGTGTGTATATAACAATCTCTTGTGAAATCCAACGGACTTCTCGCCATACCCGACCGAAAGAGACTGTACCCACATTTTTATCAAAAATTTAAATTATTAGAGGTGTGTGTGTTACATCCCAAACACCCTCCCAGCTACATCCTTGTCCCTCATGCACTGGTGCTATCTTCCACGCTAGCGCACTGCTTCCTTGCTGCCACACTGGCGCTGCCTCCCATCACACCTGGGCGCACCCTCCCACTCCTGCAGAACAGCCGTGCACTCTGTGAGGCAGCCCTCCCTCCTTTCACACAACCTTCTCAGGAAGGCAGACTTAGGAACACTGAGTGTCACTAACCTAATCTGGCAGGAGTGCTGTCAAACTCAGCGGGCACTGGCAATCCAGCTTTACCATTCAAATATCGGTGTTCTTCCGGATACATATTGGGAAAGGTTTACACTGCAATAAATGCCATTCCACTTTTCAATCATGGTCCAAAACGCGTGGATTAGTGTGCTATCTGTCCACTCCAAGCGCTATGGCGCTTCTTTGGGGGCATGAAGCGCTATATGCGGTTGTGAAAAAGTGCAAATTGAATGAATACAACAGGCTTGTAATCAGCAGTGAATGGGCCTGTAGGTGGCAAGTCACTGCACACCAGCTGATGTATATAACTCGCACATGGTAATCACCACTGACTGATACTGCACAAAGCGTAAGGGGACCAGGTGTCCCAGATTTGCCTGGACAGTCCCGGTTGTTCACCAGCTGTCCCTGCACATTTTGGGAAATTTAGCTCGTGTCCAGTTTTTAGAGAGGGGTGCCTGAAAACTGTGGGAGGTGTTTTTTTTTGTTTTTTGTTTTCCAAAGAAGAGATAGCAAGTGTTATCATAAAGCGATATAATTAAAAGGCAACATACTAGCTTTAAAAATTGCTTTTTATTTATGTTCTTAGTGCCTCTTCTGTAATTCTGTGCTGATGAGCGCTGTGATTCTGTGCTCTCGGTTAAAGTAAAATTGTTGTCTGTCTCCTATTTTTTCTGAAATGTCTAGGTTTTTGGCCTTAAAATTCTGGTCACCCTAACAAAGTGAAAACCAAATGTTTTGTTTCACCTGGTTCATCACTAGCGTCGATGGTACCGGCGTGATCAACCTCGGTTGGATCAAACCGAGAGCTGGCTCTGCCCTACCAGGATTTGAACTTGTGGCAGATCTTGGCAGCACGTGTGCAAACCCATTCAGTTATCTTTCTGGGTTTATTGTTGGTGTGAATGATTGGATCCTCCTTCCCTTCCACCTCATAACAGCCCCTCTGGGTGCACAACGGAGGATATTTCCCGGGCAGGTCAGCTGCACTGGAGCCCAGCTTCATCCAGTCTGGGGCCAAATTAAAAGCGCCTCAGAGAGATGGGTGACCAAGAGTATCGGATCTGCCAAGACATTCCCGTATTTAGGTTGAGTGATTTTCCGACATGTTGGTATCTATGTGGGCTTTTAACCACGCCCACCGCACAGCCATCACTATCACTCGATCATGTTCTTGCCTTTCAAAAATCCTTGATCTTTGGTAAATGCTTTACATTTGTCCGTCCTTGGGGGCAGTTTTGTAACCACCTTGGCCATCGACCCTGTTGCATGGCTTATGTAGAGACGCGGAGGAAAGTATTATGCTTATCTTTTCTTATTTATGTTAACAGCAGCTGCAGTCAAGAAGAAAGAAAACTACAAATCCCATAAGGCAAAACGACAGCCAATGGGAAACGACATGTAGTCCGATATAATGCACCAGTCACCAACGAGCTGTCCCCATAATACTTATCTTGACTGAGAACAGCCCTCTTTTCTTGTGCGAGACTAATAAGTAACAAATAAAAGAATAGTAGAGCAACAAATGCATATTGCCCTGAGTACAGATAAAAGTTCTTGTAAAACCAATAGAAGTCCAGAAACAAAATTCAGAAGGATCTGTGCATCTCATCAGAGATGGGTGTTCCGGAAAGTAGTTGAAGGCGATACTCCTATAAGGCATTGGTTATAGATGGGATCTCTACGAAGAGGTCTACTGAGTCGTTGAAGGTGCTGTTAGGGAGGGAACAAAAACAAAAGGGAAGAGTTTGTTGAGGTGGGATAATACTCGCCTCGGTGTCTTTAATAAAATTAAGACTTTTCTTCATAAATTACTAGGAAAATCTACATTTTATGACAAGACCGATAGCTCCTATTATGCTAGTTTAAAGCGAATCCATAACATTTAATGAAGCTTGTTGTACTGGCTTACAATAAAACACTCTAAATACATTATCATTAAGCCAGTCAGCTGATCTGAGAATGTCCTTGAGGCGAGAGCCAGCCCAGAAAGCTTTAGAAGCCTTAGCTCCTCTAGCTGAGTGGGAACCAAAGGTGGAGGTATCTATGCCCGGTAGGGCCATAATCCAGCGGACCCAAAGAGCCAGTGTGGGAGAGGACACAGGATTAAAAGATTTTCTGAAGGAACTGAGGAGTTGGGACGCAGCGGTATTACTGAAATCGGCTGTCTGTTGTTCATAAACATTCAAGCACTGGCCTACACATAATTTCGGATGGTCAGGGAAAAAAGGGTAGAAAACGGACAAAATATTAGTCTTAGTATGCATGTGCACATTAAAGAGAACACCTGTTGGAGTAAAATGACGAGCTGTAATATCTAACGCTCTAACATCAGACAGACGTTTGAAAGAAACCAGGCATAATAACATGGTAAGTTTAGCAGATAATTGTTTCAAGGAAAGCATTGGATTTTCTGGCCAGGAAACAAAAAGGTTTAAAACAGCATTTACATCCCACAAAGAACTGTATTTAGGTTTAGGAGGATTAGAAAATGTTACTCCCTTTAAGAGACGGCAAACCAACGGATGTTCCCCAACTGGCTTTCCGTTGATGTAAGTGTGAGAAGATGAAATCGCAGATCTGTACAAGTTAATGGTACGAAAGGACTTACCCGTTATTGGCTTCCGCCAAAAAATTGACGATAAAAGTTATATCTGTTGCAAAGGAATCAATGTGTTTTCCCACACCCCAGCTATGCCAAAGAGACCAAGCTGATCTGTAAGCCTTTTTTTATTCCTGGAGCCCAGGAAAGTTCGATGAAGTTTGAAGCTTCTGTCAAAATAGACAGGAGTGATGGGGTTCCCAGATATTTTCCAGGCCGAAAGGGTGAGGAGATTTTCTAGGATCAGACGGTGGGAGAGGCTGAGGGGGTTGGTCAAGAGTTCTGGAAATGAGGGAATTAGAAAAGGAGCATCTATTGAAGGTTCCAGGAGAGTGGGGAGCCACACCTGGGAATGCCAGAATGGGACTATGAGAACTAAATTGGCCTGTTGACGTCTCATCTGTGCTAGCAACCTGGAGAACATAATGAAAGGAGGTAAGGCATAATTTAGAGAGGTTGACCAACCTTGAGAAAAAGCATTGAAGGCTAGTTCTAAAGGATCCGGGCGCCAGCCGAAGAACTGTGGAAGTTGTGTATTGAGACAGGAAGCAAAGAGATCTATGTGAAAGGAGCTCCATTTCTGATGAATAGTGCTGAAAACCTCGGGGAGGAGCTTCCAATCGCTGGAGTCTAGGAAATGACGAGAATGCCAATCTGCTACCAAATTGAGATTGCCCGGTAAGTACTCTGCTTGGACTGAAATTCTATTTTGAAGACAACTCCCAGAACCCTTTCGCCATTTCTGCTAAAGGTTTGGATATTGTGCCTCCCAGATGGTTGATGTAAAGAACTGCTGAAATGTTGTCTGTTCTGAGAAGAACCGAACAACAAACTCTGTCCCTTGCCAGACTTTTGGTTGCAAAGGAGCCGGCAAGCATCTCTAAACAGTTGATGTGCAACTTTGACTCCTCTAGTGACCATGTGCCTCCAGTCGAGATTGGACCACAGCGGGCCCCCCAACCCAGCAGACTTGCATCTGATTCTAATACAAGATCTGGGGCTGATGCGAAAATAGTCTTGCCATTCCAGGTGTCTAAATGGTCTATCCACCATTGTAGTTCTGATTGAGATTCCTGGTCTAGTACGATAGTATCTGAGTAAGCGAGACCTTTTTGGAGATGACAAATTTTTAACCTTTGCAGGGCCCGATAATGTAAAGGACCTGGAAAAATGGCTTGGATCAATGAGGACAGGAGGCCTACTATCCTTGCTAGGGATCTGAGGGAAAGAAGAGAACTGCGTAAAGTTTGAAGGATTTCTGATTTGATGGATTTTATTTTTGCTGATGGAAGGAGAAGAGTGGCTAAAACGGAATTCACTAGGAAACCTAAAAACTCAATTTTTTTTTTAACAGGAACTAGTGAAGATTTTTCGTAGTTGATGATAAAACCGAGATCTGTGAGAAGAGTGCAAGCTAGACGGACATGAGCAAGCAGGGATGTACGATTCTGGTTCATGATAAGGATATCGTCCCAAGTAAATGATCAGTCTGATCCCTCGAGCTCTGAGTAAGGCTACTACCGGTTTCATTAGTTTTGTGAAACCGCATAGAGCGGAAGACAGACCGAAAGGTAGGGAAAAAAAATATGTCTGGTTGAGCCATTGGAATTGAAGAAACTTCTGTGAATCTGAATGCATGGGGACCGTGAGGTACGCATCCTGAAGATCTAGCCACACCATCCAGTTGCCTTGAAGCAAAGAATCCCTGAGGTATAGTATAGTTTCCATTTTGAAGTGGTGATAGACAAACTGGTTGAACCGTTTCAGATTGGTAACGGGATGCATCTTTTTGTTCTTCTTTTGGACTAGAAAGACTGAGCTGATGAAACCTGAAGGGTTGAGAGAACAAGGGACAATTGCCTGTTTTTGAAGAAGAGATTGAATTTCCAAAGAGATTAAATTTGTCATTAGTAAAGAAAACTGAGGAGGATGAGGGAAGATCAATTGAAAAGGCTCTGAGAAGGCCTTGAGCTTGATAACGTAGCCCTGAACAGTGCTTAAGACCCATGGATCTGCTGTAAGAGCTTGCCATTTTGGAAAGAACAGAGAAAGGCGACCTCCTACAACAGGAAGGACAGAAAGTTGACTTTCCGGGTTGAGAGGAGAACCTGGAACTTCGTTGCCTTTGTTTCTGAAACCCCGGTTCCTTTGAGGGTAAAATTGTGGTCAGTACTCCTGGTATGAGTTGTTGTTGTAAGAGACCCGGGAACCTTGGTTGTTATAGGCATGGCCGGCAAAGCGGTTCCTGCCTCTGCCGGCCCTGGTGAAGACATGACTGGAAAACATCTTTTTTTAGCGATTGTTGCGCCTTGTCAAGTGAAGCAAACGTTGCTACATATTTACAAAGCTCTTTTATAAAAGTGTCGCCAAAGAGAAAACCTTCAGCCTTGATTCCTGGATCTGAGACGGTGAGGTTTACCAACTTGGGGTCAAGCTTCAGCAGGAGTACCTTCTTGCGTGCTTGGGTAATAGCCGAGTTAGCGTTTCTTAGTAGGCACATGGCCCGTTGAACCCACAAAGATAAATCAACGGGGTCAACCGCGGCATGTTCTAAACGGGCTGTTTCAGCCATGTCAAAAATGCGGTTTAGGGTCCCCACAATATCCAAAAGCATATCTTGGCAGGTGGACCAAGCCTTATCTAGCCTTGCGAGGGTCTTTACCGAACTTGGTGAAGAAAGTTATCAGGGACAAATCAATAGTAGGTGTTACTGCTATTTTTGAAGGTAGGGCTGGATGAGGACACTCAGACTTTAGTTTTGCTCTGACTTGTTTGTCCAAAGGAGTGCGTAACCTAGAAGTTAGGTATTCCGCCACATGGTCCGCATGAAACCATTCAGTAGAATGCGGATGTTGAATGCCATTTGGGTCAAACATTGGTACCCCTTGCGCATCCGTGACTTTGCCTGACCCTGATATGTCTTGATTCTCAAATTTGGCTCTTTTGGGAGGAAGAGGGGAGAACATTTCTCCATTGTCCTTGTGGGAATTATCCGAGTCTGTTTGATGGTCATGCAGTTCATCATCTGTGTCAAGCATCTTGGAGATAATAATGGGGGAGGAAATGTGCTTAGATTTGGCCACACATTTTTTTGATGATTTAGATAATAACATCCCCTCCCTTTAAGGAGCCACGTCCTCTGTCCTGTGTGAGGAACTCTCACCAATCAATAGCACAGTTTTAGAATTTTTTGATGAGCCAGGATGCTTTCTGCTGTCCCCTGCAGACTGGGCCAGCATGGTCTTGGAGACCAACTTGACAACAGAATTTTCCAAATTTTTTGATAATTTTCCCCGTGAAGCTGAGACAGCTTGCTCAGCTGATAACTGGATAAAATCATTCAAATTGACCTTAATAGCCGCCGCCTCCTCATTTAAAACCTGGGAAACAGAGAAGCTGTCCATTGTGACAGAAAAACGATATCACAGTGGTGAGGAAGGGGTTAACCTCCTCACAGAAATCTCAATGGCAAGGCTAGACTCCGCCTGGGGGCGGGGGAACACAAGGGGGCAGTGCTGTGGAGCTCCAAGAGAAGAATGGAAGAAGGTCCCAGCAGGAGACTTCAGAGAGCAAAGGCAAAGGATAAAGGAAGCATTGGAAGCAGGAGACGTGCAGCAGGACTTACCAGTATTTATTTCCCCTCAACTGCCGTCTAAAATGGTGACCGTGTGTTGAGGGGAATAAATGGAAAAATTATGCAGCGGGTGCGCTGCGAGGAGCGCGAGGAAACAATGCGGCTACAAGCCGACTAGAATACCTACAGTCGCGTGATGTACTACGCGTGTGAATAAATAAAACACATTACAATGTTAGCACTAAACAGAATACACTTGTGAAAGCAGAAAAAATAATACTTATTGATTGTGAGCAGCAAGAAAAGAGGGCTGTTCTCAGTCAAGATAAGTATTATGGGGACAGCTCGTTGGTGATTGGTGCATTATATCGGACTACATGTAGTTTCCCATTGGCTACTGTTGTTTTGCCTCATGGGATTTGTAGTTTTTTTTTCTTCTTGACTGCAGCTGCTGTTAAAATAAATAAGAAAAGATAAGCATAATGGGAACCTCCGGTCTTGTCATAAAATTGCATGTTTACCAATACTTTGACTGAGCAAACTTCTTTTTCCTTTTGTGTCTCTCCTTCATGCTCCTGACAGCCATGGTGCTTTGAATCTGCTCGCTTGTGTCAACTGTTATACTGTTCATTTTCAATTTATGTGGCAAGAAAAGTCCAGTTAGGAATTTACAAGCTATTAGATCTAACTCGAGCAAACGCGAGACCCATTGCATAGCAAATGCTTGTTTGGACTTGTGCCCTGTTAATGGACCAAGCTATTAGAAGTGTCACAGGCTTGGATATAGGTTGTGGTAAATTGGAAACGCAATCTGCCGCGGAACAGTACGAAACTCTAGGACGAATGTGTTTCTGCCCAGGCGGGCACGTGGGAGGTGAAGGCGTGCGGAGGCTCGAAGACAACAGGCTGCGCCGACGCTCCCACCGCAGGAGACGGGTTCGCAGGGTTCAAGGCGAGGAGATGCGCGGCGCTGCTTCCCGGAGCATCCAGAGCTTCTCCGGTCACGTTGATCGCCCTGCAGCTGAGAGCGGCTCACGTTGCTCCTGGGGCCTGCCCAAAGGTAACTTGGGTGGGGTGGCGAGGACCAGACGGAGGGAAGCTTGCATCAGGTCTTGGCTGTCGACGTTCCCAGGCACTTGGAGGGAGTTGTTTTGCCTCCGCAGGGCTGTAGCGCAAGAACAAACCTCTCGGAGAAGAGTCCTTTTTCCTTGTACAAATCTGGCCAGTTTGTGTAGGCCCCGGCGGCGACACCGTGTCCGATAGCAGCGAGGCTGCACACGGAATAGGGGGCTGTGCGGGTGACATAAATAATGTTTAACGGTACCTTTGACGGAATAAACACCGAGTACTGAAGTGCTGTAGTGCGCAGGTTTCGAGAGCACCCCGGCACCTTCCAGTGATGAAAGTTTCCTTTACAGCATAAAGGTAAGACATAATATTCGTTTTTGAACATTTTCTGCTTGAATCTTGAGAGCAACGGATTGACGTTTCGTTTATAACAATAAGAACGCCACAATGCACAGCGTGAGACCCCCGGTTGCGTGTAGCTGTCCTGTGGGAGTAAAAAAGGTGTTATTTTTCAGCCCCCCCTTAGATGGTGTCTGCAAATGCATGAAACAAGTTCGTAGTGTATTAGTTACTCAAGTCTGGTGTCAACCTTTACCCCTTCAGAGTTTGATTTAAAACAAAATGCAGTTCAGAGCTAACCTGCTGGGCTAGGTTGAAAGTCTTGTTCTATCCTGTGTTATGAATGACTCGGAGCCCCTCCAGGGGTACCTCTCGCTTGGTCTTTGCATGCTTCTTTTAACCTAATGTCTGTGGCAGTGTGTTATAACTCTAGTTCATTTTTTGTTTTCATTTTTTATTTTTTTTTAATGAAAAATGTTATTGATTTAAAGGTATTGAGTACTGCCACCTTCAGTTGACGCAGCATTGGCGTGATGGATTCTGCACAAACAAAACTTACGCCACAAAACTGATTTTGGGTACAAAAATAACACATTGACACAGAAATTATATGTGCAAAGGCCCCTCACAGAATCATTTACAATGTTTCGCCCAGTCATTTAACCCAAATCTTAACGTATTTACGAGGGCAGACCCTTGTTTCGTACACCAGTTTTTCTTGTCTGGCCCACCAGTATACTCCTCTCCTCCAACTTGAGAGATTCGGTGCAACAGAAGCCTTCCAACTTGCTGCAATGTCTGTTTTGGCTACCATGAGGGCGGTGCCAGGAAGAGCCGATCCATTCTGTTACCTCCTATGACTTTGTTAGCGCGCCCTTGGCTTATCTAATTTATCATGATAATAGTAAGCGGACGCAACTATAAGGTCAATGAACCTTTTGACTTGTTTAAATTATTATTGTAAGGTGTTATAACATACATCAATAATCAACAATCAATAGGGAGTCAGTAAATAACTCACCATGACCCATTTGGCCACAAATAACCACACCTTGTAGTATCAATTAAAATGTTTATTTCCCTATATTAAAAATGCTAAGGTCACGAAAATTACTCTCAGTACCAAATGGTACAAGGAAAGAAACATCACAGACTGTCCAAATCTCTTAACAAATCTTACTTTAAACAAAACAATGAGAACGACTATTTCAATAGTGAAAACACTGGTTAATAACAGCAATATTTGAGCAAGAGATATGACCTACATTAGTTCAGCAATAAAACACCTCACTAACTTCAGATTAGCATTTGCATGTTGGGCTTCAGGCAAACGTTTTTAGCAACGTTAATTTAGTAACCATCTAGCTATGGCACTATCAAAATAGTAGCAGTATTAAAACAGTAGCAGTTGGTACGTGAAAAACAAAAGACAAACAACAATACACAGATCATACATTTACCTATCCCTAAGGTAATTAGAATCAACAGCGTCAACTTCATCAGGGAACAGCAATGTCCGCATCAGAAGAAGAACAGGGAAAGGGGGATGGTTTAGAATTTGGAGTATAAGATTACTAAACCATCGGATCATTAGTTCAGCATGGAACAGGCAAAACAAACTCAGAAAATAATAAAGCACCAGAATGCCAGTAGACTGACTGGCAAGGCACGAAGTGTCAAAGTGACAGGTAACAAAGCATGGCTCCTGTAAGAAGAACATCAAAGAAATAATGTCTCTCTACTTCTGAGCCCTCAAGCATTCTATTAAACTTGCTAAACATTTGCTATTGGTTGAAAATATCAGGCAAACAAAGAGCATCCAATTACAAAAACTTTAGATATAAAATGTTAGCTTGCAAAACGTCGATTGGGTTTTTCCATCTTTTACGTAACTACAAATTACAGTAAATGTATCTTGTGCGCCTCTTCTTCCGTCTGTGATCTGTAAGCTTTTTGTTTGGCACATTCCAAATATGCTGCAAGACAGTTGTTACAGAAAACTCAGTATTCTTGAGAGAAAAGCATGAGTTAGAAACATAGCTACAGACAAATATGCAAATCAGTGAATGGAGCACGTCATACACCGGACGTGAAAACATACAAATGTAATGACAGCTAAGAACACCGGGAGTTAGGTAACTTCCCACTGTGGCCTTGTCTTCTTGAGGCCCAGCAAAAAACAAGAAATAATCGTATTAATTCAGCATTTAATTTTTGCAGAGAACATGCTCTTAAAGAGACATGTTTCATTTACAACGTTAGTACATTATTTTATAAAAGCATGTGCAGGCCTTGCATTCGATGGTGGCCAATAATAAAGGCACGTTTTTTTTCAACATTAATTTTCATCATTGAAACATTCCACACCTCAGTACATAAGTATGATTATGTAAAGGATAATTATTTAATGCACATTCTTGCGCTTATACCTTCAATGACCACCAGTATCGCAGACAGTGGGGACAGTGGGACCTCCCAACCTAGAAGCTCTGAAAGCTCCTTCAGCAGCCTAGTCCAATAATGCTTTATACAAGGGCATGACCATACCATATAAGTCTGCCGGCGTTGCACCACATTTGGGGCAAGTAGGGTTTGGCAGAAGTTCTGCTCAATGTAGTATCATGGAGGAGAGGTACACTCCATATAGGTAATATGTTTGTATGAGTTGCAGGTGGGAGGATATGGAGGTAAGTCGTGGTGCCATTAGGGAGTCTCGCTAGTCTTTCTCTTCCAGCAGTCCCAGCCATCCCTCTCATCTCACCCTTACATGGGTTAGGTCCCCTTGGGCATTTTTGATCAGCATTTTATATATCTGACACCATCGCTCCCATGAACAATTTGGCCTCCAGCGGGCTATGTTCTGGTAGGGGGTAGCGTCTGTGAGATGTGGATGGAGGGCATGGCAAAGTTACAAGTAGTTTTAGAATTGTGAATGCGCGAGCTGGTAGATCGTCTGCAGCTATCAGAAGGAACAAAGACGCGTGCCATGCCATACATCTCCAAGGCTTGAATTTCCCAGTTGATCCCACTTATGGAACCCTTGCAGCGCCAGTGCCTCTCCAGAGAGGGGTTTGCTGCGTCAGAGTGGCTGCCCGCCATGCATGAAACACTATATTGGTCAACGGAGCTAACTCCTTGGGAATCGGTGACCCATACAGTATGTCCAGTACCTTGGAAGCCAAGAGTATTAAGCTCCAGTTTATATGCTGGGTCTGATCACCCCCACAAACCAGCCGTGTATTACCAAGAGTTGAGTCTCCAAATAATACAGATAGAGGTTGGTCATGCCCAGCCCTCCATTGTGGGCACCGCTGTAATGCTATGCGATGTCTAGTTCCCTTCCAGAGAAAGGATGTTAAGGTCGTATCAAAGGTGCAGAACCAGGATTATTTCATCTTGTACTACAAAAAAAAAAAAAAAAAAAACATTTATTTTCAAAGTCGCAGTCTGCGAGCTTCTAACGTTACCGTAGAAGGCTGGGTGCCCGATTATGTGAGATCATTCACAAACGTCTTGTCTCATTGACCTTGCTTGATCCAGTCCTCCTTTGCGTTATACTCAGCATTTGGTCTGATGTCTCGTTTGGGATGCAGCACTATGCCTCACTGCGGTCATAGATTAAAAGGATGATCTTTTTCAGGAATGATCTTTGCATCCTGTTTTCTTGATGACACTGACTAGCGTCTATGGAAGATGAATTTGCCCTGTCTGGTGTTACTTTAGAAACCTGCCTTTCTGAAACCTGAGTTGATGTTAAAGAAGGATGGATGAAAAAACCTTCCCTTCTTCCATCAGTGGAGCACAAGCATTGAGGTGGAGCTGGAGATAACTGATGACTCATTGGGTCATGTTCACATAAAACAGTGACCCTGCTTGAGAGTGTTTTTGTGCTGTTTCCTCCTGCATAGCCACCTCCTTTTTAGATCCCAACCTGCCAGACAGTGCAGCTATCTGATTTGCTAACAACATTTTGGGGACATTCGGAAAGCTTCACTGGGAATGTATTCTGGCCATTGCTTACCATTGGCTTGCTTTCTATTTACTAGCTGTATTTGTTTTAGGCTGTCCAGCTTGAGTTCGTCCCTTCCGTTGCCCAAACCTTAATTACAATATCTTACCAGTGTTCCCTTTCTGTAAACAGGCCTTGTCTTATCCTGTTCTTTTCTTGTCACATTTGCTGTGCATTTAAACAGAGGTCTAATGTCAGTCTCTTATCTTCAGGGAGCATGGTGTTTACTTCCCCCCCCTTTCCGCTGATTTCAAATTGAGAGGATGTAAGTGACAACCATGCTGGCTACTGGGGGCAATTCTAGTAATTCTGAATTGTGGTAGAATACCACCAAAACCGATCAGGACAGATCAGAATCAGGACGCAATGTGGTGACATTTCCACACATTATAATTTGTGCACTGTATACTTTTATTAGTAAAACCATATGTCTGTGTGAATGTAATGGTCCATTCAATTGAAGATGTTGACTGTAATGACTGTGTGCTACTACACCTTGCATACTCCACCTTGCATACTCCACTTTACCCCACTACACTCTACTCTGCACCACTGCACTCCACACTGCAACCTTACTTAACACCTACCTCGTCTGCTGTGCATCATTGTACTCTGCCACTGCACTCTGTAGCACTCCACCCTACATCTGTGCACTCTGCCATCAAAGCTATGCCACTGTAATCAACTCTATGCCACTGCACTCTACCCTGCATCTCTCCACTCCACTGTGCCCCATTCCATGCTACGCTGCTTCACTCTACTCTCAAACAATCTACTCTGCATCATTCCACTCTATGCCAGTGCATTCTGTGGATCTGTATTCTATGCTACTGCACTCTACACTGCTTCACTCTACTCTAAATCAGTCTACTCTGTCGGTGTACTTTATGCCACTCTTTTTAACTCTGCACTATTCAGCTCTACTCCCCTGCACTCTATGGCACTTTACTCAAAACCCAACAGTGCATTCTGTCACTGAACACTGCCCTAATCTTTTCTACTCTGCACCACTGTACTCGACGCCACTACTCTACTCTGCACCACTGTACTCGACGCCACTACTCTACTCTTCACCATTGTACTTAATGCCACTACTCTACTTTGCACCGTGTACTCTCACTGCTCTCTATGCTCCTTTACTGCACTCTACACCAATACACACTACGCCACTATACTCTATACCACTGCAGTCTACAACACTACACTCTGCCACTCTAATCAGCTGCGCACCACTGCACTCGATGCTACTGCACTCTACACCTCTATACTCTGCACCCCTCTACTCTATGCCAATCCACTCTAGTATGCACTACAGCGCTCTTTGCCACTCCAGTCTAGGCCAGGCCACTCTGTGCCACTATTCTATGCCACTCCACTCTGCACCACTCTACGCCACTTCACTCTATTCTGAAGCAATCTATTCTATGCCACTGCACTCTGCCACTTGACTGTGTTGCACCACTCTGTTACTCTACTCCAAACCATGGTATTCTACCCCATGTATTCTCCACTACTTTACTCCAAACCAATGTACTCTGTGCCAACGACTCTCCACAACTGCACTCTGCACCACTGGACTCTAACGCACGCTACACTATTACAATCTGTCACTGCACTTTACACCACTCTATTCGCCTCTGCAGCACTGCACTGTATGCCACCGCTTTCTACAGCACTCTACTCTGCTGCTCTATTCTATACCACTGCAGTCTGCACCAATGAACTCAACACCACTACACTCTGACACACTACTCTGCAAGTCTGCACTCCCTGCCACTAAACTCACTCTGCACCATTGAGCTCTACCCCATTGCAGTCTACCCCAATCTATTCTACTCTGCACCACTATCCTGTACCCCACTGCCCTGTAAAGCATTCAACTCTGCCACTTCACTCTGTCACTGCACTTTACACTACTGCACTTTTGTTTGCACCACTCAAATATATGCCAATGCGCTCTGTGCCCCTACACTGTACTCTACGCCACTGCACTCTGCCACTCTACTCCACCCTACGCCATTCCACTCAGCCTAGATTGCAGTGGCGTAGAGCAATGGCAATGCCGCTCCACTCTACGCTAATGCACTGTGCACCACTCAAAACCACTGCACTGTAAGCCACTGCACTCTGACAATCTACTCTGCACCACTGTACTCTATGCCACTTCACTCTGGACAACTCTACTCTGCAGCCCTCCACTCTGACACTCTACCCCACTGTATGCTACTTTACTCTGCAACATTGTACTACACTCTACAACACTTTTCCACTCTACGGCGCTCTACGCAGCTCCCTTTATGCAACATCATACCACTTAACTCCACTTAATTCTACAACACACCACTCCATTCTACTCTACAGCACATTACGCCACTCCAGTACTCCACCTTATGCTATTCCACTACACTACTCTATGCCACTTCACTACTCTATGCCACTTCACTTTGCGACAGGCTGCTCCTGTGTACGCCACTCTAATATACAATGCTCTGTTCCACTCTATGCAACACTGTCTATGCCACTCCACTCTACACCACCCCACAACACTCTCTACCTGTCCACTCTGACACTCTACTCCACTCTGACACTCTACTCCACTCTACTCTGACACTCTACTCTGACACTCTACTCTGACACTCTACTCCACTCTACTCCACTCTACTCTGACACTCTACTCCACTCTGACACTCTATTCTGACACTCTATTCTGACACTCTACTCTGACACTCTACTCTGACACTCTACTCTGACACTCTACTCTGACACTCTACTCTGACACTCTACTCTGACACTCTACTCTGACACTCTACTCTGACACTCTACTCTGACACTCTACTCTGACACTCTACTCTGGCACTCTACTCTGGCACTCTACTCTGGCACTCTACTCTGGCACTCTACTCTGGCACTCTACTCTGGCACTCTACTCTGGCACTCTACTCTGGCACTCTACTCTGGCACTCTACTCTGGCACTCTACTCTGGCACTCTACTCTGGCACTCTACTCTGGCACTCTACTCTGGCACCCTACTCTGGCACCCTACTCTGGCACCCTACTCTGGCACCCTACTCTGGCACCCTACTCTGGCACCCTACTCTGGCACCCTACTCTGGCACCCTACTCTGGCACCCTACTCTGGCACCCTACTCTGGCACCCTACTCTGGCACCCTACTCGCCTCTCCTCTCCTCTCCTCTCCGCTACTCTCCTCTCCGCTACTCTCCTCTCCGCTACTCTCCTCTCCGCTACTCTCCTCTCCGCTACTCTCCTCTCCGCTACTCTCCTACACGCTACTCTCCTCTCCGACACGCTACTCTCCTCTCCTCTCCTCTCCTCTCCGACACGCTACTCTCCTCTCCTCTCCTCTCCTCTCCGACACGCTACTCTCCTCTCCTCTCCTCTCCTCTCCGACACGCTACTCTCCTCTCCTCTCCTCTCCTCTCCGACACGCTACTCTCCTCTCCTCTCCTCTCCTCTCCGACACGCTACTCTCCTCTCCTCTCCTCTCCTCTCCGACACGCTACTCTCCTCTCCTCTCCTCTCCTCTCCGACACGCTACTCTCCTCTCCTCTCCTCTCCTCTCCGACACGCTACTCTCCTCTCCTCTCCTCTCCTCTCCGACACGTTACTCTCCTCTCCACTCTGACACGCTACTCTCCTCTCCACTCTGACACGCTACTCTCCTCTCCACTCTGACACGCTACTCTCCTCTCCACTCTGACACGCTACTCTCCTCTCCACTCTGACACGCTACTCTCCTCTCCACTCTGACACGCTACTCTCCTCTCCACTCTGACACGCTACTCTCCTCTCCACTCTGACACGCTACTCTCCTCTCCACTCTGACACGCTACTCTCCTCTCCACTCTGACACGCTACTCTCCTCTCCACTCTGACACGCTACTCTCCTCTCCACTCTGACACGCTACTCTCCTCTCCACTCTGACACGCTACTCTCCTCTCCACTCTGACACGCTACTCTCCTCTCCACTCTGACACGCTACTCTCCTCTCCACTCTGACACGCTACTCTCCTCTCCACTCTGACACGCTACTCTCCTCTCCACTCTGACACGCTACTCTCCTCTCCACTCTGACACGCTACTCTCCTCCACTCTGACACGCTACTCTCCTCCACTCTGACACGCTACTCTCCTCCACTCTGACACGCTACTCTCCTCCACTCTGACACGCTACTCTCCTCCACTCTGACACGCTACTCTCCTCCACTCTGACACGCTACTCTCCTCCACTCTGACACGCTACTCTCCTCCACTCTGACACGCTACTCTCCTCCACTCTGACACGCTACTCTCCTCCACTCTGACACGCTACTCTCCTCCACTCTGACACGCTACTCTCCTCCACTCTGACACGCTACTCTCCTCCACTCTGACACGCTACTCTCCTCCACTCTGACACGCTACTCTCCTCCACTCTGACACGCTACTCTCCTCCACTCTGACACGCTACTCTCCTCCACTCTGACACGCTACTCTCCTCCACTCTGACACGCTACTCTCCTCCACTCTGACACGCTACTCTCCTCCACTCTGACACGCTACTCTCCTCCACTCTGACACGCTACTCTCCTCCACTCTGACACGCTACTCTCCTCCACTCTGACACGCTACTCTCCTCCACTCTGACACGCTACTCTCCTCCACTCTGACACGCTACTCTCCTCCACTCTGACACGCTACTCTCCTCCACTCTGACACGCTACTCTCCTCCACTCTGACACGCTACTCTCCTCCACTCTGACACGCTACTCTCCTCCACTCTGACACGCTACTCTCCTCCACTCTGACACGCTACTCTCCTCCACTCTGACACGCTACTCTCCTCCACTCTGACACGCTACTCTCCTCCACTCTGACACGCTACTCTCCTCCACTCTGACACGCTACTCTCCTCCACTCTGACACGCTACTCTCCTCCACTCTGACACGCTACTCTCCTCCACTCTGACACGCTACTCTCCTCCACTCTGACACGCTACTCTCCTCCACTCTGACACGCTACTCTCCTCCACTCTGACACGCTACTCTCCTCCACTCTGACACGCTACTCTCCTCCACTCTGACACGCTACTCTCCTCCACTCTGACACGCTACTCTCCTCCACTCTGACACGCTACTCTCCTCCACTCTGACACGCTACTCTAATACTCTACTCTGTGGCACTCTACTTCACTCCATGCTACTCAACTCCACCTTGTGACACTCTGACTCTCTACGCTGCTCCTTAGCACTCCACTCTACTTTACAACACTACATGCCACTCTTCATTACACCACTAACTTTTCAGTATGCTGAACAGCAGCCAAGTTGGTGTACAGCATGGCTAAAACATATTCATAAAGCCAATAGCTCTTGAATAGGCGAGGCCTATTCGCTTTTCCAGTGCTTGTTTGCTCTGTACTTCCGCAACAAGTTGCACTCCCAAAGATGTGGGACTTGTGTGCAACTGAGAAAGACTAGGCTTAATTAGAATGGATATTTACCTGCACTCTAAAGAATCGGCAACTTGTCTGATAACCCACCTTTAACAATTGGGACAAGCTGAATGTGGGCGCAGAGATAGATGGTGAAAAGGACCATGTGGGAGAGGTTTGGAAGTAAGAGCCAGCAGGGGTGTGGAATTCTTATAGCCCGATGCCCAGGACATATTGTTTGAGGACAAGTGCAACAAGTTTTCAAGTTTTTGTCCTAGGGACAAGTAGGCCCACCGCTGAAGCACAAACTGTTTGACTGCCAATTTACAGTACCACATTATGTAGCAGGGAAGGAAATTGTCTGCAGTTACGGTAATATTTATGTCCATATGTTAATGCTGTTCAAACTTGTATTCCTGGTTTATTAATGTAAAGCATTTATTATTAAGATGAGCGCTCTAAACAAATGTTGTAAACTGGGACTACCCCACAGTGATTCCAGAAAAAAAAAGTGTGTACACGTTTGTTAAGTTTAACAATATGAGACTATGTATAATGTTCTCAGAATGTTCTCTGGTTAGCGACAAGTAGTTGCAGAAGCTTGAAAGCAAGATTGATTGATTCTTTGCTTCCAAATAAAATGTTCACTCAGAATGCAACTAGGAAAAAAATGTTTTGCTAACGTATTGGGAAATTTTAGGTACAGTTTCTTTGAAGCATCATTTATTAAAATATGTTGGTGAATTCAAGTATTTCCCCAAAATATTCATAATGGAAAGTTGGTGTAACCAGTTTCAACAACATAATGGGAAGCATGGAAATAAACAAGCATTGGCAAAGCCAATAGGTTCGACATTAGTGGTTTTGTCAGTGCGTGCCGTGTTTTGACATGGCTTTTGTAAAACTTTATTGTTGTGGAAGCTGCTGGGCCCTCAACATTGTAACATATATTAGCAGAAAACAAAAATATTTTTTTGGTCTCAAAAGTCACACATTGCCACAGTAGTTCCCGGCCCTGAAAAAAACCTACTTTGTGTGCTGATATGCTCCTTGTGAAAGAGCAAAGTGCAATCTTTCATAATTAAGCCAGCCAATAGATGGGTAATGAGAAAAATAGAATTTAAAAATAAAAGAAGGTCTTGGTTAACACAAGATCCAATTACTGGCACAATTCTTAAAGTCACAAAAGTGCACCCATGGTTTGTCTTTGCATTAGTGCAGATTTACGTATTTCAGGAATTCACACTAATTTACAGAAGTAGACCAGGTAATCGTATTCATAGAAAATATTTGTATACTGTATTTGAGCACAAGCAAATATGCATGTTAAATTTGCGCATGAGAAAATCTGTTGAGCATTTACAAATTCACTTTCCCTCCAGCCACTTTTTCCCCAACCCTGGACAAAGTTGTACTTCTGACCCTTGTCAGGTGTAAATTTGCAACCTTTTTCAGTACGGGAAATGGTTAGAGGTACCCTTAAAACATGCAAGTTAGTAGATTTGCGCAGTCAGAACGACATTCCAACCCTGGAACTATTGTTGCCTCCAGCCCCAGTATGTAGATCTGCAGAAAGGGTGGTAAAATAAGGAAATTGTTAGTATTCAAGCCTTATTATAGTATGAGTCCTGGTATAATCATAGAGGCTGTTATCAGAGCGCTTACATAATGAGATTACTGCCATAATTTGTTACCACACTACATGGCACCAAAGAGACAAGTGTTATTTTTTTTTTTTTTTTTTACAGGAGAAGTAGATTTATGAAGTAACCTGTCCCTTCGACAAGGAGATATTTTATTAAATTCCACAACCGTGTTGAACCTGGAGGCATATCCACTATAACACTGCGAGCCACTCCCAGTTCAGGGATGAGATAGGTTGATCTGTGGTATTCTGTTCCATGTGAATTGTCGGGATACCCATTACCTGGATCATTTATTCCTGTTTTTCTCCTTGCCTTTATGTGCAGTGTGTGAATTCCCCAAAAATCTACCATTGATTGCTGCACTACTTCCTCATATAGACAGACCCTCAGCCATCCCAATTTAACTATTGTCAGATTCACAGTACTCTTCATATGGTGGGAGGACGAGGTTATATAGAGGGTGAGAGTGAAGTGGAGTGCATGGAAAGATTATAGGGGAAGGAGGAGGAAAGAGAAAGTCCGTCTTACTGGGTGCCATTTTATTATTTTGTAACATACGTTTTATTGAATAAAATACAAAGCAAGCAAGGCGCAGAATATATGCTCAATTGTGATATCCCACATTACAGTGCTCTTTTATGTGGACTGTTAATAAGTAGTTCATGGTCTAAGTAGGTGTAACTCCTCAAATGTCAACAGTTTGTGTAATCTTGAGTTCAACATGAGGATTGCCCAAATAACCTATTCCCTTGCGCCAGTGCCTTGATGATTTGTTGGTTTGACAGTTAGTTTGATCAGTCATTCGGATCATAAATCATGCACATTAAATACATGGTTGCTTCCCTCTGCATTTTACTCTGTTAAAACATTGTAAACAAAAGAGAAAAACACATTTCTGGGAAAAGGGTACCAGCAAGTATTTAGAAGGAAGCGCTAAGGTAGGGAGGGGGGGCAGGTCTCAAATCCCCTGTTGTCTTTTCATTGCGAAGTAGTGACAGGATTTGATAGCCTGTCTCAAATGTCATTGGGGTGCGGGGTTTACTCCAGGGTCGCACAGGTAGGACACAGTTTGTCAGATTTACATGTTGTAACATTAGGTGGATAATTAATGTGCAGTTATTGGGTTTCCTTACTATTTACTTAGAAGAGCATTGTTACAAGGTAGCCCATTTACTCCCTTTGACTAGGTGCGGAGGTCCGCTCTTGTGCTTCAGAGAATGTCTGTTCTGTTTCTGTGTCCTTGCTATCCTCTTGTAGATCTCATATTGAGTCTTTGAATAGCATATTGGATTTACTTAATCTTCTCTCTTTTTGTCTATGCCCCCTGTCTTTCAGCCTGTGCTGTCTGGTGGCTTCATGTGGTCCAAGCGGGCTCAATTGTAGCCCATGTGCCACTCATTCCATTTCACGTAACTTGCAAAAGTTTCTCGTTGTTAATCAGTGGCAATACTGTTTGAGTGAGTTATTCATTTATTGACTGTCATTACAAATACCCTAAGGAGATTTTTTTGTTATGGCTCGTGCACCTGACCCCCTCAGTATCTTTCCTGTTAAAGTACTCCATTTGAGAAAGGTGAGTATATTTTAGGAGAGCAGCCTCACAGCACATTTTACTAATAGGCATGGGATTGTAGGTGGTTCAAAAGCTTTCGCTCTCACAGGTCCTGAAGAACCCTAAAATTCACCACATCCAGGTGATCAGCGATAAAGCCTATCACAGATGGATCTAAAATGATGGATCTTGTGTAAGAGATGAGAACAAATAGAAAGCAAGCATGAACGTTCATCTGTGGTAACATGATCCTCCAGTTGGTCAGGCATGTGCTAAATTCTCAGTAGGCAAGACCTTATCAGTGGCATGATCAAAGCTGACAGTCACTTCCATAAAAAACGGCAGGGGATTTGACTAGTGTTAACACTCGTATAGGATATGGCTTCTAAAACCTGAGTTGGGCTCATCTCTGTTTCCATGTCAGATAATGAGCTCATATGAGGAGGATAGGCAGTGTCACTAGCTGTGGTTATCCAGGTCACCGAGTATGCTATGAATGATGTTGGTCTTGGTGATGCAGTGCGCTGGTGATGTGTATTTTGTTGTTGATGAAATGGAGTATCCTGTGTGCTAAATGTTGCTCGTGGCATAGTATGGGAAGGTGTTCTTGAGGAACAATATGCTTGCTAGAATTTGCAGTGCTTCATCCACCATCCCACTTTTGTGGACCCCAATACTTGTGTATAATATATATATATATTTTTTTCAAAAAAAAGGATTCTAGAGGTAGTTCATGAGCTTTTTGAGGTAGTTTATCATTGCCACATGAGGCATTATGAGTGAGTTTATTTATCTTGCAAAGTCAATCCGGTTCACAAGCTCCAAAGGCGTCTGCCAGTTTCTCCATCGTTCATAGCGACACCTTTGCTTAACTTATAGACCCAATTGCTGTAGCCTTTTTTAAAAAAAACATTTTTTTTAAGGTTTATCTAGATTTTTAAGTATGGTGGCTAATGGCATGAAAAGGTCCTATGATACTTTTGTATTAACACTGTAGTGTTGTGGAAAAATCCTGTAAAATTTGTGACCATTAATATGAACTTCAAGCAAATGCAATTAATTTTGCTCAGTGAGAGACACCGCACAAAAATTCAAGCACAGGTTAAGAGGTATCTCTTTTGCACCCCAGGTTTCTCCTGATTTATTGTGTTCTTGCTCTGCGTATAAAGAGAACGTAAAATCTTGTTCCTGCTTCTGGCCCTTACCTCTCACTCTGCTTGTCACATCTTTTTTGGAAATAGCCTTCAGTAGAGTAAGTGTCACAGGTCCCCAATTTGCCAGGGTGAAGTGTTAAAAACATGTCTTTGTCTGTCAAACGACTCAAAAAAGCCTTTTCTGGATCATGGAAGTATTTTTGTTGTCCAGAGAGATGCATTTACGATTTTATAGTACAATTTCATACCCTTTGCCAGGCATCTGTTAGAATTGTTTACTTGGTGCAGACGTCCAGTGGTGGTCAGACCCTTTTGTCAGGAGGGGGCCAGTGGCTGTGATTAAATTTATGTTGGAATTGACTGCTAGGTTCAGAATCACTTGTAGGAGTATCACCTCAAATCTCTGCATTGGCTGCGCTTTATAATGTGTTGCTGGGATGCAGGACATGCACTTTTTTTTTCTCCAAATCCTGTTTTCTAATTCATGTTGTCATGCTGTAAGAGGCAATTTTCTTCAGTGCTACAAATTTCTAGTTCCTCTTTCTCTATCTTTTTTTCTGTGTATTTCACCTTGGTTTCCTTTTAGGACAGTCATGCCTCCCATGAGGATATGTGTTCCCCCTTCCTTTCAGAATCCCTCCACTTCCTGCTTTACTGTCTCTTGCAGGAGGCCACCAGTGAGAGCACTTCAGTTGTGGTTTCCACAGGAGTGAGAGGTACCTGGTGCATTGTGATTTCTAGGTAGATCTTTTTAAGTCTTTCCATCATAGGATGATGTCGGCCCTCAGTGGATCCTTGGCTTGCTTGTTTTTTGTTTTGTGCTAGTTCAACATTTCTTTTGAGAAATGAGCAAAAAGTGATGGTTGGAGTGCGCACTTGCTTTTTTAACAATACAGTAAGTGCCTCAAAATTTGCTCACTGCTCACAAAAGGTCATATGTTAAGGAGCCACCAACTCCGTATACTACATTTGAGGGTTGGCCCCTCATCACTGACCCCCAAACACCTTATGCCGCAGGTAAGGAAATGTGTTTCGTCCAGTCTCTTCAAAAGTTCTGAGCCCTTGACTTCACCCTTCCAGCCTAGAGGCTAAAAAGGATGGGTAGGTCTTCCAGAGTACAGAAATTTGTATGTCCTCATTGTAGTCCCAGCCGTAGATGTGTACGTTTGAACTCTTGAATATTTCCCAAGATTTAAATACTAACCTGAAAAAGTGAGGGAACCTTCTCTAGATGAGATCTGGCGAACAGGATAAGTGCCAAAATTTAGAACTAAAATACCCCCCACCCCTTAAACTGTATTTTTTTGCCTTTATACAATCACTT